>NC_045959.1:49674168-50874168 GCF_010909765.2 Amblyraja radiata | reverse complement strand
ACAAACTCCGTACAGACAGCACCCGTAGTAACCTGGGTCTTTGGCTGTAAGGCAGCAACTCTATCTCTGTGCTACTGTGCCCCAAAACAAAGAATATAAAATTGCTTTGAGCTGTTGGACTGCTAATGAGAGGCTTGTTTGAGAGCTCGCATAAGGAGTGTTTTGGGCATTTAACTCTGTTGAAGTGGCTGTGTTAATCCAACTTGTTGCCGTGGGAGTAAACTCTCAGCTGGAGGAATCAGCAGCTTTGATGACATCGATTCAGAAAGTCATACAGCATGGAAACATGCCCTTCGGCCAAACTTGCCCACACTAATCAAAATGTCCCATCTACACTCGTCCCACCTGCGTGCTTTGGCCCATATCCCTCTGAACCGACCTTATCCATGTATCTGTCTAAATGTTTCTTGAACATTGCAATAGTACCTGCCCCAACTACCTTCTCCAGCAGCTTGTTCCATGCACCCACCACCCTCTGTGTAAAAAAGTTACCCCATAGCTTTCAATTAAATCTTTCCCATCTCACCTTAAACCTATGTCTTCTGGTTCTCGATTCTCTTACTCTGGGGAAAAGACTCAATGCCTTTGCACAATCTATTCCCCTCATGATTGTGTACACCTCTATAAGATCACCCCTCATCCTCCTGCTGTCCAAGGAACAGTCCCACCCTGCTCAACCTCTCCCTATAGCTCAGGCCCTCGAGTCCTGGTAACATCCTCGTAAATCTAAGATGGACACAAAAAGCCGGAGTAACTCAGCGGGACAGGCAGTATCTCTGGAGAGAAGGAATGGGTGACGTTTCGGGTCGAGACCCTTCTTCAGACTGGTTAGGGATAAGGGAGACAAGAGATATAGACGATGATGTAGAGAGATAAAGAACAATAAATAAAAGATATGCAAAAAAGTAATGATTATAAAGGAAACAGGCCATTGTTAGCTGTTTGTAGGGTGAAAACGAGAAGCCAGTGAGACTTGGGGTGGGGGAGGGATAGAGAGAGAGGGAATGCCGGGGCTACCTGAAATGAGTGAAATCAATATTCATACCACTGGGCTGTAAACTGCCCAAGCGAAATGAGAAGCTGTTCCTCCAATTTGCATTTAGCCTCAGGCGGGCAGAGTGAAGATGTTCCTCGAAACAATCGCCCAGTCTATGTTTGGTCTCGCCGGTGTATAAGAGTCCACATCTTGAACATCGGATACAGTAGATGAGGTTGCAGGAGGTGTAAGTGAACCTCTGCCTAACCTGGAAGGACTATCAGGGTCCCTGGACAGAGTCGAGGGAGGAGGTATAGAGACAGGTGTTGCATCTTCTGCCGTTGCAAGGGAAGGTACCAGGGGAGGGGGTTGTTTGGGTGGGAAGGGATGAGCTAACCAGGGAGTTGTGGAGGTAACGGTCTCTGTGGAAGGCGGACAGGGGTGGAGATGGGAAAATGTGGCTAGTGGTGGGATCCCGTTGGAGATGGCAGAAATTTACGGAGGATTATGTGTTGTATGTGTTGTATGCCATGGCTGATGGGGTGGAAGGTAAGGACTAGGGGGACTCTGTCTCTGTTGCGACTGGGGGAGAGGGAGCAAGGGCGGAGCTGTGAGGTACCGAGGAGACACGAATGAGGGTCTCATCTATGATGGGAGGGGGGAACCCCCCCACATCTCAGATGTACTGGTATGGAACACCTCATCTTGGGCGCAGACGCCGAGGAATTTGGAGTAGGGGATAGAGTCTTTGCAGGAAGCAGGGTGGGAAGAAGTGTAGTCAAGGTAGTTGTGGGAGTGATTGGGTTTGTAATAGACATCAGTCAATAGTCTATTGCCTGTGATGGGGACTGTGAGGTCACAGTTTAAGAATAAGGGGTAAGCTATTTAGAACAGAGATGAGGAAACACTTTTTCACACAGAGAGTTGTGAGTCTGTGGAATTCTCTGCCTCAGAGGGCGGTGGAGGCCGGTTCTCTGGAAACTTTCAAGAGAGAGCTAGATGGGGCACTTGAAGATGTGGGGAGAAGGCAGGAACGGGGTACTGATTGTGGATGATCAGACATGATCACATTGAATGGCGGTGTTGGCTCAAAGGGCCGTGTGGCCTACCTATTGTTTATTGTGAGATCAAGAAAGGGGAGGGAGGTGTCGGAGATGGTCCAAGTAAATTTGAGTGCAGGATGAAAATTGATGGTGAAGTTAATGAAGTCCATGAGTTCTGCATGGGTGCAGGAGGTAGCACCGATGCAGTTGTCAATGTCACGGAGATAGAGTTCGGGGATAGCATCAGTGTATGCCTGGAACAGGGATTGTGCAACGTGCCCTATAAAGAGGCAGGCATAGCTGGGGCCCTTGAGGGTGCCCATAGCTACGCCTTGGAGGGAGTGGGAGGAGTTAAAGGAGAAGTTGTTGACGGTGAGGACCAGCTCCGCTAGGCGGCGTAGAGTGTTAGTAGAGGGAAATTGAATGGTTCTGTGGTCGAGGAAGAAATGGAGGGATTTGAGGCCTTCCTGGTGGGGGATGGAGGGGTAAGGAATGGGTGACATTCGGGTGGAGACCCTTCTTCAGACTGATCTGAATCCAGACCTCCTCATAAATCTTCTCTGCACCCTTTCTCTCCACCCTTTCAAGCTTGACAATATCATTTCCATAACATGGTGAACACAAATGTGGCCTCACCAGCACCTTATACAACTGCAACATGACTTCCCAACTTCTATACTCTGTCCACCATCAAAATATAAGCTGTAGTTGGGACTGAGCTTTCCAGCCCTAAAGCAAACCGTATCAAATGTGAGAAGCAATTAAAAGCCTGCGCAGCTGGAAATATTTCTGAAAGCTGTTCCAAATATAGTTTGATAATGCAGCCGGTGGAAGTTGGGGAATTTTGTATTTGTCTGCATCGCTCCAGGATTAATTCCTGGAAATATTTCTGTGCCATACTCACCAGTGGTTTAACGTGAAGTTTCCAAACGCCGTTATCAGGTTCCATTCCGGTCTTGATTCTCTCAAAAGCCCAGCGATTTATGTCAAACCGCTGACTCTTATTTTTCCAAACCAGTTCACTCCCATGCAACGCAGCAGGAGGCTGTTCATTAGTTCATACGTTCTAGGAGCAGAATTAGGCCATTCGGCCCATCAAGTCCACCCCGCCCTTCAATCATGGCGGATCTCTCTCTTCCTCCTAGCCCCATTCTCCTTCCTTCTCCCCATAACGCCTGACTAATCAAGAATCTATCAATCTCCACCTTAAAAATCACCCGTGACTTGGCTTCCACAGCCGTCTGTGGCAATGAACGCCGCAGATTCACCACCCTCTGACCAAACTCTCAGCCCATCGTGCCCCATGCCGACTCCCATTCCCTCATTAATTTTCACTGTGACCTATTCTCACCAGGTACCTGTCAATTCCCCTTCCCCTTCCCCGCCCCCATTCTATCCCATAACGCTTGACTTGACTTAACTCTCGTGTTGGCAGTGCAATCCTTGCACCATTCTGCTGTACCACACTGTTATTGTTGCATTTATTACTACTGTATGTATGCTGTTTACTGTATTAACTACATGCCATCACACTCTAGTGTAATTGTTGCCCAGTTCCATCACAGGACCTCACCGCCTTCCATCCAGCGCACCTTTACTGTCCGTCGTATCAGGGTGGCTGGAAGATGGAAGGATGTGCCGTCAAAAGCATTTTATCGGGATGCATCACAGCATGGTTTGGGAACAGCTCCATCTGAGACCGCAAGAAATTGCAGAGAAATGTGGACACAGCCCAGACCATCACACAAACCAACCTCCCTTCGGTTGACTCCATTTACACCTCATGCTGCCTCGGCAAGGCCGGCAGCATAATCAAGGACCAGTCCCACTCCCTCTTCTCCTCTCTCCCATCAGACAAAAGGTACAGAAGTTTGAAAACACACACACCTCCAGATTCAGGGACAGTTTCTTCCCAGCTGTTATCAGGCAAGTGAACCATCCTACCAACAACTAGAGAGCCGGCCTGACCCATCTATCTCTCTGGAGATCTTTGAACTATCTTTAATCAGACTTTATCATACTTTCCCTGACACTAACGGTTGTACCTTTATTCTTTTACTTTGCACTGTGGGCGGGCGGCTTGATTGTATTCATATGTAGTCCTTTTGACTGGTGGTACGCAAACATACGTAGTAAAGGTGACAATAATAAACGAAACATAGCACTCTATAGATAACACATTAATAAACAAACATAAAATATTAAATTTTAAAAAACGATATAGTGCAAAAACAAAACAAAGCCCAAAGTCCCAGGCAGTTTGTAGTTTAGTTGGAGTTTGTAGTGTTTAATAGCCTGATGGTTGTTGGGAATAAGCTGTTCCTGAACCTGAGCGTTACAGTTTTCAGACTGAAAGACACAGGAGCTTGAAGGCTCAGACATCCAGGTTTAAGGATTGTTTCTGCCCCTGTGCTGTCAGCCTCATGAAACAACCTCCCCTTCCCAGTGGTGCTGCCACATACTCTCGCTCTCAACTCCATCTCATTCAGACTTTGCCCTTCACTCGCTTACCTCTCCCTGACCCTCCCACCATCTACCTCTCCCACCCCCTCCTCCCTCCATCTACCTCTCCCGCCCCCTCCCTCCATCTACCTCTCCCGCCCCCTCCCTCCATCTACCTCTCCCGCCCCCTCCCTCCATCTACCTCTCCCTGACCCTCCCTCCATCTACCTCTCTCGCCCCCTCTTCCCTCCCTCCCCTTCCATCTCCCTCTCCTTCCCCCTCCATCCTTTCCCTCTCCCTTCTCCTTGTCCCATTCCACCTCTCCCCCTCAGCCCCTTCACTTCTCTCCACCAGCTACAGACATTAAAGCACTATATAGACGAGCACTTTAAGAGCACACGAGTGTGGACCATGAGCTGAGAGGCAGAGGACAGTTCTGTTTTTAAATCCAGGAACCCTCTTCTCATTCTCCCTACCAGCTGTAAGGACATGGATGAATCAGACGTGGTTTTTATTACCATCACAAAGTAGTTTCCTGGCCATCTTTCCTCAGACTTGGTTTTTATTCCAGGTGCATTTAATTGACTGAACTGATGTTTCCCAGCTGCTGTGGTGGGAATTGAACTAAGGCTCCAGAACAGTCATCCAGGCCTGTGCATGCTAGTCCTGTAACCTAACCACTATGTTACCACACCAGGAACTCAAACATTCACTTGAACTACCTCTTTAGCCAGGTGTGAAATGACCCGTCCTGTAACCTAACCACTATGTTACCACACCAGGAACTCAAACATTCACTTGAACTACCTCTTTAGCCAGGTGTGAAATGACCCAACTAATCGGAAACATCTTTGGAATGTAACTGTATTCAGGCAAAGTCAAGCATAGTATCTCACCAGCCTTTTCCTGGGTACGTTTACAATCAGACGCTAACTCTGCAAAGTCACAGAAGTCCATTCAGGGGGACATTCCTATTACACAGGCCATTCGGCCCTTCGTGGTTGTTCCCGCATTCAGTAAGATGGTAGTTTATTACATTGCACATTCACAGAACATAGAACAGTGAAGCACGGGAGCAGACCCTTCAGCCCACGAGGACTCTACAGAACAGCATGCAGATACAAACTCTTATCTGCCTGCACATCACCCATAGCTCAGTAGTTATCTAGGAAATATTCCTAGGATTGCCACATTTCTCTGAGACCTGTGAAAGGGGAGGGGCAAGACAGAGCGTGGCATGTAATAGGAAACAAGCGAGGGGGAATGCTTGACTGGCAGATGGGTGGAACAAGAGCCAGGGATAAGAACAGTAGGCATGAGACAGGTTTGAAGAGGTGTGGATTGTGTAATCGAGGAGGGAATTAGCGGCAGGACGGGGGGAGGTCGAGGGGAGAAATAGGTGGGGTGTCCAGTGGGTCCTGGGGCGAGGGAGAGAGCAGGGGTATGTGGCAGTATGGGGGGGGAGGGAAGGGTAGGTGGGTGTGTAGGAGAGCCGGGTGGGGGGTGTAAGGGAGCAAAGGGCAGGGAGGGTTACAATGGCCAGAGATTAAAACTGAAGGTGTGAGACACGGAGTTGTGAATGTGGCGTAGGGGACGAGAGAGGGGGAGGGGAGAAATAAGCACGAGTCCACTTGGGCGCCGAGGTGGGTGGGGGGGGGAGGAAGAAGAAAGGGCAATTGTGGAGGAGATGGTTACCTGGTTACCCACCTAGCTACTCATTTACAATGTCTCACTACTTTTTCACTGTAAATGATGAAGAAGTACTTCTTCACCAAGGAGCCACTAAGCCTAACGTGTCCACACAGGGCGGCGGCGACAGAAAAGACAGCCAAATGTTCATTCTAGAGAAAAGCTGATTAATGGATGCTGTGGGGAGTTGTACTTTGTGGATAGTCGTAGTGACATACGGCACGAAAACAAGCCCAACTCGTCCAAGATGCCCCAGCTAAGCTAGCTCTATTTGCCTGCATTTGTCCCATATCCCTCCAAACCTGTTCATGTACCTGTCCAAGTGTCTTTTAAATATTGTTATAGTACCTGCCGCAACTACCTCTTCTGGCAGCTCGCACCATATAGCCGCCACCCTACTGAGTGAAAAATTTGCCCCTCAGGTTCCTATTAAATCTTTCCCCTCTTTTGGAATTTTGATACAGCACAAAACAGGCCCTTCGGCCCATCGCGTCCGCGTTTGACCAGTGATCACGCCTACACTAACACTATGCTACATTCTACGGACAATTCACAATTTTACCAAATTCAATTAACCTACAAATTCATATGTCATTGGAGTGTGGGAGAAAACCAGAGTACCCGGAGAATACTCATCAGAGGGCGAACGTACAAACTCTGTACAGATGTCACGTATTCAGGATCTAACCCTGGTCTCTGCCGCTGTAAGGCAGCAACTCTACCGCTGTGCCACCCCTTAAACCCATGTCCTCTGGTTTCCCTACTCTGGGATAAACTTCAACTGAATGCATTTTATGAGAAAAGTAGTTTTACACTACAAAGGAATGTTTTCCTTGGCAGGATGTATAATTCAGACCTGCTCAGCCCAGTGTTCCATTGCAGAGGATACAATACGCCAGTAATCAGTCATCAGAAGGACATCATTCACTTTGCGGCCATCCAGTGCTATTCAAACGCAGCCAAAATCTGTCTTTTACCTGTAGCTTAACAGCCCCCTGAAACAATCTATCTGAACAAAGTTCTCCCCCCCACCCCCTCTTTAGACTTTAGACTTCCAAGATACAGCGGGGAAACAGACCCTTTGACCCACTGAGCCCGCATCGACCACTGATCACCCTGTAGTCTAACAATACCAGGGACAATTTATAATTTTACCAAAGCCAATCAACCTACAAACCTGGGCGTCTGTGGCGTGTTGGAGGAAACCTTAACACCCTGAGTAAACCCCCGCAGGACACAGGGAGAACGTACAAACTCCATACAGACAGCACCACTAGTCAGGATCGAACCCGGGTCTCTGGCGCTGTAAGGCAGCAACCTTTCTACAGCGACACCGTAGTAAGGGCGTCAAAGGTTATGGGGACAAAGCAGGAGAATGGGGATGAGAGAGAAACATTGATCAGCCATGATCGAACGGCAGAGTAGACTCGATGGGCCGAATGGTCTAATTCTGTGCCTATATTTTATGGCCTTATCTTGTGGGATTTGGGAATTTGAAAGGGACAGCAAAAAGGAAGCAATGTTAGTCAGCGGGATGTCACACGGAGGTGTCCAAACGGAATACCCCATCCAGTCCATCATGGGGACTGACCTCCCCACCATCAAAGGGATCTACAGGAGTCGCTGCCTCAAAAAGACAGACAGTTTTCTTTAAAGAATTAAAACCATGAACTACAAAAGGCAGAGTGAATCATCATTCTAAACAATGACTACTGATCTTAGTCGCAAGCGTTTTATGGAAAGTTTCCCTATGTTTAAGAATTCCTTCTGGGAAATATTTCTAAGATTGCTACATTTCTCTCCACCAGTGTTTACAACAGATTAGGCAGTCCAGGCCTATTTTTTCCTGTGTCGTCTTTCATTGTCCCCGTTAGAAATCCCACTTGCTGCTGGATTCCCCCATGATTAAATCTTTCCTTTTGAAACAGGGCAATGGGGTGGAATGAAGGAGATGAGTTCATGTGCAGGGGTCGCTGGTCGGTGCGGACTCAGTGGGACGAAGGGCCTGTTTCCATGCTGTATCTCTAAACTAAACTAAATGAGGAGGGTTTTAGTCCCAACCACAATCCCTCCACCTTAACGCCCGAGAGAATATTACTTCCATAAAAGGGCAGGCAGGGCTGTGAAAGTATATTGATACTTTATTGATCCAGATATTGAAAAGGGCAAAGGGAAAGGATTGCTGAGCTGACTGGACGAGCACAATCACATTTTTCCTTTGACGATCTCTCTCGTTTTAGTCGTCCTCAAAGTCTGATCAAAACAGCAGGAAACACACTACTTGCACAAACAGAGCCAGAGATACACAGTGTGATAAATGGGGATAGATACAAAATACTGCAGTAACTCAGCGGGACAGGCAGCAACTCTGGAGCGACGGATTGGGTGACGTTTCGGGTTGAGACCCTTCTTCACCCAGTCTCGACCTGAAACGTCACCCATTCCTTGTCTCCAGAGGTGCTGCTTGTCCCGCTGAGTTACTCCAGCATTTTGCGTCTATCTTCGGTGTAAACCAGCATCTGCAGTTCCTTCCTACAATGGGGGATTTACTTCACACCTGCTTGGCAGTTGACTTTAATCTTTTTTAGAGCCGAATTAGGCCATTAGGTCCATCAGGTCTACTCTGCCAGTCAGTCATGGCTGACCTATCTTTCCCCATTCTCATGCCTTCTCCCCAACACCCTTACTAATCAAGAATCTGTCCATCTTTGCCTTAAACATACCCAATGTCTTGGTCTCCACTGTTGTGTGCAGCACTGAATTCCAGATTCACCATCTTCTGACTAAAGAAATTGCTCCTCATCTCAATTCTAAAGGCACGTCCTTTTAATCTGAGGTTGTGCCTTCTGGTCCTAAACTCTCCCACTAGAGCAAATATCCTCTCTGCATCGACTCGTGGGCGGCACTGTGGTGTAGCGGTAGAGTCGCTGCCTTCCAGAGCCAGAGACCCGGGTTCGATCCTGACTACGGGTGCTGTCTATACGTTCTCTCCATGACTGTGTGGGTTTTCTCCGGATGCTCCGGTTTCCCCCCACGCTCCAAAGACGTACAGGCTTGTTGGTTAATTGGCTTTGGCAAAGCTTGTAAACTGTCCCTAGTGTGTGTAGGATATGGCTGGTGTATGTTGTGATCTCTGGTTGGCGTGGACTTAGTGGGCCGAAGGGCCTATTTCTGTGCTGTTTCTCTAAACTAAACTAACCCACTCAATCTAGGCCTTTCATTATTTGTTACGTTTCAATGAGATCCCTTTCAGACCTCTAAACTCGAGCGAGACCAGGCCCAGAGCCGTCAGATGTTCCTCATACGTTAACCCAATCATCGCCAGGAAATTGGTCTCCAAGGCAACTGGTACAATCAGCTGAAGCTGACTCCTTGAATTCACAATCACAGTGTGATCGTTTTGCTTATCTTCATCATAAATTAATGTCCCCGAATCACATTTCCTTTCCAAAAGCAGTATCAGTCATTGGGTTGTGATTCTCTAAAGCGTTCCTTTTAAACAGTGTCAGTGGATCATCTTCCAAAAAGCCTGAACTGAATAATGTACAACCATAGCTCACACCAAGTGACACAGAGTCCAGCAACATGCATCTAATTTGCCTGGCTGTTCCCATGGAAACCATAATGCTTGTCCCTGTGATAACATAAACATGGCAAATGGATTCCATTTACCAATCATAGAGTCATACAGCACGGAAACTGACCCAGCTCGTCCATGCCAACCAAGATACCCCATCTAAGCTAGTCTCATTTGCTCACGTTTAGTTTAGTTTAGAGATACAGCGTAGAAACAGGCCCTTCGGCCCACCGGGTCTGCGCTGAACAGCGATCACCCCGTACACTAGCATTATCCTACACACTAGGGACAATTTACAATTTTTACCTTATCCAAGTAACCTACAAACCTGCTTGTCTTTGGAGGGTGGGAGGGAACCGGAGTACCCGGAGAAACCCTATGTGGTCACAGGGAGAACGTACAAACTTCACACAGACAGCACCTGTGGTCAGGATCGAACCCAGATCTCTGGCGCTTTAAGGCAGCATCTCCACGACAACCACTGTTTTTGAGCACATTCTCATTCAGCTCAAGTAATTATTTTTAAGCGACGCAGAGGTAGAGTTGCTGCCTTACAGTGCCAGAGACCCACGTTTGTAGGTTAATTGGCTTCTGTAAATTATAAATTGTCCCTAGTGTATAGGATAGTGCTAGTGTGCAGGTGAATGTTGGTTTGTGCGGACTCGGTGGGCCAAAGGGCTTGTTTCTACGCTGTATCTCTAAAGTCTAAAATCCAATCCAACTCAAGTCAGGGTATCACAGTGGAGCAGACAGGAGAGCTCCAGTGTCCTTAGGGAGATGGGCTGAATGGCCTGTAGGATTCTATTAGCAAGATCACTCTCCAGGCCAGCGCAGGGCATGCCATCGCGCACCTGATGTGCAAAGGCATTGAGGGGGTCTGTCGTGATACACAATTGAATCTCTAACCTCCTGCATGGTCTCGAGCCCTCCCTGTCTTGCATTTTATGAGATCTGGGCGGCACGGTGGCGCAGGGGTAGAGTTGCTGCCTTACAACGCCAGAGACTGGGTTCGATCTTGACTACAGGAGCTGTCTGTACGGAGTTTGCACGTTCTCCCCGTGACCTGAGTGTGTTTTCTCCGGGTGTCCTGGTTTCCTCCCACACTCCAAAGACGTGCGAGTTTGTAGGTTAATTGGGTTCAGTAAAAATAGTGTGCAGGATAGTGTTAGTGTATGTTGATCGCTGGTGAACGAGTCTGTATATCTCATGATTCTTATCTGATTTTATCTTCAAACTGACAATGGTTACTAAAGTGAGAGAAAAATTATACCTGCAATATTTCAGAAATCACACATGACAAGCACACTGCAAATGCTGGGAATAGTTGTTAGGTTACAGGATGGCAGATTTTAAACAGAGAACAATTTTCCTCAGCAGTTTAAAGAACAAAATGTGCCAATTAATTAACCATACAACAGCATCTAAGATTTATTGGGTATTACAAGTACTTCTGGATTCAGTAATTTTATACTAGTTACCTGGAAACCACGGCCTAAAGTCCTAAAATAAACTGTAAACCCTTCGCAAATCTCCGCCTGAATGTGTTACTGGACAAGGATATAGTTAGAAACAAAATCTGCACCACTGTTTCCTAGGAATCAAAATAATTACTGAAAAGTATCCTAAATATGCATCCCTTGAAAATAAAATAATTTTACTTCCAATTACATCCAAACATCTGCAGTAGAAAGAATAAAACCTCGTCTAAAGTTATTCAATCTTTATTCACACATAATCAATGGGTTTGTTTCAACTCCAACCATTTTGTCTCTGACTCTGAACAAGCTTGTTAAATCACAATGGAGGCACGAGGAACCACTGATGCTGGAATCTTGAATGAAACACAAAGTGCTGGAGGAACTTAGCGGATCAGGCAGCACCTGTGTAGGGAATAGATGGGCAACGTTTCAGTTCAGGACTGCAGGAAGGATCTGAAGAAGGGTCCTGACCCCAAACATCCTCTTATTCACTGTCCATTTCTTCACAGTTGCTGCCCGACCTGCTGAGTTACTCCAGCATTTCGTGTTTTATTAAATCTCAAACCTCTCCAGTTCAGATAAAAAGTCGTGGAATAGAAATGTGAAGTGTTTCTCTCTGGGAAAAAATGCTGTCTGACCTACCATAATAATTGTTTACTGAGATTTCAGATCAGATCAGTTTATCATTGTGACCATGGTGCAATGAAATCCCTTGCTCACACAAGCAATGATAAATACAATAAACACAATGGAAAATGGTGCAAGTTTAGTGCAAGGGTTGCTGCCTTACAGTGCCAGTTTCGATGCTGACTATGGGTGATGTCTGTATGGAGTTTGTATGTTCTCCCTGAGACCGCGTGGGTTTTCACTGGGTGCTCCGGTCTTCTCATACTCCAAAGACGTACAGGTTGGTAAATTAATTGCCTTTGGTACAATTGTAAAATTGTAACACTACCTGAATAAGATAGTTCTAGTGTACGGGGTAATCGCTGGTCGGCACGGACTCGGAGTGGGGGGGGGGGGGGGGAGGGTCAAAGAGCCTGTTTCTGCGCTGAATCCCAAAAGTCTAAATACAGTGTAATCTGAACTTTTTCTACTCAACAAGGATAACCAGTTTTCTGCCTCGTTGTTAGGGAATAATTATTCCTGCATAATCACCACTGTGACGCAGTTTTAAACAAAACCTGTGTTCAAAGATGTGATGCACGGATTTTTTGGCCACTACGGGGTTTACAGCAAATAGACAAGACACCAGGTTTATGGAAATAGAAACAGTAAATGCTGGAAACACTCAGGCATCATCTGTGGAAAGGGCGACAGAATTCATGCATCAGTCCATAGAACCTTCACAAGAAAAGTTTGTTTAGTTTAGAGATACAGCATGAAAACAGGCCCTTAGGCCCAACGAGCCTGCACCAACCAGTGATCAGCCTGGACAGCAAATCTATTCCACACACTATGGACAATTTACAGAAGCCAATTATTAATCTCCAAATCGGTACATCTTTGCAGTGTGGGAGGAAACCGGAGCATCGCATATTTATCCCCATTAAACACCATCTGACATTTATCTGCCCATATCTTCAACTGATCTATATTCTGTGATATCATCTGATAACATTCTTCACCAAACATAACTTCACCAATTTTTGTGTTGTCTGCAAACGTAATCAGCCTGTTTACATTATCATAAACGACAGAGGTCCCAGCACTGATCTCTGCAGAACATCGCTGGTCACAGACCTCCAGTCAAAAAATCCTCCATCCTTACTCAAATCTGTTTAAAGAGATTCAGCCAGGACTTCTATAGATGTGGCCAGGAACTGCAGGTGCTGGTTTCCACCGAAGATAAACATAAAATGCTGGAGTAATTTTGCAGGAGTGGCAGCATCTCTGGAGAGAAGGAATAGGTGACGTTTCGAGTCGAGACTCTTCTTCAGACTATAGATGTACTATTGAAAGTTTCCAGAGTGATTCAGGCCTGATACTGCTATTCCAACGCACCAGTGGCTGGAGAGAGTGGTGGACTCAGCCCGGTCCATCAGGGGCATAGCCCTCCCCTCCATCAAAAGCATCTACATGAGGCGCTGCCTCGAGAAAGCAGAATATACTATCAAGGATCCCCACGATCCAGGGCTGTGCCCTCTTCTCATTGCTACCTAGGGTTGCCAACGTTCTCACTCCCAAATAAGGGACGAAAGGTCAAAATACGGGACAAATTCCTGACGGCAATTCGTTGACCGACTCGGCCGTGGCTGGGTGAATAATGAGTTGGCCCGGGTGCTGGACTGCACACAAAGCCCAGCCGGCATGCCAACTGAGGAGATTTGGCCCGCGCGATGTCGCGCGCGAAGTTCGGCATCCCATCCAACTCATGAACCGATGATCGGCCATGAGAAGGAGGGGTGGTGGTGTCGGCGGTAAGCGAAGGTCCGAAGGTCGGACAGCATGGGCGAGGCGCTGCTGCTGCACTATGTTGGGACGGGTGAGGCGGAGCAGGACACTGCGCTCCGACCTGAAATCCCCTCGACCCGAGTAGTAGCACTCAAATACGGGACTTACATGGTTTACATAGCGAAGGTTTACATGGTTAATTCCCGGGAGGGCGGGACTGTCATATGCTGAGAGAATGGAGCAGCTGGGCTTATACACTCTGGAGTTTAGAAGGATGAGAGGGGTTCTCATTGAAACATATAAAATTGTTAAGGGCTTGGACACGCTAGAGGCAGGAAACATGTTCCCGATGTTGGGGGAGTCCAGAACCCGGGGCCACAGTTTAAGAATAAGGAGTAAGCCATTTAGAACGGAGACGAGGAAACACTTTTTCTCACAGAGAGCGGTGAGTCTATGGAATTCTCTGCCTCAGAGGGCGGTGGAGGCAGGTTCTCTGGATGCTTTCAAGCGAGAGCTAGATAGGGCTCTTAAAAATAGCGGAGTCAGGGGATATGGGGAGAAGGCAGGAACGGGGTACTGATTGGGGATGATCAGCCATGATCACATTGAATGGTAGTGCTGGCTCGAAGGGCCAAATGGCCTACTCCTGCACCTATTGTATATTGGGACAAGGGCAGACAAACCAATTTGGCCCAATATACAGGATGTCCCGGCTAATGCGGGACAGTTGGCAACCCTAGTGCTGCCGTTGGGCAGGAGGTGCAGAAGCCTGAAGTCCCACACCAGCAGGTTCGGGAACAGCTACTTTCCTTCAACCATCAGATTCTTGAACCAAAACGACATAAAATGCTGGAGTAACTCAGTGGGTCAGGCAGCCTCAGGAGAACATGGAGAGGTGACGTATCAGGCTGGGACCCTTCCTCAGACCCATAATGTCACCTATCCAGAGATGCTGCCTGACCCACTAAGATTTTTTCCAACCAAAATAAACTTTGTTTAGAATAAAAAATATATACAAAACAAAAATCGTGCAAAATTCCTCCAACATTCTCAGTAGCATACATACATTAATTGTCATTGTATTTGGTAGTGCTCTGGGAACTATCATTATGCCAGACACCCTTGCCTGTCTGAAGAAGGGTGTAGACCCGAAACGTCACCCATTTCTTCTCTTCAGAGATACTGCCTGTCTTACTCCAGCACTTTGTGTCTACCCTTGCCACACACGTGGCCCCCCTGGGGTGATATCCCTTGCAGTGTTTGAGGAATATCGCCACCACACCCTGCCCCTCACAAATACAGCAGGGGAAAGGCCCTAAGCTCCCCATATCAAGGAATATGGGGAAAAAATAGAAATGGGGTACTGATTTTGGATGATCAGCCATGATCATATTGAATGGTGGTGCTGGCTCGAAGGGCCGAATAGCCTACTCCTGAACCTATTTTCTATGTTTCTAAACTTACTTGGGACACTTCCTTTTGTGTAAACAAGCAACTGCAGTTCCTTGTTTCTACCTTCTTGAACTGACCTGTACAACCCTAATCCTACTCCGACAACAGAACACTAAGGGAACACCACCTCTTGCACGCTACCATGGACCTGTTTATCCCTACTGTTTTTTTTGCACAAATGTGTCTTTTTTCATCCTGCTGTCTTGCAGAATGTATGTAATTTTTGTATTAATTATATTTCATTTATGTTATTGTGTCTGTTTGAGTCTATGTGCCTGCTATGCTGCTGCAAGCAAGATTTTCATTGTGCAGTTTCACCACCTATTTTCCAGCACCCTTGGTTCCAGAGCCTTGCCGTATTATCCGTTTTGCCGGACCAACAGAGGTCAGGGCCTGGAGGGGGGGGGGGTTGGCTATGGGAACGTATCCGCCGGCTCCGGCCGGGCTGAAGTTCCACAGCCCCGGCCTCAGTGGGCAAATTCGACCCGCCGACGGTCCGTGGAAGTCCCGATGAGGTGGAGATCGGCCGCCTCTCCCGGCTCAGGCACCACATTATCGGGGGGACTTCCGGGCGGGATTACAAGTGTGCCTTCGTAATTTTGTCCGGATTAAAGGAGATGCCGGACCACCAGTTGCCGGAAAATCGGCGGTGGACCTGTAGTTCACATGTGGAGCCTAAGACTGAAAAGCTGATGACTTGAAATAAACTTTAATAATCGTTTGTGTTTCTGTTTAAATAGGCTTTTAAAAATGAATCTGAACACCCAAGTCACATGTCTTTTCCAGATTATCCATCCAGGTCATTAAAGACAATTTGTTCAGAAACACACCCACCACACTGTTGTGACTAAGTTGGGCAAGCGACAGCTAAGGTAAAAACTGTTTCAAAGCATGATTTACAGCGGTAATAAATAAAAGACTTAAGAAGGGTTCCGACCTGAAACATTATCTATTCTTTTTCTCCATAGAACTAGTGTGAATGGCGGTCGGCATGGATTTGGTGGGCCGAAGGGCCTGTTTCCAGGCTGTAAATAAATAACTAAATAACTAAAGTAATAGAAACTCGAAAGGGATAGAACAGAGAGATTTGGGTGTGTTTACAAACTATTTATTGTAAGACGATATCCAGGCCATTATGAATAGAGACACAAAGTACAGGAGCAAAAAAGTCAAGATGAACTTTAATAAAATGCTTGTTAAGCAACAACCAGAATATTGTTTCCCGTTCTGGATGCCAAACTTTAGGGCAAAACAGATGGAAAAAGAGGGTGCAGACGAGATTTCTCAAAATGACTTTAGTTTTCAGACGGACTGGAGGTGGTGGATTGTTCTCCTTGGAAGGGAGGTGGTAGGAAGGAAGGAATGAATGAATGAAGAAATAATGACAGGAACAGATGAAGAGAGACTATTCCCATTGGCAGAGTAGATCAAAATGTAGAGGGCAAATAAAGAAGAAGCTCGGCAAAATAACCTGAAAACAGGAAATCTAGTAAACACAGTGTGCTGGAACAGCCCAGCAGGTCAGGGAGCATTGCAGGAGGACATAGATCGGTGAGATTTCAGGTCAGGATCCTTCTTTAGTTCTCCTGCTGCATGTGCAGTGATAAAGTCCTGCAGCCTGGAAACAGGCCCTTCGGCCCAACTCCCACGCCCACCAACATCTACACGTCCCACCTGCCTGTTTTGTCCCACATCCCTCTAAACCTGTCCTATCCTTGTACCAATGGAAAAAAGGGAAGCAGGTTCCTTGGTTCCACAAGAAATAGTTTTAGTTTAAACACAGCGAACACCTAGATCTTGAAATACAGTGCCAGACGAAGAATAGACAGATTAAACTGCTGTGTGCTGAAGGGAGTGGATAACTATCCAAAATAACTTGCAGGACGAGGGGAGAGAGGTGGGGGGATGAGGGGAGAGAGGGGGGACGTGGAGTGAAGGGGTGGGGGGATGAGGGTTGGAGGGGATAGAGATGAGCGGGAGACGAGGGGGGGGGGGGTAGTGGATGGGGGGAGGGGGTAAGGGAGAGGTGGGGGGGGGGTAGTGGATAGGGGGGAGGGGGTAAGGGAGAGGTGGGGGGGTAGTGGATGGGGGGGGAGGGGGTAAGGGAGAGGTGGGGGGGCTGAGACTGGCCTGATCTTTCTTGTATTCTTGTATTCAGCTAGTGAATTGCCCCCGTGGATCATCACCATTCCGTGATGTCCCGGGCAAGACCTGGATGAATATTTGCCTGAATAAAACTTGCATGTGTTTGTCCTTGGTGCCGGGTCCATTTTCTTTGTGGCATTATTTTTAAAGTGAGTGAGTGGGAATGCTATTTTTGGAAGCGACTGTGAATTTGAGATTGCAAGCAGTGTGCATGTGGGGGGGGGGGCTTGCTGCAGGCCGGAGAGGTGGTAGGAGACGGAGAGAAGGGCACCACTGCCAACCTTCCCTTTTGTTTACTGCACATTGCCGGGATACTCCCTTTGACTGACTCAGCTTGGGCCCATGTGACTCCGACCCAGTTCCTGCCCTGCAGTGGTGCTGCTAAAAATAGCCCTGAGCTTGCCTTGGCTCTGCCACTGGTTTACATAAGCACTTAGGGGGATGGGGCCCTCACTGGTGGATACACAACAGGCAGCAGAGTCGGTCCGCAGCGCAAACCTTCCAACCACACACAAAATTAAACCTGGCAGCACTCAGCCGCATTCAGCCATGGGCGAGTTCACCAGGAGAGAGACAGAGACAGAGAGAGACAGACAGAGACAGAGACAGGGAGAGACAGAGACAGGGAGAGACAGGGAGAGACAGAGACGGAGAGAAATTGTGTGACACAGAAAGTGCAAAAAAGAAAGAGAGAGAAAGATAGTGAGAGGAAGAGAGGGAAAGAGAGGGATGGGGGGGGGGAGAGAGAGAGAGAGAGAGGGGAAAGCAAGAGGAGAGAGGAGAAGGAAGAGGAAGATGGAGAGAAAGAAAGAGAGAGAAAAGAGAGTGGGAAGGAGAGAGAGGGAGATAGAAGGAGAGCGAGAAAGAGAGAGAGGAAAGCGAGAGGAGAAAGGAAGAGAGAGAGAGAAAGAGAGAGGGAGTGAGAGAGAGGGAGAGAGAGATAAAGGGAGAGAGAGAGGGAGATAGAGGGAGAGAGAGGGGGAGAGAGAGACAGAGGGAGAGAGAGAGACAGAGGGAGCGAAAAAGAGAGAGCCCCCTCTGGATTTGTTCTACTCTCGAGATAAAACCTTCCTCACTCCCGGAAGTAAAACAGAGCAGTCAGATGCCGTGGATCAATTTGTTGTTTTTAATAATTTAGACGCAATGCTTGACACAATCAATTTAACGTTACAGAAGACATCATTGTTCAAGTTCTTTGCATCTTATCAGGCTATAAGTTGCTGCTGCTCAGTGCTGCACTGTTCACCTCCACCAAGACTATTGGTTAATGCTGATGCATCACTAAATGATTCCGTGACCAAAAATGGTTAGAAACATTACTGTGGTGCACACGTACATCTTACCTATTTGGTATTTCTGTCCCGGTCTCTTCAACTGGAAGGGAAATGTATTTGATCTGGTGTTTTAAATGTACAGACACATTGAGAAATGTGCAATTCTGTCATGCATTTAATTCCTTTGTGCACATACCATGGTTTATTATTGTCACGTGTATCAAGGTACAGTGAAAAACCTTCGTTTGCATGCTACCCAGTCAAAGAAAAGACTATACATGAACACAATCAGGCCTTCCTCAGTGCACAGTCAAGTCCAGTTTATTTGTCACATACACAGACAAGATGTGCAGTGAAATGAAAGTGGCAATGCCTGCAGATTGTGCAAAAAGCTACAGAACAGAATAGAACAGAATCAGTATTTACATATTAGAAAAAACCCCCAGCAATTTAAAAAAGACACAACACAACAATAAATTGGTACAGTAAATTAGTCCCTGGTGACATAAGAGTTTACAGTCCTAATGGCCTGTGGGAAGAAACTCCGTCTCATCCTCTCTGTTTTCACAGCATGACAGCGGAGGCGTTTGCCTGACCATAGCATAACGAATAAAGAGTACATTTAACGCAAGATAAAGTCCGATAAAGCTATTATTAATCAAAACTGAAAGATTGGGTTTAGATATGACTGATACAAACAACTGTTCTTTGCTGGAGACACAAGGAACTGCAGATGTCAGAATCTGGTGTAGAACAAGTGCTGGAGTAACATGATGGGTCATGCAGCATCTACGGAGGACATGGATAGGCGACAATTCAGAAGGGTTCCAACCCAAAACGTTGCCTATCCAAGCTCACTTCACGGAGAGGTCTGTGACTCACTGTCTGAAAAGGTGCAGAAACCTTTGTTGTCGCCATCGTGGTCTGTTGTGGGAGGCGCCCCCGGGGAACAAAAATGGACGGGCAAGGAGAGGGACGTGGCGTCCAAGGTAGGAGATAGCTGGAGGCCCACATCAGCTTGGGACTTGCCTGGAACAGGCACCCCGCACAAGAACTGGAACGTGGACTTTGGAAATGGCACCAAAACATGTTGCCTCGTGCATGCGGGCTCAGTAGGCTATTCCTGTACACTTGCTAATCTGGGATCGGGGGGTATAATGGCAACACTCTACTGGACTGGTTGTAGGATAAAGAACTCTCACAAAGGAGAATGGGGTTGATAGGGAAAGATAGACCAGCCATGATTGAATAGCGGAATGGGCGATGGGTCAAATGGTCTAATTCTGCCCCTATAACATGAATCTATGAACAAATTTTGGTAGTATACCAAATTGGATGATATACAGATAGATGCTCAAATGTTTGTTCAAAGAAGTAGGTTTCAAAAGAGTCATCAAGAGGAATAGTTTTAAAGAGCAGTTCAACAGCAGACCTTCATGTTGGTGGTGGCGGTCGGAGGAAAGGAATGGTGCTGGTGAGCAGGCTGTGGGTTCACCTCCCGTGCTCTAGGTGGCACTCTAGGTGTTGCAAGTTTGGCTGCGGGAGGCTCCCCGGGGCACGGAGGCTGAGCGGTGGCCACGTGAAGTGAGGGACGCCGCGTTCGCGGGTCGAGGTGTCGGTGAAGTGGGCCGCTAGAGGCCCTGCAGCAGCCTGGGGCTCGATTAGATCGGGCGCCGCTCCAAGAGGCCGAGCACATGGATCGGATGCAGCCTGCAGCGGCACAGAGTGGCGGAGGACATCGACATCATCTCCAGGCCAGGCCGACCCCTGCAACCCCAAACCAGTGACGCCGCAACGACTACGGGCCTTTATGGCCGTTAAAAGCCTACATTTTTAACAACTTTCAACTTGAAGGGTACAAGATGGCACCAGAAATATGGAGACTCTTGTGTACTGCCTCAGTGTAAACTACTATTCTTAAACTCCTTTATTTAAGTATGATTGTACCTATGGATATTAAACGTTTTACTGAATTGTATACAAAAAAAGGATCTAGGTACATGTGAGAATAAAATACCATTGCATCATTAGAGCTGAGAAATCCGACCATCGATCACCCATTCACACTAGTTGTACGTTGTCCCACTTTATCATCCACTTCCTACACAAGGGGGGCAATTTTCCTGCAAACTCAGCTGTGTTCAGGGTGTGGGAGGAAATTGGGGCACCCGGAGGAAATCCACACAGGGATAACATACAAACTCCACACTGACAGGTCCTGAAGTCAGGATTGAAATCAGGTCTCTGGCGTGGTGAGGCAGCAGCTCTGCCAGCTGCACCACTGTGCTGCCCTTAATGTAGAATTGAGACTTTAGAGACATAGCGTGGAAACAAGCCCTTCTGCCCACTGAGTCCACACCGACTAGCGATCGATCACCCCTTACCCGAGCACTATCCTACACACTAGGAACAATTTTACAGAGGCCAATTAACTTACAAATCCGCACGTCTTTGGAGTGTGGGAGGAAACCGGAGCACCTGGAGAAAACCCATGTGATCAGAGGGAGAACATACAAGACTGCACCCGTAGTTAGGATCGAACCCGGGTGTCTGGCTGCGGTACAGTGAAAAACTTTAGTTACGTGCTAACTAGTCAGCAGGAAGACAATACATAATTACAATCAAAGCATTTACAGTGTGCAAATACATGATAAGGGAATAACGTTTAGTGCAAGGCAAAGCCAGCAAAGTCCGCTTAAGGATAGTCAGAAGGTGATCAAAGAGGTAGATAGTAGTTCAGCATTATTGGCGTTACTGCAACTCTTTGTGTCTTTCTTTGGAAATCAGCATCTCCTGTTCCTTGTTTCTCCAGGGTTACAAGCTGAGCCCCCACTGGCGAGGGGATTTCTAAATAAGCGGCAGCATGCCTTGATGCAGGATAGCAGTGGCAAAGACCATCCATCAATATCACAGCAATGATCAATATTTCAATCAGATCCCTGTAAATAAGATCACTATCTCATCGGCCCAGCTTACTGGAAGGGAAACTTGACCTCACAGGATGCAGTTCCAGTAAGGGTGCAGTGCCAGCTGATTGTGTGAAACCATTGTGTGCCAGGGCTACACATGCAGGCTGGAGACAGAGTGCTTTAGAGAGACTCAGGGAGAATAACTGCGCTGAATGTCCGGATACCTTTTCAAATTGATTTGACTGACGTTTTTACACTGATTTACTTTCACCCACTTTAACGATCACAAGACCAATCCTTCAGGCAAAGGGTAGAACATTAATTTCTACACTTACCGTGTTGAGGGTTGTGTTGTTTTGGTCGCCCTGCTGTGGGAAGGATGGTTTTTCTAAACATTTTTTAGAGATAACGCACAGAAACAGGCCCTTCAGCCCACCGAGTCCGCGCCGACCAGCAATCCCCATACACTAGCACTATCCTACACACTAGACAATAGACAATAGGTGCACGAGTAAGCCATTCGGTCCTTCGAGACAGCATCACCATTCAATGTGATAATGGCTGATCATCCACAATCAGTACCCCGTTCCTGCCTTCTCCCCATATCCTCTGACCCCGCTATCTTTAAGAGCCCTATCTAGCTTTCTCTTAAAAGTATGCAGAGAATCGGCCTCCACCGCCCTCTGAGGCAGAGAATTCCACAGACTCACAACTCTCTCTGTGAAAAAGTCTTTCCTCATCTCCGTTCTAAATGGCTTACCCCTTACTCTTAAACTGTGGCCCCTGGTTCTGGACTCCCCCAACATCGGGAACATGTTTCCTGCATCTTGGTTCGCATGGACGAGTTGGGCCAAAGGGCCTGTTTCTGTGCTGGGTGCCTATGACTCAGCAGGAATTTGTCATCTCCGATGCCATGTTAAATGTTTGCTGGGAATTGTGAGCGGGAGACAGATGAGGAACAACAAGAGAGTTTTCAAGAGAGAGTTAGGTAGAGCTCTTGGGGCTAACGGAATCAAGGGCCTGTTTTCGGGCAACACGTGGGACTTTGCCACCACACTTAAAGGGCCAACTGTTTAAAATCCAAGAACGTTAAACAGTGGGCTTGGGAAAAAGCAAAAACATAAACTTCTGGAGGAACGCAGCGTGTCAGACAGCTTCTGTGGCGTTTTAGGTTTATTATTCTCACATGTACCGAACTTTGCTTTGCATGCTGTTCAATTCAGTTAGATAGAGTTATAGTTTAGTTTAGTTTAGAGATACAGCGTGAAAACAGGCCCTTCGGCCATTGAGTCCGCGCCGACCAGTGATCACCCCGTACACTAGCACAATCCTACACACTAGGGACAATTTACAATTTTAACATAGCCAATTAATGTACAAACCGTGTACGTCTTTGGAGTGTGGGAGGAAACCGGAGCACGCGGAGAAAACCCACGCGGTCACGGGGAGAACGTGCAAATTCCGTACAGACAGCACCCATTGTCAGGATCAAACCCGTGTCTCTGGCGCTGTAAGGCAGCAAATCTACCACTGACCCACTTTGCTGTCCTTATAGAGTCATTGAGCATGGAATAAGGCCCTTCGGAGCAACTAGTCCATGCCAACCAATATGTCCGAATTAAACTAGTCCCACTTGCCTGCGTTTGGCCCATTTTCCTCTAAACGCTCCATCCATTCGTATCCATGCAATTGTCTAAGAGTGTTTTAAATGCTGTTATAGTACCTGCCTCAACTACCTCCTCCAGCAGCTTGTTTCGTATACCCACCACCCTCTGAGTTAATTGTAGCACACCAGTTCCAGAGACAAAGTCTAAAGTCTGCAATGAGGTGGAGGAGAATTGGACTGTACCCTTTACTTGCCCAGAGCATGTTGTCACAAGCCTGTCTCCCACAATTTTCGACAAACATTTCAAGTGCCGATGGTGAGGTCAAATTCTAACTTAGTATTAAGCATAAAACTCCCCTTTCCAACCAGGCAAAAGGTATAGAAGTGTGAAAATGTGCACCTCCAGATTCAGGGACAGTTTCTTTCCAGCTGTTATCAGGCAACTGAACCACCCTACCAATAACCTGAGAGCAATCCTGAGCTACTATCTACCTCATTGGAGACCCTCAGATTATCTTTAATCGGATTTTACTGGACTTTATCTTAACTAAACGTCATTCCCTTTATCGTGTACCTGTACACTGTGGACTGCTCGATTGTAATCATATGTTGTCATTCCACTGTCTGGCTAACACACACCAAAAGCTTTTCACCATACCTCAGTACATGTGACAATAAACTAAACTAAATTAAACAAAATTCAGGGTGACTGGTGCCACATTCAAAGGTGGAAGGAAATGAACAGATGAGGTTTCGGGTCGGGTTCCTTCCTCAGACTGATGGAGGAGAGGGGAGATGGCCGGTAGAGATGGTTGGCAAGTGATAGGTGGATGCAGGTGAGGGGTCATTGGCAGATGGGTGGAGATAGTGTTGGCTGGAGGTAAAAAGGAGACAAAGGGGCATCAGATGACGAAGGGAGGAAGACACGATAGTGGCTTTGAAGAGGTTTTTAGACAGGCACATGGAGAAGCAGGGAACGCAGGGGTATGGATCATGTGCAGGCAAGTGTAGCTTAACTTGGCATCATGTTTGCCGCAGATATTGTGGTTCGAAGGGCCTGTTCCTGTGCTCTACTGTTCCATGTTGATTGATTGACAGATACTTTATATTATCATATGTGAACTGTCACAGTGAAATTCTTTGTTTTGCTTACGATGCACAAAGTATGCAAAGAGTTGCCACATATAGGGCACCGTCAAAGTTACAAACTATTAATTATAGTCCCCAATACTCCCTCTTTGTTCGCGGGAGCTACTGCCGCCACACACAACTCCGCATCTCTGCCTGGACCTACTGCTACTGATCGTAGCAGCTCTCAGAAGTGAAGCAGACACAGGTCTGGCTAGTACTTGAGGGATGTCTTTTTTACATAGGTGGGTATATGGAACGAGCTGCCAAAGGAGGTAGTTGAGGCAGGTACTATAACAACATTCAAAAGACACTTGGACACATACACGAACATGGAAGGCTTAGAGGAGTATGGTCCAAACGCGGGAGGTGAGATTAGCGTAAATGGGGCATCTTGGTCGGCATGGACAAGTTGGGCTGAAAGGCCTGTTTCCATGCTGTGTGGCTCTATTTCTGGTGTCCTGAGAGTCATATATCTGTACAGCACGGAAACAGGCCCTTCGGCCCACCTTGTCCATGCCAGAAAATATTGGCATAAAGGGCTAATTTAATTTGCCTGCATTTGGCCCATATCCTTATATGAACAGTTCCAGGTACATGGATAGGACAGGTTTCGAGGGATATAGGCCAAACGCAGGCAGCTGGTAGTAGTAAGTGGGATATGTTCGGTTTGTACTCGCTAGAATTTAGAAGATTGAGGGGGGATCTTATAGAAACTTACAAAATTCTTAAGGGGTTGGACAGGCTAGATGCAGGAAGATTGTTCCCGATGTTGGGGAAGTCCAGAACTAGGGGTCACCATTTAAGGATAAGAGGGAAGTCTTTTAGGACCGAGATGAGAAAATCATTTTTTACACAGAGAGTGGTGAATCTGTGGAATTCTCTGCCACAGAAGGTAGTTGAGGCCAGTTCATTGGCTATATTTAAGAGGGAGTTAGATGTGGCCCTTGTCGCTAAAGGGATCAGGGGGTATGGAGAGAAGGCAGGGATGGGATACTGAGTTGGATGATCAGCCATGATCATATCGAATGGCGGTGCAGGCTCGAAGGGCCGAATGGTCTACTCCTGCACCTATTTTCTATGTTTCTATGTTGGTCGGCGTGGGCAAGTGGGCAACAGGTGGGCCTGTTTCAGTGCAGTGCGACTCGATCACTATGAATGAGTGATTGATACTTTATTATCACATCTGGATAGCATGCAACAACAAAAGCTTTTCACTGTACCTCGGTACACGTGACAATAAACTGAACGGAACATGTCACAGTGAAGCTCTTTGTTTTGCATACCATACACAAAGTATGCAAAGATTCGTCACGTATAGGCGCCGACAAGTTACAAAGTGTTCAATGTAGTCTCAATGGTCCATCTTGGTTCTCAGTGCCCCACACGGGCACCCACTGCGGGCCCGTCCAACCCTCGACACCCACCGCACCTTCGCCAGACTTCCAGCACCCACCACCGATCCATCCCACCTCTGGCACCCATATGCCATGAAGCAAGCCCTGTTGCCCCTACACTACAGATCAAATAGGAAGCTGACCCCCCCACCCCCCCCTCCTCCATTCCCACACCCCTTCCCGAGCACTTTTCCTCTCCAACAGCACAATGCAGAGGTGACGCCTGTTCTTTGTTCAGTCATGTTGTGACTGAAGTGTTTGGTTGCTATCAATTGTCTCCACATAGCAACAGATGCAATTAAATGGACACTGCACACTGTGTATCTCCACTCCTGCATCCGCACAAGCAACAAGAGAATTCATTCACTATTCCCTTCCTATTCTCTAATGTTGTGCTGAGTTTAAATTCACTGAACGGGAGGAGGGGGTATGCAAATCAATTTTAGATATTTAAAGACTTTTATACCCTTTAGACTTGGGCGACACAGTAGGTAAGGTTGCTGCCTTACAGCGCCAGAGACCCAGGTTCAATCCTGACTATGGGTGCTGTGTCTGTGGAGTTTGTACGTTTTCTCGGTGATCACTTGAGCTTTCTCCGGGTGCTCCGGATTCCTCCCACACCCCAAAGACGTACAGGTTTGTAGGCTAATCGGCTTCTGAAAATTGTAAATTGTCCCCTGTGCGTAGGATAGTGTTAGTGTACGGGGTGATCGCTGGTCGGCGTGGACTCGGTGGGCCGGAGGATCTGTTTCCACGCCTTATCTCTAAAGTCTGAACCTTTTTACCCTTAAATTACAAAATAACCTTTAGTAAATACAATCTCTCACGCTCACTTTCTAATATACCTTTGTCCTCACGTGTACGTACACTCAGACGGGCATACATGAACACGCAAACATGTGTGTGCATACATGTGTGTGCCTACGATACAATATGATAGAACTTTATTTATCCCGGGAGGGAAATTAATTTGCCAACAGTCATAAAAAACACAAAATACATGAAACATGAAATTAAAGTGATGAGTGGAAAGGCTTTGGGGATGTGCAAAGAGTGAGGAGGTGGGGAGTGGGGTGGGGCGGGGTTGGTGAGCCTCAGTCTCAATCTACCCCACGACAGAAGGAGAAGGAGCTGAACAGTTTGATAGCCACAGGGAAGAAGGATCTCCTGTGGTGTTCTATCCTGCATCTTGGTGGAACCAGTCTGTTGCTGAAGGTGCTCCTCAGGTTGACCAGCGTGTCATGGAGGGGGTGAGCTGTATTGTCCAGGATGCATCACAGTTTGAGGAGTATCCTCTCCTCCAAGACCACCTCCCATTAATCCAACTCCACCCCCAGGACGTAGCCAGCCTTCCTGATGAGTTTGTGGATCCTATTGGCGCCTGCAGCCTTCGCCCTGCTGCCCCAGTACACGGCAGCCAAGAAGATGGCACTGGCTGCCACCGATTGGTAGAACATCTGCAGCATCTCACTGCAGACGTTGAAGGTGTGGAGCCTTCTCAAAAATGACAGACGGCTCCGTCCCTTCTTGTACAGGGCCTCAGCGTTCCTGGACCAGCCCAGTTTACTGTCCATGTACACTCCAAGGTATTTGTACTCCCTGGTAAACTGTACATCCACACCATTGATGGAGACAGGGGTGTTCCTCTCCTCTTAAAGTCCACCACTAACTCCTTAGTCTTGTCGGTGTTGAGTTGCAGGTGATTCAGCCCACACCACTCAACAAAGTCGTTGACCACACCTCTGTATTCAGCTTCCCTCCACTCACTGATGCAGCCCACAATTGCAGAGTCATCTGAAAACTTCTGCAGGTGGCAGGAGACCAAGTTATATCTGAAGTCCGAGGTGTAGATGGTAAACAGGAAGGGAGAGAGGACCGTCCCCTGTGGGGCCCCTGTGTTGCTCACTACTATGTCCGAGACACAGTTCTGTAGCCTGACATATTGTGGTCGTCCAGTCAGGTAGTTGGTGATCCAGGACACCAATGGAGCATCCACCAGCATCTTTGTCAGTTTGCTCCCTAGCAGTGCAGGCCGGATGGTGTTAAAAGCACTGGAGGTCAAAAAACATGACTCTCACAATGTTTCCCGGCTTATCCAGATGAGCATAGGAACGATGGAGCAGGTGGATGATGGTGTCCTCAACCCCTATCTTTGTTTGGTAAGCGAACTGCAGGGGGCCCAGGTAGGGTTTAACCAGGGGTTGCAGGTGAGTAAGCACCAGCCTCTCCAGGGACTTTGTCATGTGTCAAGTCAGTGCCATTGGTCTGTAGTTATTGGAGGAGCTGGGGCGCGTCCTCTTTGGTCCAGGAACCAGACAGGATGTCTTCCACATCACAGGAACCATCTCCAGGCTCAGGCTCAGGCTGAAGATATGCTGCAGTACTCCACACACCTAGGGCTGACACCATCGGGACTACAGAGTGCGTCCCAGTCTGTGTTCTCATGGACACACTCATAAGCATGCACAGGTTTAGTGTGTGCAAATACACATGCACACAGGAATGCATGCAAGCAGGCTCACATGTATTAAACACACATTCATGGTATACTTCCACATGCATGTCCAGACACATGCATTTGCACAGTTACACAAACAAGACACGTGTATGGGCACACAGACACACACACAATCATATGTAGTGACCCGCTGTAGAAAGCACACATGAATGCAGACACACACATGTACGCACGCAGATACACAAATGTGTGTGTGCATGTGTACCCAGACATAAGGACATCATAGTCATACAGCATAGAAACAAGCCCTTCGGCCCAACTTGCCCACACTGACCAACATGCCCCATCTACACTAGTCCCACCTGTCTACGTTTCGTCCATATCCCTCTAAACCTGTCCTATCCATGTATCTGTCCAAATGTTTCTTAAATGCTGTGATACTACCTGCCTCAGCTACATCTTCCGGCAACTCGTTCCATTCACCCACCACCCTCTGTGCGAAGAGGTTACCCCTCAGGTTCCTATTAAATGTTTCCCTCCTCACCTCAAACCAATATCCTCTGGTTCTTGACTCCCTTACTCTGGGCAAAAGACTGGGCGTTTATCCGATCTATTCCTCTCATGATTTTGTACACCTCTATAAGATCACCCCTCATCCTCCCGCGCTGCAAGGAATAGAGACCCAGCCTACGCAACCTCTCCCTATAGCTGACACCGTCTAGTCCTGGCAACATCCTCGTAACTCTTCTCTGCACCCTTTCCAGCTTGACAACATAAAACATGTGTACACACATAAAAGCACACAAATACACACTCAGGTATACTTGTGCACACACAGACTTAGGGATTTGTGGATGCATGTATGTACACACTCAGGTATAAACCCAACCACACATGCAAACTCACCGGCACTCATGCAGACATAGAGGCAGGTGTGTACTCAAACATACACAAACTTGCAGCCAAATCCTGTAGATATATTTAACATATCCACTCAACATAGTTTATCACGGCATGCATCAGTTGGCAGCCAAATCACTGGAAACAAGATAAAGCAGTTAAAACTGGCAAGTACTTTGAAAGTCAGCACAACCAGTGTCCTGTTGCTAGCAGGGACCCTGCCATCCCCTCTGGCCTCCTGCTCCAACCACTCTGCTTGTTCCCTTCACTGCACACCGTGCCACAGTAACTCAAACAGGCAACCAGCAAGGCCTCTATGAGGCTCTGCGCATTAGGCTGCTCTGGAAGGTTAGATCGCATGGGATCCACTGAGAGGTAGCTGGCTGGATAGATGTAGAAACAAGGAACTGCAGATGCTGATCAATACACAAAGGGACACAAAGTGCTGGAGTAACTCAGCGGGTTGGGCATCACCTCTGGAGAACATGGGTAGGTGACGTTTCGGATCGAGACGTCTCAAGAAGTGTCCTGACCCAAAATATCACCTATCCATGTTCTCCAGAGATGCTGCCTGACCCAACACTTTGCTTCGCACTGGATAGAGGATTGGCTTCATGGAAGGAAGGAAAAGGTGATGGCGGAAGATTGTTGCAGGTTTGTATGTTAATCAGCAGCTGTAAATTGCTCCTAGTGTGTAGGGAGTGGAAGCAAAGGTGGGAAAACATAGAACTAGTGTGAAGAGCTCCAACCGCCGGCCTGCGGCCTACGTCATCCTGAAGCCGCAGCCTCCGGTAGGGAAGCACCGATTCGGCACTTAACTTCCAGACGAGTGGGCCTGTCATCTGGCCGCCCGCAGTGGCGACTGCGGAGGTTATGGCCTCGACCACGGGGGAAAATGGAGGAGGACTGTCTATACTTTGTGCCTTCCACCACAGTGAACAATGCTGTGGTGGATGTTTGTGTTCAATTTTTATTGTGTATTGTGTGTTTTTTTTTATTGTACCGCTGCTGGCATATTCATTTCACTGCACTTTATTGTGTATGTGATGAATAAATCTGATTGTCTGTCAATGGTCATCGCGTACTCATTGGGTGAAGGTCCTGTTTCTTTTCTGTAACTCTAAACTAAATGTTGGCATTATATTTCTGAGCCATTCTGTGTTTGAAGAATCTGTTTGAAAGGTACTATAAGGGATCCTTGAACTTCCCGCGTCTTTCCTCGGCTTACTCAAGGATTGTACGCGGCCACCCTCCAAGTCACCCATTGGCCGTCCACTGCCACCACCCGCTGCAACTCTCCCCCCCCCCCTCACTCACTCAGCAGCCCCCAGCACATCACCAACCTCCCACCATCACCTCCATCCAAGGACCCCAGCAGCCATACCCAGTGAAACAGACGGCCACATAAGTTATAGGCGCCGACTTAGGCTATTCGCCCCATCAAATACTTCAGCTCACTGTGCAGTTTATGATATGGATTCTTTTTTGAACAAAGTCGAGCTGCAATAATCCACATTAGCGAAACGATACGATAGAACTTTGTTTAATTGATTTGCCAACAGTCATAAAAAACACAAAATATGTGAAACATGAAATTAAAGTGACGAGTGGTACGGCTTTGGGGCAAAGAGCCAAAGAGTGCGGAGGGTGCGGGTGGTGAGTCTCAGTCTACCCCACGACAGAAGGGGGAGGAGTTGTACAGTTTGATGGAGGGGGTGAGCTGTATTGTCCGGGATGCATCACAGTTTGAGGAGTATCCTCCCCTCCAAGACCACCTCCCATGAATCCAACTCCACCCCAGGATGGAGCCAGCCTTCCTGATGAGTTTGTGGATCCTATTGGCGCCTGCAGCCTTCGCCCTGCTGCCCCAGCGCACGGCAACCAAGAAGATGGCACTGGCTGCCACCGATTGGTAGAACATCTGCAGCATCTCACTGCAGACGTTGAAGGAGCGGAACCTTCTCAAAAAGTACAGCCAGCTCTGTCCCTTCATTTACAGGGCCTCAGCGTTCCTGGACCAGTCCAGTTTACTCCAAGGTATTTGTACTCCCTGGTATTAGACACAAAATGCTGGAGAAACTCAGCGGGCAGGCAGCATTTCTGGAGAGAAGGAATGGGCAACGTTTTTGGGTCTGAAGAAGGGTCGCGACCTGAAATGTCACCCATTCCTTCTCTCCAGAGACGCTGCCTGTCCCGCTGAGTTACTCCAGCATTTTGTGTCTACCCTCCACATCCATTCTATCCAGGCCTTTCACTATTTGGTAAATTCACCTCCTCTAACTTCCCAATTCTAACCAAACTGCCTCCCGCTCCCCAGGTACTTTCTCCCTTCAACCTAAGGAGATGTGACACCTGTCCCTATATCTCCACCCTCACCTCCATCTACAGGCCAAGCAAGGTTGTGATGACTCTTTAATCTAGACCGCGTTACCAGATTATCTCTCCCATTGTCACGTACGAGTCACGGTGACCTGACCCAACCAAAGCTGTGACATTCTCACCGTTCTGCACCTAACCTCCTGACCTACAAGGAGAACATGATAAGTCATTCTCATCCACACTGAACGGTGACTATCCCTGCTCCCTGCACACTACACATCGAATCTGGAACACCAGAAGTCAGCACAGACTTCAGACTCCATTACAAGCTCCCAAATTAATAATATCTCTTCATGTTTTGCGTGCATTTGAGTGAAACAAACCGTATGTAGAACATAGAACAGCACGGCACAGGAATAGGCCCTGTGGCCCACAATGTTTGTGCCGAACATGATGCCAAGACCAACTCTTATCTGCCTGCACGTAATCAATTCATAGCTCATAAGTTCTAGGAGCAGAATTAAGCCATTCGGCCCATCGAGTCTACTCCGCCATTCAATCATGGCTGGTCTATCTTTCCCTCTCAACCCCATTGTCCTGCCTTCTTTGACAGTGGGCGACCGCTGCTTGGACCACAGTGTCCCCGCTGCAGCATGCACCTGTGCGAGGCTGACCCGAGCAGATACAGCGGCATGTTGGGGAATGGTGCAATGGCTGATTCAGGGCTGGGATGAAATAGAGAGAGAGAAAGCGAGAGACAGAGTGAGAGTGTAGCTTCGAACTACTTTAATTGGGTTTTACTGGACTTTATTTGCACTAAACATTATAATACCCTTTATCCTGTATATGTACACTGTGGACGGTTTGATTGTAATCACGTATAGTCATGTCACTGACTGGTTCGAACACAACAGAAAAGCTTTTCATTGTGCCTCGGCACACGTGACAATATGAAACTGAAGTAAACTTTGAAGAAGGGTCTTGAACCGAAACATCACGTATTCCTTCTCTCCGGAGATGCTGAGTTACTCCAGCTTTTTGTGTCGATCTTCAGTTTAAACCAGCATCTGCAGTTCTTTCCCACACGCCTCCATAGCTGCTGCCTGGCTCTCCGAGTGTTTCCAGAATCTTCTGGTTTTGTGTCGAAATGATTCTGTCTAATCAGATCCAAATGCTGTATTCGATGAGTAATTGATTTCTTTTGTCCACTGAAATATTACCACATCCTGACCGACCAAGTCATGGAAAATAATACTTTTAATCGCTATGAATATCGGTCTGGCTAAAAAATAAGCAAGACCGTGTGGGAAAAGTGGTAATATAAAGATATTTATACCTCATGAGGAGGCAAGTTTATTAATCTCAGAGGCTATTTGCTTACGTTAAGGAAATATATCATTAAAGTCATAGATCACAGGTCTGTTCACATGGAGTTAATTCTGGCAGCGTTAAACTCTGTGGATTAGTTGTGTTCAAAGGAACTGCAGATGCTGGATTAACTCAGCGGGGCAGGCAGCATCTCTGGAGAGAAGGAATAGGTGACGTTTCGGTTCGAGACGGGTCTCAAGAAAGGTCTCGAGCCGAAATGTCACCCATTCCTTCTCTGCAGAGATGCTGCCTGTCCCGCTGAGTTACTTCAGCTTTTTGTGTCTATCTTCTGTGGATCAATGGTTGTATTATACAAACGCATCATTCCTTATCAGACAAAGGGGATGATCTGAAAGGAACACGTTATGCATGCATTATGTAAGCTGCACATTAGATTAGTTTAGTTTAATTCAAAGATGTAGCGTGAAAACAGGCCATTCGGCCCATCGGGACCACGCCTCCCGGCAATCCCTGTGCACTAGCACTATCCTACACACTGGGGACCATTTACAATCTTTACCAAAGCCAATTAACCTCCAAACCTGTACATCCTTGGTGTGTGGGAAGAAATTGGGGCACCCGGGAAAAACCCACGTGGGCACGGGCAGAACGCATAAACTCCATACAGACAGCGCCCGTATTCAGGATCGAACCCGGGTCTCTGGTGCTGTAAGGCAGCAACTCTACAACTGCGCAACCGTGCCGCCCCTTGAATTAGTCCTGACCTCCAGTTTTTGTCGTACCCACCATTGGCAAGTCGGTCCTTAAGAGTCACAGTCATAATGCGTGGAAACAGGCCCTTCAGCCCAACTTGCCCAAACCGGCCAACTTGTCTCATCCACGCTAGTCTCACCTGCCTGCGTTTGGCCCACATCCCTCAAAACCTACCCTATCCATGTGCCTGTCTAAATGTTTCTTAAACGTTGCGATAGTCCCTGCCTCAACTACATCCTCTTGCAGTTCGTCCCATACACCCACCACCCTTTGTGTGAAAAAATTACCCCTCAGGCTCCTATTAAATTTTTCCCCTCTCACTTTGTGTGCTCTATGACCTCTGGCTCTTGACCCGCCCATCCCTGGTCAAGAGAATCTGTGCGTCCACCCGATCTATTCCTCTGATGAATAGAAGCCGGTCTATTTTAAATAGTGAAATCCCCCTTTTAGAACAGGCTTTTGGTGTTGGATCCACATATGTCCTTCTACGGTTAGGAATCAGATTCTGTTTGATGAGGCTCCTGCATTGTGCCTTGGGACACATTTGCTGCAATAACAACACAGTGTTGTTGGCACCAGTAACGCGTTAGTTCAGGGGGAGAAGACCTCTTATTATGTTCCGATGGCTACTCCATAAATCCGATCTGGCAGCTAACAAATGGAGTGCAAACAACCTGAAGATAACATGAGAGCAAGGCTCATTAAGGCCCTGTTGGAGTCGTCCTGTATTGTGCAAAATCTCAGAGGAATTCCTGGAAATAGAAGAGGAAAGCTATTCCTCTCGTGATCTCTCTCGCAGACAGTCATTGGAGCTCATTTAGTTTAGTTTAGTTTAGAGATACAGCGCGGAAACAGGCCCCTCGGCCCACCGACTTCGTGCCGACCAGCGGTTCCCATACACTAACCCTATCCTACACACTAGGGACTATTTACGTATTTTTTACCAAGCCAATTAGCCGACAAACCTGCATGTCTTTGGAATGTGGGAGGAAACTGAAGCACCCGGAGAAAAACCATGGGGGTCACATGGGGAAGGTACAAACTCCGTACAGGCAGCGCCTGTAGTCAGGATCACACCTGCTGCTGTAAGGCAGCAACTCTACCGCTGCACCACTGTGCTGCGTGCTCTCTCTCTCTTGTCGGTCAACTGCATTAACCACCCATGAGACGGAAATCAAGTGCTTAAAATAATAAATTAAACGAGCATACATCGAGTCATGCGGCACGGAAACAGATGCTTCGGCCCAAAGCCCACGCTGACCAAGGTACCCTACTATAGTACTTGCACCTGCCTGCATTTGGCCCCATATCTCTCTAAATCTTTCCCATTTGTGTACCTGTCCAAATGTTATAGTGCCTGCCTCAATTACCTCCTCTCATTCCATACACCCATCACCCTCTGAGAGAAAATGTTGCCCATCACGTTCCTCTCTCACTTTAAACCTATGTCGTTTGGTTCTTGATTCCCCTACCCTGGGAAAAAAACTCTTTGCATTCACCCTATCTATTCCCCCATGATATTATACACCACACATAGAAAAGGTGGAGGCCAAAACTGTGACATCTAGACGTCGCCCAGTTAAACCCTTTACATCGTGTGTAGGATAATGCTAGTGTACAAGTTCTCCCACTGCGTCATTTAGTTTAGTTTAGAGATACAACGTGGAAACAGGCCCTTCGGCCCATCGAGTCCATACCGACCAGCGATCCCTGCACACTAACACTATTCTACACACACAAGGGACAATTTTTTACATTTATACCAAGCCAATTAAACTACCAACCTGTATGTCTTTGGAGTGTAGGAGGAAACCGTATATCTCAGAGAAAACCCACGCAGGTCATGGGGTGAACGTACAAACTCTGTACAGACAGGCCCCCGTAGTCAGGATCGAACCCTGGTCTCTGGCGCTGTGAGCAAGTAGCTCAACCACTGCACCACTGTGCCGCTCATGTGGTAACATAAACTGTCACATCTCAGTGGGATTACCTTACATTATTGTCCAAAGTCCATTAGCCTCAGTGCCAATGTTTAATGTGCCCATGAAGCAGATGTCCTACCAGCTCTGTGGCAAAACTTCATCACTGGGCCCACTGTGGCCCTGCCAATCCCTACTATCTGATGACCTGTCCAAATGGCTTTTGCCTGCATGGCTTGTTTCCTTCCCCAGGAGGTTCGTAAGTCGCAGGAGCAGAATTCGGCCATCCAGCGCATCGAATCTACTCCGCAAATCAATCACGGCTGATCTATCTGTCCCTCAACCCCATTCTCTTCACTTCTCCCCGTAACCCCCGACATTCTTACTAATCAAGAATCTGGTAATTTACGCCTGAAATTGTCCAATGACATGACCTCCACAACCGTCTGTGGCAATAAATTCCACAGATTCCTCGTCATCTCTTTTCTAAAGGTATGTCCTTTTATTCTGAGGCTGGGGCCTCTGGCGCTAGACTGTCCCACTAGTGGAAACATCCTCTCCACCATCTGAAAGAAAATACAAGAGTCTGAAAACTGTGACCACCAGGTTCAAGAATACCATCTTCCCATGACCACCAGCTTCAGACCCGAAACGTCACCCATTCCTCCTCTCCAGAGATGCTGCCTGACCCGCTGTTCCAAAACCTTGCAAAACGTACTGAAATGAAAAGGCAGCATCAGCGTGAAGATTCCTACACTACTGGCTACTCGTGGCAGTAGGGCAGGGAATCTGCTATCCTAACCTGACCTCGTACCCACATGAATGTTGCCGACACGTAACTGACCCCTGAAATGACCTGTCCACTTGCTCTGAATAATGGTGTCACCCATAGCTCATGGAACTCTTCACACATATCCCTGCAAATTTGAGCCCTAGTACCTCCCTTCCATTTACTCCATCTCCACCTTACGCTGCCTCGGCAAGGCCACCACCATAAATCAAGGACAGTCGCACACACGGTCATTCCCTCTTCACCCCTCTCCCATCAGGCAAAAGGTAAAGAAGTGTGAAAACGTACTCCTCCAGGTTCAGGGACAGTTTCTTACCAGCTGTTATCAGGCAACTGAACTGTCTTCTCACCAACGAGAGATCAGTCCTGATCACCCATCGACCACATTGGAGACCTTCAAATTATCTTTAATCGGACTTTACTGACATTTACCTTGCACGAAACGTTATACCCTTTATCCTGTATCTCTAGATGTAGATACAATGGCTCGATTGTAATCATGTGTAGTCTTCCAGCTGACTGGTTAGCAAACAAAAGCTTTTCACTGTACCTCTGTACACGTGACAATAAACTAAATTAAACTTCTATGTAGGAATTGCTTGTTACACGTCTGATAAAACTCATTTTTGCCACCCTCTCGCCCCCCCCCCCCCCCCCCCTTCTCCCTCCAAACCAAATGCATTTCAGTTCTCAAGATTCATATCTGGAAAGGGTGCTGAGAAGATTTACGAAGACGTTGCCAGGACTCGAGGGCCTGAGCTACAGGGAGAGGTTGAGTAGGCTGGGACTCTGTCTCCTGGAGTACAGGAGGAGGAGGGGTGATCTTATAGTGTACAAAATCATTGAGAAGAATAGATCGGGTAGACGCACCAAGTCTCTCGCCCAGCGTAGGGGAATCGAGAACCAGAGGACATAGCTTTAAGGTGAGTGGGGAAAGAACAGTCTGAGATTGCGTGGCTGTTTTGTGAGGGATGTCGTGTCATGCCCAGAAGGAGAAGGAATGAATGAAGTACCCCTCAAAAAAATATACAGGCTTCAGAATGATGCAGACTGGCCTTGAACAAATGAGGATTGACCCCAAATTGTTCCCCATCTTTGAGTTTTAGTTTTAGTTTTAGAGATGGAATACGGATATAGGCCCTTCGGACCAGTGATTCAGCGCCAACCGGTGAGCCCTTCACACTAACACTATCCGACACACACTAGGGCCAATTACATGTATAATGTATACCAGGCCAATTAGCCTACAAACCTGCACGTTATTAGAGTGAGGGAGGAAACTGGAGCATCCCGGAGAAACCCACGGAAGTCACAGGGAGAACGGACAAACTCCGTACAGATAGTACCTGTAGTCAGGATCGAACCAGGGACTCTGGCGCTGCAAGGTAGCAACTCTACCGCTGAACCACTGTGCCTTCCCTGGTAACTGGGATGTCTGTGGGATTGTTGAGGCCTGTAAGTATCTTTGAAGCAGGCGTTTCCTTCACAGCTGGACGGTCATACCTGCAGCTGTACGGTCCCCCGACCAACCACGTTAAAAGGAGGTGGAAGCATTTTCCACTTTAAAATGATGTTTAAATAGAATATTTCGGACAAAATATTTTTAGACTGCTGATGCCAACATCTATGCAGCACCACTGAAAACTTCGAGAAGCACCATCAAGCTAAACCTGATACCGTGCCTATAAAACCCTTCTCCCTTGTGAAGATCTGCTATTATTAAAAAAAAAAAGGAAAATAAACTCTTTGTAAAACTGGATAGTTTTAAAGGCAAGATTATCTCCTCTCCCTTTCAAGTTATTGTTGAGGCACAAGGCAGAACTCCCTCTACATTAAACTAAACAGATGACTCATGTAATACCTCGGATGATATTTCCACTGTGCAGTTTGATGACCAGGCGCAGACACATAGCTGTGGATTTCCTATCGTTGGGTAGTGGAATAAAATAGCAGGCATACTTCACGAAGGGCTCTCAAAATCTTCCAGACAGTTGGCCGTTCTTCCAGTCCGCACTGGCGAAGTCCAGGGTCAAACCCCTAAGACATCAGGGAAGGTTACTTTACACAGGCTGTGAATGCGAGGGGGCAGCTGGATCTAATGGGAAAGTGAAAATGTTTGCGGCACAGCATCTGGTAGCCCTTTATTTATTAACTCTGTAAACCTTTACTAACCCAACTATTCAACATTTGGGGTGGCACAGTGGCGCAGCGGTAGAGTTGCTGCCTTGCAGTGCCAGAGATCCTGACCACGGGTGCTGTCTGTGTGAAGTTTGTACGTTCCCTCCGTGACCTGCGTGGGTTTTCCCCGAATGCTCCGGTTTCCACCCACACTCCAAAGACGTGCAGGTTTGTAGGTTCATTGACTTCGGTAAAATTGTAAATTGACCCTAGTGCGTGGAGGACAGTGTTAGTGTGCGGGGATCGCTGGTCAGAGTGGACTTTGTAGGCCGAAGGGCCTGCTTCCGCGCTGTATCTCTAAACTAAACTAATCAAGTAAAAGCTACTTGGCCCGTTTGCTTCCCACGCTCCCACACCACAAAGTTACAGTGGATACTTTAGAATCCCCTGGGTTAACCAGCTGACATTTTAGACCTGCCCACAGCCTAAACAAACATCAGAGACAGGAAATCTGTCATGGAGGTTTTTTTTCCCATTTTACAATTCAAAGTTGTGACATGACAATATTTCTCCAACTTGGTCGAAACTAACAAATATGAATTGCAATGTTTGAACCAGGTCAACCAAATTCAACTACACTAATAGAATCTTTACTTAAGGCTTTAGAGATCCAGTGTGCGGAAACAGGCCCTTCAGCCCACCGAGTCTGTGCCAACCAGCCATCATGCCTACACTAACCTACACACACTAATGCCCCTGTCCCACTTAGGAAACCTGAACGGAAACCTCTGGAGACCTTGCGCCCCACCCAAGGTTTCCGTGAGGTTCCCGGAGGTTTTGGTCACTCTCCCTAATGGTGGAAAGTGGTTTCCGCGTAGTCGAGGCTTCTTCTATGTTCCTGCGATTATTTAAAAAAAAAACAAAACCGGTCTCTACTAAAAATAGGTTGCCGTTTGGTCGAAGCCAGTGGAGTGGGGTTGCTATTTACTTACAGGCAGTCGAAGGCAATCTCCTTCGCTGACCGGCCATTTGCTGACTGACCTAGAAGATCCGCTGGAAGGTAAAATGCCCGCTAACTTTATTAAACTTCTTAAAACTGTCTCCAGTTCTTCTCCTCCCCTTCTCTCCCCTTCTTTCCCCTTCTCTCCCCATCTCTCTCCCCTTCTTTCCCCTTCTCTCCCTTCCTCCCGCGCTCTCTAAAGGACTTACCGTGCTCTGTGGCAGCCGTTTACCTTCCTCTTCATCATGCAGACAGCGCTCCTCCGCTGTCCCTGGCCCCCACCTTCGCGATGTGTGTGTGTGTGTGTGTGTGTGTGTGTGTGTGTGTGTGTGTGTGTGTGTGTGTGTGTGTGTGTGTGTGTGTGTGTGTGTGTGTGTGTGTGTGTGTGTGTGTACGGTTGGTAGCAAAGATCCTGTGGGATCTTTGGTCTGTAGAAGCAGCTCACACTTCGGTCGATGCTTTCCAGGCAAGTGACCAAAACCTCTGGCGACTCATGGAAACCTTGGGTGGGGCGCAAGGTCACCAGAGGTTTCCGTTCAGGTTTCCTAAGTGGGACAAGGGCATGAGGGACAATTTTGTAATTTACTGGAACCAATTAACCTATAAACCCGTACGTCTTTGGAGTGTGGGAGAAAATTGGAGCTTTTCCTTAACTATTTAAAAACTAATATATCATCTATGGTTCCCAGTCCCAAAGTGCCTCACCACTGACATCTCAGTCTCTTGTTCTGCTCTATTTTTCAAGAGTAGTTTGAACTTAGCTCTCTCCCCATTCAGAATATCAATGTATCTTCATGTATATTGCCCGAGGCTACTTTCCTGAACACATTTAGCAAATTCCACACCATCTAAGCCCCTAACATTCTAGCAGTCCTAGTTCATTTTAGCAATATTAATCTCAGTTGAAAAAATGGCTTGGTCAAATCAACTAATTCCTGCCAGATTGGTAGGTTTTCAATGAAAAGTGTTTTCATCACATACGCATTCTATAGCGCCTGTCACAAACTTATTCTTCCTCAAAGCACTTTGAGTCATAGTTAGAGTTGTACAGTGCAGAAACAGGCCCTTCAGCCAACCCCATCCATGCTGACCATTGTACTTATCTTATGTGCCATTTACCTGCATTTGGTCTGTCACCTTCTGATTAGGTCTTCGGTTAGGTCTTAAAAAATGGTGCCAAAACCTGACGACTTGCGTAAAGTCACAGTGTACTATTCCTATACTTAATAGAGTAATACATCGTAGACACAGGCGCTTCGGCCCAACTTGCCATGCAGACCAACATGCCCCATCTAAACTAGTCCCACCTGCCTGTGTTTGGCCCACATCCTATCCATTTTAAATGTTTCTTAAACATTGCAATAGTACCTGCCTCAACTACCTCCTCGGGCAGCTCGTTCCATACCCCTACCATCCTTTGGGTAAAAAGGTTACCCCTCAGGTTCCTATTAAATCTCCCCCCCCCCCCTCTCCCCTCCACTCACCTTAAACATATGTCCTCTGGAATCCTCTAGATTCCCCTATTCTGGGCAAAAGAAGAACTAAGATTGTGCTGATGTATAGTAATATTTTCACCGAACTGGGACAATAAAGTATCATTGAACCATTAAATGTTGTGATTACCTGCCTCCACTATCTTTTCAGGCAGAACATTCCATATTCCAAATTTTCCCCTGGTGAATCCATTCCCCCTCAAATCCCCTCTAGAGTTCCTACCTCTCAGCTTATATCTTTGCTTTTTTGTTTTAGATACCCCCATCAAGAGGGAAAAAATGGTGCTGTCTGTTTATCCCCTTCGTAATTTTGCGCATCACTCAGTCTCCTTCTCTCTAGGGAAAACAAACTCAACCGATCAAAAGTAACTGGCCCAGCGGCAGAATTGCTGCCTTACAGTGCCAGAGGCCCAGGTTCCATCTTGACTATGCGTGCGTCAGTACAGAGTTTGTACGTCCTCCCTGTGACCCACGTGGGTTTTCTCTGGGTGCTCTGGTTTCCTCCCATACTCTAAAGACGTACAGGTTTGTAGCTTAATAGGATTTGCTAAGTTGTAAAATTGGCTCTGGTGTGTAGGATAGTGCTAGTATACGGAGAGATCACTGGCTGGCACCGACTCCTTGGCCCGAAGTGTCTGTTTCCGAGCTGTATCTCTAAAGTCTAAACAGAAATGTTCCAAATCGAGGCCTTATTTATGAACAAAATATGCACCAAATGGTGCTCTTGGACTTCCAAATACCAGAGGCCAAACCACTGTATAAAACATAGTAGCCAAAGAACTGGGTATAAAATCATAGTGACGTAATGTGGAATCGTTTTACCCGCTGTGCAACATGTGTCTGCTCAGGCCTTCATCTGCCAAAGAGCAAAGAAGTTCCCAGAACACATGTGTTATAGTTTTTCAAAATGCATTTGCGATGTTTGTTTGGTTGTTTGTTTGTTTGTCTTTTTGCACAAAGTCTGCGAGCATTGCCACTTTTCATTTCACTGCACATCTCGTATGTGTATGTGACAAATAAACTTGACTTGACTTGACTTGATGTGGGTGAGATGCCAAGGGTGCCTAAGAAGCCTGACCCTACTCTTGTTCAGGAGATGACTGACATGATTAATTGAGAATGAACTTCACAGTCTTCATACTGTTACCCTGGAAAGTCCAAGTTATCTTCATCTCACTCATCTAATATCTAACTCACCAATTTCAGACAGCATTTCACACTTTCTGTTCTTGCTGCATTCAAGGTATTGTCATTTTGTAATTTCTGCATTTCTGCTTCTCCCATTTGCGCAAAATGCGGGCAAATGGGACTAGCTTAAATGAGGGACCTTGGTCTGTATGGGCCGAAGGGCCTGTTTTTCTGCAGTAAGGCTCAATGACTCAATGTCATGTTCTTCACTCCCGGTGAGTTTTCCTCACAATACTGTTCTCATTTACCAATTAATCTCCCGGGCCCTACACACAGACGTAGACCTTTTCTCTTGTAACAAAACAAAAATGTTTTAAAGATTTGTGAAGTATTTATCTTGGTGCAAACCCATAGATGTGTCCCAGTCAAAATTAAACCAGACGGAGGCCTCTTGTGGCTTAATGCCTAACCATTCCTGCAGCTAACATGATCCAATAGATTCCGCAAAGACCGCTCCCTCCGCAACTCCCTCGTCAATTCTTCCCTTCCCTCCTGCACCACCCCCTCCCCGGGCACTTTCCGTTGCAACCGCAAGAAATGCAACACCTGTCCCTTCACCTCCCCCCTCGACTCCATTCAAGGTCCCAAGCAGTCGTTCCAGGTGCGACAAAGGTTCACCTGTATCTCCTCCAACCTCATCTACTGCATCCGCTGCTCTAGATGTCAGCTAATTTACATCGGTGAGACCAAGCGTAGGTTGGGCGACCGTTTCGCCGAACACCTCCGCTCAGTCCGCAATAACCTACCTGACCTCCCGGTGGCTCAGCACTTTAACTCCCCCTCCCATTCCCAATCCGACCTCTCTGTCCTGGGTCTCCTCCATTGCCAGAGTGAGCAACAGCGGAAATTGGAGGAACAGCACCTCATATTCCGTCTGGGGTCCTTGCGCCCTTATGGCATCAACATTGAATTCCCCCAATTTGGCTAGCCTGTGCTGTCCCCTCCCCTTCCTTCACCCTCTAGCTGTCTCCTCCCACCCTCCCATCCGCCCGCCCCCGGGCGCCTCCTCCTCCTCCCTTTTTCTTCTTTCTTTCCCCACCCCCCATCAGTCTGAAGAAGGGTTTCGGCCCGAAACGTCGCCTATTTCCTTCGCTCCATAGATGCTGCTGCACCCGCTGAGTTCCTCCAGCAATTTTGTGTACCTTCGATATTCCAGCATCTGCAGTTCCCTTTTGAACACATGATCCAATAGATATTTGATGAAGCATCTACACACTTAAGACTTCTCCCCAATCTGTCTGTCTCACTCAGTACAGTTTGCACACCACAATCGATGCACATTCTGGGAGACCAACAGCAAGTGCCACGATGCAAATCCTCTACTACATTACAAGCACGGTTTTTCATTGTACCCGCGCCACGCCACACCAGCTAATGACAACAAACTGACTTGATGATTCAAGATGGCGGTGGCAGCCATTGACGCAGTAGAACAATGGAGCCAGTGAGTGGGCAGCGGATGCACCTCCCGCACACGTGGTGGCGCTCTGGGTGCTCTGAGGTCAGCTGCGGGTGGCAACCTGGGACACGGAGGTCGAATGGTAGCCGTGTGAGGCGAGGGGTGGTGTGTTCCTGGGTCGATGTGTCAGGATCGGGGCGTTGGTGGAGTGGGCCGCTGGAGGCCTTGCAGCAGCCTGGGACTCGATTAGAGGGCGGCACTCCAAGGGGCCATGCTCATGGATGGGACGTGGCCTGCAGTGGCACGGAGCGGTGAAGGACAATGACGACATTGCCTGGCCAGGCTGACTGACCTCTGCCACTCTGATCCACTGCTGCCAGCAAGACAAGGAAGGGGTGATATGGCCAAGATAAGATTCTACATTTTCAACAACTTTGGAGTCAAATCATACAAAATGATGCTGGAAACACTGACTCTGGTGTACTGTCTCAGTGTAATCTACTATTCTTACACTCTTGCATGATCATGCCTATGCATAGTCAGAATTTTACTGATCTGTATGCAAAAAAATAATTTCACTGCACCTAGGTATATGTTACAATATAGTACCATTGGACCAGAACGTAATGCAAAACAAGACTACAGTCACAAATACAGCAGAGCTATTTTAAAATCCTGTTTTGTAAACAGAGTCAAAACATATTTCTGAAGGTGTAATTAATCCAGCTCGACAATATCATTTGCATGGCGATGCATATATATATGACTCTATGAAGAACATAAACAGAAATATATATATATATTTAGATCAATGAAACATTGCCAAGTAATAAATGGAAATACCAGTTTGCCGTGGAAATAGTTATCAGACTCAATTAGGATTTTACCACTTGGGTAATAGCATGGGCACTCTTATTCTCTGCTTAAGTGACAGAATAAACACATTTTCACTGCAGATGCTCAATACAATCAGATTCAGATTCAATCTTTATTGTCATTGTGCAGTGTACAGTACAGAGACAACGAAATGCAGTTAGCATCTCACCCAGAAGAGCGAACATAGAATAATGAGCAGTAAAATATATATATGTATAAACAGTAGTACAATGGCAGCTCACCAGTGACAGCAGAGTCAGAGCGAGAGAGAACTACACAATGTTTGGTCCTATAAATACTGGTAGAGCCACTGCCTCACAGCCCCAGTGACTCCAGTTCGATCCTGACCTCGGGTGCGGTCTGTGTGTAGTTTGCACATTCTCCCTGTGACCGCGTGGGTCTCCTCCGAGTGCTTCGGTTTCCTCCAACATCCCAAAGACGCACGGGTTAGTAAGTTATTCACTCTCTGTAAATTGACCCGAATGAGTAGGGAATGGATGAGAAATGGGGATAACATAGAACTAGTGTGAACAGTGGGCCGAAGGGCCTGTTTCCATGCTAAACTATCTCTAAACTAAAGCTAAACTAAACATGTAAAAGACATTTGGACAAGTACATGGAAAGGAAAGATTTTGAGCAGTATGGACTAAATACGGGCAGGTGGGACTAGTGCAGATGGGGCATCTTGGTGAACATGGGCAAGTTGTGACAGAGGGCCTGTTTCCGTGCTGTATGACTATGAAGAACATAAACAGGCCCCACAGCCCATCCATTTCATTCTGACCATCTACCACTGATTTAGACTTAGACTTAGATCCTTTATTTGTCATTTACACTGATCCTACATTAAACCCTCCTTTTATACTCTCCATATTCTTACCAATCCCCCCAGACTCTACTTATCTACACGCTAGGGGTAATTTACAATAGCCAGTTAATCTATGTGCTTGCACGCCTTTGGACCCGAGAGGAAACCGGAGCACCTGAAGGAAATCCACACGGTCACACGGAGAACATGCAAACTCCACACAGATAGGTGAGGATTGAGCGTGGGTCTTTGGCGCTGTGAGGCAGCAGCTCTACCAACTGCACCGTTGCACCACAGTGCTGACCAAACAAACACAGTCATAGCTGGACACTGATTCCACAGCCCAATGCAGAGCAATGCAGTTGAGACCCTCTAATTCTTCACCACTCTGCTACCTCACAGAGCTACCGGAATGCCAACAAAGTACACATCAACTTTGGCTCGCACTTCAGAAACATTGCTGTCCTTTCACGGAGTTGAGGTCATTGTAACATTTTGTAAAACCTTCAAACACTTCAGCCTCACTGTGCAGTTTAAGATAAGGAGACTTCTTTTTTGAATGTAGTAGAGCTGCAGCAATCCACTTTAGCGAAGGTTCATGTTCATAAGTTATAGGAGCAGAATTAAGCCATTCGGCCCAGCAAGTCTACTCCGCCATTCAATTATGGCTGATCCATCTTTCCCTCTCAACCCCATTCTGCAGGGCTTCTCCCCATAACCCGTGACACTCTTAAGCGGCCTTTTCACGGGGCGACTTGACGCAAGAGTTAACCAGAGCTTAACATCGTGGGAACCTCGTGCGATAACAGTACGGCATTCGTGGACCACCGTGGACCACCGTAGCGCTAACGGCAGGTAATCGTGTATCTTGGTCACTCGGGAGAAAATTCAAGAAAGTTTGAATTTCTCCAAGAGTGACTTGTACACTTGTGGTTGAGTATTGCAACATTATATGGACGTAGTGGCCAGTGCGATATCCGTAATAACTCTTGCGGGTACCGTGGGAACTCCTGCGAACGGTGAACCCGGAAGCTGGACAGAGGGGACAGAAGGTGAGTAAAAATTGTCTTCTGTGGGATTGAATTTAAAAAATAAATAAAAATAAAGATTTGCATCCGCATATGGACATCAACTTATTCATGAGTTATGTTAATGAGATTCAAGAAAATAACTATAATCTTTAAAAGGGACTTTAAAAGGGACTTTACTGAAAGGTTACGCATTTTTATGGTCCGTTAGAAATTTTTCACATGTACTTCTTTGAGAGATACAGGTCGGAGTCCTCGCCGACTAGCGATCGATGCCTTTCCGAAGCAGGGTCCGGAACGCTACCAATCAATGTTGTACAGAGACCCGTGTAAGGAGTGAACTGCACATGCTGGTTTAAACCGAAGACAGACACAAAAAGCTGGAGTAACTCAGCGAATCAAGCAGCATCTCTGGAGAAAAATAGCTGATGTTTCGGGACGAGACACATCTTCAGACTCAATTCCGATTAGGCTGTCTGAAGAAGGGTTCCGATTCGAATCGCCACCTATTCTTTTTCTCCAGAGATGCTGCCTGACCCGCTGACTTACTCCAGCTTTTTATGTTTTTCTTCCCAGATCTGACTTACCTGCTGAGTTACACCAACATTTTGTGTCCTTCTGTGCGTATTAACCAGCATTAACCAGCGTCTGCAGTTCCTTTAGACATTACCTAACTTCAGATTTTAGAGATATAGCGCGTGGGAACTCCTGCGAACGGTAAACCCGGAAGCTGGACAGAGGGGACAGAAGGTGAGTAAAAAAGGTGGTCTCAATATCGACAAGGGAACATGTGTCCTTCGAGGACGTCCCACCTAATTGTCATTGTTGGATAATCTTTTTAACAGGAACACTTGCAGAGATGGCTCCCAGAAAATCTCAAAGAAAGGGGGTAAAGCGTGTCAGAGATGTTTTTGCCATGTTGCTCTATTCAGTTTCTATATTGTTTCAGTTTCTATATCTATATTGTTGCTCTATTCAGTTTCCCAGGGGGTCGGGACGGGACTGGAGTTGGGAGGGAAAGGTGGGGGAGTCGAGGGAGAGGAGGGGGAGACAGATGGGGGTGTCTTCATTTACTGGCGGCGGGTGTCTGTCACTGAAACAGGCAGGTGAGATTTCACATCCACCTTGTGTGTGCCTCTCTCTCTCTCTCCCTCCCTCTTACACAGGCTGAGAGACTCTGCCTCTGTGAGTGTACGTCTCTTTCTCCCCCGCTCCCACACACAGTAAGACCGAGGTACTGTGCTCAGTCCATCTGTGTCTCCCACATACACAGTAAAACATGTCTCCAAATGAGCCAATTCAACCAAGGGAGGATATTTATAGTGTGTGAAAAAAAAAGTTACATCATTTGTGTCACGTGTAGTTCACGATGTTCATTCAATATTTAACGTGAAAGCTCGGGAGACGGACAAGTCACTCGCACAAATAACAGAAATGCCGAGTACCGTGGGAACTCTTTATCTACCCCCCGTTATATCGTGCGAGACTCGTGCTGGACCACGACCACTTCACTCTGGTGACATCTTGCGTCAACTCGCCCCGTGAAAAAGCCCCATTACTAATCAAGAATCTTTCAAACTCCACCTTAAAAATATCCATTAACGGCCTCCAAAGCCACCTGTGGCAATGAATTCCACAGATTCACCACCCTCTCAGGGCCGGCCTTAAGCCGATTGGACCGATTTTTCCAAATTGGGACCTGCGCCCAAGGGGGGCCCCGCGTTAATTTTCCGTATTTCATATGGAAATACAAATTCGCTTTGTTAAATAAAGTTTAAAAAAACATTTGCCATACGGATTTTTTTACAAAACTTACATGGATAACAAGTGCTACACGGCCATCAGACACAAACGATGTGCTAACTACTACTGTAGCACTTATTAACAGACAGTAGTTAACAAGTAGTTATACAATGTGCCATCAATGCATCGATCCACATTCCTCAGTAGACGGTTCATCTACGCCGACGACCTCTGTGTAACATCCCAAGAGAGTACGTTTGAAGCTGTAGAAGCGAATCTCACCTCATCCCTAGATGAGCTACACCTCTACTACGAGTGCAACCACCTACACGCAAACCCTGCGAAGACCCAAGCCTGCTCGTTCCATCTCAGGAACCGGGAAGCAAACAGACCCCTTAACATCACATGGTCTGGAACACCTCTTGGGCACTGCACCAACCCTGTCTACCTCGGTGTAACACTGGATCGCACTCTCTCCTATAAGGAACACGTCAAAAACACCAAACTGAAAGTTAACTCCCGAAATAACATCCTCCGGAAGCTGACCAACTCCAAATGGGGAGCCACAGCACACACATTAAGATCTACTGCTCTGGCCCTGTGCTACTCCTCTGCGGAGTATGCGTGTCCTGTTTGGGAGAGATCATCCCATGCCAAGAAATTAGACCCAGCGTTGAATAACACCTGCCGCTCAATCACTGGCTGCCTGAAGCCCACCAACATAAACAACCTGCACCTCCTCGCTGGCATTGCCCCTGCTGATGTGAGACGGGAAGTCGCCAGCCGAGTAGAGATGACCAAGGCCACCAGTGATGAACGCCACCTCCTCTATGGACGTGTACCCCCGGCCCAACGGCTGAAGTCCAGGAGAAGCTTTCTCAGCCATGTCCAGCCCCTAATAACATCACGGGAAGAAACCAGACTCCTACTATGGACAAAAAGGCTTGAGGACGACCCCCCTCCTACTGACATGGGTATCCCTCCTTCTGAAGTCCTCCCTCCGGGCTCAGAAGCACCATGGGTCCAGTGGAAGACGCTCAACCGCCTGAGAACAGGAACAGGGCGATCAAAAGCTGCCATGGCCAGATGGGGCTATGAAACTGGCCAAACCACCTGTGAATGTGGAGAAGAGGACCATACAATGCAGCACTGCCTTGTCTGCCCCCTACTACCCAACCAGTGCAGCTCAAAGGATCTTGCAGTGTTCAACAAAAACGCAAAGGACTGTGTAAAGGAATGGGAAACTGTCATATAGTCAACCAGCTTCAAAGACACGAAAAGAAGAAGAAGTAGACAAAAATGCTGGAGAAACTTAGCGGCTGAGGCTGCATCTATGGAGCGAAGGAAATATGCAACGTTTCGGGTCGAAACCCTTCTTCAGACCCGGCTATTTCCTTCGCTCTATAGATGCTGCCTCAAGCCCTGTCCCATTGTGCGAGTTCACCCAAGATCTTAAAATCTCTGTGTAGCATCTCTGCCCCTATCTTCAAATTCCCACTTTGAAATAAAATACAACTTTCGACTTAAAAATTTCGCAGCAGGATCGCGATTAGTCGATTCCCATGCATTTTCAATCATCGTTCGATTCAGTGTAATTTTCACACCTGGTTTATGTAGTTTTTTTTAAAGATACAGTAAATTACAATAAATTGTTTCAAACATACCTGGCACTAAATGCACGAACATTAAGGTGGTTACTGATGTTACAAATGGTTATAAATGAATATAATTTCAAAGTGAAATAGGAGATTTCCGTGGAAAGAAACATAGAAACATAGAAAACAGGTGCTATTCGGCCCTTCGAGCCTGCACCGCCATTCGATATGATCATGGCTGATCATCCAACTCAGAAAGAATATTTGACCAGAATATAAGGTGAGGTCGCTGCAAAATGCTCACTTAAAACAATACGCTGTCAACTCAGGATTGTTTCTTAGCCCCTGACAGGTGTTTCAATCTAACCTCGTAGCTCGCTGTTAATCGATTCATAGCTATTAATTTACATTCCTCGTCCGTATTGAACTTCTAAAAATGCAAATGCTTCAAGTTACGCTTCTTGTGTAGTGGTAAGGGGGGGGGGGATTGCTCGGATAAAATACCATATATTTGCAATTATATAGCGATCCTGCTGCGAAATTTTTAAGTCGAAAGTTGTATTTTATTTCAAAGTGGGAATTGGAAGATATGAGGTTAAAACTCACTGCAGCGGCAACGTTCCAATCGATCGCATTCCAGAAACACCCACTCGCAAGATGATTTAAATGCTCATTTTTGTTGGACAATCATGTCATAAGAGCATCTAAATCATCTATATTTTGTGTTATTGTCTATCCATAGTCAATATTTTTATACTAAATATACACAACAGTTTTAGCCAAATGTATTGTGCAAAACATAATTTTGATTATCTTGAGTGGATGTTTCTAGATTAATTTATGGGAATTAAACATTAAATTCCTTCCGTCTGGCATATAAATTCATGACAGTGAGATTTAAAAATCATGTTATATTGTGAATTCTTGTGTGAATGGGATTAGTTTGTTATTTGGATACTTAGGCTATTTTTAAAAATTATCTTTTTCTTAAGAAATTGAATCTACAGGACATTCTTAATGGGAAAGTAGTGGGCAGAAAGGCATGTCATGCGTGGTTTGAAGAGCAAAAACTTGTAGTTTACAATGCCAAAATTGAAAAGTTGAGGAAAAACAAGGTGTACAGAGTTGTTTATTGGTTACAATCTGAGGAGTATGATGATGCTACTGATTATGATATGCCAATGTACCAACTAGCAACTGATCTTCTCCATAAAGACTTGGTATATTGCTAGAAATTGTAATTTATTTACCTATCTGTTACGGACTTACAGCATATAATACAATAATATTCAAGTTCTGATCTTGAGAATATCACATTTTTGAATTTTCAAGGCAGTCTGGGTGTTTATTACTATTTCCGTCACAACGGTCAATTTTGTAATTAGCTACAATTAGGTAATAAACTAATTATATGCTTTAATTTCAGGTCATCCAAGTAAGATGTTTTATATTTGTTTCAGAATGCTTCAATCTACAATAACTGAAAATTTCATTCAATTCTCTTAATTTTTAAGAAAGTTATGGGCTTTTGACTGTCCTCGATCACAGCTTTTGTGTTAAGTCAATGGAAAAGCCATAGGGAACAAGATACTAATTTCCGAGTATGAAAATGGCCATAACTTTTTTTAATACTGAAGATATGAAAGTGAATTAGGTGTCAAATTAAACTTCTTTTTATGCTTTATCTGATGGTAATAAATTGCAGACTAGATTTTTAAAATCCCAAAATTTTGTAACATTGCTAGAAAATGTACCTGCATCTTGGAGGCCGAAGGTTAGGTTGTTAGCCAAAAAAGATAGACTTTGTTATCCCTCAGTACAGCAACATCAAGAACGATGTTGCTGTACTGAGGTATAGCCAAGTCTATCCCTCATTGCTAGCAGCTGATGGGAAGCGACTGTAAAAGGACAGCGCTGCTGGGGGTGGGTGGGGGGAGTTCCTTTCACAGCGTGTGGATAGTCTGTCCAGGGGTAAAGTTGCGGGGAGGGCAGGAGCGTTGAGAAGGAGGGGGTCGGGGATCATCCAGCTCAAGAGCGGGTCAGCGGGCGATGGACAACAGGTCAGCGGGCGCTAGAGCTTACTCCATATGTCAGTGTGAGTAACCTCAATTGATCCCTTGTTCGCGCTGACACAGGAGTAAGCTCCACCGCCCGCTGTGATGTTATCCATCACCCGTTGACCCGCTCCACTCTATGATCTTTGCTCTTGAGCTGATCCCCTCACTGTTCAGACGGAGAGCACTGCCAGAGGTGAGCGGGCCGGCAGAAGGCGCTGAGATGGCAGTCGGTTCCGCTGTCCAGTGATGGCGGCCGCTCATAGCCACGCGAGCTGCTTCCCTCCTCGGCCACAATGTGGTTGCTCCGCGCCCGGAGCGCCGCAGCAGCGGTGAGTGAGTGAGTTACTGGCATGAACCCTACCCCCTCCTTCTCAACGCTTCTGCCCTCCCCGCAACTTTACCCCTGGCTAGGCTCCCCACACGCTGTGAAAGGAACTCTCCCCCGAATTGTCATATTACTCACGACACGCGACTCATTTATAATTATTTGTTTATATTTCTATGAAAATTTTCCCCAATTGGGCCCCGCACCTCCTAAGACCGGCCCTGCACCCTCTGACTAAAGAAATTCCTCATCTCCTTTGCAAAGGTACATCCTTTTATTCTGAGGCTATGATCCTAGATTCTCCCGCTAGTGGAAACATCCTCTCCACATGCACTCTATCCAGGCCTTTCACTATTCTGAGGTTTCCCCTCATCCTTCTAGACTCCAGCGAGTACAGGCCCAGTGCCTTCAAACACTCATCATATGTTAACCCACTCAACCCTGGGATCATTCTCGTCAACCTCCCCTGGACCCTCCCCAGCGCCAGCACATCCTTCCACAGATGTGGGGCCAAAACTGTTCACAATACTCCAAATGTGGTCTGAGCAAATGGTGGTGTACTCACTACTGTGCACAATCGATGAGCTGGTACTCGTTGGACCTCTCGAAGCACGCCTTCACACCCTCGTCATCCCAAAGTGCTTTTGCGTGATCAAAAAATTCCTGTAACAGGAGGAAAAGTTCTGTTAAATAAACATGATACAAAACTAACAGGTGACTTTTATTTATCAAATTGAAACATGTCACTTTATACCAAGGAGATACAAGGAACTGCACATGTGGGTTTTACAACTGCTACAATTTACAACTTTTACTGAAGCACTTCGTGTCTCTTTATACCAATTCTGTTTTTCATTCTCTCACAGTTTCTATCATCTACCTGTTTCATTCTTCTAAATCCACCCCTCCCCTTACCTGGCTTTAGTTCAAGAGTCTGAAGGAGCGTCCTGACCCGAAATGGTACCCATGCTTTTATCTCCAGAGATGTGGCCTGACCCACTGAGTACTCCAGCACTTTGTGTCTATCTTCAGTGTAAACCAGCACCTGCATTTCCTTTCTCCACAGGATTTAGTTTAGTTTATAGTTTAGTTGAGTTTAGAGATACAGCATGCAAACAGGTCGTTCAACCCACTGAGTCTGTGCTGACCAGCAATCACACCATATACCAGCCATATCCTATACACACTTGGGACAATTTACAATTTTTACTGAAGCCAATTAACCTGTACGTCTTTGGAGTGTGGGGGGAAACCGGAGCACCCGGAGAAAGCCCACGCAGTCGCAGGGAGAATGTACAAACTCCGTACAGACAGCAACAGTAGTCAGGATCAAACCTGGGTCTCTGGCGCTGTGAGGCAGCAACTCTACCATTGCTCCATCGTGTCGTCCCAAATCTTTACATCTTTGTACATGTCTTTGTACACGAGAGAGTTAGATTTAGCTCTTAGGGCTATCGGAATCATGGGATATGCGGAAAAAGCAGGAACGGGGTACTGATTTTGAATGAACAGCCATGATCATATTGAATGGCAGTGCTGGCTTGAAGGGCCGAATGGCCTACTCCTGCACCTATTTTCTACGTTTTTATGTCCTGCCCATGGACTTCAGATGAGGTTGCTCCTTACTGGCTACAAATGTATGGATTTATGTGTCTGACTAATGACAATTTTATCTTTCAAAGAGTAAATTATTTTTAAATCAAAGGAATCCAATCTTCCAGGTTGAGCCTGGAGATCCATTGAACTAAGAACAAAAGAGGAGAAAATGCTTATAAAAATAAAGTAACAAAGACCACACTTCTCCTGCACCACTTCATTTAGTCGAAGGACGGCCTTTAGAATTTCACCAACTTCAATTCCCTTGACTAATGAATCTTATCCAGTAAATAAAAAATGCTTTTCAATCTACTGGTGTTTCAGAACCACTCAATTATCAAAATTATAGTTAAAAATAGATATTTCTGTGCCCAGTAGTAAAGTTTGACAATATCTTGACATCCTCACTCTGATTTAAGTAGCTTTGCTGACAGGTTGTTGATTAGTCATACAGCTGGGAAACAGGCCCTTTGGCCCAACTTGCCAACATGTCCCATCTATACTAGTCCCACCTGCCTGCGTTTAGCCCATATACCTCTAAACCTGCCCTATCCATGTACCTGTCTAAATGCTTCTTAATCATTGCGATAGTATTACCCTCAACTACCTCCCCCAGCTGTTCATCCCATTCACCACGGTGGCGCAGCGGTAGAGTTGCTGTCTTACCGCACCAGAGACCCGGGTTTGATCTTGACTACAGGTGCTGTCTGTACGGGGTTTGAACGTTTTCCCCGTGACCTGCGTGGGTTTCCTCCGGGTGCTCCGGTTTCCTCCCGCACTCCAAAAACATACAGAATTAGAGGCTAATTGGCTTTGGTTAAATTGTAAATTGTCGCTAGTGTGTAGGATCGTGTTAGTGTGGGCGGCTCAGACTTGGTGGGCTGAAGGGCCTGTTTCTGTGCTGTATCCCTAAACTTCACGATTATTAACACTGTAACAATTTTTCTTGAATCCCATTGCTAGCTTCAATGAGCAGATGAGTGAGAAAGCCCACACAGTCATGGGGAGAACGTACAAACTCAGTAGACACAGCACCCATAGTCAGGATTGAACCCAGGTCTCTGGTGCTATAAGGCAGCAACTCTACTGCTGCACCACTGTGCCAAACAATTATCATATTTGTGGGAGCATCCTGTCTGAAGGTTGACCCATCAATAATGTTAGCGGCCAACATTTTCTGAATTATAAAAGCAACTACACAAATAATAACTGTGAGTCTACCAAGTGCATTGGAACAATCTTTAACGTAAAAGATGCCATGTAAAAATTAGTCTTTCTTTCTTATTGGAGTTAAACGTAACAAATTGCTAGGAGATCAACTTAATATTTGGTATGGGTATTTTTATGGCAGAGATGACCAGATACTTGATTAGTAAGGGTGTCAAGGGTTATGGGGAAAAGGCAGAAGAATGGGATTGAGAGGGAAAGATAGATCAGCCATGCTTGAATGGCGGTGTACACTTAAGGGGCCAAATGGCTTACTTATGAACTACGTTGAAGGAGGTATTTCAGTCAAAGTGTTGGAGGAAGGAAATGCAGATGCTGGTTTATATAGAAGAAAGACACAAAATGCTGGAGTAACTCAGTGGGTCAGGTGTATCTTTGGAGAAAACGAATATTTGACGTTTTGACACGAAAAGCCTATTCCAATTTCCCCCCAGAAATGATGCCTGACCCATGGAGTTACTCCAGCATTTTGTGCCTAATTTCAGTCAATGTTACATCAACACCCGGGTAATGGTTGAAGTCATTAAAAGTCTTTAAAAACTGCCATCCTGGTACCCAAAGGATTAAATTACTGACTGCACACGAGAACCTTCCCCAGTAGACCGCGTGTTTGTGCCGCTCGCTACATCCATTGTGGGTTGAACACCAGGGAATGGGCTCCTCTGACTACTCACAGATCTGGGATACTTTCTTCTACTTAGGCAGTGTCCCAACTCGAAACACCACCCATTATTTTTCTCCAGAGATGTTATCTGACCCGCCAAGTTGCACCAGCACTTTGTGCCGTATTTACTGTGACCCAGCATTTATTCCTTGTTTCTCCTCAGCCTTAATTTGGATGATCAGCCATGATCATATTGAATGGCAGAGCTGGCTCAAATGATGGTAGGTATATGAAACGAGCTGCCTGAAAATTGTGGCAGAATGGTGCAGCGGTAGAATTGTTGCCTTACAGTAGCGATGTTACAATACTTACCTTCATCGGCACTGCAGTTCTGCCACTGGCCATGTGGGGAGGGGGGGGCGGGATTAAAATGCCGTTTTGTACTGCCTATCGGAGGTGGATTTCCTCGGGCTGCTAAGCTGCTGAGGAATAATCGATCCGCCTCCCATTCGCGCTATTTTAAAAAAAAATCGCTGGACAATTTAATATTTGGATTAAAATAAAAAATGACTTTGAACGTCCTCAACGCCTACAACGTGACAAATCGCAAGAATGGGATGAAACAGAGTGCAAGTCGTCTATTTTACCTATAATCTTGCTTCTTGGGATGGCTTTAATCTAATTTTACGTTGCGAAAATGTGATTTGGGCCCCGTACGAATCGGCAATGTTTTTCCTGCTGATATGGGGTTCAAATTCACTGCAAATGCAACGTTCCAATCGATCACGTTCCAGAAGCAAGATGATTAAAATGCCCATTTTCTTTGGAGATAAGCCGTCTAAAGTGTCTGTATTTTGTGTTATTCTCTCTCTCCATGATCATTATTTTTAAACTAAATATTCACAACAGTTTGAGTCACATGTATTGTGCAAAAAACAATAATTTGATTATATTTTGGGTAGATGTTTCTAGATTAATTTATGGGAATTAAACATTAAATTCCTTCCATCTGGCATATACATTCATGACAGTGAGATTTAAAAATCATGTTATATTGTGAATTCTTGTGTGAATGGAATTAGTTTGTTATTTGGATACTTAGGCTATTAAAAAAAATTATCCTTTTCTTAAGAAATGGAATCTACAGGACATTATTAATGGGAAAGTAGTGGGCAGAAAGGCATGTCATGCGTGGTTTGAAGAGCAAAAACTTGTAGTTTACAATGCCAAAATTGAAAAGTTGAGGAAAAACAAGGTGTGCAGAGTTGCTTATTGGTTACAATCACAAGGAGTATGATGATGCTACTGATTATGATATGCCAAAGTACCAGCTAGTAACTGATCTTCTCCATAAAGACTTGGTCTATTGCTAGAAATTGTAATTTATTTACATATCTGTTACGGACTTACAGCATATAATACAATAATATTAAAGTTCTGATCTTGAGAATATCACATGTTTGAATTTTCAAGGCAGTCTGGGTGTTTCTATGTCCGTCACAACGGTTAATTTTGTAATTAGCTACAATAAGGAAATTAACTAATTATATGCTTTAATTTCAGGTCATCCAAGTAAGATGATTTATATTTGTTTCAGAATGCTTCAATCTATAATAACTGAACATTTCATTCAGTTCTCTTAATTTTTAAGAAAGTTATGGGCTTTTGACTGTCCTCGATCACAGCTTTTGTGTTAAGTCAATGGAAAAGCAATAGGGAACAAGATGCTAATTTCCGAGTATGAAAATGGCCATAACTTTTTTAATACTGAAGATATGAAAGTGATTTAGGTGTCAGATTAAACTTATTTTTATGTTTTATCCGATGAGATAAATTGTAGACTTGATTTTTAAAATCTCAAAATTTTGTAACATTGCTAGTTACAGTGCTGCAGACCCGGGTACAATCCTGTCTATGGGTGCTATTGTACGGCGTTTGTACATTCTCCCCATGACCGCGTGGATTTTAATTGGGTGCCCAGGTTTCCTCCCACACTCCAAAGACGTATAGGTTTGTTGATTAATTCACTTCTGTAAATTATAAAATTGTCCCTAGTGCGTAGGTTAGTATTAGTGTACGGGTTGATCGCTGGTCAACGTAGACACGGTGGGCCGAATGGCCTGTTTCCATACTGTATCTCTAAACTAAACGAAACTTAAAGAGGTACTAGAGGCATTTCCTATCACAACATTCAAAATTTGGACAGGTTCATGGATTAGAGGGATAGGGGTCAAAAGCAGGCAGGGAGGACTAGTATAGATGGGGCTTATTGGTCAGCATGGGCAGGTTGGGCTGAAGGGCCTGTTTCCACACTATGACTCAATGCCTCACTAGTACATGAGATTTAGTATAGTTTAGAAATACTTCCCTTTGGCCCACTGAGTCTACACCGACCAGTGATCCCCGCACACCAACACTACCCTACACACTAGGGACAGTTTACAATGTTACCAAGCCAATTAACCAACAAACCTGTACGTCTGGAGTGGGGGAGGAAACCGGAGATCCTGGAGAAAACCCACGCAGTCACAGAGAGAACGTGCAAACTCTGTACAGACAGCACCCGTACTCAGGATCGGACCCAGGTCCCTGGCGCTGTAAAGCAGCAACTGTACCGCTGCGCCACCATGCCAGAGGATGCTGGTTTAACAACAAAAAAGGCACAAAGTGCTGGAGGTACCATAAATGTGGTCTGACATACACAAACGTGTCTGTAGCCAGGCACTTAATGGGCACAACAGAGGCTGCTTGTGCTCATGTTGACTCCCAGCAGTTGCCAGAGTATGAAGAATTAATCACCTTCCCGTGGGCACAGCTATGATCTTTTCATTCCAAAGACATGGAACCATGAGTTATGCTGGACTGAAACCTTCACTGCCTCTTCCAGCACACTTCACAGTGCCAATGGACCTGGGCATTCACTGGGTCCTCATTTCCCTTTGACCAATCTCTGCCTTAAGCTAAATCTAGTGCTGCCTTTCAGTCCTCATTCCTGTGTGTATTACTCACATGGAGGTTCGATTGTTGCACCTCAGTCAAGGTAGTCAAGTTTAGTTTATTGTCACGTGTACTGAGGTACTGTGAAAAGCTTTTGCTGCGTGCTAACCAGTCAGTGGACTGACTTCCATGGCTATCTGAACTACACTTCTTCCCACCCTGCTTCCTGTAAGGACTCCATCCCCTACTCCCAATTCCTCCGTCTACGCCGCATCTGCACGCAGGATGAGGCGTTCCACACCAGGGCATCTGAAATGTCCTCATTCTTCAGGGAACGGGGGTTCCCCTCCTCCACCATAGATGAGGCTCGCACCAGGGTCTCTTCCATACCCCGCAACACTGCTCTCTCTCCCCATCCCCCCACTCGCAACAAGGGCAGAGTCCCCCTAGTCCTCACCTTTCACCCCACCAGCCGTAACATACAACAAGTAATCCGCCGTCAGTTTCGCCACCTCCAACGTGACCCCCACCACTCGCCACATCTTCCCATCTCCCCCCATATCTGCCTTCCGCAAAGACCGCTCCCTCCATAACTCCCTTGTCAATTCTTCCTTTCCCTCCCAGTTCGAAGGTCTCGAATGAGGGAGATGGGAGGTCAGCACCACTCTCTAGTTGTTGATAGGATGGTTCATTTGTTTGATGACAGCTGGGAAGAAACTGTCCCTGAATCTGGAGGTGTGCGTTTTCACACTTCTTTACCTTTTGCCCGATGGGAGAGGAGTGGAGGGAATGACCAGGGTGAGACTGGTCCTTGATTATGTTGGTGGCCTTGCCGAGGCAGTGAATCTGGCACCCTGTTCAGTAGTTGCCGAGTGTCCGTGCCAGGCCTCATGTTGCTTGGTGTGGACTTGTCCAAGCAGCAGAATGAGGGCCAAGGATTTTTCAGCCATTTTCTCCTGCTTCCTCCACCCCTGGATTACACGTGTTCCAACTACAATTCCATCCTTCACTGTTTGGGTCCATTCAAGTTTTGAGACGTCTGCCAAGTGTTCGGTGTTCACTGCATCACTGCTCTCTTCGTCCATTCTTCAAGATACCAGTGGGCTGAGAGAGGGCCTTTTCCTGTGCTCATGACCATGACTATGAATTGTAGTCTTTATAATATTTAAAAAAACATTTGGACAGGAAAGTAGAGAGAAAAGATATGGAGGGATATGGGACAAAGACGGGCAAGTGGGTCTAGCTTAGATGGGTCACCTTGGTCGGTCGGCATGGGAGAGTTGGGCTGAAGGGCCTGTATGACGCTTAGGTTCAAATGCTTCATATTGTATGATGCTTAAGTTCAAGTACTTCATAGAATTATGTGCAGGAAGGAACTGCAGATGCTGGTTTAAACCAAAGATAGACACAAAATGCTGGAGTAACTCAGCTGGACAGGCAGCATGTCTGGAGAGAAGGAATGGGTGACGTTTGAAGAAGGGTCTCGACCCAAAACTTAACCCATTCCTTCTCTCCCGAGATGCTGCCTGTTCTGCTGAGTTACTCCAGCACTTTGTGTCCAGCTTGAGAGCATTAATTGTGTTCAGAACTGATCACCAGATCAAGATTAACGCAAGCATGATAAAGCTCAGCAAAAGGCTTCTAACTCCTTCTTGCATGGTGCAACTCCTGGAGAAGCCCACCACAAGTCAGCAGATGATTACATTGTCTTAAGCTGCTGATTGGGATCTAGTCTGAAGAGTTGTTTAGGAAAGAAATGTATGTGCCCACGATGCACCCATCCCTATCGAGACGAGCTCTATTTATAAACCGGTGCTTCGTTATGTTTTTTTTGGAACACTCTGGCACGCACAAACAGATTACATCTTTGGGGAGTCAGGAGCAGAGGAGATTCACTTGGGAAAGCCCACACGGGAACAGAACGAGCAGTTTGTGTGTTTGCTGACAATGACTTTTGTTTGCTCCAACTCTCCGGCAGCTCAAATTTAGCTCAAACAAAACAAAAACAGAAAACCCCACCCAGTTAAACCCTACGGTCGTGGAGACCCACGAGGGCCCCTTCCACACCACGTCACACACCTGGAAGTTCTGGCTCCAAAGAAATAAGGTCAAAGATGTGGTTTACATGCTCTGGGCAGTACATGCTTCCAACAACGGGCCTGCTGCATTCAATTGCTTTTGGCATGTTACTGCTCTAGAGATGTGGTATGGTTACAATTTCCTGCAGCTTAATCAAGACCCATCATGGATCAAGAGTCTATAATTGCCAAATGGATTTGGCCCATATCCTTCTAAAATGTTCCTGTCCAAGCAACCAACATAACCAAAGAAGACAAAGTGCTGGAGTAACTGTGGGTCAGGCAACATCTCTGGAGAACATGGATAGGTGACGTTTCTGGTTGGGGGCCTTCTACAAACTGAGGAAGGGTCCTGATCCAAAACGTCATCTAGAGACTGAAGAAGGGTCCCGATACGAAACGTGGTCCTATTTCTGACTGGTACATCTATAGACTCGATGAACAATCAACATGGAAGAGTACAGGAACAGGCCCTTTGGCCCACAATGTTTGTGCCGAACACACTGCCAAGTCCATCTGTTATCCACCTGTGTATAATCCATATCCCTGCATTCCCTGAGTCGGTTCATGTTTCGCAAATGCCGCCATCAGATCTGTCTCAACCGAAGCTACAGAAACTTACAAAATTCTTAAGGGGTTGGACAGGCTAGATGCAGGAAGATTGTTCCCGATGTTGGGGAAGGCCAGAACAAGGGGTCACAGTTTAAGGATAAGGGGGAGGTCTTTTAGGACCGAGATGAGAAAAACATTTTTCACACAGAGAGTGGTGAATCTCTGGTATTCTCTGCCACAGAAGGTAGTTGAGGCCAGTTCATTGGCTATATTTAAGAGGGAGTTAGATGTGGCCCTTGTGGCTAAAGGGATCAGGGGGTATGGAGAGAAGGTAGGTTCAGGATACTGAGTTGGATGATCAGCCATGATCATATTGAATGGCGGTGCAGGATCGAAGGGCTGAATGGCCTACTCCTGCACCTATTTTCTATGTTTATATGTAACCGCTGATCCCAGCAGTACGTTCCAGGCACTCACCACCCACTATGTAAATAAACCCGCACATCTCCTTCAGACATTGTCCCTTTCATCGTCTGGTATTTGATTTTTCTATCCTGGAAAAAAGATTCTGACTGTCTACCCTATCAATGCAGCTCATCATTTTATATATCTCTATCCGGTCTCCCCACAACTCCAGTGTTCCAGAGAAAACAATCCAAGTCTGTTCAACCTCTCCCTGTAGCTGATACCCCCAAGTTCAGATATAATTCTGGTAAACCTCCTCCACATCCTTTACAAAGCTTCCACATCCTTCCTGTAATGGGGTGGCCAGAACTGCACACAATACTCTAAATGTGAATGAAGAAGGTTGCCCACCCATCCTTTTTCTCCAGGGATGCTGCCTGACCCACTGAGTTACTCCAGCACTTTGTGTCTACCTTTGCTATAAACCAGCATCTGCAGTTCTTTGTTTCTACATTTTGAGAGTCTGAATACAGGTCCCGACTCGAAAAGTCACCCATCCTTTTTCTCCAGAGATGTGGTCAGTCTCGCAGTTACTGCAGTACTTTCTGCTTATCTTTGCTATTAACTAGCAACTAGAGAAAGAGATACAGATACAGAGTGGAACATGCCCTTTGACGTACTGAGTCCACGTCAACCAGCAATCCCCGCACACTAACACTATCCTACACACACTGGGGACAATTTACAATTTTACCAAGTCAATTAGCCTACGTCTTTGGAGTGTGGGAGGAAACCAGAGATCCCAGAGAAAACCCTACGCGGTTACAGGGAAAACTTACAAACTCTGTACAGATAGTGTCTGTAGTCAGGATCGAACCCGGGCCTCTGGCATTGTAAGGCAGCAACTCTACCGCTGCGCCACCGTGCCTCCCGTAAAGTTCTGCAGTTCTTGATTCTAAATGTGACATCAGCAGTACTGCAGTGATGCATCGTAGCAATGGGTCTCACAGCCAGGAACCATTCAAATATATTTATTTACTGTGAAGTAAGTTTATGATCACACTTCCCTCAGAGAAGCACACTAGATGTTAGTGAAAAGGCACTTGCCACACAAATTGGTGCCATAAATAATGTTCCTAACTTCTACAAACTAACAAGCCAGCCACAATGATCAACAGGAGCAGCCTATAGTCAGACCCTGTGAGTGAAAATGCAAAGCTTTTCATTTAGTTTATACCCTTTATCCTGTATCTGCACATGTGGACAGCTTGATTGTAATCATGTATTGTCTTTCCGCTGACTGGTTAGCATGCAACAAAACAGCTTTTCACTGTACCTCAGTACATGTGACAACAAACTAAATTAATTACATTTTTGAGATGCACTTATTTCACCGAGTCCACGCCGTACATCAATCGCCCGTTCACACTAGTTCTATGATATCCCAGATTCACATCCACTCCCAACACACTAGGGGAAATTTACAGAGCCAATTAACCTTTACAGGCAGCAACTTTACCCGCTGCGCCACCGTGCAGCTATTATACCATCCATGAGGAAGTATTTGTTCCTCTAAGATCAACTCTAAGATCAGAGGCAGCAGAGAGTTCTACCTAGGCTCTGATAGATACAAAGTACTGGAGTAACTCAGCGGGCCAGGCAGAGAAAAGAGATAGGTGATGTTTCGGATCGAGACCCTGCCTCAGACCGGGCCCAAAACTTCACCTATCCTTTTTCTCCGGAGATGCTGCCTGACCTGCTGAGTTCGTCCAGCACATTGTGTCTATTTTTGGTATAAACCAGCATCTGCTGTTGTTTCTACTTTCTAACGACTCAATCAGTAGACACAGGGGAGAGATATCAGATCCGTATCCATTACAGATTTTATAAAAACCTCAGCATTCCCTCTTCAGGCAATTAGAATCTGCTTAATTAGAACCAAATCAATCCTTTGGGACATGCTATTATTATGGTACGGATGATACCTGGTGATTAGAGTCACAGTCATACAGTGTGGAAACAGTGTGGAAACTTGCCCACACCGACCAACATGTCCCAGCTACACTAGTCCCACCTGCCTGCATTTGGCCCATATCCCTCTAATCCTGTCCTTTCCATGTACCTGTCTAATTGTTTCTTAAACATTGAGATAGTACCTGCCTCAACTACTTCCTCTGGCAGCTCGTTCCATACATACACCACCATTTGTGAAAATTAAAACAGTTCCTGAAGATTCTCTGAAAAATCAAAACTACCCAGCCAGAAAAAGCAAAAAATACATATATTGTTGAACAGCCAAGTGTGGATAAATAGCTCAGCAGCTGCTTGCCATACTTGGCTTATTCTGCCTCACACTAATTGCCAACCTCCTCCACGGGTCTCTCTAAACAGGGACTCACGCTGGGATGTCAGATCTTGCTCAAGTCCACACTTCCTGGAGAGTGTGGGGAGGCCGTTTGTTGCTGGCGGCAATCTCAGTCCAACGCAATCCTGTCCACTTCTCGCATGTCCGTGTGGCAGGGGGGTGGCGATCGGTGTAGGTCCTTCTGTCACTGGTGCTTGGCACCAGCTAGAGAAATAGTGTGGCTTCCCTCTGTATTCAGTGAGAGAATTAAGGGAGGGCACTGGTAAATGGGGAATTAGGGGAGGGCACTGGTAAATGTGGAATTAGGGGAGGGCACTGGTAAATGGGGAATTAGGGGAGGGCACTGGTAAATGGGGAATTAGGGGAGGGCACTGGTAAATGGGGAATTAGGGGAGGGCACTGGTAAATGGGGAATCAGGGGAGGGCACTGGTAAATGGGGAATTAGGGGAGGGCACTGGTAAATGGGGAATCAGGGGAGGGCATTGGTAAATGGGGAATTAGGAGAGGGCACTGGTAAATGGGGAATTAGGGGAGGGCACTGGTAAATGGGGAATCAGGGGAGGGCACTGGTAAATGGGGAATTAGGGGAGGGCACTGGTAAATGGGGAATTAGGGCAGGGCACCAATAAATACAGATTCAGGGAAGGGCACTAATAAATGGAGAGAAAGGGGGAAGAGAAAGGGGGCAAGAGAAAAGGGGTAGGGGGAGAGAGCATGAGTAGAGAGTGTAAGAGGGGGTAGAGCAAGAGAGTGGGGAGAGGGGGAGAGGGGGAGAGGGAGAGAGGGGGGAGAGAGAGAGAGAGGGGCGAATGATAGCTTTCAATTCAGTCTTTGCCTTCAGCCCAACAACAAAATACTCCCGGGCAGCCGAACATTTCCAGCTTTTCCCATCTTCATTTCAATCTCTGCCCAAGTTCCTTCCACAAAAAAGGACACTTCACCATCAAGTCAGTTTTTAAATTTAGATTCTAGATGACCTGATCCCCACAACTTCTGCAGCCCAAGAATCTATCTTGGCCTTGAATGTTTTCGATTGAATCCAAGACAACTTTAGTTTGAATCCAAGAGGACTTGGAAGTTTTTCAACCCCCTCATCGCTGCCTGAAGCAACTGAATGACTTCATTAAAACATCATTGTGTTCAGTGCTAACGTCAATTGATTGATTCAAAGATACAGCATGGAAACAGGCCCTTCAGCAAACCGTGCCTGCACTGACCATCGATCAACCGCCTATACTTGTTCTACGGTATTCCACTTTTTCATCCACTCCTTACTAACTAGGGGCAATTTACAAAGGGCCAATTAGGCTACAGATCAGCATCATTTCTTTAGTATTTGTGAGGAGATCGGAGCACCCGGAGGAAACTAATGCAGTCAGGGAGAACATGCAAACACACACAGTCGAGATTGAAGCTGGATCTCTGGCACCGTCTGCACAGTGGTAGAGCTGCTGCCTTACAGCACCAGGGACCTGGGTGACTCCAAAGACGTGCAGCCCCCACCCACCATCCTTCATGAAGCTTTACAGTTCACAACTATGTATTGCTTTTGTGCTCACACCTGTTTCTATCCAATAATCTGCCTATCAAGGAACCCCCGTGCCTGAGGCAATATGTTGTCGGCTAAGATTTATCCGGCCCTCTCTTCACTCCCTGACTTTTTAACCCCCACCCCCCCCACACACACAACTGCAATCAGACTGACGAAGGGTCTCGACCTGAAACATCACCTATCCATTTTCTCCAGAGATGCTGCCTGAGTTACTCCAGTATTCTGTGTCTTTCTTTGGTGTAAAGCAGCACCTGCAGTTCCTTGTTATTACTCCTTCCTTTGTACATCTTTTTGATGTCGCACTAACATCACCATTCTGGTGTTCGCTTTGGTATTGGATTCTTATTTCACATGTTGTGAGGTACTTGTTTTGCATGCTACCCAAAGTAGTCGTACCATTACACGAGTATATCAGGTAGTGCAAATAAGGAAAGGCAAATGAGAAAATATACTGAGTGAAGGATAGACTATTTTAGACGTTTAGAGATACAACGCGGAACTAGGACTCGGCCCACCGAGTCCGCTCCGACCAGCGATTAGAACGGGGTCGAGGAAACACTTTTTCTCACAGAGAGTGGTGAGTCTGTGGAATTCTCTGCCTCAGAGTGCAGTGGAGGCAGGTTCTCTGGATGCTTTCAAGAGAGAGCTAGATAGGGCTCTTAAAAATAGCGGAGTCAGGGGATATGGGGAGAAGGCAGGAACGGGGTACTGATTGGGAATGATCAGCCATTATCACATTGAATGGCTCAAAGGGCCGAATGGCCTACTCCTGCACCTATTGTCTATTGTTACCCCCCCGCACGTTAGCACTATCCTACACACACCGGGGACAATTTATAATGTTGACTGTCGTCCATTAACCTACAAACCTCTTTGGAGTGTGGGAGGAAACCGGAGCACCTGGACAAAAACCAACACGGTAACGGGGTGAACGTGCAAACCCCATACAGAGAGCACTCGTAGTCAGGCACGGTAGAGTTGCTGCCTTACAGCCCCAGAGATCTGGGTTCGATCCTGACCACGGGTGCCATCTATACGGAGTTTATACGTTCTCCCCGTGACCTGCGTGGGTTCTCTCCGGGTGCTCCAGTTTCTTTGCACACTACAAAGACGTCCAGGCTTGTAGGTTAAAATTGTAAATTGTCCCTAGTGTGTAAGATAGTGTTAGTGTGCGGGGATCGTTGGTTGGCGTGGAGTCGCAGGGGGCGAAGGGCCTGTTTCCAAGCAACATTTCTAAACTAAACATCTCCTTTAAACTTTGACCCTCACCTAACAGCTACGCCTCAAGTCTTTGACATTTCCACCCTGGGAAAACAGTTCTGACCATCAGAAAAAAGGAACGATGTCCTAAAACATACCCATTTCCCAACTACTTTTAATTTAACCACATCTTTAACCTCCTTAGATGGCCACACATGAATCACTGTACTTGTGGAATTTTGTTTTTCAGTTTTTGAATATTTTTAATTACTTCTTTACAAGCTTGCCATATTTAATTTAAAAATCTCTTCTCGAATTTCCCAATGACTAATGGATGCCTCATGGTTCAGTTTAATTTCAAGACTCTCAAATTGTATAAAGAAAATGTACCATATTGTGATCGCATTTCATCTAGGTCCCTCTCCTAGAAATGATTAACTAATGTTTATTATTTTAACTAATCATTTCTCAGTAAAATAGCCCAGTTCCATAGTTATCTCCATGACATCTTGCTTCAGTAAAAGTTATCCTCAACATTTCTTACACGAAGTGGCAGAGTAGCAGAGCTGCTACCTTACAGCGCCAGACCCGGGTTCGACCCATAAAGGGCTGTCCCACTGCGGCGACCTAATCTGCGAGTTTAGAAGAGTTTGCCCTTGACTCAAACTCAAAGCATGGTCGACACGTGATCCTAGGAGGTCCTATGAGGTCGCTGGAACTCTCCTTCATGCTCGAGGGAAGTTCCCGCGGACGGTCGATCCAGCTCGAGGTTTTCCAGGCGAGTGCCCTCGAGCTTGAAGGTCGAAGGCAACTCTTCTTAACTCGCGGATTAGGTCGCCGCAGTGGGACAGCCCCTTAACTACGGGTGGAGTCTTTAGGGAGTTTGTACGTTCTCCCCGTGACCGCATGGGTTTTCTCCGGGATATCCGGTTTCCTCCTACACTCCAAAGATGTACAGGTTTGTAGGTTAATTGGCTTAAGCAAGAATTGTAAATTGTCCCTAGTTTGTAGGATAGTGTTAGTGTGCAAGGATCGATGGTCAGAGCAGATTCATTGGGCCTGAAGAGCCTGTTTCGCGCTGTACCTCTTAACTAAACTAAACTAATTTGAAATTAGACACAAAATGCTGGAGTAACTCAGCAGGACAGGCAGCATCTCTGGAGAGAAGGAATGGGTGACGTTTCAGGTCGAGACCCTGCTTCAGATTGATGTCAGGGGAGTGGGCGGTACATAGATACCTTTCCAACAGATCCCACTTCATCTCTCTCCACAACCACACCTCTGCTACAGCCACAGTCACTCAAGGCGTTCCCCAAGGCTCCGTACTCGGCCCCCTCCTCTTCATCATCTACATCCTCCCCCTTGGTCAGATACTCCGCCACTTCAATCTGGACTTCCACTGTTACGCTGATGACACCCAGATTTACCTTGGCACCAAATCCCCCACAACCCCCCCTCTCCCATATCAACTCCTGTTTGTCAGCTATAAAAACCTGGATGCAACATAATTTCCTCAAACTCAACAGCGATAAGACAGAATTCCTCCTCATAGGCTCCAAAGCCACACTCAGCAAAATCAATAACCCCACTATCACCATCGACGGCACCACTGTCTCCCCATCTCCCCAGGCCCGCAACCTTGGCGTGATCTTTGATTCCACCCTCTCCCTTGAGCCTCACATCCGCCATGTCATTAAAACCTCCTTCTTTCATCTCCGCAACCGCCAAACTCAGACCCTCTCTCACACCGCCCGCTGCTGAAAGACTCATCCATGCCTTCATCTCCTCCCGACTGGACTATTGCAACTCACTTCTCCTTGGCATCAGCTCCACCTACATCAACCGACTCCAACTGGTCCAGAACGCAGCCGCCCGACTCATCACCCATACCAAATCCTGGCATCACATCACTCCAGTCCTCAAACAACTTCACTGGCTTCCCATCTCCCACCGGATCACCTACAAAATCCTGATCCTCACCAAAATCCTGATCCTCATCCTTACAAAGCCCTCCACCATCTGGCCCCCTCATCTCACTGACCTCCTCTCCCCCTACCAACCCTCACGGTCCCTCAGATCCACATCAGCTGGTCTCCTCTCCATCCACAAGTCCAACCTCCGCAGTTTTGGGGACAGAGCCTTCTCCAGGGCAGCCCCAGGCTCTGGAACTCCCTCCCCCAACTGATCCGCAATTCCGTGTCCCTCACCATCTTCCAGTCCCGCCTCAAGACCCATCTCTTCACCTCTGCCTATCCTTAGCCCCACGTCCCTTTTCATCTGTGCATTAATTGCCTCATACTGTGTTTTGTATTGAATTCTGTATTTACTTTGTGTACTAGTCATGTCTCTACTATTTATTTCATTCCCCTTACATGTTTTTCCTCTACCTGCTAAATTTTTGTAAGGTGTCCTTGAGACTCTTGAAAGGCGCCCATAAATAAAATTTATTATTATTATTATTATAGATAAAATGTGGTCGGAGACAGTAAGACTGGTGGGAGAATTGGGAAGGCGATGGAGAGAGAGGGAAAGCAAGGGCTACTTGAAGTTAGAGAAGTCAATGGCGCTCATACTGCTGGGGTGCAAGCTACTCAAGCAAAATCTGAGGTGGTAAATCAAAACTAAATCAAAACTAAATTGAGTTGCTCGATCTGTATAAAGATTGAAAATCTCTTGATTATCGAATCATTTTTGCAAAATGTTTTTTTTTAAAGTTATTTCTCTCCCCAACTGTGTAGCTGGTGCCAAGGGTTGATAAACTACTCCAAGCAGTGTTTATAATCCCTGTTTATCTCTATCCATCCTGACTCTAATTGTTTCTCTTCTGGGACAAGATTATTTGCTATTATTTTCTTTCATTCATCCTTTATTTTAGGGCATCTTTGCCTCACGTTCCTTCTGACTGTTCTTTCCAAATGGTTAGACTCATAGAGTCATACAGTGTGGAAATAGCCCCAACACCCACACCGGCCAACATGCCCCAGCTACACTAGTCCCACCTGCCTGCGTTTGGCCCATATCTCTCTAAACCGGTCCTATCGATGTACCTGTCTAAATGTTTCTTAAATGCTGCTCATGTCTGTTCTGTCATTCAATAAAACCCAGTAGTCACAGGGATTATGTGGAAACACCACACAGACAGCACCCGCGGTCAGGATCGAACCTGGGTCTCTGTTAGTGTAAGGCTTCACCTCTACCGTTGCGCCCACAATTTAGTCTAGTTTAATTTAGAGATACAGCTTTTAAATAGGCCCTTCAGCCGACCAAGTCCATGTCGGCCATAGATCACCCGTTCTATGTAAAAGACCACCTAGTTCTATGTTATTCCACTTTGATTCCCACACCCTGCACACCAAGGGAAATTTACAGAGGTTAACTAACCTACAAACCCGCACGTCTTTGGGATGTGGGAAAAAACTGGAGCACCCGGAGGAAACCCACGCTGTCACAGAGAGAACGTGCAAACTCCGCATGGAGAGCACCAGAGGTCAGGATCGAACCCAGCTCTCTGGCGTTGTGAGGCAGCACCTCTCCCGCTGGCCATTATGCCAATGTCCTTTGACCAATCTGACTATTGGTTTCAACTCCACTTTCTTGACTGCCCCGAGGTCATCTAGTAACTAAAAATCTATCTCGATTTTCAATGTGTTCAACGAATTCAACCCCAGAGTACCCCTGGGGCAGGACAGTGGTAGAGAAAGCCATTGCTTCGCAATGCCCCCTCAAAGAAGTTCATAAATCATAGGTGCAAAAGTAGCCCATTGAGTTTACTCCACCATTCAATCTTTCCTTTCCAACCACACTCTCCTGCCTTCTCCCCGTAACTCTTGACACCATTTATTAATTGGCACACAATTAAGTATCTGTCAATCTCCACCTTTAAATTACCCAATGATGGCCTCCACAGCAGTCTGTGGCAATGAATTCTACAGATTCACTGCTCTCTGACTACAGAAATTCCTCCACATCTCCTTTCTAAAGGTACATTCTGAGGCTATGCCTTCTAGTTCTAGACTCCCATGAGTGGAAACATCCTCTCCACATCCACTCTATCCAGGCCTTTCACTATTCGGTAAGATTCAATGAGGTCCCCCCTCATGTGAAGAAAGGTCCCCAATCCTTTTTCTCCACAGATGCTGACTGACCCACTGAGTTACTCCAGCACTTTGTGTCTGTCTGTAGTATGATTTGACTGGATGACACACAGAATAAGCTTTGCGCTTATCTAGGTACACGCGATGATAATAATATAAACTAGCCTGTTTAACAGTCTGAGATTACGTGGACGTTTTGAGTCGGGATGCTTCTTCAGACCCTTGCAGCAAAACCCTCTCTACACGGACAGCACCAGGGGTCAGGATCGAACCCAGATCTCTGGCGCTGTGAGGTACAACCTTTACCGCTACGCCAATATGCCAATGTCCATTGACCAATCTATCAGTTGCAACTCCACTTTTTTGACTGCCCCCCATCTCTCAGCTTGCAGCATAACGTCCTCTCTAGTTTTGTGCTCAATCCCTCTTGCAATAACCATTAATAACAAATGCTTTGTGCATTCACATACAACAGCTTTAATTTGAGCTCTCTCCTATTTTGCGATGCATTAGTGTGTTTGTGCATTACTGCCCTTCCTGTCACACACATCACCATTTCCTCACTTAAACTCTCCCCTCTTTTATTCCTTTAAGTTCTAATTATGCAATTCACAGAGCACTGGTTTTGGTTCATGCTCAACGGAAACCTCTCTCGGTGGAATAAGCTCTCTCTTCACTTGTGTCAGCAGCTACGTTTCCGATCCACTTAGGGCTCCGCCGATTAGAGCGTTGTTCAGTTAATAATCCCAGGTTCATTATCTTTGCATTTTAATTTGGTCCTTAGCTTTGACAGAATCTCGATCCTCTTCCCAGCGCTGTTGTTGGGTGCTAGGTGGACCACAGTGGATGCAGCTGGACAAAGGATGACCTTGCAGGTCAGAATTAGGCCATTCGACCCACCGAGTCTACTCCACCATTCAATCATGGCAGATGTATCTTTCCTTCTCAGCCCCATTCTCCTGCTTTCTTCCCATAACCCCTGACACCTTACTAATCAACAATGTCAATCTCCACCTTAAAAATATCCATTGACTTGGCCTCCAGAGCCGCCGAGCTTATCCTCCTGCACTATAAGGAATAAAATCCCAGCCTCTTCTACCTCTCCCTATAGCTCAGGTCCTCAAGTCCTGGCAACATCCTCGTAAATCATCTCTTCACATCTTGGTCCCCATACCTGTCTGACATGCAATTACACCCATTAATTCTTCACTCCTGCTCAAATCCAGGCCAGCGCTCGACCTCAGTGGTACGACTGCCTTCAGGATCTCACTGTCCAGGTAAACCACCCCCCCCCCCCCCCCCCCCCCCCGCTTCCCCGCTTCCCCCCATGCTTCTAGGGGCAGCAAGGTGGCACAGCGGTAGAGTTGCTGGTTTACAGCAGCAGATGCCCGGGTTCGATCCTCACTACGAGTGCTATCTGTTTGGAGTTTGCACGTTCTCGCCGTGACCTGCTTGCGTTTTCTCTGGGTGCTCCGGTTTCCTTCCACTCTCCAAAGATGTGCAGGTTTGTAGGTTAATTGGCTTTGGTAAAATTGTAAATCGTCACTAGTGTGTAGGATAATGCCAGCGCAGACTCGGTGGGCCGAAGGGCCTGTTTCCACGCTGTACCAAAACTAAAATAAACTAAAGCATATTCAATGATCTACATTACTGACTTTTATCTTTTGGACAGCTGTAACCTTACATGTCAAACTCTCACTAATTTACACTAAACCTCTGCCAGTAAAAGTTAGACAAAGGATGATATCCTATAAACCATAATATCGAGGAACAATTTACCACCTCTTTCCCCTTCTCTACTGGATTCTAATAACCAAGTTTCCAAATTTAGTAACCTGTTAAAGTCACACACTATTCAAAAACACTGTGCAAACCACTATAAATTGGCTGTGATCACTAGGTAAATAAGATCATAAGACATAGGAGCAGAATTAGGCCATTCAGCTCATCAAGTCTGTTCCGTCATTCCATCCTGGCTGATCTATCTTTCCCTCTCAACCCCATTCTCCTGCCTTCTCCCCATAACCTTTGACGCCCTTACAAATCAATAACCTGTCAATCTCAGAGTTAAAAATACCCAATGTCGGTCTCCACAGCCGTCTGTAGCAATGAATCCCACAGATTCACCCTGATGAAAGAAATTCCTCCTCAGCTCCATTCTAAACGTACGTCCTTTTATTCTGAGGCTGAATATTGAGAAAAATGAGTATTAAATATGCAAGGAAATGTCCTTTTCAATATTGTCACTGCTGCGTAAAAATGTCATTGTTCTGTTTTGGGACATATGACAATTAAATACTCTTGACACTTGAACCAAGGTTAATGCAGTCTTTTCCATGTATTTGAGCTGAATTTTACTAAGAAAGCAGAATAGATGAACGCAAGAGGAAAAAATAATCAAATTTTGGCCTGTACCCAGATTTTCCTAATCGTATCCTGAATGTAAACTTCATGTTATTGTTAAAAATACTTAATTTCCACAGAATCAACCATTTTCAAGGGAGAGTAAGATTTAGCTCCTAGGGCTAAGGGAATCAAGGGATATGGGGAAAAAGCCAGAATGGGGTACTGATTGGGGATGATCAGCCATGATATTATTGAATGGCGGTGCTGGTTCGAAGGGCCAAATAGCCTACTCCTGCACCTATTTTCTATGTTTCTATAATTGAAATGACAGGATTTACATTTTGACCTAACTCACAGCTGGTAAAACCGGATGGCTCTTAAAGGTTCATCGTAAACTTTGGAAAGTTGTTGTCATACAAGGAAAACATCAAAGGGTTAGCAGACACAGGAGATACCTCACCTTCTCTGCCTGCATTAGCAACTTGCATGCTTGCTTTTATTACTGTCAAATGTACTGAGGTACTGTGCAAAGCTTTGTTTTGCATGCAATCCAATCAGAATGGCACGGTGGCGCAGCGGCAGAGTTGATGCCTTACAGCGCCAGAAACTCGGGTTCGATCCTGACTACCGGTGCTGTCTGTAACGAGTTTGTGTGTTCTCCACGTGACCGCATGGGATTTCTCCGGGTGCTCCGGTTTCCTCCCATATTCCAAAGACGTGCAAGTTTATAGGTTAATTTGGCTTTGGTAAAAACAATTGTAAATTGTCCTTAGTGTGTGGGATAGTGCAGTGTATGGGGATCGCTGGTCGACCCAGACTTGGTGGGCCAAATGGCCTGTTTTTGTGCTGTATCTCTAAACTAAACCAAAATAAGATCAGATATACCACACATAGATAAAATCAGTTCAATCTCAAGTACAATGGATAGACCAAAGGGGAAGATACCGGGGGCAGAAAATAATTCTCAGCGTTGGAGCGCATCAGTACCTTAGATAAAGTCCAATGTCCTCAATGGGGTAGAGGTGAATCGGTCAGTGGCTTATGGACATTCCCTGGCTTATGGAAAGCCTGACATGAGAGGGGAAGAAGCTGTTCCTGAATCTGATGGTGTGAGATTTTAAGCTTATGTACCTTCTGCCATACAGAAGGGAGAAGAAGGAATGACCGGGGTGTGACAAGTCTTTAATTATGTTGGCTGGTTTTCTGGGGCATAAGTGTAGATGGAATTAATGGTGGGACATCTGGTCTGGTCTGTGGGCTGGGCTACATCTACAACTCTCTGCAATATCTGCCTCATTCTTCAGGTCCTTACCCCCTGAGGTCAAACATTCTCTCCCCTCCACAGTATGGGCGGCACAGTAGCACAGCAGTAGAGTTGCTGCCTGACTGTCAGAGACTCGGGTTTGATCCTGACCACGGGAGCTGTCTGTGCAATTTGCAGATTCTCCCAGTGACCTGCGCCGGGCCCCTACGACCAACCGAGTCCATGTCAACTATTATTTATTTATGCTTAAGAAGGAACTGCAGATGCTGGAAAATCGAAGGTAGTCAAAAATGCTGGAGAAACTCAGCGGGTGAGGCAGCATCTATGGAGCGAAGGAAATAGGCAATGTTTCGGGTCGAAACCCTTCTTCAGACCAAACATGAAGTCAAGTCAAGTCAACTTTATTTGTCACATACACATACAAGATGTACAGTGAAATGAAAGTGGCAATGCCTGCGGCGTTGTGCAAAACAACAGAACAGAACCAGTATTTACATTAAAAAAAAGACATAACAGTAATTACGGGAATCCAGAGCACCCAGAGAAAACCCACGTGGTCACAGGAAGAACGTGAAATCTTCACACATCGACAGCACCCGAGGTCAGGATCGAACAGGCGCTGTGAGGCAGCGGCTCAACCAGTTACCCAAGGATTGTGTAAAATAAACAGGGAGCTTCTTCCCTTGTTGAAGAGAGACAGATCCACAGTGCTGCCTTAATCCAAATTAACGACTAAGAAAATCACGATTAATTATCAAAACTATGCGGATCACAGGCTTATTTAACATTCTTATGTGAAAAACATAGAGTAACAACTTATATAATGAGATCACGCTCCTTGTATACTTCAGTCCCTCTCTAACACATTCAAAACGTTCACATGACCATCAATCTGCAGACTTCCAGGAAAGCTAATGGGCACAGTGGCGCAGTGTTAAGAGTTGTTGCCTTGCAGCGCCAGAGATCCAGGTTCGATCCTGACCGTGGGTGCTCTCTGCATGGAGTTTGTACGTTGTATGGGTGCTCCGGGTTCCTCCCACACTCCAAAGGCGTGCAGGTTTGTACGTTAATTGGCATCGGTAAAATTGTAAATCGTCCCTAGTGTGTGTAGGATAGAACTAGTATATGGGGGCAGAAGGGTCTGTTTCCACAATGTATCTCTAAAACAAATACAAAATATTTTACAACCCGTGCTAACTGACTTTCACATTATGAAATTCATATGTATTAGAATATAAATGTTATAACTCCAATTAAAAAAAAGCAGAATATTTAATCCTCAATATGCCGAGATTTTTTGTTTCAAGCAGCGTACAATTTGGCCTTAAAGAACTAGTCGGTTCATAGAAAATAATTTTTCAATGTGTATTCAATCACCTTGAGGAAATGGTCTCATCTCTTTCACGGATAAGAGGAAGTGACCAAGGCATTCAACTCAATTTCTAATATTCCACGCATTTCTTTAGACCAGTGTTTCTCAACCGGGGTTCCCCGGAACGCTGGGGTTCCGCGAGAGGGCGCTCGGGGTTCCGCGAGAAATAGTGATAAATAGGCTAATCATATGTAAATGCATTTTTCAGTCATTTTTGTGTTTAATTTCATATTCATAATTTTATTATACACATACGGCATATTTAGCGACGTCTATTTAGCGATGTCATATTTAGCGACGTCTATACGGCGCCAGTGTGAAACGGTCTTTAGTGGTCAGTGGACAGGAGCTGTACGTGACGGATTTGTGTATCATGAAGTGACTCACTCGAGTACAGACGCATGCACGGTCTCCATCAGTCATGTCTGTGCTTCCTGGCATGCTGGTACAGCCCCTCATTCACTCACCTTACTTAGTAATTTTTACCCATCATTTAGGGATGTTATATGAATTTTAATAATGTAAGTATGTTTATATTTATTTTTGTTAGTTTATGAAAAGTTTATGTGTGTTGTTTTCTCTCTCTCCCTCTCTCACCTCCAAGGTTAGTTCTTCTGTACGGGGATCACTGGTCGGTGCGGACTCGGTGTGCCAATGGGCCGTTTCCATGCTGTATCTCTAAATTCAACTTAACGAAAAGTTATTTGTTTACTTGGCTAATTGTTGATTCTTTATTAAAGTTTCCAACAGTCCATGGTGCATTAGAGACAAGAGGGGGCATAATTAGTGGGTCAGAGGTGTATTGTTGAATTAATATTACGTGATCACTGTTGGTCCGGCACAACGTATAATCCAGCAAGGCTCTAAAACCAAGGGTGCCGGAAAATCGGTGGTGGCCCTGTATGTTCAATCAAACCCTATTCAATATGAAATGCGTAAGAAGGAACTGCAGATGTTGGTTTACATCGAAGATAGGTACATAGAAACATAGAACATAGGTGCAGGAGTAGGCCATTCGGCCCTTCGAGCCTGCACCGCCATTCAATATGATCATGGCTGATCATCCAACTCAGTATCCTGTACCTGCCTTCTCTCCATACCCCCTGATCCCTTTAGCCACAAGGGCCACATCTAACTCCCTCTTAAATATAGCCAATGAACTGGCCTCAACTACCTTCTGTGGCAGAGAGTTCCAAAGATTCACCATTCTCTGTGTGAAAAATGTTTTTCTCATCTCGGTCCTAAAGGATTTCCCCTCTATCCTTAAGCTGTGACCCCTTGTACTGGACTTCCCCAAAATCGGGAACAATCTTCCTGCATCTAGCCTGTCCAACCCCTTAAGAATTTTGTACGTTTTTATAAGATCCCCCCTCAATCTCCTAAATTCTAGCGAGTACAAGTCGAGTCTATCCAGTCTTTCCTCATATGAAAGTCCTGACATCCCAGGAATCAGTCTGGTGAACCTTCTCTGTACTCCCTCTATGGCAATAATGTCCTTCCTCAGATTAGGAGACCAAAACTGTACACAATACTCCAGGTGTGGTCTCACCAAGACCCTGTACAACTGCAGTAGAACCTCCCTGCTCCTATACTCAAATCCTTTTGCTATGAAAATGCTGGAGTAACCCAGTGAGTCAGGTAGCATCTCTGGAGAAAAGGAATAAGAGACGTTTTGGCTTGAGACCGAGTCTGATGATGGGTCTCGACCCAAGAAACGTCACCTATTTCTTCTCTCCAGAGTTGCTGCCTGACTCACTGGGTTACTCCTGCATTTTGTGTCTATCTTCAATAAGAAAGGATTGCTTTGTCTTTATCTTCCCGACATTAGTAGAATTAGGAGGTTGCAACCTTCACGTGGTCCACCATGTTTCGACGAAAGCAATTAACCCGACGTGCACAAACAAATAGATGTAGTGTTTTGTTAGGCTGTGCACGCCATACGCAAGAAGAAGAAGAAGTAGAACAAAGGTGCGGCTTCTTCCTTTGTATGGGTCACTATGAAGCAACCACTACAGTTTTAGAGCCAGGATGTTGTATCTGGGGTGAGGTAGTCTGAGGATTCCTCAGAATCCCCGATGAGCATCACTCGTCACATCCTGCCAACTGAAGTACATTCTCAGCTCTCTGTCTCATATATCCCAAACAATTTCTAAACACAAAGCTAAGCGCAAAGCTAAGGCCAAATTAAACGCAAAACTAAATCCAAAACTAATATAATATGGATAGGCAGGGTTCTGAAGGAGGTTCTCGACCCGAAACGTCACCCATCCCTGCTCTCTAGAGATGCTGCCTGTCCCGCTGTTACTCCAGCATTTTGTGTCTATATTCAGTTTAAACCAGCATCTGCAGTTCCTTCCTAAACAAATAAGGAGGGAGATATATTTCTTAATGACAAAGGGATCCATGTATATAACTGGAACAAGGTACTAAAATGGAGAATAGGCTGTAAAAGTGGGCCAGGTCAGAAGGGCTGAATGGCCTGTTCCTACTTTCCATGTTCATGGGCTTTGAATTGTTGCAAAACCTGTTGAGGAGTGGGGGTGAGGAAGCTGGTCTATGCGACAGACAATGCGATGCCAAAGATGTCCGTTCAATTATGTAAAAATGAAACCTGAAACCTCGGCCACAGCTTCAAGTTCAGCGGCAGCTCGAGTGTTCAAACACACCGAGGAACAAAATAAGGAATCTAAAAATAAACCTTTGGAAAATCACATGATGGGCTTTCCAGCGCTCAGCTATTCACTGTCGCCAATCGAGCACAAGAGGTGATGCACGATAAAAAAATAAATGCGAGGCCATGCACATCAGGAAAGGGGGAAGTGACTGGGTCTCTTTTCATCAACATAGAACAGTACAGCACAGACACAGGCCCTTCAGCCCACAATATCTGTGTCAGACATGATGCCAAGATAAACTCATCTGCTCGTGATCCCTATCCCTCCATTCCTTGCATATTCCCTGCATATCGTGTCTGCCTCCACCACCACCTCCGGCAACAGGGTAGGAAGCAAGGCTACAGACTGGCCCAGAAGGGCATTAGATAGAGTGGACAGAGATGAAATGCTTCCATCTCTGGGATGACAGTGGTGCAGCGGTAGAGTTGCTGCCGCACAGCGCCAGAGACCCAAATCCTAACTATGGATGCCGTCTATACGGAGTGTGTACGTTCTCCCTGTGACCGTATGGGTTTTCTCCAGGTGCTCCGGTTTCCTCCCACATCACAATGACGTGTGGGTTTGTAGGTTAATTGGCTTCTGTAAAATTGCAAATTGTCCCTAGGATAGTGCTAGTGTACAGGGTGATCGCTGGTCGGCGTGGACTCAGTGAGCTGAAGGCCGTGTTTCTACACTGTATCTCTAAAGTCTAATGTCCAAGACAAAACTGGAGGCCCCTATTATAAAAGGGTCAGCAATAAATACACCAAGAAGTTCAGAAGAAACTTCTCTTCCCGCTTTTACTGGTGGCCCATTACAAACAAGCACCAGAGAGTGGTGGCCATGTGGAATCTGCCTTCTGAGGAAGGGATATTAACTGTTTCTCTCTCTGCACACATTTCCGACTTGCTGAATATTTATTTCAGATTTCCAGCCTTTCCAGCTCGTTTTTTGTTTTTAGAAGCGCTCGATAGTAAGTGATCATCAAAAAAACCCAATGTGAACTTTAAATTTTACTTTTAAACTTCAGAGATATAGCGCTGAAACAGCCCCAATGGCCCACTGAGTCCACGCTGACCACGATCAGTCCACACACTAGCACTATCCTACACACTCGGGACAATTTACAATTGTTACCAAAGCCAATTAACCAACAAGCCTTTGGAGTGTGGGAGGAAACCGGAGCACCCGGAGAAAACACACTCAGGTTACAGGGTTGTAAGGCAGCAACTCTGTTCCATTGTGCACTAAAATTCAGAAGATACATGTTAACCTAAAGGATGTAGAGATAATGGATCTCACTACCAGAGACAGCATAGATATTCTTATAAGGAGGTTGGGGAAAGGAGACACCAATAGGTGGAGGCTTGAGGTGAACATAAACACAGGTTAGGTATATATTAGATATTAGAGATACAGCATGGAAATAGATTCGGCCCATCGAGTCTACGTTGACCATCGATCACCCGCTTACACTAGTTCTATGTTATTCCACCACCTCATCCACTACTTATACGTGAAGGGCAATTTAATTTAGAGGCGTGGTGCCAAATCATGGTGCCTCTTGCATGCATCAGGGATGTGCTTAGGTATAGGAATACTGTACTGGACTGTGTCAGAAAATAATTTCACTGTGCTTTTGCACGTGTAACAACAAAAATACCGTTGACCACCGTAGAACCCCACGTCTTTGGAATGCGGGGGTACCAAGTGGAAACACACACAGTCACAGGGAGAACATGCAAACTCCACACAGACATCACCCAAGGTCAGGATCAAACCCAGGCAGCAGCTTAGTTTGGTTTAGTGATACAATGTGGAAGCAGACCCTTCGACCCTCCTAGTCCGCTCCGACCAACCATAACATGTACATTAGTTGTATTCTACACACTAGGGACAATTTACAGAAGCCAATTAACCTACAAACCTGTACGTCTTTGGAGTGTGGGTGGAAACCCGAGCACCCGCATGAAACCCACATGGTCACAGGAAGAACGTACAAACTCCGTACAGGCAGCACCCGTAGTCGGGATCGAAACGGATTCTCTGGCGCTGTAAGGCAGCAACTCTACCGCTGCACCATTGTGGACTTACAACTTCCCGCCTTGAGGAAATTAAAACAAACTCTTGATTTTATGTAGGTGAGGTGTTTTAAGGCTAATTTTGCTGATACTCCCAAATTTTATTCTCATCCCACCTGCGCCACATCACAAGGTGCCTACGCACAAACATTTATCCCCAGTTAGAAAACATAGTACATAGAAAACATAGAAAAATAGATGCAGGAGTAGGCCATTCGGCCCCTCAAGCCAACACCGACATTCAATGTGATCATGGCTGATCATCTAAAATCAGTACCCTGCTCCTGCTTTTTCCCCGTATCCCTTGATTCCTTTAGCCCTAAGAGCTAAATCTAACTCTCTCTTGAAAACATCCAGTGAATTGGCCTCCACTGTCTTTTGTAGCAGAAAATTTCACAGATTCACAGCTCTCTGGGTGATTTTCTTTTTCCTCCTCTCAGTCCTAAATGGCCTACTGCTTATTCTTAAACTGTGACCCCTGGTTCAGGACTCCCCCAACATCGGGAACATTTTTCCTGCATCTAGCCTGTCTAATCCCTTAAGAATTTTATATGTTTCTATAAGATATCCTCTCATCCTAAATTCCAGTGAATACAAGCCCAGTCGACCCATTCTTTCATCTCAGTCCAAAATGGTCAGTCCCGCCATCCCGGGATTTAACCTGGTGCACTTTGGTTCTGTCTTCACTAAGGAAGACAGAAACAATCTCCCGGAAATACTAGGGGACCGAGGGAGGAAGGAACTGAAGGGGATCCACATTAGTCAGAAAATGGTGTTAGGTAAACTGTTGGGACTGAAGGCAGATAAATCCCCAGGGCCTGAACGTCTGCATCCCAGAATACTCAAGGAGGTGGCCCTAGAAGCTATGGATGCATTGGGTGATCATTTTCCAATGTTCTCTCGACTCTGGATCAGTTCCTGTGGACTGGAGGGAAGCCAATGTAACTCCACTTTTTATGAAAATAGGGAGAGAGAAAACAGGGATTTATAGACCAGTTAGCCTTACATCGGTTGTGGGGAAGATGCTGGAGTCGATTATTTAAGATGTTATAGCAGCGCATTTGGAAAGCAGTGATGGGATCAGTCAGTCAGCATGGATTTATGAATGGCGGTGCTGGCTCGAAGAGCAGAATGGCATACTCCTGCACCTATGTTTCTATGAGCCTACACTGCACTCCCTCCATAGCAATAATGTCCTTCCTCAAATTAGGAGACCAAAATCAGTATGGATAGAAATGAGGAATTGTAAGGATAAAAATACCCCAATGGGAGTTATTTACAGGCCCCCCAAACAATAGCCTGGATATAGGGTGCAAGTTGAATCACAAATTAAAATTGGCATGTCGCAAAGGTAATGCTACGGTTGTTATGGGAGATTTCAACATGCAGGTAGACTGGGAAAATCAGGTTGGTAGTAGACCCAAGAAAGGCAGTTTGTGGAGTGCCTCCGTGATGGATTCTTAGAGCAGCTTGTACTGAAGCCTATCAGGAAGAAGGCAATTCTGGATTTAGTGTTGTGTAATGAACCGGATTTGATAAGGTAAAGGAGCCATTAGGAGATAGTGACCATAATATGATAAGTATTAATCTACAATTTGAGAGGGAGAAGGGAAAATCGGAAGTGTCAGTATTACAGTTGAGCAAAGGTGACTATGGAGGCATGAGGGAGGAGCTAGCCAAAGTTGACTGGAAAGAGACCCTAGCAGGGATGACAGTGGAACAACAATGGCAGGTATTTCTGGGAATAATACAGAAGGTGCAGGATCAGTTCATTCCAAAGAGGAAGAATGATTCTAAGAGTAGTAAAGAGGCAACCGTGGCTGACAAGGGAAGTCAAGGAGAGTATAAAAATAAAAGAGAAGTATAACATAGCGAAGATGAGAAGGAAACCAGAGGATTGGGAAACTTTTAAAGAGCAACAGAAGATAACTAAAAAGGCAATATGGAGAGAAAAGATGAGGTACGAAGGTAAGCTAGCCAAGAATATAAAGGAGGATAGTAAAAGCTTCTTTAGGTATGTGAAGAGGAAACAAGTTGACAAATGTGGGTCCCTTGAAGACAGAAAAAGGTGAATTTATGATGCGGAACAAGGAAATGGCAAACGAGTTGAATAGGTACTGTGGATCTGTCTTCATTAATGAAGACACAAACAATCTCCCTGATGTACTAGTGGCCAGATATAGGGTGATGAAGGAAGTGAAGGAAATTCACATTGGGCAGCAAATTGTGTTGGATATACTGATGGGATTGAAGGCTGACTAATCCCCTGGGCCTGATAGTCTGCATCCCAGGATACTTAAGAAATTGGCTCTAGAAATCGTGGACGCATTGGTGATCATTTTCCAATCTTCTATAGATTCAGGATCAGTTCCTGTGTATTGGAGGGTGGCTAATTTTATCCTACTTTTTAAGAAAAGAGGGAGAGAGAAAACAGGGAATTATAGACCGGTTAGCCTGACATCAGTGGCTGGAATCAATTATAAAATATGAGAGCAGCCAGCACATTTGGATAGCAGTAACAGGATCGGTCCGAGCCAGCATAGATTTACGAAGGGGAAATGTTTGACTAATCTTCTGGAATTTTTTGAGGATGTAACTACGAAAATGGACAAGGGAGAGCCAGTGGATGTAGTGTACCTGGACTTTCAGAAAGCATTTGATAAGGTCCCACATAGGAGATTAGTGGGCAAAATTAGGGCACATGGTAATGGGGGTAGAGTGCTGACATGGAGAGAAAATTTGTTGGCAGACAGGAAACAAAGAGTAGGGATTAAAGGCTCCTTTTCTGAATGGCAGGCAGTGACTGGTGGGGTACTGCAAGGCTCGGTGCTGGGACCACAGCTATTTACAATATACATTAATGATTTAAATGAAGGGATTAAGAGTAACATTAGCAAATTTGCAGATGACACAAAGTCTGGGTGGCTGTGTGAACTGTGAGGAAGATGCTATGAGGATGCAGGGTGACTTGGACAGGTTGGGTGAGTGGGCAGATGCATGGCAAATGCAGTTTAATGTGGATAAATGTAAGGTTATCCATTTTGGTGGCAAGAACAGGAAGGCAGATTATTATCTGAATGATGTCAAGTTGGGAAAAGGGGAAGTACAACGTGATCTGGGGGTCCTTGTTCATCAGACACTGAAAGTAAGCATGCAGGTACAGCAGGCAGTGAAGAAAGCGAATGGCATGTTGGCCTTCATAACAAGAGGAGTTGAGTATAAAAGCAAAGAGGTCCTTCTACAGTTTTACAGGGCCCTAGTGAGACCACACCGGAATTTTTGTGTGCAGTTTTGGTCTCCAAATTTGAGGAAGGACATTCTTGCTATTGAGGGAGTGCATCGTAGGTTCATGAGGTTAATTCCCGGGATGGCAGGACTGTCATATGTCCAGGAGCCACAGTCTTAGAATAAAGGGGAGGCCATTTAAGACTGAGGTGAGAAAAAACCTTTTCACCCAGAGAGTTGTGAATTTATGGAATTCCCTGCCACAGAGGGCAGTGGAGGCCAAGTCACTGGATGGATTTAAGAGAGAGTAATGCCCCTGTCCCACTTAGGAAACCTGAACGGAAACCTCTGGAGACTTTGCGCCCCACCCAAGGTTTCTGTGTGGTTCCAGGAGATTGCAGGTGGTTGTCGGAGGTTGCAGGTAGTGGAAGCAGGTAGGGAGACTGACAATAACCTCCGGGAGCCGCACGGAAACCTTGGGTGGGGCACAAAGTCTCCAGAGGTTTCCGTTCAGGTTTCCTAAGTGGGACAGGGGCATTAGATATAGCTCTAGTGGCTAGTGGAGTCAAGGGATATGGGGAGAAGGCAGGCACTAGTTATTGATAGGGAATGATCAGCCATGATCACAATGAATGGCGGTGCTGGCTTGAAGGGCCGAATGGCCTCCTCCTGCACCTATTTTCTATGTTTCTATGTTTCTATGTTTCTATGAAAGAATGGAGTGACTGGGTTTGTATGCACTGGAATTTAGAATTATTAAGGGATTGGACACTCTAGAGGCAGATCATGTTCCCGATGTTGGGGAGTCCAGAACCAGGGGCCACAGTTGAAGAATAAGGAGTAGGCTATTTAGAACGGAGATGAGGAAAAACGTTGTCACCCAGAGAGTCATGAATCTATGGAATTCTCTGTCTCAGAAGGTCGTGGAGGCCAATTATCTGGATGCTTTCAAGAGAGAGTTAGATAGAGCTCTTAAAGATAGCGAAGTCAAGGGATATGGGGAGAAGGCAGGAACGGGGTACTGATTGTGGATGATCAGCCATGATCACAGTGAATGGTAGTGCTGGTTCGAAGGGCCGAATGGCCAACTCCTGCACCTATTGTCTATTATCTATCTATTGTCTATAAAATTGCACACAATACTCCAGGTGTGCTCTCACCAGGGCCCTATACAACTGCCGTAGGACTTCCTTGCTTCTAAACTCAAATCCTCTCGTAATGAAGGCCAACATGCAATTTGCTTTCTTCACTGCCTGCTGTACCTGCATGTTTACTCTCAGTGACTGACGAACAAGCACACCCAGGTCTCGTTGCACCTCCCCTTTCCTAATCTGACACCATTCAGATAATAATCTGCCTTCCTGTTTTTGCCACCAAAGTGGATAACCTCACATTTATCCACATTACACTGCATCTCCCATGCATCTGCCCACTCACCCAACCTATCCAAGTCACCCTGCATCCTCCTCACAGCACACACGCCCACCCAGCTTTGTGCATCCGCAAACTTGGAGATGTCACATTTAATTCCCTCGTCTAAATCGTTAATATATATTGTAAATAATTGGGGTCCCAGCACCGAGCCTTGCGGCAACCCACTAGTCACTGCCTGCCATTCTGAAAAGGACCCGTTAATTCCTACTCTTTGCTTCCTGTCTGCCAACCAGTTCTCTATCCATGTCTATACCCTACCCCCAATACCATGTGCTCTAATTTTACACACTAATCTCTTGTGTGGTCCCTCAAAAAATTCCAGAAGATTAGTCAAGCATGATTTCCCCTTCATATATCCATGCTGACTTTGACCGATCCTGTCACTGCTTTCCAAGTTCAGCAGGCAATGAAAAGAAACGCATTGTAAACAGATCATGTGCTTGGGCACCACACCTGTGGCTTGTTTGCTCTAGTCTAGGGCGCTTAAATTGGAGTGCAGGACTTCATCTAGCCACCCCGTTGGTGGTGTGGTGGTGGAACGGCACGGTGGCACTGCGCTAGAGTTGCTGCCTTACAAGACCTATTGTCTTGCCAGACGCCCGAGTTCGATCCTGACTATTGTCTTTGTCTGCATGGAGTTTGTACGTTTTCCCCGTGACCTGCGTGGGTTCCTTCCGGATGCTCCAGTTTCCTCCCACACTCCAAAGACGTGCAGGTTTGTAGGTTAATTGGCTTTGGTAAAAAAAGAATTGTAAATTGTCCCTAGTATGTAGGATAGTGCTGGTGAACACGAGGGGGAGGAAGGTGATCGCTGGTCAGCACGGACTCGGTGGGCCAAAGGGTCTGTTTCCGCGCTGTATCTCTAAAGTCCAAAGTAAGTGTGGGATTTTCTCCTTGGGCTCCAGTTTCCCCCACCCCTCCCCCCTCCCCAATCACAGGGAGGTGTAGGCTGGTAGAACACAGAGGATAGAACATCGTACAGCACAGGAACAGGCCCTTCGGCCCACAATGTTTGTGCCATGCACAATGCTAAGTTAAACTATCTAAAAGCCTTGCAAACACCTCCACTATTGTATCTGCCTCCACCACCCACCCCTGGCAGCTTGTTCCCGGCACCCACCAAGCCTTTGTGCAAACGCAACAGAAAACCTGCCCTGCACATCTCGTTTAAACTTGGGTTAAATGGCCGCAGAAATTGCCTGGTGTGTTGGGGTGAGACAGAATCGGGGGGAGAGGAGGGCGGTGTGTGTGTGTGTGTGGGGGAGGGGGGGTAATTGATGAGTATCGGGATGAATGAAAAGATATTGTGGTAGGATTGGTGTAAGTGAGTGGGTGTTTCAGTTTTTGTTTGGTTTTAGAGATACAGTGCGGAAACAGGCCTTTCAGCTCACACTTGTTCTGTCCTATACACTAAGGACAATTTACAGAAACCAATTAACCTACAAAACTGAAGATGGACACAACACGCTGGAGTAACTCAGCGAGAAGGAAGGGGTAAGGTTTCGGGTCGAAGGGTCTCGACCCAAAACATCACCTATTCCTTCTCTCCAGAGATGCTGCTTGTCCCGCTGAGTTACTCCAGCATTTTGTGTCTATCTTCAGTGTAAACCATCATCTGCATTTCCATCTTACACACAGCCATAGAGAGAACATAGAAACTCCACGTAGACAGCACCCAGAGTCAGGATTGAACCTGGATCTCTGGCGCTGTAAGGCAGCAACTCTACCCTTGCGCCAATGTGCCACACCACTGTGTCGGCTGGTGCAGGCTCGATGGGCCGAAGGGCCCCAGTTTCCACGCTGGTATACCTGATCTATTTGGATAGCATTGCAAAACAAAGCATTTTATTGTACATGTCGCATTGATAAACTTAAACCTATTATTCTTGGTATACCGCTTCCTGACAAACACTAATACATTTTTTTACAAGCACCCTCGTACTGAACCATAAAAAACATCAAAGAATTTCAACCCTGGGATGAATGTAGTTCCCAAAGGAGGAATTCTGGGATTTGCTGGTTTTGAACACAACAGCGATGAGCTCCCAGGCTCTTGACTAGTAACCACTTTTAGCCACAAGAGAGGCCCATGCAGGAAGCTGTGAGTCACCAAAAGGTCAAAGTTCACACTACGATCCCAGCTCTCATCCCATACAAACTTCCTAAGGAAGCATTCCAGGCATCGCTCCCACCACGGCAGCTGAGGAATTCAAATATAGTTAATGAAATAAGCCAGAGTTCTTCAAATGAACAGAATCAGCGGTCGTAACGTTACCAGACTGTCGTTAAAAACCCATGTTCTCCTCAGGAAATGGAATCTGCCACCCTTCCCTGGTCTGGCCAACACCCAGCTTGAGACCCAACAATGTGGTGGACTCTTCACCGGCCTCTGACATGCTCAGCAAGTCATAACGATGACAGACAATGCCAGATGAGCAATGTCTCCCTGCTTTATTGGGACAGGCAGCATCTCTGGAGATAAGGAATAGGTAACGTTTCGGGTCAAAACTCTTCTTCAGACCCTTTCTCTAACTTCAAGTAACCCTTGTATCTCCCCCTCTCTCCGCCGCATCCCTAACCTAGTCGTCGTACTAGTTTCACTGTTGTCCTGTAGAGTTTCAGTCTGTATGGCTCGTTATAACCGAGCCCACAGCCAACAACGGACCATTGTGGGCTCCACCTTTCCATGATCATCGATACTTTTTTTGCATATCTTTCATTCATTTGTTCTATATCCCTCTATATCACAATCTATATCTCTCATTTCCCTTTTCCTTGACACTCAGTCCGAAGAAGGGTCTCGACCTGAAACATCACCTATTCCTTTCCAAAGATGCTGCCTGACCCGCTGAGGTACCCCAGCTTTTTGTATCAATCGTTGTTTTTAACCAGCGTCTGCAGTTCCTGCCTGCACATGTTGCCAGCTTTACGTCTGTAAAATGAATAAGAAATAGCTCGGATAAATGCACAGAGCCTTTTACGCAGAGTAGGGAAATAACCTGAAGACATAGGTTTAAGGTGAGAGGGGAAAGATGTGAGTTGTGCGGAGCTGGTCCCGACATTGCGCGGGGCTCTGAAAAACTGACACTGTCCAAAATTTCCGCGCGGCAACAGCCTGCCGGCCCGCAGCTACATTGACACCGTACGCACCGCCTTGACGGGCGTACGCCTAGCGCGAACTTCCCGTGGACTTCGCTCGAACTTCACGTCAACTCGTACGAGATCACTCGACCTCTGCGCGGCCCCTGCTTCCGGTTTGGTTGCGCTTGCCGCATGCAGGTCGCATGCTCATGGGACAGGCCCTTTACTAATCAAGAATCTATTGATACAATAGAACTTTACTTATCCCAGGAGGGAAATTGGTCTGTCACCAGTCATAAACACAAGATACATGAAGCATGAAATTAAAGTGACGAGTGGAAAGCCCATGATTGGGGATGTGTAAATGTGTAAAGATTGGGGGGGGGGGGTCTAACCCACGACAGAAGGGTGAGGAGTTATACAATTCGATCGCCACAGGGAAGAAGGATCTCCTGTGGTGTTCTGTCCTGCATGTTGGTGGAACCAGTCTGTTGCTGAAGGTGCTCCTCAGGTTGACCAGTGTGTCATAGAGGGGGTGAGCTGTATTGTCCAGGATGCTCCACAGTTTGAGGAGCATCCTCCACTCCAAGACCACCTCCCGCGAATCCAACTCCGCCCCAAGGACGGAGCCAGCCTTCCTGATGACGCTTGATCCTGTTAGCGTCGGTGGCCTTCGCCCTGCTGCCCCAGCACACGGCAGCAAAGAAAACGGCAAACTCCACTCAAAAAATACCCAATGACAGCCTCCACAGCCATCTGTAGCAATGAATTCCACAGATTCACCACCCTCCAATGAAAGAAATTCCTCCTCATCTCCTTTCTACAGGTCCATCCTTTTATTCTGAGACTGTGCCCTCCAATCCTAGAATCTCCCACTAGTGGAAACATCCTCTTCACATTCACTCTATCTAGGCCTTTCATTAGAATCTATGTAGATGGAATCAATGTCAGGGAGTGTTGTCTGTCTGATGGACTGGGCTACCTGTACAACTCCCGGTAATCTCTTGCAGTCTTGGGCAGAGCTGTTCTCAAATCAAGCCCAGCTATTAGAGTATGGGTGCATCATGTAGCAAAGATGATTTAATCCACTCCCCCCCCCTCCCCTCCCCCCCCCCCCACACCCCACCGCTACTGGCCTCCCCAGGTCTGGTACCGACTCAAGTAGTGTGCTTTCCAGATTATCTTGAAGCCAAGAGATCGAAGCGATAACTTTAATAACAGGCCCACATTTCGTCCTGAGTAAAACTGGAACATTCTGCAAAGGGAATCTCAAATCCACACACAAACAGGCTTAAGAGAATCATATTCCTGGCAAAGTCTTATTGGATGTAAATTGTTAACCACTCCCCGTTTCACAACAGCCAACACCAAGTGTTGCCAACTCTGTCAGATGCTTTCCCTATTCTGCTCTGACATATGCAGTTGGCAACGTACAATGTGGGGGAGGTGTTAATGAAACAGAGGATAAAGGGTGATATCCTCTTCTTCACCGCTATCAGCTTCATAAATCACTGGAGCAGCATTATGCCATTTTGTCCATTTGGAGCGGCACGGTGGTACAGCGGTAGAGCTGCTGCCTTACAGCACCAGAGACCCGGGTTCGATCCTGACTACAGGTGTTGTCTGTACGGAGTTTGTATGTTTTCCCCGTGGCCTGCGTGGGTTTTCTCCGGGTGCTCCGGTTTCCTCCCACAGACGTCCACATTTGTAGGTTAATTGGCTTCTGTAAGTGGTACAGGGTCCCTAGTGTGTAGGGGGATCGCTGGTCGGCGCAGACCCGGTGGGCCTGTATGTCTAAACTAAGAACATGGGTAGGTGACATTTCAGGGCAGGACCCCTCTTCAGCAGAAGATGTCAAACAGTATAATCTTAACAAAGTCGGATGTGGGCTTTCGGATGATTGACAGAAGGGTGAACTGTGCGGCAGCTACAGTCCTGTGCGGAGAAATGCGGCAAAAGTAATCCATATTGAAAGACAGCATGTCTTTTTTAAAGTATAGATGATGCCCGTACAAACACATTGTGAAGGGTAGGAAGCCATTGCAAGGTGGTTAAAATAAAACAGATTGTGTGCAAGGCATTAACTATGAAAGGAAAAAAATCATGCTGGGAGTGCTATACGGTGGTGCAGTGGTGGAGTTGCTGCCTTACAGCGTCAGACACCCGGGTTCAATCTGACGATGGGTGCTGTCTGTTCCGCCCAACTTGCCCATATCACTAGAGTCCCATCTACATGAGTCCCACCTGCCTGCGTTTGGCCCATATCCCTCTAAACCTGTCCAAATCGGTGTACCTGTCCAAATGTCCCTTAAACATTGCGATAGTCCCTGCCTCAACTATCTCCTCTGGCAGCTCATTGTATACATCCACCTGAGTGTAAAAAAGTTACCCCTCAGGTTCCTATTAAATCTTTCTCCTGTCATCGTACATGAATTCAAAGTTCCCACTGCATCATCTGTATATGTGGCCTTGTGCACAGAATAGCTGACTGTTAATCCTACCTTGTGAAGGAACCAAATGCACAAAAGAATATTGCGCTGATAGACACGTTTGCAGAGTATTCCACTGCTCTGTAAACATGACCAGGCATCAGGTGCATTCACTCTGTATTTAGATGCTACATAATTACACTGCCAGCTCGCCAGGTCATCGCTCCTAGCCCATAAACAACAGCAAGCAAATGGTCCCAGCTTCCTCTGGTTGTTTTGTCCGCTATTGGAGCATAGGACAGTACAGCACAGTAACAGGCCATTCAGCCCACAATTCCGTGCGGACCATGATGCGGTAGAGCTGCTGCCTTACACCCGGGTTCAATACGGACGACGAGTTCTGTCTGCACAGTCTGTCTGCACTGTGATCTCCAATGAGAAATCAAGAACTCTAGGTTTAAGGTGAGAGGAGAAAGATTTAATAGGAACCTGAGGGGCAACGTTTTCACAGAAAGTGGTCGATATAGGTGACGACCTGCCCAGAGGACATCGTTGAGGCAGGTACAATAACTCCATTTCAAAGACATTTGGTCAGGTACAACTGTAGGCCAACTAGGTCGGTATGGACTAGGTGGGCCGAAGGGCCCGTTTCTCTGCTGTACAGATATATGTCTATCTGCGAAACCTGATTTTTTTTCTCGACTCCAGTTTCCCCTCCTTCCCACTTCTATCTTTCAGTCTGAAGAACCAAAACGTCACCTATCCCTCCTCTCCAGAGATGCTGCCTGACCCGCTGAGTTACTCCAGCATTTTGTGTCTACCTTCAGTATGTCAGCATCTTCCAACACGCCGATAATGATCAAAGTGGTTTGATGTCAAATATTGATTGCTCATGCCACAATATGGATACTTTGCCAGTCCCACCTGTGTACGTACGGCCCTATATAATGAAAGTAAATAGTTGTTGGGATGAATGAGGAATACTGCCAAGATGCGTGTAACTCAGTCCCAAGACCCATGTCTTGCACTGGGCTGGGAAGCCTCTCCTGCAGCCAGTTTCCAAGCAAACTAAACAGCAATATTTTCCGAATCGTCTTCCAACTCTTTCTAGCGAGGAAACAGCAGCCGGGAAGAAGACAAACACTGAGAAACTTAATATTAGACACAAAACACTTGAAAGATAATCACAGAATCCTCGCATGATACAGCACTGTAAAAGGGTATCCCATCTATCAAGCACATGCCAGCTCTTTTGAGTCAGTGATCTAATTAGTCCCACTCTCCTGCCCTTTTCCCACAGTTTTAACGTTCTCTTATTCCCATTTAATTCCCTTTTGTGGCTATTTTCGTGCCTCCTTCCACCAGACGGAGAGGCAGCGTGTTCCTGATTGAACAGTGAAACACCACCTCCTGTTTCCCGTTAATTATCCTGCTCACTGGTTACCGACCGAATTGCCATTAGATCTATTGTCTCTGGAAAAACACCATGTGCTGGAGGAACTCAGCAGGTCAGGCAGCATCTGGGGTGGGAATGGACAGGCAACGTTTCAGGTCGGGTTTCATCCACCCACCACGCGTTGAGTGTAAACCCCTTAAATCTTTCTCCTCTCACCTAAAACCCAGGTTCTCTGACTCTAGATTCCCCTACTTTTGTTGTGCACGTTGGTGCAGTGGTAAAGTTGCTACCTTGCAGCGCCAGAGACCCGGGTTCAATCCTGACTACAGGATGCTGTCTGCACCGAGTTTGTACCTTCTGCTTCAGGAGCTCTGGTTTCCTCCCGCACTCCAAAGACGTACAGGTTTGTCGGTTCATTGGCTCAGTAAATTGTCCCTAGTGTGTAGAACAGTGTTAGTGTGCGGGGATCGCTGGTTGACGCAGACTTGGTGGGTCGAAGGGCCTCATTCAGCGCAGTACCTCTAAACTAAACTACTCGGGATAAGAGACTGTGCATTCACCCTATCAATTCCCCTCATGTACACCTCTATAAGATCACCCCTTAGGCTCCTGTGCTCTAAGGAATAAAGTCCTAGCCTGTCCAATCTCTCCCTATAGCTCAAGCCTTCGAATCATGGAAAAACTGAAGACAATGGGCACACCTGGCACAAGGAAGATTTAGCTTGAATCTCTGGGGTCAGTGAGCCAATACCCCACCCATCACAACCTGATCTGTTCACTCTTCACCTTTCTCACTAACATTTGGTGTGGCATCTCATTGATTTTCTCCTGAAAATCCAAATATACTAGGTCTACTTGTTCCCCTTTATCCACCCTCTTTGTTATACTGGAGGAAATGTTAAACACAACAGTTAAACGTAAGTGATGGGCAAATGATTGGAATTAATTCTAAGGGATATTATAAAGTCTACCGTTAGAAAAGCACATCTTAATCAGCACAGATGTTAAGGGAAGTCCATGAATAAATCAGTTTGATTGAATTCTTTCAGGACATAACAAGGGCAAAGTGTCTATGTAGGATCTGCATCAAGACTGGAGTAAGTCAGCAGGTCAGGCAGCATCAGTGGAGAAAAGGAATAGGTGGCGGGGAGAGGAGGTGGGGGGGGGAAGAGGAGGTGGGGGGGGGGAAGAGGAGGGGGGGGGGGGGAAGAGGAGGTGGGGGGGGAGGAGGTGGGGGAGAGAGGAGGTGGGGGGGGGAGAGGAGGTGGGGGGGGGAGAGGAGGTGGGGGGGGGGGGAGGAGGTGGGGGAGAGAGGAGGTGGGGGGGGAGAGGAGGTGGGGGGGAGAGGAGGTGGGGGGGGGGAGGAGGTGGGGGGGGGGAGAGGAGGTGGGGGGGGGGCGAGGAGGTGGGGGGGGAGAGGAGGTGGGGGGGGGGAGAGGAGGTGGGGGGGGGGAGAGGAGGTGGGGGGGGGGAGAGGAGGTGGGGGGGGAGAGGAGGTGGGGGGGAGGGAGGAGGTGGGGGGGGAGGAGGTGGGGCGAGAGAGGAGGGTGGGGGGGGGCGGCGGTTGGGGAGAGGAGGTGGGGGGGGAGGTGGGGGGGGGGAGAGGAGGTGGGGGGGAGGGAGGAGGTTGGGGAGAGGAAGTGAGGGGGGGAGAGGAGGTGGGGGGGGGGGGGAGGAGGTGGGGGAGAGGAGGTGGGGGAGAGGAGGTGGGGGAGAGGAGGTGGGGGAGAGGAGGTGGGGGAGAGGAGGTGGGGGAGAGGAGGTGGGGGAGAGAGGTGGGGGAGAGGAGGTGGGGGAGAGGAGGTGGGGGAGAGGAGGTGGTGGAGAGAAGGTGGGGGGGGGAGAGGAGGTGGGGGGGGGAGAGGAGGTGGGGAAGAGAATGTGGGGGGGAGAGGAGGTGGGGGGGGGGGGGGGGGTGGGAAAGCCAGACGCATGGCTGCAGCCTTTCATGTCATCAACCTGCCGGCAGCTTTCCGTCGCTGAAGCCATGTGCTACACTGCAGAGCCGTCACTCTGCATCTCGGCAGCCGTCTGCGGCTCCGAGCTAAAAATAATTCCCTCCCACCAGGCTGTGGGGATAAACGAAAAGGTACCAAGAGAGCGAGGTGTATTCATACGGTGGATGTTCTGAGACCAGGCCTTGCTGCACATACCCTTCATCATGGAGTTTTACAGCGTGGAGAATGGCCCCTCGGCCCAACCTGCCAACATGTCCCATCTACACTAGTCCCACCTGCCTGCGTTTGGTCAATTTCCCTCTAAACCCATCCTATCCATGTAACTATCTAAATGTCTTTTAAACGTTGTGATAGTCCCTGCCTCAACTACCTCCTTCCTCACCTTGTTCCATACACACACCACCCTTTGTGTGAAAAATGTTCCCCTCAGGTTCCTATTAGATTATCTCTTCCCCTCACCTTAAACCTATCAATCTATCTCCTCTGGTTCTCGATTCCCCTACTCTGGATAAAAGATTCTACCCGATCTATTCCTCTCATGATTTTGTACATCTGTATAAGATCATCCCTCATCCACCTGCGCTCCAAGGAATAAAGTCCTAACCTGCTCAACCTCTCCCGAGAACTCAGACCCTCTGGTCCTGGCAACATCCCCATAAATCTTCTCTGAACTCTTTTCAGCGAAAACATCATAGAACATTTGTAGTTATGTGCAGATGCTTCTCATAGAAGCAGAGTCATAGAGTTGTACAGTGTGGAAAGCAGCTAGTAGAGCTGCTGCCTCACAGCGCCTCACAGGTTCGATCCTGACCTCGGGTGCTGTCTGTGCGGAGTTTGCACGTTCTCCCACACACCAAAGGCGTACAGGTTTGTAGCTTAATTGGGTTCTGTAAATTGCCCTGAGTGTGAACGGGATGGCGTGGACTCGATGGGCCGAAGGGCCTGTTTCCAAGCTGGCCAAGATATGCCATTTACGCTAGTCCCACCTGCGCACATTTGGCCCATAGCCCTCTAAACCGTATCTATCCATGTACCCGTCCACCAGGCACCCGTGACAGTGCACAGGGCAGCCATTCGGCCCGTCGAGTCCATGCTAGCTCATGCTGGAGCAATCTCATCATTCCCATAACCCAAACCTTTCCCCTTAACTATGAGAAGCAATCCAAACATTCTCAATGTAAACATTCGCCCGTATTCCTTCCCCAATAATCCTACATTTGTTGCCCTGATTCCAGATTGCTTTCTCAGACCAACCATTTGCTCTGTCGTGGCCTCATTAAATTCCTGTGCTTCATTCCTTCAACTTCCCAGAATCTCTCAAGTGAAACAAAGCCCAGCACAAAGTGCACACCTCCATGCCATTCTGGCCACTCTACTTTAGGGAGAATGTGGAGACCCTGGTGTGAAATGTTTACCTGAACGGCTCAGTGGAAGAAAGATTTCCACCGGCAATTTACCTGTGAAGAAGGGTCTCGACCCAAAACATCACCCATTCCTTCTCTGCCTGTCCCGCTGAGTTACTCCAGCATTTTATGTCTATCTTCGGTGTAAATCAGCATTTGCAGTTCCTTCCTACACGTGGAAAAGGTCATTCGGCCGATTGAGTCGATGCCAAGCATCAAGCTCCCAGTTGCACTAATCCCACTCCATTCCCCCAAGCTTGTTCATGTTCTCCTGATGGGCTCTGGTATCATTCTAGGAAACGTTGTTTAATAAAAAGATTTTCCCATGTATGCATTCCAGAAAGACACGGTCATTGCCAAGATCCCTTTGAAATGTCTGTCGGTCTAAATCTGCACAGACCCAGATGCTCCGACGAGAAGCTGGGATTAAAGTGAAGTTGTTTTAATTTGAGTTGTGGGAGCTCCACGGGACTACCTTTGAGGGCGGGGGGAGAGAGGAGGGGGGGGGGTGCGGAAGATGGGGGGGGGGGGTGGAAGGCGGGGACGGGGACGGGGGGGGGGGAAGAGGGGGGGGAAGAGGGGGGGGAAGAGGGGGGGAGGAAGAGGGGGGGAGGAAGAGGGGGGGAGGAAGAGGGGGGGGGGAAAGAGGGGGGGAAAGAGGGGGGGGGAAGAGGGGGGAGGAAGAGGTGGGTGGGGTGGGGACTGGGGACTGGATGGGGGGGGGGGGGAGAGGAGGGGAGAATAGGGGGTGGGGGGAAGATATGGGTGATTTGATGGAGGGTTCTGACCTAAAACATCACCTATCCATGTCCTCCAGGTATGCAGCCTGCCCGCTAAGTTAGTCCAGCACTTTGTGTGCTGCAGCAGATTCCAGCATCTGCAGTTCATTGTGTCAACTGTTAAGCCCTTTACTGTTAACCACACAGATCAAAGCCAAACATGGCCAAAACACCGTGACAACCCGCTTTATGCTGGCTGGTTGCTATGGAAAAGATGTTACCATAAAAACAGGAAGCATTTCCATAAAAGTGAAGGCAAGCTCTGCCTTCTATCCGACTGGAAAAGACAAAATGGCTTGTGGGTGGACAGGAGGGAAAATAAAGAGGCAAAATTGATTGTCGACTACATTACTCCTGAAAGATGTGATGCCTACTAGTTCAGTTTCGTTTAGAGATACAGGCCATTCAGCCCACAGAGTCCACACTGACCAGCGATCCCCGCACATTAACAGTATCCTACACTAGGGACAATTTACATTTACACCAAGCCAATTAACCTACAAACCTGCACATCTTTGGACTGTGGGAGGAAACCGAAGATCTCGGAGAAAACCTACACTGTCACCTGGTGAGAACATACAAAGAAGGGGTGCTGACAGCACTCATAGTCGGGATCGAACCCAGGTCTCTGGCGCTGCAAGTGCAATAAGGCAGCAACTCTACCGCTGCACCACCGTGCCGTGTCGCCCGTAGTTGTAATATGATCTCCTTTATAGATGCAGGCTTGAGTGATAGGGAGAGTTTGGATATTGATAGAAAGATACAGCATGGAAATAGCCCCTTCGACACACTGAGTCCACACCAACCATCGATCACCCGTTCATAGACACAAAGTGCTGGAGTAACTCAGCGGGACAGGCAGCATCTCGGGAGATGACGTTTCGTGTCGAGACCCTTCTTCAGACTGAGAGTCAGGGGAGAGGGAGACTAGAGATAAGGAAGGGTAAGGTGTGAGACAACAAAAGAGACGAATTTCAAGGAAAATGTAGAATAGACTCCATAGAAACATAGAAAATAGGTGCAGGAGTAGGCCATTCGGTCCTTCGAGCCTGCACCGTCATTCAATATGATCATGGCTGATCATCCAACTCAGTATCCTGCACCTTCCTTCTCTCCATACCCCCTGATCCCTTTAGCCACAAGGGCCACATCTAACTCCCTCTTAAATATAGCCAATGAACTGGCCTCAACTACATTCTGTGGCAGAGAGTTCCAGAGATTCACCACTCTCTGTGTGAAAAATGTTTTTCTCATCTCAGTCCTAAAAGATTTCCCCTTTATCCTTAAACTGTGACCCCTTGTTCTGGACTTCCCCAACATCGGGAACAATCTTCCAGCATCTAGCCTGTCCAACCCCTTAAGAATTTTGTAAGTTTCTATAAGATCCCCCCTCAATCTTCTAAATTCTAGCGAGTACAAGCCGAGTCTATCCAGTCTTTCTTCATATGAAAGTCCTGACATCCCAGGAATCAGTCTGGTGAACCTTCTCTGTACTCCCTCTATGGCTAGAATGTCCTTCCTCAGATTAGGAGACCAAAATTGTACGCAATACTCCAGGTGTGGTCTCACCTAGACCCTGTACAACTGCAGTAGAACCTCCCTGCTCCTATACTCAAATCCTTTTGCTATGAATGCTAACATACCATTTGCTTTCTTCACTGCCTGCTGGACCTGCATGCCTACTTTCAATGACTGGTGTACCATGACACCCAGGTCTCGTTGCATCTCCCCTTTTCCTAATCGGCCACCATTCAGATAATACATTGTTAGACTGGTCCGAGAACTGTGAGGGGGAGGAATGGAGAGAGAGGGAAAGCAAGGGCTATTTGAAGTTAGAGAAGTCAATGTTCATACCGCTGGGGTGTAAGCTGTCCAAGCTAAATAGGATGTGCTGTTTCTCCAATTTGCCTGGCCTCACTCTGACAATGGAGGAGGCCCAGGACAGAAAGGTCAGTGTGGGAATGGGAGGGGGAGTTAAAGTGTTGAGCAACCAGGAGATCAGGTAGGTTTAGGCGGACTGAGCAGAGTTACACCACATTATCCCACTTTTTCAATTCGATCCCCACATCCCAAGTCAAGTCAAGTTTATTCGTCACATATGCATATGAGATGTGCAGTGAAATAAAGCAATTAGTAGGAGCAATTAGTAGAGGTCAATAGGCCAACAAACCCACAAGTTTAGTTTAGCTTAGATACAGCACGGAAACAGGCCCTTCTGTCAGAAAGAAGAAACAAGCTGATAGCAATCCTAAAGACCTAGCATAAAGCAAAGGGGTACTGTCATGACTTTTCACAGCGAATCTCTGCAAGGATAGTTCAAAAAGACAATTCACGTTCTCACCAATAATGTGAATGGATCCTTTTTACATTATACCCCTGCAATTCTTATTACATTATACCCTGTGCGTTTCAGTGCCAGCATGTGGAGATGGAGACTCCGCCAGAGCCCAGCCTGTGAATGCGGAGCAGAACAACAGACAGCCAACCATGTCATCTCTGGGTGCCCGCTCTACCACCCACCAAATGGAGCTCAGGGCCTGGCAGACATTGACGCAGAGACAACAACTAGGCTGCTCAACTCCCGGCTTGAGATCTAACTATTTCTTTGGTTTATGTTTCATTCACAGGTAGAAGTAGACCCTTGCAACATGTTGATGGGTTCATTTGTGTTTCTACTGAAGCTTTTAACTAGCTTATTTATTTTCAAAGACACAACTTTATTAGGACTTTATTCCTTTGAGGTTAGTTTAGTTTCGAGATACGACGTAGAAACAGGCCCTTTGGCCCACCGAGTCCACGGTGACCAGCAATCCCTGCACATTAACACTATCCTACGCTCACTCGGGACAATTGTACATTTACACCAAGCTAATTAACCGGGGAAACCCCAGGCAGTCACAGGAAGAACGGACAAACTCTGTACAGACAGCACCTGTGGTCAGGATCGAACCTGGAACTCTGGCACTGTAAGGCAGTAACTGCTGCAGCACCATGCCGCCGTATGGGTAATGGATACGTTTGGATCGAGGCCACTGCGTCACAGGGGAGATCAGCCATTGCATATGATGGCCTGAAAGCTTTAGTGTGGGTCACTGACCCATCACCTCACCCCCACCCATCACCCTCAGAAGAGCGACTGCTTACGACTGAGAAGAAATGATGCCAGCAAAGGGCACTCTGAAGTCCCAGCCAGTGAATCACAAGCATCGCCAAACAAACACAGCCATGGTTACACTTGTTTTCAAAACCGTTGAGTATATAAAACAAAGTCTCGGGGAAACAAGGATTTTTACAAGGCGTTTTACAAATCATAAGCCCATGGGGTACAAGGGAGAGCGGCAAGTTGGATTAGAAAGTAGCTGTGTGAGAGAATCAAGAGCCAAGAGTTGAAACAAAGAATCCTGCTGGATCTTCCAGTTGCTAACCATTTTAACTCCCCATCCCACATTGACCTTTCTGTCCTGGGACTCCTCCACTGTCACAGTAAGACCACGCAAATTGGAGTTTGCTGTCTTACAGAGTTGCTGCCTCACAGTGCCAAAGACCTCACTTCGATCCTGACTCCAAGTGCAGTCAGTATGGAGTTTGTACGTTCTCCCAGTGACTGCGCAGGCTTTTTCCGGGTGTTCCGGTTTCCTCCCACACTTCAAAGACGTACAGGTTTGAAGATTACTTGGCTTCAGTAAAAATTGTAAATTGGCTCCAATCCTAGCGATGAGACTCAACTGGCGAGACCGACGTCGGGCAGAGCCACAGTGTGGGTGACTCCATTGTCCAAGGTGGGGACAGGAGATTCTGTAGCGGCAGACGAGACTCCAGGGTGGTCTGTTGCCTCCCTGGTGCCAGGGTTCAAGATATCACAAACCGAATTCAGAACATCCTCGAGAGGGAAGATGAACAGCCGGCAGTAGTTGTGCACGTGGGCACAAACGACGTCGGGAAGAAGAGGAAGGAGGTTCTGCAACGCGAGTTTTTTATGCCCCTGTCCCACTTAGGAAACCTGAACGGAAACCTCTGGAGACTTTGTGCCCCACCCAAGGTTTCCGTGCGTTTCCCGGAGGTTTTTGTCAGTCTCTCTACCTTCTTCCACTACCTGCAACCTCCGGCAACCACCTGCAACCTCCGGAAACCGCACGGAAACCTTGGGTGGGGCGCAAAGTCTCCAGAGGTTTCCTATGTGGGACAGGGGCATTGGAAGAAGACTGAAAAGCAGGACTTCTAGGGTGGTTATTTCTGGATTACTTCCAGTACCTCGTGCTAGTGAGGACAGGAACAGGGAGATAGGGGATCTGAATATGTGGCTGAGGGGCTGGTGCAAGGAGCAAGGATTTAGATTTATAGACCACTGGGATCTCTTCTGAGGTAGGGGTGACCTGTACAAAATGGACGGGTTACACCTTAACTGAAGGGAGATCAACGTTCTGGCAGGCAGGTTTGCAAGAGCTACACGTGTGGGTTTAAACTAAATAGTGGGGGGGGAGGGAGTTAAAGGGGAAGTGAGTACAGGAAAAGTTACAAAAGACTCTCGAATTAATGGGAAGGAAAGTTCGAGAAGGGATAAGAGAAGTAAGTTCAGGGCCAATAGTGACCGGTGTGAGAGGGGAGGTGAATACCGAAGTCAAAGTGTTGTATATGAATGCGCAAAGTATAGAAAATAAAGTGGCCGAGCTTGAAATTGGCAAGTATGATGTTGTGGGAATTACAGAGACATGGCTACAAGAGGGCCAGGGCTGGGAACTGAAGGGGGTGGGATAGCTCTGTTGGTGAGGAATGAAATTCAGGCCCTTGCGAGGGGTGACATAGATGTGGAGTCAGTACGGATAGAACTAAGGAATTGTAAGGGTAAAAAGACCCGAATGGGAGTTATCTACAGGCCCCCAAACAGTAGCCTGGATATAGGGTGCAAGTTGAATCAAGACTTAAAATTGGCATGTCGTAAAGGCAATGCAACGGTTGTTATGGATGATTTCAACATGCAGCTAGACTGGGAAAATCAGGTTGGTACTGGACCCCAAGAAAGGGAGTTTGTGGAGTGCCTCCGTGATGGAATTTTACAGCAGCTTGTACTGGAGGCTACCAGGGAGAAAGGAATTCTAGATTTAGTGTTGTGTAATGAAACTGATTTGATAAGGTAACGAGGTAAAGGAGCCAATCATTCGGAGGTAGTGACCATAATGCGATAAGTTTTAACCTACAATTTAAGAGGGAGAAGGGTAAATCAGAGGTGTCAGTATTACAGTTGAACAAAGGGGACTACGGAGCCATGAGGGAGGAGAGAACGGATGAGGTACGTAGGTAAGCTAGCCAAGAATATAAAGGAGGATAGTAAAAGCTTCTTTAGGTATTTGAAGAGGAAAAAAATAGTTAAGACCAAAACTGGACCCTTGAAGACTGAAACAGGTGAATTTATTATAGGGAACAAGGAAATGTCAGACGAATTGAACAGGTACTTTGAATCCCTCTTCACCAAGGAAGACACAATCTCCCCGGCATACTAGTGGTCAAAGGATCTAGGATTACGGACGAACTGAAGGAAATTCACATTAGGCAGGAAATGGTGTTGGGTAGACTGATGGGACTGAAGGCTGATAAATCCCCAGGGCCTGATGGTCTGCATCCCAGGGTACTTAAGGAAGTGGCTCTAGAAATTGTGAACGCATTAGTGTTCATTTTCCAATGTTCGATAGATTCAGGATCAGTTCCTGAGGATTGGAGGGTAGCTAATGTTATCCCACTTTTTAAGAAAGGCGGGAGAGAGAAAACACGGAATTATTGACCAGTTAGCCTGACGTCGGTGGTGGGGAAGATGCTGGAGTCAATTATAAAAGATGAAATAGCTGCACATAGCTATTTCATGGATAGCAGTAACAGGATCGGTCCGAGCCAGCATAGATTTACGAAGAGGAAATCATGCTTGACTAATCTTCTGGAATTTTTTGAGCATGTAACTAGGAACATGGACAAGGGAGAGCCAGTGGATGTAGTGTGCCTGGACTTTCAAAAAGCATTTGACAAGGTCCCACATAGGAGATTAGTGGGCAAAATGAGAGCACATGGTATTAGGGGTAGGGTACTGACATAGATAGAAAATTTGTTGGCAGACAGGAAACAAAGAGTAGGGATTAACGGGTCTCTTTCAGAATGGCAGGCGGTGACTAGTGGGGTACCGCAAGGCTCGGTGCTGGGAACGCAGCTATTTACAATATACATTAATGATTTAGATGAAGGGATTAAAGTAACTAGCAAATTTGCAGATTAGACAAAGCTGGGTGGCAGTGTGAACTGTGAGGAGGATGCTATGAGGATGCAGGGTGACTTGGACAGGTTGGTTGAGTGGGCAGATGCAGTTCAATGTGGATAAATGTGAGGTTATCCACTTTGGTGTCAAAAAAAAAGGAATGGTGTCAAGTTAGGAAAAGGGAAAGTACAACAGGATCTGGGGGTTCTTGTTCATCATCCAAATTTGAGGAAGGACATTCTTGCTATTGAGGGAGTGCAGCGTGGGTTCACGAGGTTAATTCCAGGGTTGGCAGGACTGTGATATGTTGATAGAATGGAGCGGCTGGGCTAATGGAGCGGCTGGGCTTATATACTCTGGAATTTAGGATGAGAGGGTTATATTGAAACATATAAGATTATTAAAGGTTTGGACACGCTAGAGGCAGGAAACGTTCCCGATGTTGGGGGAGTCCAGAACCAGGAGCCACAGTTTAAGAATATGGGGTAAGCCATTTAGAACGGAGATGAGGTAAAACTTTTTCACACAGAGGGTTGTGAATCCGAGGAATTCTCTGCCTCAGAAGGCAGTGGATGCCAATTCTCTGGATGCTTTCAAGAGAGAGTTAGATAGAGCTCTTAAAGATAGCAGAGTCAGGGGATATGGGAAGAAGGCAGGAACGGGGTACGGATTGTGGATGATCAGCCATGATCACAGTGAATGGCGGTGTTGGCTCAAAGGGCCGAATGGCCTACTCCTGCACCGATTGTCTATTGCACCGAGTATGATTGAATACTGCTAGTGTTCGGGGTGATCGCTGGTCAGCGCAGACTCAGTGGGCCGATGGGCCTTTTTCCGTGCTGTATCCCTAAACACAATACAGATGTGCACCAGTCCGTTGTTATGTAACACTGGGGGTCCAGTGTTAGTAGATGCAGGTACATCATTACAGATGCACTAGGGCACAATACAGATGTGCGCAGGTCTGGCCTTATATAACACAGGGGTCTAGTTTTAGTGGCTACATGTCTGCTGCTGTATTTAGCCACTTGAGGAGGGAGAAGGTTAAACTTTCCCAAGTCTCATTCAACTGCCCGGTGCCCCACCATCATAAACTTGAGGGAGAGCCAAGAATGTCATCAGACCTGACCCAACAAACCTGATTCCCAACAAGCTTCCATTGTGATTATATAACTACTTAAAACAAAATTAAAAATAGCATAAATTTAAAACTGATAATTTTCAGTGGCTGAATAAAACATTCCATAGTTGCATAAAAGATTAATGAAGTATGGTTTGGTTTATTTTGTCACGAGTACTCAGATACAGTGAAAAACGTTGTTTGGGTGCTATCCACTCAAATTGTACCATACACGAGTCCAATCAAGTCACACACAAGTACACGGGATAGGGCAAAAAGAAAAATAGCAGAATGGAGAATACATGTTGGAATCGGGAACCAGAGGTTTACGGTGAAGGGGGAAAGATTTAATAGGAACCCGAGGGGCACCTTTTTCACACAAAGGATGGTGGGTGTATAGAAAGAGCTGCCGGAGGAGGTAGTTGAGGCAGGGACTATTGCAACATTTAGACAGATACATGGATATGACAGGTTTGGAGTGATATGGGCCAAATGCAGGCAAGTGGGACTAGTGTAGGTGGGACATGTTGGTCGGCGTGGGTAAGTTGGGCCGAAGGGCCTGTGTCCATGCTGTATGACTAGTGTTTGGGGTGTCAGAAAACCTGATAAATATTTTATTGGAATAAAGATTTAAAAGAGGGGAATGATTGTAGTGGATGATAACAGATGGTCTTCTGGGACCAGCACGCAAAGAGTCACCACGCTCCGGCGCTATCTTGGAATGACAAGACCCAACAACCCGACCGGAGCTGAAACGCTCACACCATCTGCAAGAATTAAGCTAAGGAACCAACGAAACAATGCTCAAACAGGGTTATTTCAACTCCTTTTCAGAGAACACGCATGGTGCCTGTTACAACACAACCACAAAGAAAGGAACGATGCACACAGAGGCGGCACAAACCCTTGCCTCCTGGCATGGTGGTGCAGCAGTAGAGTTGCTGCCTCACACCCGGGTTCGATCCTGACCGGGTGCTGGCTGTACGGAGTTTGAATGTTCTCCCTGTGACCACATAGGTTTTCTCCAGGTGCTCCGGTTTCCTCCCACATACCATAGATGTGCAAGTTTGTAGATTCATAAAATTGTAAATTGTACCTAAATTGTACAATGTATGTAAATTGTTTGCTAGTGCTACATGTGTGGGTTGAAACTAAATAGTTGGGGGGAGGGGTTGACAAATTGGGAGTATTAAGATGGAGTTAAAGGGGAAGTAAGTACAGGAAAAGTTACAAAAGACTCGCAAATTAATGGGAAGGAAAGTTCGAGAAGGGACAAGAGAGTAAGGTCAGGGCCAATAGTGACCGGTGGGAGAGGGGAGGTGAATACCGATGTTAAAGTGTTGTATATGAATGCGTGAAGTCAGTGGCGGACTGGGTCTAACAATATTGGTTGCCAGGAGACAAAGGGGCCCACTTGATATAGAGGGCCCACTTCATTAGGGGCCCACTTGCCATCGGGCAAGCTGACACCCTGGCCAGTCCGCCACTGCGTGAAGTATAAGATATCAAGTGGACGAGCTTGAGGCTCAGTTTAAAATTGGTATGATGTTGTGGGAATTACAGAGACATGGCTGCAAGAGGGTCAGAGCTGGGAACTGAATATTCAAGGGTATACGTCCTATTGAATAGACAGACAGGTGGGCAGAGGGGGTGGGGTAGCTCTGTTGGTGACGAATGAAATTCAGTCCCTTGCGAGGGGTGACATAGAAACAGATGTAGAGTCAGTATGGATAGAACTGAGGAATTGTAAGGGTAAAAAGACCCTAATGGGAGTAAAATTGGCATGTCGCAAAGGTAATGCTACGGTTGTTATGGGAGATTTCAACATGCAGGTAGACTGGGAAAATCAGGTTGGTACTGGACCCCAAGAAAGGGAGTTTGTGGAGTGCAGCTTGTACTGGAGCCTATCAGGAAGAAGGCAATTCTGGATTTAGTGTTGTGTAATGAACTGGATTTGATAAGGGGATTCAAGGTAAAGGAGCCATTAGGAGGTAGTGACCATAATATGATAAGTTTTAATCTACAATTTGAGAGGGAGAAGGGAAAATCAGAAGTGTCGGTATTACAGTTGAACAAAGGAGCCATGAGGGAGGAGCTGGCCAAAGTCGACTGGAAAGATACCCTAGCAGGGATGACAGTGGAACAACAATGGCAGGTATTTTGGGGAATAATACAAAAGGTGCAGGATCAGTTCATTCCAAAGAGGAAGAAAGATTCCAAGGTGAGTAAGGCGCGACTGGCTGACAAGGGAAGTTAGGGACAGCATAAAAATAAAAGGGAAGTATAACATAGCAACTATGAGCGGGAAGTCAGAGGATTGGGTAACTTTTAAAGAGCAACAGAAGATAACTAAAAAGACTATACAGGGAGAAAAGATGAGGTATGAAGGTAAGCTAGCCAAGAATATAAAGGAGGATAGTAAAAAGCTTCTTTAGGTATGTGAAGAGGAAAAAAAATAGTTAAGACCAAAGTTGTACCCTTGAAGACAGAAAAGGGTGAATTTATTATGGGAAACAAGGAAATGGCTGATGAGTTGAACAGGTATTTTGGATCCGTCTTCATAAAGGAGGACACAAACAATCTTCCTGATGTACTAGTGACCTAGTAATAAAATCTGACAATGAGCACTTTAACCACATGTGATCAGTTCCTGTGGATAGGAGGGTAGCTAATATTATCCCACTTTTTAAGAAAGGCGGGAGAGAGAAAACAGGGAATTTTAAACCAGTTAGCCTGATATCGGTGGTGGGGAAGAGTCAATTATAAAAGATGAAATAGTCGCACATTTGGATAGCAGTAACAGGATCGGTCCGAGTCAGCATGGATTTATGAAGCGGAAATCACGCTTGACTAATCTTCTGGATTTTTTTGATGATGTAACTAGGAAATGGACAATCGAGTCAGTGGATGTAGTGTACCTGGACTTTCAGAAAGCTTTTGATAAGGTCTCACAAAGGAGATTAGTGGGAAAAATTAGAGCACATGGTATTGGGGGTAAGGTACTGACATGGATGGAAAGTTAGGTGGCAGACAGGAAATAAAGAGTACGGATAAACAGGTCCCTTTCAGAATGGCAGGCAGTGACTAGTAGGGTACCCCAAGGCTCGGTGCTGGGACCGCAGCTATTTACAATATACATTAATGATTTTGATGAAGGGATAAAAAGTAAAATTAGCAAGTTTGCAAATGACACAAAGCTGGGTGGCAGTGTGAACTGTGACGATGATGCTATGAGAATGCAGGGTGAATTCAACAGGTTGCGTGAGTGGGCAGATGCATGCCAGATGCAGTTGAATGTGGATAAATGTGAGGTTATCCACTTTGGTGGCAAAAACAGGAAGGCAGATTATTATCTGAATGGTGTCAAGTTGGGAAAAGAGGAAGTACAAGGGGATCTGGGAGGTCCTTGTTCAACTGCAGTTATTTGCGTCTATCGCCAATATTCTGGATATTGATCCAGAATATCAGCAAATCCTATAGTTGCAGAGGAATTATCCCTTGTTACTCAGCCAGAAAAAGTAATCAATTTGGTCACATTGGGAGACTCCGACACAAAATTTGGCAGCGCCATTTCCACTCCACAACAACAAGTGGACTCCAAGCATTTTTGTTGGCTGCAATACAATTAGCAATGTCCAATGCTTGATTTAAGTGTAATATTACTGTCTCGTCCTATTTGTTGCAATTCAATATCCTTTATCTTAGTTTTAAGAGTTTTTAGTTTCAGAGACACAGCACCAAAAGAGGCAACAAATGCTGGCTGTGGCAGTTACACCTCACCCGCCCCCCGAATATAAAAATACACCAGATGGGTTACACTTCCAGAATGTGTCCCACTGAAATATATAAGCAAGAGGTATTGAAATGATCACACAATAGAACAGTGCACCACAAGAACAGGCCATGTTCCCACAATATTAATGCGAACATGATGCAAAAACCAGAACTTCTCTGCCTGAAAATAACCCATATCTCCTCATCTCCAAAAGACTCTTATTTGCTGTTAACGCTCTGTGTCTTTTTTGGTAAAGTAGAATCGGTCGTTACTTACGGCGCCCTCCATAATGTTTGGGACAAAGACCCATCATTTATTTATTTGCCTCTGTACTCCACAATTTGAGTTTTGTAATAGAAAAAAATCACATGTGGTTAAAATGCACATTGTCAGATTTTAATAAAGGCCATTTTTACACATTTTGGTTTCACCATGTAGAAATTACAGCAGTGTTTATACATAGTCCCCCCCATTTCAGGGCAAAATGTTTTGGACACAGCAATGTCATGTCAATGAAAGTAGTCATGTTTAGTATTTTGTTGCATATCCTTTGCATGCAATGACTGCTTGAAGTCTGCGATTCATGGACATCACCAGTTGCTGGGTGTCTTCTCTGGTGATGCTCTGCCAAGCCTGTATTGCAGCCATCTTTAGCTTATGCTTGTTTTGGGGGCTAGTCCCCTTCAGTTTTCATTTCAGCATATAAAAGGCATGCTCAATTGGGTTCAGATCGGATTGACTTGGCCACTCAAGAACTGACCATTTTTTAGCTTTGAAAAACTCCTTTGTGTTTTAGCAGTATGTTTGGGGTCATTGTCTTGCTGTAGAATGAACCGCCGGCCAATGAGTTTTGAGGCATTTGTTTGAACTTGAGCAGATAGGATGTGTCTATACACTTCAGAATTCATTCTGCTACTACCATTAGCAGTTGTATCATCAATGAAGATAAGTGAGCCAGTACCTTCAGCAGCCATACATACCCAGGCCATTACACCCCCACCACCGTGTTTCACAGATGAGGTGGTATGCTTTGGATCTTGGGCAGTTCCTTCTCTCCTCCATACTTTGCTCTTACCATCACTCTGATATAAGTTAATCTTCGTCTCATCTGTCCACAAGACCTTTTTCCAGAACTGTGGTTGCTCTTTTAAGTACTTCTTGGCAAACTGTAACCTGGCCATACTATTTTGGCCAGTGGTTTGCATCTTGCAGTGTAGCCTCTGTATTTATGTTCATGAAGTCTTCTGCGGACAGTGGTCATTGACAAATCCACACCTGACTCCTGAAGAATGTTTCTGATTATTATAGAGATAATTCTTCTGTCATCAACTGTGGAGGTCTTCCTTCACCTGCCAGTCCCTTTGCGATTAGTAAGCTCACCAGTACTCTTCTTCTTAATGATGTTCCAAACAGTTGATTTTGGTAAGCCTAAGGGTTGGCTGATGTCTCTAACAGTTGTATTCTTGTTTCTCAGTCTCATAATGACTTATTTGACTTTCATTGGCACAACTTTGGTCCTCATGTTGATAAACAGCAATAAAAGGTGATGGAAAGACTGGAGGAAAGACTAGGTGCTGAGAGCTCTCTTATACCTGCATTAAGGAGGCAATTAAACACATCTGAGCAATTACAAATACCTGTGAAGCCATGTGTCCCAAACATTATGGTGCCCTGTAATGGGGGGACTATGTATAAACACAGCTGTAATTTCTACATGGTGAAACCAAAATGTATAAAAATACCCTTTAATAAAATCTGACAATGAGCACTTTAACCACATGTGATTTTTTTCTATTACAAATCTCAAATTGTGGAAATACAGAGACAAATAAATAAATCATGGGTCTTTGTCCCAAATATTATGGAGGGCACTGTATATAGACACAACGTGCTGGAGTAACTCAGCAAGTCAGGCAGCATCTCTGGAGAAAAAGGATGGGTGACGTTTTGGGTTGGAACCCCTCTTTGGATTTCTACACACTCTGCCGTTCCTTGTCAACCACCTGTGGTTTTGTTTGCCAATCACTATTACTCATACCAGACATTTTATTAAATTAGTTGGACAAGATGGGCCGAAGGGCCTGTTTCCATACTGTATGACTCTATGATGCATGAGATTGCAGCGTGGAATTCTTTCCACAATAGGTTTGAGACAATTCCTTGAGATCAGATTTGTTTATTGTCACGTAAGGCAGGGTGCAATTAAATTCTTTGTTCACATGAAACTCTCAAGAGTAAACTGTAGACATACAGCGGTAATAAATACAAGGAGAGTAGCCTAGCAGCAGAATGGTGCAAGACTGCAGTGCAGTCGTAGGATAACACAGAACTAGTGTGAACGGTTGATGGTTGGCATGCACTCAGTGGGCCGAAGAGCCTGTTTCCATGCTGTCTCTCTAATCTGGTGCAAAAAATATTGACGTTCGATAAGAGCTTAAAGGAACAAGGTAGAATTAAGAGCAAGGGTATGTGGCAGCATCTCTCGGAAGGGAGTGAGAAAGAGGTGATTGGTTCAGGGGTCTGATGGCAGTGGGGAAGGAACTGTTCTTGTTTGTACTAGGCCCCAGGTCCTTTGCCAGCGATCGTCCCTCTCCTCTCCGAGCCTTCTGGCTTCGTTCCCCTGTGGGAGCGGCCCCCCGGGGCACGAAGGCTGAAGGCCCGGAGAGGGGGAGAGGACAGGGCGAGGACAGGCCGCAGAGAGGAGGTCAGACCGCCGAGATAAAAGAGGGACCCAGTGTGGGGGGGGGAAATGACAGAACAAAGAGGGAACATCGAGACTCTGAGTACTTTCGTAGCTTTGCCGGCGCCAGATACGTGACGACTCTTTGCGTACTTTGTGTATTGTATGCAAAAACAAAGCATTTCACTGTACCTAGGTACATGTGACAGAGTACCATTGAATCGATGAATCTAATTACTTGCACAAGGCTCAGACCAGCTTCTGCAACTTATATATTCAGCAGCAAATGATGCCTGGGCAGTTTTTTTTCCCCCCAAGAACAAGTGTGTTTCATTTTTAATTTTTAGCTTTGCAACACAGTCCTGTTTGTGAACCGCATAGTTTTGGTTTTGAGAAGCCAAGGTGAAAGATGACACGATAGCTCTCAACCCGCCAGGCCAGTGGAAACGCTCTTAGCCAAAGCCTTCAAATAGAAATGGAAGATCTTAATTGAGGTCCACAGCTTCAACCTGATTCAGCAACTGGAACGCCCAGGAATGAAGGAGAGCGTTAGACATTGCCCTGTCCACCACAAGTACTGACTTCTCCACCATCGAAGGGATCTACAGGAGCCACTGCCTCAAAAAGGCAGCCAGCATCATCAGAGACCCTCACCACCTCTTATTTCACTACTGCCATCAGGAAGAAGGGTTGGTGTCTGAAAACCGTGACCACCAGGTTCAAGAGTATTTTCTTCCCAACAACTATCAGGCTCAATTCCACGTACACAACACTAACCTCTAGTAATGTGAACTTCTATGGACTATCTTTGGTTGCGCTAAAGACTCAGAGGTTTTTTTACACTGGTATTATGGTTCTTTTATTTATTCATTTTTAATTTGCTAATTTCTTCTTAAAACCTGTAAACTCAACATCGTTTTTCTGACTGCCTTTGTCCACTTCACCCAGAAACGTCTACATTTAAAATGCCATTTCTCATTATCTAGACTTTGCTACACTTCCTCCTGTACATTCAATCTGTGGAAGAAACTTTGTTCATTCGGTGACTCAGAACCAGAATGCATTACTGCTGAGTGGGTTAAAGAAATGCATATTTTGAGACAATGGCCTCAGTCTCAAATCTTCCTTGTACTCCCTTTCTGGGAAGTGTATGCTCTGGGTTAGGGAAACCAACGCTGTACCTAACATTGCAGGTGCATTTTCACAAATGGCCGATCACAATTGTCATCAGACCTCTTTACTTCTCGAATCAAATTGTCTTAAAATAAAGACCAAAGGCTTCCTAATCGGTTGCTACACCTACATGCCGGTGTGTAAGGACACCAAGATCCCTTTGGAACATCAACACTACCCAATCACTCACCACCTAAAAATATTCAGATTTTCTGTTCTTTAGATTCATTGTCAAACAGCACAGAAACCTGCCCATCGGCCCAACATGCCTATGCTGACCAAGTTCCCACCTGTCTGCATATAACCCATATACCTCCAAACCTTTCCTATCAATGTACCTGTCCAAGTGTCTTTTAAATGTTGTGATTGTACTTGCCTCAAACAGAGTGGACAGGCTATGAAAGATGCCACAGAAATATAGATCCCAACACGCTCCATATTTTATTTATGAAGCGCCAGAGACCCGGGGTTCGATCCTGACTACGGGTGCTGTCTGCACGGAGTTTGTACCTGCTCCCTGTGACCACGTGGGTTTTCTCTGGGTGCTCCGGTTTCCTTAAAAACTCCAAGCACGTACAAGTTTGTCAGTTCATTGGCTTCAGTAAAAATTGTGAATTGTCCTGAGTGTGTGGGATAGTGCTAGTGTATGGGGTGATCGCTGGCCGGCGCAGACTTGCTGGGCCGAAGGGCCTGTTTCTGCGCTGTATCGTTAATGTAAAGCAAAAGAGACAATTCCATTCAGAACGTGCCACTTCATTTGAGACGGGCCAACAGGTGCCATGAGAGGCATAGATATGGTAGACAGTCAGAATTTGTATCAAATACTAGAGGGTATAGCTTGTTTAAATACCAGAGGGACAATGCTTAAAGAAGATGTACGGGGGCACATTATTTTACACAGAAGGTGGCGGGTGCATGGAAATTGCTGCCGGGAATGGTGGTGGAGGCAGACGCTATTATGGAATTTTGGATTGACACATGGATATGCAATGAATGGAAGGATATGGATTCTAAGAGTTATTCTTAGCTCATTTGCGCACAGAATTTTTCGAATATGTTGTTTTTTACATGGACGATAAGGTACCATTGGATGGTTGGAAAATACAACATGGAAACAGACCCTTTGGCCCACAGAGTCCATGCCAAACATCGACCATCCGTTCACACTAGTGCTATATTATCCCACTTTTGCATCCACTCGGTACACACTAGAGTAATTTACAGAGGGCCAATTAATCTTCCAAATCCACACGGCTTTGGGATGTGGGAGGAAAACGGAGCATCCGGAAAAACCCACGCAGTCACAGGGAGAACGCACAAACTCCACACACACACACACACTGTACCACGTAGTTACCTTACTCAGGGAATGAACACAGGGGAGTTGGTGATCAGCGGCGTGTAACTGGCAGAGGGACAGGAGGCAGCATGGACAGATGTTAATGGGCTGCAGCGCCATTTCCCCCGGGGTTACTTTTACGATCATTGATTTTCTTGTTATGCATAAATTACTTGGACTTTGGTGTAGGGAGAACAAACTGAAGGTCAGAGAAAAAAATGACTCAATATGGTAGAGTTGCTGCCTTACAGCGCCAGAGAACCGGGATCGATCCTGACCACGCGTGCTGTCTGTACGAAGTTTGTATGTTCTCCCCGTGACCACGTGGGCTTTCTCCGGGTGCTCTGGTTTCCCCCCAAACTCCAAAGACATGCAGGTTTGTAGGTTAATTAGCTTCAGTCAAAATTGTTAATGGTCCCGAGTATGTAAGATAGTGCTAGTGTACGGGGGTGACTGCTGGTCGGCACGAACCCAGTGGGCCGAAGGGTCTGTTTTCGCACTGTATCGCCAAAGCATAAAAGTCTAATATCCTCTGTTCATTCCCTGATTTTTTTGGCATTCTTCAAAAAAATGCCAGTAGGCACGCCATTGTACCGAGATAATGGTTCTGATTGAGATTCAGTTTGTTGCCTCAGAGATTTACTCAATATTACATTTACTTTGAAGTATTCCTATCCTAATTCCATGCCAGCAACATGCCTCACGCTGATAAGTACGTTATAGGAGCAGAATAAGGCCATTTGGCCCATCAAGTCTACTCCGCCATTCAATCATGGCTGATCTATCTTTCCTTTTCAACTCCATTCTCCTGCCTTCTCCCCATAACCCCTGACACCTGTGCTAATCAAGAATCTGCCAATCTCTGCCTTAAAAATATGTATTGATTTGGCCTCCACAGCCGTCTGTGGCAATGAATTCCACAGATTCACCACCCACTGACTGAAAAAAAATATCCTCCTTTCTAAATGTATGTCCTTTTATTCTGAGTCTATGACCCCTGATCCTAGACTCTCCTATGAGTGGAAACATCCTCTCCACGTCCACTCTATCCAGACTGAGGGCAGATTTACAGTGCTGGACATATATTTTATTCATAGCTGTTCTATTCAAGCATCGTAAACTACTAATAAACTACTAAAAGGGATGGCACAATGGTGCAACAACAGAGTTGCTGCCTTACAGCACCAGAGACCTAGGTTCAATCTTGACTACGTGTGCTGTCTGTATGGGGTTTGCAGGTTCTCACTGTGACCACGTGGGTTTTCTTTGGGTGCTCTGGTTTCTTCCCACACTCCAAATACGTGCAGGTTTATAAGTTAATTGGCTTCTGTAAAATTGCCCCTAGTATAGGGCTGATCATTGGTCGGCACGGGCCCAAGAGCATGTTTTCACGTTGTATCTCCAAACTGAACTAAAACCTCCACGTCCTTCCTGTAATGGGGCAACCAGAACTGTGCACTAGCCTCTGAGAACAGTAATGGAGTCTTCTGGCTGTGAATATCAGGAATAACTCATGAAGAAAATAATAAAAAGCTAATCGTTAATCTTAATCTTATATGTGTAGACTGTCCTCCTACAAGGTAATGATTACACCGATGAAATATTTTCCAAGCACTTCAGTTCCTTGTATTGCTGATAGAGCTGGTGCCATTCTAATTTACTATCGTAAATAAATATCTCAAGACACTATCTGGGCAAAGATCGGACACACTAATCCGATGCACTTCAGAGGTCCAGCGATGGCCAGACTCTGAGTCAATGACTCGTGAGCCTAAAGTTATACATTGGTGTAAAGGTCCTGAGTGAATACGGAAACGTGTGTGCGTATCTCTCACGGACCAAGTGTCACTCAACACCATGACAGCTATGCCCCATTAACAATCAACAAGTTTGTGCTCGCTTTTAAAATAACTGGGCTCCCAAGAACCTTATAAACCTCACCTAAGATACAGGAGCAAAAAAAAAATTAAAAAGGTCACCCGAAAGTCATTATTGATACAAAAATAAAATCAAGTTCTTGATACAGATGGATAGTCCAGCCAGCACTTGAACCAATTCGGTCTATGTGTGTTGAATGATGCTCAGAATAGCATAACAGAATGTCCAAAAAGACACATTGTGGAAATAGGTCTTTCGGCCCACTGAGTCCACACCTACCAGCCATCGCCCGTATACTAATTCTATCGTACACACTAGGGACAATTTACAGCATCCAATTAACCTATAAACCTGCACGTCTTTGGAGTGTGGGAGGAAACCGGAGCTCCCGGAGAAAACCCACGTGGTCACAGGGAGAACTTACAAATTCCGTACAGACAGCACCCGTGGTCAGGATCGAACCCGGGTCTCTGGCACTGTAAGGCAATAACTCTACTGTTGCGCCACCGTGCATAGAACAGTACAGTACAGGAACAGGGGGGTTCGGCACACAATGTCCGTGCCGGACATGAGACCATGCTAAACTAAGCTCAACTGCCAGACAGAATATCATTGGCGGACCTATACAAATGTACTGCACAGGAATGAAAGAAACGTGTAGAAATATACTGTTCAAAAACCTGCATCTTGGTTCAGTTTCCTTTTATTGGGCCCTGCACTGTGAACACGCTTTATAGCTGGCTTTACAATTAATTCTATAATTAGAAGCAAACCTCTCAAAATTAACAGAGTTAAAAATATCTGAGGTTACTTATTGATCTCAACGCAGATCAAGAGTTTTACAAAGTATTTCTGCCTAAAGTTGCATAATAGTTCAAACAGATTCTACCATCAGCCCAGTTTCCTTCAATGACCATTCCTTCCACGGTTTCATTAACTGCAACCAAATCATAGGCGTGTGGTCTGTCGAAAATGGGAGATTATTCTTTTCAATGATCACACTGAAATGTTAAAGTCTTGCTTTTGAATGGGGCAGAAGGCATTGATTTGAAGAGTTTATTATTGCACATTGTGTAACAGTTCAACATTTTGTGTAAATTGATGGGGCGGTGGGTGTCACTTTGGGAGGAATAATAATAATAATAATACATTATACTTATGGGCGCCTTTCAAGGACTCTCAAGGACATCTTACAAAATTTAGTAAGCAGATTACAAAACATGTAAGCGGAATGAAACAAAAAAAAAAAATTTAAAAAATATAACAACAAAAAATAAAAAATAAATAGTAAGGACATCAACAATACCCAATTCAGAGAGAGAGCAGCGGCAGCTAATCGCGCCAGCGTTCACGCTCCCTTCCGGCAGCCATCTTGGAAACGGAACAATCAAAACACATTTTAACATTGAACATCCACCATAGTGACTCCTGCACACTCATCACAGTGGTGGGAGGCAAAATAAAGTTCAAGTCCTTCCCCTAGCTCTTCCTCGGTCGTGGGCCTCGAGCCCCCATTGACGGGACGATCTTGACTCCCGTAGCCAGCGGTCAGGCCCTCCGCATCGAGGCGCTCCACTCCCGCATCGGGGGGATGTCAGCTCCCCCGCGCCGGGCGATCGTATCTCACGTCGGGGCTGGTCGAGCCCTCCGCGGCGTTGGAGCACCCGACTCGGCCTCACCCGAGACTGTGAGCCCTTGATGTTAAAGTCTGCGGTGGTCATGGTGGGAGCGATCCCAGGCAAGCAACCCGCTCCGATGTTAAATCCGTGCCCTGGGGTGGGGCTCATGACAGTCCGAGGAGGCTTCCAGCTCCAGCGATTGTAGGCCGCAGCACCCGGAGAATGTGATCCGAAAATTGATCACATCTCCGGGAAGGTAAGAACATGAGAAAAGTTTCCCCCACTCCCCTCCCCCCACATAAAACACACCAAAGAACAATAAAACAAACTTAGAACAAACTAAAATAAAAAAAATAGCAAAAAGAATGAAAAGACAAACAGACTGCCGGTAGGGCTGCCATCTTGATTTGGTTAGTCTAGTTTTTGGTTTTTAGTTTGTGTTTTGGGGGGGTGGGGGGTTGAAACGGGGTTTGCAGTCTCTCCCTGCGGGGGAATGCGACTTTTTTGTCGTAATCCCCTTCTCTGTCTCCGTCTGCGCTGAGGCCTAATGGAGCTGATGACCTCGAGGCTCCGGAGGCAGAGCCCGTCAGGACTCGCCCTGAGCTCGCTCCCGTGAGGGTGGTCCGGCTCAGGGCTGGAACAGTGCTCCCGTGAGAGGCTGTGGCGCTCTCGTGAGGGCGGCCAGCCCAAGGGTGGAACGAGGCTCCCGTCGGAGCGGCCGAGCTCGGGGAGGTGCGGCGCTCGCAGCCCGAGGGAGGTTCGGCGCCCATGTCGGGGCGGCCCGGCCGGGGGGAGAAGCGACGCCCAAGTCGGGGCGGCCCGGCCCGGGGAAGAAGCGACGCCCAAGTCGGGGCGGCCCGGCCAGAGGGAGAAGCGATGTCCATGTCGGGGCGGCCCAGCCCGGGGAAGAAGCGACGCCCATGTCGGGGCGGCTCGGCCCGGGGGAGGTTCGGCGCCCATGTCGGGGGCGGCCCAGCCCGAGGCTGAAGACGGTACGATACTAACGTGAGGGTGGCTGGGACAGTGTTCTGGCGGTGGTGGCCTGAGTCCGGGGTTCGGCCACGGGCCACGGGCCAGCGGCTGCGTCTGCAGGACTGGTGGGCGGCAGCTTCGACCACCCCGGGCCGCGGTGTTTGAGCCGCGGGACTGATTTATAACATCGCCCGGGGGGTATCGCCTCAGCGCAGAGGGAGAAGAGGAGGGAAGAGACTGCAGACCTAAGATTTTTGCCTCCATCACAGTGAGAAGATGCTGGGTGGACTCACTGTGGTGGATGTTAATATGTGTTTATTGTTGTTTTTTATTGTATTATATGTATGACTGCTGCAATTTCGTTCAGACTTCGGTCTGAATGACAATAAAGGCTATCTATCTATCTCCCCCTGTGGCCACACCTATACCCTTTATGAATGATGTGGAACGAGGGGGGCCGTCAAGTACACAGGTGAGGGTCGACAGTGAGGGGGGGGGGGGGGCGTTGCAGAGCAGGGGGGGCCGTCGGAGAGTGAGGAGTCTGAGACTATTCTCTGGAGCGCAGGACGATGAAGGGCGAGTTTATAGAGGTGTCTAAGATCTTGAAAGAAATCCTGCGAGGAGCCAGGCCGATTTTCAGGGATTTGGGGTGTTTTTCCTATGAATACCCCAATTTTGCATTATAATAAATTCCCCAGTGAACTGAGTATGTTTAAAGGGAGCACAGGGTAGGTGGCCCTAGTGGGTTAAGAGGTAGGACAGAAACCAAGGCTCCAGAAGATTTCAAGGACGGCACAGTGGCACAGCAGTAGAGTTACTGCCTTACACCGCCAGCGACCTGGATTCAATCCACACTACGGGTGCTGTCTGTATGGAGTTTGTTCGTTCTCCCTGTGACCCCCGTGGGTTTTCTCCGGGTGCTGCGGTTTCCTCCCGCACTCCATAGACGTACAGGTTTGTAGCTTAATCGACTTTGGTAAGTTGTAAAATTGTCCCTAGTGTGCAGTGAACGGGTTGATTGCTGGTCGGTGTGGACTTTGTGGGTCACACACGCACACACACCACTCCAACAACTGCTTCCATATACCCACCACCCTTTGCGTGAAAAGGTTACCCCTCAGATTCCTATAACGTCTTTCCTTCCCCCCCCCCCTTCAGCATAAGCCTATGCCCCCTTATTCTCGATTTTCCCGCTCTGGGCAAGAGACTCTGTGCGTCCACCCCTGTATTCCTTTCAGGATTTTATGCACCTCTATAAGATCACCCATCATCCTCCTGTGTGACAGGGAATAGAGTCCCAGACTGCTCAATCTCTCCCTGTAGCTCACGCCCTCTAGTCCTGGCAACACCTTTGTAAATCCTCACTATATCATTTCCAACTTAACAGCATCTTTCCTATAACACGGTGCCCAAAACTGAACACAATACTCTAAATGAGGCCTCACCAACATCTTATACAACTGCAACATGATCTCCCAACTTTTATACTCAATACTTTTTGACCACCATATCTTTGATAAACATTGTTCCAGAGAAACAACGCCCATTTATATAGCATCTTTGATGTGACAAAATGACACAATCTGGGCCACTAAAAATATCATAAAATGCCTTGACCCAACAATTATATTTGAAGATAGTCTCTGAAAGATTGGTTATTGCATGTGAACCGATCATAGTAGAGTAGCATCACTAACCCCACCTTACTGTATGCTTTATATTAACACCCACTTCCTACATTAAGTAGTCTTGGAAACGGTAGTGATGAACTAACAACTAACCACCTGCTGTACCACGATACCAAGTGTTACAATTAAAGATGACTTTAAACTCCAGACCTGTGTATCATCAATCATTTACATGGTGTCAGAGTGGGATACTTCACTATGACTGTTGTACCTGCTGAGACGGTGTGTGACCCTAACGTCTTACTGCGTAAATTCCGGGAACTATGCGAACCTACCCTCAAACCGTATCTTAGAAAGAGCAAAATTCTTCGTGGAACATCAGCTTCCCGACGAGCCTGGTGAAAGATTTATTTGCGATTTGAAATATATGGCTCAGCGATGCCGTTTCGGGGTTATGTCCAACGAATACTACAAAGAGGCACACAACGGTCACCCAGGTACTGAGGCCACGTTGGCCCACGCACAGAGCATGTTCTACTGGCCCGGTACATACGGGACAGAACAGCTTCCTGTCCCATCTGCAACAGTTTGTCACCGCACCAACAGAAACAGCCTCTGCTACAACAACCCCCACCAGCACTGCCTTGAACGTCGCTGGCAGCAGACATTTTCGAATGGCACGATAAACACTACCTAGTCCAAGTTGACTCCTACTCCAACTGGTTCGAAATGGATTTACTGCCCACCATCACATCCGACGTGGTCATTCAAAAGCTACAGAGACACTTTTCCATATTTGGCGCATATTCCATATCCTACCTTGTCAAGGTTGATGGTGCCCTGTACAGACGGAGCCGTCAACACTTGCTGCTTGTAAAAGAACCTCGTCCACCACCAGCCGATCCTTTTGCTCCACCCCTGCTGTTTAAACCCTCTGCTGCTGCTAGTCCCGTTCTCCGCCCCAGCCGGCAACCCCGTCTAACAAAACACTACCTCTCCCACATGCTCACCCTACCGGTCGCCTAAAGTGTCCCCAGCTGCTTTTTCCCTTCCGGGTTCAATACGTCCCTCCCCCACTAATTTTTCTGGTACGGATGGAGAGGGGTTGGTGCGTACGCGGTTGGGTCGTATTAGTAGACCGCCCGCCTGACAGATACGGCGAGTACGTTTAAATTTGTGCTTAACTATATTCGCTCTTTACGGGGAAGGATGTAGATTGGTTACTGCATGTGAACCAGTCATAGTAGAATAGCATCACTGACCCCACCTTATTGTATACTTTATATTAACACCTACTTCCTACATTAAGTAGTCTTGGAAACGGTAGTGATGAACTAACAATTAACCACCTGCTGTACCACGATACCAAGTGTAACAATTAAAGATGACTTGAAACTCCAGACCTGTGTATCATCAATCATTTACAGTGGGGGGAAGGAGATGCTTTCGGAAGTAAATGTTCGAACCCGAAACCCAAATACTGGAAACCTCTTCATGTAACAGGACCAAACTAATTTACCTTCAACACAATTCAAGACTCGGGAAAATTGTTAGTTTTAATCATATATGCAGAATTAAATAACTCACTGTCATACAACATGGAAACAGGCCCTTCGGCCCAACTTGCCCAGTCTGACCAAGATGCTCCATCTACACTAGTCCCACCTGCCCACATTTGGCCCATATCCCTCTAAACCTTTCCAATCCAAGCACCTGTCCAAATATATTTCAAATGTTGTGATTGAACCTGCCTCAACTACCTCCTCTGGCAGCTCGTTCCATATACCCACCCTCAGTGTGAAAGCATTGCTCTTCAGGTCCCTATTAAATCTGACCCTCCTCACCTTAAACCTGTGTCGTCTGGTTCTTGATTCGCCTCTGTGGGTAAAGGACTCTGTCCATTCACCCTTATGATCTTACACATCTCTACATCCTTAAAATCACCCCTCAGCCTCCTGTGCTACAAGGAATAAAGACCTAGCCTGCCCAATCTCTCCATGTAGCTCAGACACTCGAGTCCTGGCCACATCCTTGGACTCTTTCCTTCTCTGCAGTCTTTCCAGCATAACAACATCTTTCCTACAACATGGTGACCAAGCGTGAACACAATACTTCATATGTGGCCCCGATGAACATCAGGCCAAATGAACTGTTGAAACCCACCTAACTGCTGGATCCGATCTTAAACATAATTACAATTGGTTTAATAAACAATATTGCACTAAGGTCTCCATAATCTGCAACATAGGAAGGAAATAAAATAACATATTTCACAATTTTTACAGGTTTTCTTTACTCAGGATAATCGATAATGGGCATTTTTTTTAATGAAAAATTGAGAATAAGCTCAATATTAAAAAAACATCTACAGTTTGGCTTTCTTCCCAACCAATTGTTCAAGCGCTTTTGATTGAAACATGCGCCTTAATTTAGTTCAACAAAGAAACTGACAAGTTACTAAAGAACATTTCCATCAATATTTTCCATTTAAAATCTTTGCATTTCTCCCAACAAAACTATACAGCACATTCTCTCAGCACAGTAAACTTCATCTCTAGTTTCCCTCTCCCCCGACTCTCAGTCTGAAGAAGGGTATCGGCCCAAAACGTCACCCATTCCTTTTCTCCAGAGATGCTGCCTGTCCTGCAGAGTTACTCCAGCATCTTGTGTCTATCTTCAGCGTAAACCAGCATCTGCAGTTCCTTCCTACATTAAAGAAATGGACTTTGGCAAAAACCTAGCACCTGCAGTTCTTTGTTTCCACCAAAGTAAAGTAAGCTCTTACACAACATCGGGATAAGCTTGTAAATTTTACAAACAGTGAGCTAAACACTTCCTAACAACCATCTGAATTGCACCACAAGGAAAAAAAACGACAGGCCATTTCTATTCAGCTTTGTGGCATCTCTGATGCAAGCTGTCCTGAGGATTCATAATCGAGGCATTAATGCAGTGAAGCTTGACTAATCTTCTGGTATTTTCTGAATATGTAACGAGGAAAATGGACAAGGGAGAGCCAGTGGATGTAAGGTACCTGGACTTTCAGAAAGCATTTGATAAGGTCCCACATAGGAGATTAGTGGGCAAAATTAGGGCACATGGTATTGGGGGTAGAGTGCTGACATGGATAGAGAAGTGGTTGGCAGACAGGAAACAAAGAGTAGGGATTAACGGGTCCCTTTTAGAATGACAGGCAGTGACTAGTGGGGTACCGCAAGGCTCGGTGCTGGGACCGCAGCTATTTACAATATACATCAATGATTTGGATGAAGGGATTCAAAGTAACATTAGCACATTGGCAGATGACACAAACCTGGGTGGCAGTGTGAACTGTGAGGAGGATGCTATGAGAATGGAGGGTGATTTGGACAGGTTGGGGGAGTGGGCAGATGCATGGCAAATGCAGTTTAATGCGGATAAATGTGAGGTTATCCACTTTGGTAGCAAAAACAGGAAGGCAGATTACTATCTAAATGGCGTCAAGTTGGGAAAAGGGGAAGTACAACGAGATCTGGGGGTCCTTGTACATCAGTCTATGAAAGTAAGCATGCAGGTACAGCAGGCAGTGAAGAAAGCGAATGGCATGTTGGCCTTTATAACAAGAGGAATCGAATATAGGAGCAATGAGGTCCTTCTGCAGTTGTACAGAGCCCTAGTGAGACCACACCTGGAGTACTGTGTGCAGTTTTGGTCCCCTAATTTGAGGAAGGACATTCTTGCTATTGAGGGAGTGAAATGTAGGTTTACAAGGTTAATTCCCGGGATGGCGGGACTGTCATATGCTGAGGGAACGGAGCAGCTGGACTTGTACACTCTGGAGTTTAGAAGGACGAGAGGAGATCTCATTGAAACATATAAGATTGTTAAGGGTTTGGACAAGCTAGAGGCAGGAAACATGTTCCTGATGTTGGGAGTTCAGAACCAGGGGCCACAGTTTAAGAATAAGGTGTAAGCCATTCAGAACAGAGACGAGGAAACACTTTTTCTCACAGAGAGTGGTGATTCTGTGGAATTCTCTGCCTCAGAGGGCGGTGGAGGCAGGTTCTCTGGATGCTTTCAAGAGAGAGCTAGATAGGGCTCTTAAAAATAGCGGAGTCAGGGGATATGGGGAGAAAGCATGAACGGGGTACTGATTGGGGATGATCAGCCATGATCACATTGAATGGCGGTGCTGGCTCGAAGGACCGAATAGCCTACTCCTGCACCTATTGTCTATTGGAGCAACTTTGCAGCAATGCTGCATCATTACTGATACTGGAATAGTATTACAATCGGCTGGTTCGATGGGTGACAAACACCATTTGCCGCATCCTACAAGAGAGGGATGGATGGTAATACAGTGAACAGGCTTTAGCCTGTTGTGAAGTTTTTTTCTAATCAGTATAATCAGGAGCTGCACATGATCACAGCAGCTTACTGTGCACCAGAATGAAGCGTGCAATCACCCATGATACCGTTTTGCATGCTGCCTTCAATGACACTATAACCAACTTTGTATAAGTTTCCTTGTTCAACAGCAAGCCGTGCTGGTCAGGAATGGACTGCAAGGACCATCTGACAGACAATCTTTCAGCCCCTTTTAACATTTTCCGGTACTGTATTTTCATTCGTATTTCTTCTGCCCAGCTGTTATCAGAGAACTGAGCTATCCCACCACATCTACAGAGCAGTCCTGAACTACAATCCATCTCATTTGGAGACCCTCGGATTTTCTTTGATTGGACTTTACTGACTTCATCTTGCACTACACATTACTCCTTTATCATGTATCTGTGCACTGTGAATAGCTTGATAGTAATCATGTCTTGTTTTTCCGCTGACTGGATCACACGCAACAAAAGCTTTTCACTGTACTTTGGTGCACATTACAAAAACTAAATTGGAACTTTGAAGAAGAGTCTCGACCTGAAACGTCATCCATTCCTTCTATCCAGAGATGCTGCCTGTCCCGCTGAGCTACTGCAGCATTTTGTGTCTATCTTCAAACTAAACTTCTATTCTCTGAGACTAGGGAGAAAGCCAAAAGAAGGCAAGAGAAATTGCCAAACACACTGAAACAACATCTGAAAGAGAAAATCCAACAACCGATCTGTGAAAGGTAAACGGTTCTTACCTGTGTGTATTCAAAGTCGGAAAGAAGGGCAATGCTCTTAATATAATCCAATCGAACCTGGTGCTCAGGGTTGGCTAACTGGACCGGAGGTATTAAAGTGCTCATTGCTGAGACTATCGTCTGAAATCGGATAGGAAACAGTTACGGACATTAATCAGAGAATGTTTATTTGAGTGACAAAGCTGGATTTGTTCTGCTCAGTCACATCAATGTAATTGTCGATAGAATGAGCAAAACCATCAGAACACTTACCACGATGGCATCTTTAATATTTTTCCTAATATCTTGCACTTTCATCTTCTTTTCTCTGTGTTAAAAATAACAGGAATGGCTTGAGTTATTCAAGGTAAATGTTGATTTGGAGGTGCAGCGTGGACGCAGGCCCTTCGGCCCACCAACTCCATGCTGACCATTGATCTTCTCTAACACTGTGTCCAGTGTAGACTAGGGACAATTTACAGAAGCTAATTAACCTACAAACCCGCACATCTTTGGAGTGTGGGAGGAAACCGAAGCCCCCGGAGGAAACCTGCAGGGAGAACGTACAAACTCCGTACAGACAGCACCCATGGTCAGGATCAAACCCAGGTCTCTAGCACTGTGAGGCTTCCACCCTGCTCCGTACATGTTCCTTTGTATTCAGCAATAAGGGATCTATCATGCTTGTAGAAACAACTCATGTTGATATTTAGCTACCTATCAACCTGGAGAGAGAGCGAGATGTCACTTTGTTGCTGCTACTCTCAAGATATCCCAAATGTTACTGCAATATCATTAGAAAACTACTTGCAAAACCAATTTATCTAATGTTCTCAAAAAACTGTTCAACTGTATGGAGGGGGGGGTCTGAATAAATGTCCCAACCCAAAATGTCACTGTCTCCAGAGATGCTGCCTGACCCGCTGAGTTACTCCAGCACTCTGTGTCTAACTTTGGTACACACCAACAAACATCGTCCCAGGATACACAAGAAACTGCAAACACTGGAATCTTGAGGTCTAAAGAGGGGTCCCGACATGAAAAGTCTAGAGCGCGGTCCTGATCTACCATCTACCTAACTGAAGACTCTCAGACTCACTTTAATCAGACTTTACTGGACTTAACCTTGCACTAAACATTATCCTGTATCTGTACACTGTGGATGGCTTGAATGGAATCATGACTGGATAGCAAGCAACAAAGAAGCTTGTCACTGCACCTCGGTACACGTGACAATAATAAACTAAACTAAGCCTATCCATTTCTTCCAGAGATGCTGCCTGACCCGCTGAGTTCCTCCAGCATTTTGTGTTTTACTAAACATTCCTCTCATCCCACCTCCTCTCCCCAATCCATATCCAACTGACCCACCAATCGTCGACCTGAAATGTCAACCATTCCTCTCCCCCTCCAAAGATACTTCATAAGTTCGGCCTAAGTCAAGTCTACTCTGCCATTTAATCGTGGCTGATCAATCTTTTCCTCACAACCCCATTCTCCTGCCTTCTCCCCATAGCCCCTGGCACCCGCACAAACCAAGAATAGTTATTTTGAGGTCATTTGATATCAGTGATATCCTAAGTTGATATCCTGACCCGAAATGTCACCTATCCATTTTCTCCAGAGATGTTGCCTGACGCATTGAGTTACTCCAAGATTTTGTGTCTCTCTTTCATACTGCTCAGCCCATTGAGTTAATCCAACAGATTTTATTTTATCCCCTTCCCCATGCAACTGTGCCTTAAACCCTAAACACAGCAAGCAGCAAAAAAAAACTTACTCAGCATTAAATCCATTGACGTGCAAGATTCGCATTTGCTTGACAATTGTACTTTTTCCAGATTCACCAGCCCCTGAAAAAGAAGCAGGTACAAGCAAATTAAAAAAAATAGAATCATCAATACAAAACCATCTTACTATTCTGCGTATGTGAGAGAGAGAAACAGAACGTACATGCGTATGACCATATGGACGTGTATATAAACATACATTGTATTTTTACATTCCTTTCTGGAATTAACACCATCATATCTCCATTTTGGAGGTGGTGAATCTGTGGAATTCATTGCCACAGACGGTTGTGGAGGCCAAATCAACAGATATTTTTAATTTGGAGATTGATAGGTTCTTGATTAGTATGGTTGGCGGGGGTTACAGGGAGAAGGCAGGGAAATGGGGCTGAGAGGGAAAGATAGATCGTCCATGATTGAATGGTGGAGTAGACTTGATGGGTCAAATGGACTAATTCTGCTCCTATAATGTATGAACATCTTGTATTATCTTAAGGATTGACAGAGAGGAGGGCTCCTGTCACAGTACAATGGAGCATGGGCCATGCCAATAGAATCAGGTTACGCGTAGGAAGGAACTGCAGATGTTGGTTTACACAGAAGATAAACACAAAGTGCTGGGTTAACTCAGCGGGTCAGGTAGCATCACATGAGAAAAGGAATACGTGACGTTTCGGGTCTAGACTCTTCTTCAGGGGAGAGGGAAATTAGAGGTATGAAAAGAACAAATCACAGCCAGCACCGATAACCCAGGAAAGGTAGAGCCCACAATGGTCCATTGTTGGCTGTTGAAGAGGTGATAACGAAGGGTCATGAACAGTGAAGCTGGGAGGGGGAGTGGGGGAGTGGGGAGTGGGGGAGTGGGGGGGGGGGGGGGGGGGGGGGAGTGGGGAAGCATCAAGTTACCACATTTTGATACACAGCTTTCTTGGCACAATATTGCAACCCAAGACAATATGGTGAGGAGAGGCACGCTGACAACATTGCAACACGGATGCATCAAGCTGCACTCCATTGACATGCTGTTGCAAGATCAAAAACGCATGGAGCACAGCACTGACATATTGCAATATTATGACAACGTGCTAATTCAGACTCACATAAGGTTGCGATTTAAAGGAAGGGAAATCAATCCTATTCACGTTGTGTTGCAATACATATGTACATCAAGGAGTCCTGCATTGGCACTACGTTGCAATATAGGTTTCAAGGAGCAAGCCATTCGCATTACCTTGCAGTACAAGCATATATCAAAGTGCATTCATTCCACTGATATTGTATTGCAATACAACAGTACAGCACAGGAACAGTAACCAACCCTGGATGACATATTTAGGTGGACTCCATTGAAATATCGTGGTGTAAAGACACAGCAAGCATTGATGCAAGGATACATATATTGCAGAACAGATGCAATGAGGAGCGTTTCACTGATATTCTGTTACAACTTAGGATGGCCGAGCACTCCGCTGGCACAATGTTGCAATATAAAGATACATTGTGGAGCGTGCCACTGACATATACAACAAGGCGTATTCTTTTGATGTGATATTGCAATATAAAGATGATGTTGCAGTATATTTTCGAAGAGCACTCCGCCGACACTGCGTTGCAACAAAACGCTACATCAGGATGCACTCCGTTGGCATCATATTGCAAGAAATTAAAAAAAAACACCAAAGCTTTCCTGAAACATGATTCTGAAATACAAAGCGGCAATCGCAGGGGTACACACTCCGTGGAGCCCTCCACTCGCACGGCTGCAGTGCACACACACACATCAAAGTGCAGTCTATTGGTATTATATTGCAATATGAAGATACGCCGAGCGCTGCGCCGGTGTTGCCACTGAAGGAGCAGATACACGAGAGGAGCTCCATTGTAACATGATGTTGCAAGAGCGGTCGCTTGCTCCACGGCGCTTACCCAGCAGAAGCAGCCGGTGTGTCGCTTTGTACGCCTGCCTGTCTTTTTGCAATTGCTTCTCGATTTTCTTGTTGGCTTCTCGCTGGGCTTTCTCATCGTGCCGCTGATCCTCCGTCTTGCTGTTGCCAAACAAACCCATGGCTGTCTCTGGACTCCTCGCCCTGCCTTTCACCTCACCTCCCTCACCCTCCCCCCCACCACACCCCACTCAACGCTCCGGTCGCGCGCCACCAACAACGCACCTCCTGCTCTCTCCAACCCACGCGACTATCGCCTCATCTATGCCTCGGTCCCCTGCTCCCTAACAACTCACCTCTAGCAAACCGCCCTACCTCTTTGCTACCCCCGCTCTCTCTCCCCACTCACCTTCTCTCTCCTCCCAACCTCCTTCTCCCTCCTCTCTCTCTCCTCTCCCCACCCTTTCCTCCCTCTCTCTCAGATGGTTTCAGATACAAAATTGCCACTGATGCACAAGCAGGGAGCGCGCACTCTGGGTTGCTGGCTCTCTCTCTCTCTCCTTCCTTCCCTCCCTCCCTCCCTCCCTCTCTCTCCCTCCCTCTGTGCAACGGCAGGGAGGGAAGAGAGAACCAGTTGCCCGTCACAAACGCCTCCACCCCCCCCCCCTTGGATATTTTACCCAAAGAGACCTCAAAATAATATTTTAAACAAATGCACTATCGTCCTCCGCTAAACCACAAACACGCAATAGCTGGAATAAAAGCAGAAATGCAATCATCAAACAATCCAGCCAGAAGACGCCGTAGATAATGGGCAAATGTTTTTTTTAAAAACATGCTATAAATAACCCAGCGCGGGAGCGCGCACGGGCTGCAAGGGAGCCGAGCCGGGGGCGAGCACAGAGGCTCCGCCTGCGCGGCCACGGGCGCGTCCCCGCGGCTCCCGCACAGGGCGGTGCGGCTCCTGCACCATCCCCGCACGCCCGGGCACCCATCCAAACCCACACAGCGGCGCCGCGCATCCACCACCGCTAATGCACAGGAGGTTAGAGGAGAAAAACAACACTGTTCTGATGACACTTCGAAGCAAAAACTGCTCTGATGCTGATACCTCTGAGTGCCCCTTCCCACCCCGCACCCGGTAACTTGCCAAATTAAACTATTGGGGAAATGGTTCACACTAAGCAAACACACACATTTCATTTATATATTCATATGTTGCATAATAAAACTTATACATGAAATATATTCATGCATGCACACACATGTATGGTATAAATACATTTTATATAATACAATATGTACATATATCTATGCACTAAATAGATATAGCATGCCTATATAGTGCATATATGTATACAATGCCTGTGTGTGTGTATATATACTCACACACACAGGCATATGCACACTATATAGTTACATGCAATATCTCTATACTGTGTATATATATACACATACACATGCATGCACATATGTATGGTGCAAATGCATTTATTTAGTATATATCGCATACATATATATAATGCATATATGTGTATGTATACAATACATATATATATATCCATATACACATATATATATACACACACACACACACATATATACACATATATATACAGTGGCTTGCAAAAGTTTTCATACCCCTTGAACATTTCCACATTTTGTCACGTTACAACCACAAACGTAAATGTATTTTATTGGGATTTTATGTGATAGACCAACACAAAGTGGTGCATAATTGTGAAGTGGAAGGAAAATGATACATGGTTTTCAAATTTTTTTACAAATAAAAAACTGAAAAGTGTGGCATGCAAAAGTATTCAGCCCCCCTGAGTCAATACTTTGTAGAACCACCTTTCGCTGCAATTACAGCTGCAAGTCTTTTGGGGTATGTCTCTACCAGCTTTGCACATCTAGAGACTGAAATTTTTGCCCATTCTTCTTTGCAAAATAGCTCAAGCTCAGTCAGATTGGATGGAGAGCGTCTGTGAACAGCAATTTTCAAGTCTTGCCAGAGATTCTCAATTGGATTTAGGTCTGGACTTTGACTGGGCCATTCTAACACATGAACATGCTTTGATCTAAACCATTCCATTGTAGCTCTGGCTGTATGTTTAGGGTCGTTGTCCTGCTGGAAGGTGAACCTCCGCCCCAGTCTCAAGTCTTTTGCAGACTCTAACAGGTTTTCTTCCAAGATTACCCTGTATTTGGCTCCATCCATCTTCCCATCAACTCTGACCAGCTTCCCTGTCCCTGCTGAAGAAAAGCATCCCCACAGCATGATGCTGCCACCACCATGTTTCACAGTGGGGATGGTGTGTTCAGGGTGATGTGCAGTGTTAGTTTTCCGCCACACATAGCGTTTTGAATTTAGGCCAAAAACTTCAATTTTGGTCTCATCTGACCAGAGCACCTTCCTCCACATGTTTGCTGTGTCCCCCACATGGCTTGTGGCAAACTGCAAACAGGACTTCTTATGGCTTTTTTTCAACAATGGCTTTCTTCTTGCCACTCTTCCATAAAGGCCCGATTTGTGGAGTGCACGACTAATAGTTGTCCTGTGGACAGATTCTCCCACCTGAGCTGTGGATCTCTGCAGCTCCTCCAGAGTTACCATGGGCCTCTTGGCTTCTTCTCTGATCAATGCTCTCCTTGCCCGGCCTGTCAGTTTAGGTGGACGGCCATGTCTTGGTAGGTTTGCAGTTGTGCCATACTCTTTCCATTTTCGGATGATGGATTGAACAGTGCTCTGTGAGATGTTCAAAGCTTGGGATTTTTTTTGTAACCTAACACTGCTTTAAACTTCTCCACAACTTTATCCCTGACCTGTCTGGTGTGTTCCTTGGGCTTCATGATGCTGTTTGTTCACTAATGTTCTCTAACAAACCTCTGAGGCCTTCACAGAACAGCTGTATTTATACTGAGATTAGATTACACACAAGTGGACTCTATTTACTAATTAGGTGACTTCTGAAGGCAATTGGTTGCACTGGATTTTATTTAGGGGTATCACAGTAAAGGGGGCTGAATACTTTTGCACGCCACACTTTTCAGTTTTTTATTTGTAAAAAAATTTGAAAACCATGTATCATTTTCCTTCCACTTCACAATTATGCGCCACTTTGTGTTGGTCTATTACATAAAATCCCAATAAAATACATTTACGTTTGTGGTTGTAACGTGACAAAATGTGGAAAAGTTCAAGGGGTGTGAATACTTTTGCAAGCCACTGTATATATATAATATAATGCCTATATATATATGTGTGTGTGTACCGGCACAGATATGCATGCAAATACACATGCACACACATATATATTTATACATAGGTAGACAAAAAAGGCGGGAGAAACTCAGTGGGCGAGGCAGCATCTATGGAGAGAAGGAATTGGCGACATTTTGGGTCGAGACCCTTCTTCAGAATGTCACCTACAGCAGGTACCTCAGGAACTGGAAAGATACCACCATTGGCGCCCCCACATAAGTTCATAAGTTCTAGGAACAGAATTAGGCCCATCAAGTCTACTCCATTATTCAATTAGGACTGATCTGTCTTTCCCTCTAAACCCCATTCCCTCGCCTTTGCCCCCAAACCCCTGACACATGTACTAATCAAGACTCTGTCAATCTCTGCCTTAAAAATACCCAATGATTTGGCCTCCACAGCCGTCTGTGGCAATGAATTTCACAGATTCACCACCCTCTGGCTAAATAAATTCTTCCTCATCTTCTTTCTAAAGGTACGTCCTTTTATTCTGAGGCTGTGCCCTCTGATCCTAGACTCTCCCACTTCTGGGAACATCCAGATTTGCTCCAGGTAATTGCAGCTGCAGTCCCATGTGTCTCCAGTATAGATCTACTTCATCGCTCTTCACCCAATGCAAACACTATCGCAAGAATCTATCTGGTGAACCCTCCTTGGATAGGGAGGGTACATTTGGAGAAACATTCCTGGATAGGGAACTGACATTGGGAATAAAGCATTTAATCAGGGGGCATCACAGCATTCAGCATCACAATCAGTTTGGGACCAGCTCCGTCCAAGACCGCAAGGAATGGCAGTGAACTCTGGACGCAGCCCAGACCATCACACTAACCAACCTCCCTTCCATTGCCTCGACAATGACAGCAGCTTAATCAAGGACGAGTCGCACTCTGGCCACTCCCTCTTCTCCCCTCTCCCATCAGGCAAAATATATAGAAGTGTGAAATTGCACACCTCCAGTTTCAGGGACAATTTCTTCCCAGCTGTTATCAGGCAATTCAACCATCTTACAGCAACCAGAGAGCGGTCCTGATCTACTATCTACCTCATTGGAGACCCTCGGACTTTCTTTGATCGAACTTTACTGGCTTTATCTTGCACTAAACGTTATTCACATTATTCCCTTTATCGTATCTGTACATTGTGGATGGCTCAATTGTAATCATGTGTAGTCTTTCCGCTGACTGATCAGCACGCAATAAAAGCTATTCACTGTACCTCGATACACGTGACAATAAACTAAACTCAAACTCAACTCAACCAAACTTGTTCACAATATTCCAAGAATCAACTTGGTGAACTTTCCTGAACAGGGAGATGGGCCTGTACAAAACTTTCCAGATGCATTCTCAATATAATTGGAGCACCAGTACTGTTGTACCGAGATTCTCTTATAATAATAAACAACAAACCATTTACTTTCCTAATTCATTGCTGCAACAGGTTACCAGGACTCGAGGGCCTGAGCTACATGGACAGGTTGGGCAGGCTAGGGCTTTATTCCTTGGAGCATAGGAAGATGAGAGGTGATCTTATAGATGTGTACAATATCACGAGGAATAGATAGGGTAAATGCACAGGCTTTAACCGGAGTAGGGGAAACCCACTATTCAAAACATTGAATTAGACTTTAGAGATACAGCACAGAAAAAGGCCCTTCGGCCCATCGGATCTACACCGACCAGCAATCACCCCGTACACTAACAATTTTATACACCAGGGACAATTTTCAATTTTACCATAGCCAATTAATCTACAAACCTGCATGTCTTTGGGATGTGGGAGGAAACCAGAGCACTCGGAGAAAAGTCAAGTCAAGTCAAGTCAAGTCAAGTCAAGTTTATTTGTCACATACACATACGAGATGTGCAGTGAAATGAAAGTGGCAATGCTCGCGGACTTTTGTGCAAAAGACAAACAACCAAACAAACTATAAACACAATCATAACACACATATTCTTTTACATAATAAATAATGGAAGGAAAAACGTTCAGTAGAGTTAGTCCCTGGTGAGATAGGCGTTTACAGTCCGAATGGCCTCTGGGAAGAAACTCCTTCTCAACCTCTCTGTTCTCACCGCATGGCAACGGAGGCGTTTGCCCGACCGTAGCAGCTGGAACAGTCCGTTGCAGGGGTGGAAGGGGTCTCTCATGATATTGTTGGCTCTGGAGTTGCACCTCCTGATGTATAGTTCCTGCAGGGGGGCAAGTGAAGTTCCCATAGTGCGTTCGGCCGAACGCACTACTCTCTGTAGAGCCTTCTTGTCCTTGGCAGAGCAATTCCCAAACCAGATGGTAATGTTCCCGGACAAGATGCTTTCCACCACCGCTGCGTAGAAGCACTGGAGGATCCTCGGAGACACTCTGAATTTCCTCAATTGCCTGAGGTGGTAAAGGCGCTGCCTTGCCTTACTCACGAGTGCTGAGGCGTGTGATGTCCATGTCATATCCTCAGAGATGTGGACTCCCAGATATTTAAAACAGTTCACTCTATCCACAGGATCCCCATTTATCCTCAATGGAGTGTATGTCCTCGGATGATGTGCCCTCCTAAAGTCCATGATCAGCTCCTTCGTTTTTTTGATGTTCAAGAGGAGGCTGTTATCCTGGCACCAGAGTGCTAGACCAGCCATCTCCTCCCGGTAGGCCTTCTCGTCGTTGTCTGAGATCAGGCCCACCAACACAGTGTCATCAGCAAACTTAATTAATGAGTTGGAGCTGAACCTAGCCACACAGTCATGTGTGTACAGGGAGTACAATAGGGGGCTGAGGACGCAACCCTGGGGCGATCCTGTGCTCAGGGTGAGGGACTTCGATGTATTCCCTCCCATCTTGACTACCTGGGGCCTGGCGGTGAGAAAGTCCAGGACCCAGGCACATAGGGAGGTGTTGAGCCCCAATTCCATTAGCTTCTTAATTAGTCGTCACAGGGAGAACGTACAAACTCCGTACAGACAGCGCCCGTAGTCAGGATCAAATCCGGGTCCCTGGCGCTGTAAGGTAGCAACTTTACCGCAGGGCCACCGTGTCGCTCTTCTTCCACTGAATCCCTCTGTTTTATCTGCCGAGTTCTCCCTTTACATGGCTCTGCTGTTTGATAGATTGAATTTGCCCTATGAATGACCCTGTTAATTTAATAACTGAATTCTCCCATAACCATCTCCAATGGACAATATGGAATTGCCACATGGTAGGGCACATAGAAGTGGGCTAACATAGAACTAGTGTGAACTAGTGTGCATCTAAGGTGAGAGGAGAAAGATTTAAAAGAGGGGCAAGTTTTTCACATGCAGTGTGGCGGGTGTATGGAATGATATAAACTCTTCCTGTTTTATTAGTTTTGAGATACAGCATGGAAACAGGCCCTTTGGCTCATGGAGTCTACACCAACTATCGATCACTCATTCACACTAGTTCTATGTTAGCCCACTTTCTCACCTACACCCTACATTCTGGGGACAATTTACAGAGAACCAATTAACCTACAAACCCCAACTATTTTAATAACTCAATTCTTCCAGTAACCATCTCCCACTGACTCAATATGGAATTGCCACTTGGTAGGGCATAAGTTTAAGGTGAGAAGATAAAGATTTAAAAGAGATCGGAGGGGCATGTTTTTCACACAGAGGGTGGCTTGTACATGGGCTGCCAGAGGAGGTGGTAGACGCAGGTACAGATACAACGTCTTGGATAGGTACACAGATGGGAAAGGTTGAAAGAGATGTGGCTCAAACACAAGCGAATGGGACTAGATAGATAACTTGAGATGAACTGAGGGGCCTGTTTCCATGCTGTAACTAACTAAATCCCACAGATCTAACCAGTCAATTCTCCCAGTCACCGACTCTCATTATTTTAAGAACTAAATTCAGCAAGTAACAGTATCTAATAGTTTTAATGACAATATTCTGTGCGCAGCACAGTGGTGCAGCGGTAGAGTTGTTGCCAGAGACCCGGGTTCGATCCTGAATACGGGTGCTGTCTGTACAGTGTTTTGTACATTCTCCCCGTGACTGCGCAGGTTTTGCCCGGGCGCACCAGTTTCCTCCCACATTCCAAAGACGTACAGGTTTGTAGGTTAATTGGCTTTGGTAAAGTTTGTAAATTGACCCTAGTGTGTGTAGGATAATGCTAGTGTGCGGGGATCGCCAGTCGGCGTGGACCGGTGGGCTGAAGAGCCCGCTTCCGCGCTGTATCTTTGAACTAAACTGTTTAAAGGACAGAATTCTCCCAGAAACAGCCTCCCGTCACTTTGATAATTGAGGTTGCTCAGTTACTGTCTAACATTTACTACAATAATTGACTCCTGTCACTGTTTGAATGATTGAGTAATCCAGCAAATTGTCTCTGCAGTTTTAATTAGAGACCTCTCCCACCTACTATCTCCCATTTTTTTTAAATAACAATTTCTACCACTAACTGTCTCCCACTTTTTTTTCAAACAAGGATTCCTTCCAATAACTGTCTCCTGTTAATTTAATGTGGGACACAAAGTGATGGAGTAATTCAGCAGATCACACAGCATCTCTGGAAGATGTGGATAGACATGTTTCGGGTCGGGACCTTTCTGTAGTCGAAGGGAGGAAGCTGCAAAAGAGACGTGTCTGCAGGACTAAGCCTGACAAATGATAGGTGGATACAGGTGAGGGCCATGGGAAAGGGGGTTTGGTTGGTAGATGGGTGGACAAAGGATAGAGACGTAAAGATCACCAAAGGGTGACGAAAGGAGGCAAAATGGAGACACAATGCCAGATGAGAAGAGGAGTTAAATGTAAAACTAGAGGGAGGGGGCGCTGTAATGGCGGCAGCTCTGTCAGCAGCGTGTTAGTTTTTTCAACTTTTTTTGGTGTGTTTTAATGTTTGTTTTAAATGTTTATTTGTATGTGTTGTGTGGGGGGTGGTGTGTGGGAGGGGGGGGGGGGTAAGGGGGAAACCGTTTTGATCGCCTCCTCCATGGAGAGGCAACTTTTTCCATGTTGTCTCCCCCGTGGCCTAACATCGAGGATCGGGCAGCCTTTCCCAGAGAAGCGCCCGGGGCTTCAGCCGTGGGCGCATCGCGGACTCTCGGCGTGGAGCGGGCGAGCCCTCGCAGGAGGGGAGCGCTCCGTTCGCTGGCCCGTGGAAGCCTGAAGCCGGGGTCTGCAGAGCTCCAGCTGGTGCGGCGTCTGCAGCCTGGGATCCCTCGTGGGGACCCGGGAGAAGAAGAAGCTTCCACCGCCGGCCCGCGGCTTATTTCTACCGCGGGCGCGGCGGCGACTTACCATCAGGAGCGGGGTCCCTCGCCGGGGACCCCTGGAGAGGAGCTCCGACCGCCGGCCCAGCGGTCTGTGGTGCTTCTGGCTGCGGCGCGGCGGGAACTTTAAATCTTCGACCGCCGGCCTGCGGCCTACACCAACTTGAGGCCGCGGTCTCCGGTAGGGAAGCGCCGATTCTGGACTTACCTGGACATTTACCTGTCTGCAAGTTAATCTCTGGACTTTACCTGGACATTTACCTGTCTAGATGCCCGCAGCGTCGGGTTGAGGTCCCAACCACGGGGGAAAATGGAGGAGCAATGGCCAATTTTTGTGCCATCCACCACGGTGATGAATGCTGTGGTGGATGTTTGTATTATATTTTGATTTTGTTTTTGTGTGTTCTATTTTCATTGTACCGCTGCTGGCAAATTGACGAATAAGTGACGAATAAAACTGATATTGATTGATATTGAGGGATGTACGTGGAAGGGGGAAAGTGAGGGGGGGGGATAGTTGGGGAAATGGGTGAGCACTGGGGTGGAAGGAGGCACAGGAAACAGTGGGGGGGGGGGGGGGGGGAGGAAGAAAGGGAATATAAAAAGGACATACAGACACTCCCCGACTTACGGGATAGGCGACACGTAAACCTACGGAAACTCGGACTTACATAAACAATTCTGTACTCAGTCCCTAGTGTTAACACGGCAGTTTGTAAACTCCACAACACTGAATGATTACACAAGGTTTTATTGAAAACAAGCCGGCAATGACGGCAATGCTTACCCAAACTTCGAGAGTCGGTGATTCAGACTTGTGTAACATTTAGTTTATTTAGTTTACTGTCACGTGTTCCGAGGTACATGAAAAGCTTTTGTTGCGTGCTAACCAGTCAGCGTAAGCACAATACATGATTACATTCTAGCTAATCAAAGTGTACAGATACATGATAGGGAATAACGTTTAGTGCAAGATAAAGCCAGTAAAGTATAATGTCGCTAGTCCGAGGGCTTCATTGAGGTTAGATGAAGTTTAGGGCTGCTCTCTAGTTGTGGAGACTGGTTCAGTTGCCTACTAAGTGTGAAGACACTTTAGATGGACCACAATTGCTGGAGTAACCAGTGGGACAGAAGCATCTCAATGAATCTGGAGGTGTGCGATTTCACACTTCTATACCCTTTGCCCGATGGGAGAGGGGAGAAGAGGGAGGGCCAGTGTGCGAATCCGTCCCGATAAGCTGCTGGCATTGTCGAGGCAATGGAAGGGAGATTGGTTAGTGTGATGTCTGGGCTGTGTTACACTTCAAATTCAGTTCAGTTTAGTTTATTGTCACGTGTACCAGGTTACAGTGAAAGCTTTTGTTGCGTGCTAACAGAGTACAGCGAAAGACAAACACATGATTATAATCAAAACATCACAGTTGTACCGATACTGATAAGTGAATAACGTTAAGTGCCAGGTAAAGGCAGCAAAGTCCCATCAGGATAGTCACTTTGAGGGAAAGTAATCCTACGTAAATCAAGGAGTGGCAGCAAAGTCCCATCAAGGATAGTCCTACGTTGATGGAACGTAATCCTTACGTAAATCAAGGAGTGGCAACACAACTATTCTCCTATAGATTGTCACCCATTATTTTAGTAACTGAATCCTAGCAGAAACTCTCTACCCATGGGTTATTTTTAAAACAAAATTCTTCCAGTAACCGTCTCCCACTGTTTTAATTAGTGAATTCTCCCAGAGACACTCTGTTGTTTTAATAATTTAATTCTCTCAGTAACTTCGCCTGCTAGTTCAATAACAGAATTCTTCCAGTAAATCTCTCTCAGTTCTAATGAACGTTTTTAGTCCCGGTGAGTGTTTCCCACTGTTTTTACAAGTGAACCTAGCCAGTAACACTCTTCATCCTTTTTAATAACTGAATTCTCCCAGAAACTGTTTCCTTTTGTTGAATTGAGTTCTCCCAGTAGCTGTCTCCTGCTGTATAATAATTGAATTCCCACAGTAACTGTGTCCTACTGTTTATTAAATAAATCCCCCAGTAATTGCCTCCGCTATGTTGATAACTGAATTCTCTCATTTACTAAGAGATGATTTTACAGTGGTGGGGGGATGGGGGGGCACAAATAGGGTGAATGCACAGTCTTTTCCCCCCGGGGTAGGGGAAATCAAGAACTAGAGGGCATAGGTTTAAGGTGAGAGGGGAAAGGTTTCATGGGAACTTGTGGGGCAACTTTTTCACACAGAGGGTGGTTAGTTTAGTTTAGTTTAGTTTATTATTGTTATGGGTACTGAGGTACAGTGAGAAGCTTTAGTTTGTGTGCTATCCAGTCAGCGTCAAGCCGTCAGCATACAATCGAGCCGTCCACAGTGTACAGATACAGGATAAAGGGAATAACATTTAGTGCAAGGTAAAGTCCAGTAAAGTCTGATTATAGATAGTTTGAGGATCTCCAATGAGGTAGATGGGAGGTCAGGACCGCACTGGACATTTTGGGTCAGGACCCTTTAAAGGGCGGCACGGTGGCGCAGCAGTAGAGTTGCACCAGAGACCCAGGTTTGATCCTGACTACAGGTGCTTGTCTGTATGAAGTTTGTACATTCTCCCCGTGACCTGCGTGTGTTTTTCCCGGGAGCTCCAGTTTCCTCCCACACAACAAAGACGTACAGGTTTGTAAGTTAATTGGCACCGATATAAATGTAAAATTATCCCGAGTGTGTAGGATAAGTGTTGATGTGCGGGGATCGCTGGTCGACATGGTCTCAGTGGGCCAAAGGGCCTGTTTCTGCGCTCTATCTCTAAACTGAACTAAATTAAACTAAAGGGTACAACAAATAGTACAACATATCACATTGAGCTGCCAGAAGAGGTAGTTGAGACATGCACAAAAACAGCATTTAAAAAACATTTGGAGAGGTGCATGGATAGGAAACTATGGAGGGATATGGGCCAAACATGGGCAAATAGAGGTGCCATCCTGGTGGTCATGGATGAGCTGGGCCGAAGGGCCTGTTTCTGTGCTGTATGATTCTATCATTACTGATTTCTACTTTTTCAGTAACTGCCTCTTACAGTTTACATCCATGCAGGGATCCAGAGCACAGCGGTAGGACTTAAAGCTCCTGGCGATCAGAGGCCATACTTTGACAGAAGGCCTGGCCCGCCTGCCACGGAACCGGCAACCCACGCAGGGTCGTCCGACGCTCGTCTCCTGCTTGACTCTAAAAACCGGGGAGGAGGGAGTCAACGGCTGCGGTGGACGCTGGACAAAGGGCCGTTTTCAAGATGGCGGCGGATAGAGGAGAGGATCGGTGTCGTCAGGACGACGGCCTTTAAAGCCAAGATCAGAGCGCACTCGTAAGAACTTTGAAGGCACCAGAAACATGGCGACTCTTTGTGTACTCTCTCGGTGAAGTCTACTATTACACTACAATCGTTGCACTTTTGTACTTATCTATGATTGTGATTATCTATAAAATGATTTTACTGGATTGTATGCAGCAAATAATTTCACTGTACCTAGGGGCTGCGTGGTGAAGGGGTGGCACAGTGGCGCAGCGGAAGAGTTGCTGCCTTGCAGCACCAGAGACCCAGATTTGATCCTGACGACGGGTGTTGTCTGTACAGGGTTCGTACACTCTCTCTGTGACCGGGTTTTCTCCGGGTACTCCAGTTTCCTCCCACATTCCAAAGACGTGCGGGTTTATAGGTTAATTGGCTCCAGTAAATTGTCCCTGGTGTGTAGGATAGTGCATAGTGTATGGGGCGATTGTTGGTCGGCATGGACTTGATGGGCTGAATGCACACCGTATCTCTAATGTCTAAAATTCTCCTAGACACTTCCTCCTCATGTTTTAAATAACGGATTTCTCCTAGTAACTCTGTCCCACTATTGCAATAAATGAAATCTCCCAGTAACACATGGATATGCAAGGAATGGAGGCATATTGATCAGGCAGATAAGGGTTGGTCTGGGCATCATGTTCAGCACAGACATTGTGGGCCGAAGGGCCTGTTGCTGTGCTGTACCTTTCTATGTTCTATGTAACACTGACTAATTAAAAAAAAAAGTTTTGTCCACTGTAAATTAATGGTTAGCCCAAATAAATGTTCCTATAATGTAAATATTTCATCTCTCCCACTATTTTAATACAATTTCTGCCTCTGTCTCACACTTATAAGTACTGAGTTCTCCAGGAACAGTCTGATTCTGTTTAAATAACCAAACTCTCACAAGTCGCTGTCTCTGACTGTCTTAATAAAGGGTTTCTCCCAATGACTGCTCCGACAATCTTTCCTCGGAACTGTCTACTTCTTTTCAAATAGCTGAATTTCCCCAGTAACTACCTTCCACAGTCTAATTGCCTTTTCCCCCCAGAGCCTGTGTTGCAGTTGGAAAGAGGGATTTCTCCAGTAATAGTCTCCCACCATTTAAATAAATGAAGTCTCTCTGTATCTGACCTCCAACCTTGCAATATATTAATTCTGCCTGAAACTGCCTACCAAGGTTTTAATTACTGTATGCTCCCAGTGACTGTTTCATTAACTAAATTCTGCCAATTACAACCTTCCACTTTTTTGATGAGGAATTTCTCCCACTTACTAATCCCAATTCCTCAGAGAAACTGCCTCCTCCTGCTTTAATAATGGAATTTTCCTGGTTACCATCTCTCATTTACGGGTTTAGTTTAGTTTATTGTCATGTGAACCATCCTAGCAACAACCTGGCAACAACTAGAGAGCGGCCCTGAGCTACTATCTACCTCATTGAAGACCCTTGGACTATCTTTAATTGGACTTTACTGGACTCTAAAGGGCCTGTCCCACTTTGGCAATTTTTTATGTGACTGCTGGCGACTAGACTAGACACGGTTGCCAGGGTGTTGCCTGTATGGTTCGTTAGTACTCTTCAGTCGTCCAAAGAATCGTAGCGTTTTTCTGGTCGCCGCTGGATTTTGAAATGTTCAAAACTTTTCGGCGACAGTCGGCGACCGTGGGCTTGTCGTAGCTTGTCTTCTCCTGACGTAGGTGCTGTCATATTTTGTCGTAGGTTGTCGCCAGGATAGCGTAGGTTGTCGCCAGGTGACGGAGGTTGTCGCCAGGTGACGTAGGTTGTCGCCAGGATAGCGTAGGTTGTCACCAGGATAGCGTAGGTTGTCGCCAGGATAGCGTAGGTTGTCGCCAGGATAGCGTAGGTTGTCGCCAGGATAGCGTAGGTTGTCGCCAGGTGACGTAGGTTGTCGCCAGGTGACGTAGGTTGTCGCCAGGATAGCGTAGGTTGTCGCCAGGATAGCGTAGGTTGTCGCCAGGATAGCGTAGGTTGTCGCCAGGTGACGTAGGTTGTCGCCAGGATAGCGTAGGTTGTCGCCAGGATAGCGTAGGTTGTCGCCAGGATAGCGTAGGTTGTCGCCAGGATAGCGGAGGTTGTCGCCAGGATAGCGTAGGTTGTCGCCGGTGCTGACTACGGTGAATTCCATTGTCGTAGTCGCCGGCAGTCGCCTAAAAAAATCGCCTAGTGGGACAGGCCCTTAACTTGCACTGAAGATTATTCCCTTCATCCTGTATCTGTTCACTATGGACGCATAATTTTAATCATATATAGTCTTTCAGCTGCCTGGTTAGCATGTAATTAAAAGCTTTTCACTGTAACTTGGTACACATGACAATAAACAAAACTAAACTATCCAAATAGATCAAATATACCATGGATATATACAACTAATTCAAACTAAGATGGCACAAATGGGAAGATACAGAGTGAAGAATATAGTTCTCAGCATTGTAGCGCATCAGTTCCATAGACAAAGTACAATATGGTGGACGTGAATCGGTCTGTACTCAAGCTTATGGAAGGACCGTTCAGAAGCCTGATAACAGAGGAGAAGAAACTGTTTAGTTTAGAGATACAGTACAGAAACAGCCCTTTGGCCCACCAAGTCCTTGCCGACCAGCAATCCCCGCACACTAACACTATCCAACACACAATAGGGACAATTTATAATGACACCAAGCCAATTAACCTACAAGCCTGAACGTCTTTGGAGTGTGGGAGGAAACCGGAGATCCCGGAGAAAACATACGCAGGTCAAGGGAAGAACGTACAAACTCCGTACAGACAGCACCCATGATCAGGATCAAACTCGGGATTCTGCCGCTGTAAAGCAGCAACTCTACCGCTGCACCACTGTGCCTCCCTAAGAACATCAGACTGTTCTTGATTCTGATGATGATACTTCTTTAACATACAAAATATTTACTCCATCAGTTTTAATAAAGGATTCACCTAGTTACAATGGTCTGCTGTTAATGTTGTATCATCTCCCATTGTTGTAATAAATGTATTATCTCAGGTACTATCTCCAATTATTTTAGTAACTGAAATCTCCTAGTTCTGTCTTCGTTTCTTTAGTAATTGAATTTTCCCAGTGATTTCACCTAATATATATCCTGATTATATCTGCCATTCCCAGTGACCATCTCCAAATGGTCTAATACAGTATCTGATTTTGCCACAAAACCTGCTGCTGCTTTTAATAATTGATTTCTCATAATAATTGCTTCCCATTGTTTGAATTAATTAATTGCCCTGCAACGCGCGCGCTCTCTCTCTCTCTCTCTCTCTCTCTCTCTCTCTCTCTCTCTCTCTCTCTCTCTCTCTCTCTCTCATGTTCCTTTAACTGAATTTTCCCCAGAAAATGATTTATTTCTGTAATCGTCATCTAAATTCCGTTTCTTCAATGAAATAAATTCTCCCTGTAATCTCCCCACATACATTAAAATACAAATTCTCTCCAGGTGATTTAAGAAATTAATTCTCCCAGTAATTTTCTTCCACTGTCCTAATAAATACATTCTCTCTGTGACTTTCTCCAGCACTTTGAATAATTTTATTCCCCCAGAAAACCTTTCCAACCATTTCAGTTAATTATCCCAGTAACTCTCTATAGCAACTAAATTCTCTCAATAGCTGCCTCTTACTTATTAACATAGAAAATAGAACATGTCATAAGGAATATGGAGTTTCATCTAAACTCCAGTGAGTACAGGCCCAGTGCTGACAAACGCTCATCATAGGTTGACCTACTCATTCCTGGGATCATTCTTGTAAACCTCCTCTGGACCCTCTCCAGAGCCAGCACGTCCTTCCTCAGATATGGTGCCCAAAATTGCTCACAATATTCCAAATGCGGCCTTACCAGCGCCTTATAGAGCCTCAAAATTACATCCCTTTTTTTGTATACAAGTCCTCTTGAAATAAATGCTAGCATTGAGTTTGCTTTCTTTACTACCGATTCGACTTGCAGATTAAGCTTTCGGGAATCCTGCACCAGCACTCCCAAGTCCCTTTGTACCTCCGATTTCTGCATTCGCCCCATTTAGAAAATAGTCTACGTGTTACACCAGTAGAGCACAAGAACAAACCCTTCAGCCCACAATGTCTGTGCCAAACATGATGCCAAACCATCACTTATCTACCTGAACATAACCCATATCCCTCCATTCCATGCATATCCATGAGCCTGTCCAAAAGGTTTTTAAGTGGCACTATTATATCTGCTTTAACAAGTGAAAACTCCGTTCCTCCAGTATTTTGTGTTTTGCTCAAGATTTCAGCATCTGCTGTTTCTTATGCCTCCATTTTACTGCATTAATAATAGCAACTGAATTCATCCATGTTTCATTGAATGAATTCTTCCAACATCTGTCTCCTGCTGTTTCAATAAATGAATTCTCTCTACTTCTGCCTTCATGACTGAAGTCTCCCACTAATTGTCTCCTAGTTTTAATAATTGAATTCCCCCAAGAGCTGCCTTTCTCTATTTTAATAACCGAATTCTTCCAATGACTGGGCCCTGATGTTCTAATAAATCAGATGTCCCTGCACTATCTCCTGATATTATAATACATAAATTCTTGCAAAAGCTGTCTTCCTGTGTTATAATAAATGAATTATCCCCATAACTGTCCCTGGCTATTTTTTATGAATTATTTCGCCAGAAAATGCCTCTTGCTACTTTAATAATTGCAATTCTCCCAACAGTTTTAATAAAATTGCTACAATAACTGACTTCCAAACTGATATATAACTGAATTCTCCCATTAACTGTTACCATTATTTTATTAAAGAAATTATTCCAGTAATTATGGCACGGTGGAGCAGCGGCAGAGTTGCTGCCTTACAGCGCCAAAGACCCGAGTTCCATCCTGACCACAAGTGCTTTCTGTATGGGGCTTGTACGTTCTCCCCGTGACCACCTGGGTTTTCTCCGGGGGCTCCGGTTTCCTCCAACACTCCAAAGACATACAGATTCGTAGGTTAATTGCCTTTAGTAAAATTGTAAATTGTCACTAGTGTGTAGGATAATTCTAGTGTATAGGGATCGCTGGTCGTTGCAGACTCGGGGGGGGGGGGGGGGGGGGGGGGGGGCAAAGGGCCTGTTTCCACGCTGTATCTCTAAACTAAACTATCTGTTGTTTTAACATACTAATTCTTTAAACAACATTGGCGTTTTGATAAACAAATTCTTCCAGCAACTGTCTTGCACAATTTTACAGTTGAATTTTCCCATAACTGTCTCCTGCCCGTTGTAAAAATGAAATCTCCCAGTAGCTCTCTTCCATGACTTTAACAAGTGCATTATCCCAAAAACAATATCCATGTTAAGATAAAGTAATTCTGGCAGTAACAAATGAATACGTAACTGTTTCCATCTGTTTTATATATGAATCATTCCAATTAAAGTCTCCCAATGGTTTAATATAGGAATTCTGCAAAGAATCATCCCCTGTACTTTTAATAACCCAGTACTCCGAGCAACTTCCTACCATTTTTTTAATAATTGAATTCCCAAATTAGCCAAATCCTGCTGAGTTAATAACTGAATTCTCCCAATCACTGTCTCCGCTGATTTAATAGATTAATTCTCCACATCACTGCCTCTTGCTGATTAAAAGATGAATTCTCCCAGTCACCGTCTCTGCTGATTTAATAGATGAATTCTCTAAACCACTTTATCTTAACATGGATAGTGTTTTTGGGATAATGCACTTGTTAAAGTCATGGAATATAGTAACTGGGAGATTTCATTTTTACAACGGGCAGGAGACAGTTATGGGAAAATTCAGCTGTAAAATTGTGGCAGACAGTTGTTGGAAGAATTTGTTTATCAAAACGCCAATGTTGTTTAAAGAATTAGTATATTAAAACAACAGATAGTTTGGTTTAGAGATACAGTGCAGAAACAGGCCCTTCGGCCCCCCCGAGTCTGCGCCGACCAGCGATCCCCATACACTACCATTATCCCCGTACACTAGCAGTCTCTTGCTGATTTAATAGATACATTCTCCCAGTCAGTATCTTGCTGATTAATAGATGAATTCTCCCATTCACTGTTCCTGCTGATTTAATAGCTGAAATTTCCCGAATCACCCCCTCTTGCTTATTTAATAAATGAATTCACCCAGTCACTGTCTCTTGCTGATTTAAGAGATGGATTTTCCCAGTCAGTATCTTGCTGATATAGAGGTGAATTTTCCCTGTCACTGTCTGCCTCCTAACTGTCTCTCTATGTCACTACTTCACCACCTTAGAATTAAATTCTCCTCGAGTCTTCTATTTTCCCAGTAGCTGTCTTTCACAGGTGTAATAACTGAATTCTCTCAGCAGCTTTCTACTACTGATTTAATAAAATAATGTTCCCTCCAACCATCTCCTATTGTTTTAACAAATGATTTCTCCCTGTAATTTGTTCCACTGTTATTACAACTGAATTCTCCCAGTAACTATCTCTCTGAGTTTATAACTGAATTCTCTCAGTAACTGTTTTCCCACTGATTTAATAATCAAATTCTCCCTGTACCTAGATCCCACTGACTTTACACTTGAATTCTTCCAGTAATTATCTTCCACTATCACTGAATTCTCCCAGTAACTGTTCCCACTATAGCAGATAGTTTTAAACTGAAACTCCAGTGTTACCACATCCTTCCTATGTGTTGGTGGCTGGAACTGTATGGTGTAGTCTGACCAAGGTTTTATAAAATTGGAGCATATCCTTTTTACTACTGTACTCAAAGAGCTGACTGACAAAGGCTTTATATGCCTGCATGCTTTTCCAACCACATTATCTACCTGCGTTCAATGATCTCCGGACTTCTACTCTGAGGTCCTTCTGTTCCTCAAGACGACCTCTGCCCTTGCACTCACACTACATATTCTAGCTTCATTAGTACTCGCAAACCGTGTCATCTCAATTTTGCCTGGAAAATTGAAAATTTTGCATCTGCCATTTTTCAGCTCATTTCATCAAAACAGCAATGAGTTTCGTTTAGTTTGTTATTGTCACGTGCACAGAGGAACAGTGAAAAACTTTTTGTTTACGTGCTATCCAGTCAGCGAAAAGACTATACATGATTACAATGAAGCCGTCCACAGTGTACAGATACAGGATAAAGGGGATAATGTTTAGTGCAAGATAGATGCCAGTAAAGTCCGATTAAAGATAGTTTGAATGTCTCCAATGAGGTAGATGGGAGGTCAGGACTGCTCTCTAGTTGGTGAGAGGATGGTTCAGTTGCTTGATAACAGCTGAGAAGAAACTGTCCCTGAATCTGGAGGTGTACGTTTTCAAACTTCTGCACCTCTTCCCTGATGGGAGAGGGGAGAAGAGGGAGTGACCGGGGTGAGACTGGTCCTTGATTATGCTGCTGGCCTTGCCGAGGCAGCGTGGTTTAGTTGAAGTCAATGGAAGGGATTGGTTTGTGTGATGGTCTGGGCTACGCCCACATGATCTTCCACCTTCCACACGATCACCAATATTCCTGCCATCCATGAACCTATCGATCTTGCTCCACGTCCATACCTTTGACATATATTACAAACAACAAGGGCCCCACCACCGATCTTTGGGGGACACCACTAGTCACAGGAATCCAATCCCAAAATGCAACCTTTAACTTTCCAACTGATAATCCTCTCCCTCAAACTTATCCTCCACATTGGGCAGCAACAGTGGTGCCTGATATACGTCTCCTGTTCATTTATTTCCCCACTAACTCAATCCTACTGCTTTAAATTCAATTCCTCCAGTTTATATTCTTCAAAAGTTTCAAAGGTCTTTCGCATATCACTGTACCAATTAAGGTAGAGTGATATGCGATCTTCTGTTGTTTACTCTGATTTCTCCCAGTAACTTTCCCATATTGTTTTAAACTGAATTCTTCCAGTAAATGTCCCCTGTTGTATTATTGATTCACTCTCTTGGTTTCCAACTTGAGTATCAGTAACCCTTGAATTCATCCGTTTTCCCCAACTATTTTGATAATTGAATTCTACCAAGGAACCAACCATTATACTCTGTAACTAACTGAATTCTCCCAGTTTGATTTGATTTGTGTTTAGTTTATTGTCACGTGTACCAAGGTTCAGTGAAAAGCTTTAGTTGCGTGCTATCACATGATAACAATCGGGCCGTACCATGTACAGATACTGTAAATGATAAAGGGAATAACTTGAATTACTTTCAGTGCAAGATAAAGGCAGTAAAGTCTTATCAAAGATAGTCCGAGGGTCTCCAATGAGGTAGATAGTATCTCCAGCTGGTGATAGGATGGTTCAGTTGCCTGATGACAGCTGGGAAGAAACTGTCCCTGAATCTGGAGGTGTGCGTTTTCACACTTCTGTACCTCTTGCCTGACAGGAGAGGGGAAAAGTGGGAATGGCCAGAGTGTGACTTGTCCTTGATTATGCTGCTGGTCTCGCTGAGGCAGCGTGAGGTTTAAATTGAGTCAGTGGAATGAAGGTTGGTTTGTGTGATGGTCTGCGCTATGTCCACTGTGACCGTCTCCCATTGCTAAATAATAGAATATAGAGTCATAGAGTGAGACAGTGTAGAAACAGGCCCTTCGGCCCAACTTGCCCACACCAGCCAACAATGTCCCTGCTACACTAGTCCCACCTGCCTCCATTTGATCCATATCACTCCAAACCTGTCCTATCCATGTACCTATTTAACTGTTTCTTAAATGTTGTGGTAATCTGTTGCCATTCCTTATTTGTTCTCGCCTTTTCTCACTTCCCCCCCACTTCTATCTTTCAGTCTGAAGAAGAGCCCCGGCCCAAAACGTCACCTATTCATTTTCTCCACAGATGCTGCCTGACCAGCTGAGTTACTCCTGCATTTTGTGTCTATCTATGATACAAAGACAAGCACTTAACCACATAAGCCATTTTCCTCCATTCCCTGCATATCCATATATCTTTTAAATGGCACTAACATATGCCTCAACCACCACCCAGCAGTGTGTTCCAGGCACCCACCACCCTCAGTGGAAAAGACTTTCCCGCACATCTCCTTTAAACTTTACCCTTAAAGCTATGCCCTCTAGTGTTTGATGTTTTCATCCTGGAATAGTTTTTTTCCCTAATTTTAAAATAAGGATATTCATAATCTATATATGATTTCTCCCACTAACTCAGTGTTTTGGTAAATGGAATATCCTAATTGCTGCTGTCTAAATTTGTTGCTATAAATGAATACATCTGCTGCTTTAATGAAGATTTCTCCCGATAACAGCACCGCACTGTTTTAATAATTATATTTTCCTGCAATTGAATTTGAATTTGAATTTGAATTTCCTTTATTGTCATTCAGACCTTTCAGTCTGAACGAAATTTCGTGCCTGCAGTCATACATACAATAATACAATAATAGACAACAGAACAGACAGTAAACACAAATTAACATCCACCACAGTGAGTCCACCAAGCACCTCCTCACTGTGATGGAGGCAAAAATCTTAGGGCTGCAGTCTCTTCCCTCCTCTTCTCCCTCTGCGCTGAGGCGATACCCCACCAGGCGATGGTAAATCAGTCCCGCGGCTCACCGAGCTCCGCGAACGGGCCGGTTCAAACACCGCGGCCCGGGGTGGTCGAAGCTGCCGCCCTCCAGTCCAGCGGACACAGCTGTTGACGACGTCGTCCACTGGCCCGCGGCCGAACCCCGGACTCATGCCGCTGCCGCCAGAACGCCGTCTCAGCCACCTGAGCACCGTTCCAGCCCCGAGCCGGGTCGCCCTCACGTGAGCGTCTCAGCACCGCGCCAGGCCGCCCTCATGGGAGCGCCGTTACCCTCGGGCTGGGCCGCCCTCACGGGAGCGCCGTTTCCCTCGGGCTGGGCCGCCCTCACGGGAGCGCCGTTCCACCCTCGAGCTGGGCCACCCCGATGGGAGCGCCATTCCACCCTCGAGCTGGGCCGTCCCCACGGGAGCGCCGTTTCCCTCAGGCTGGGCCGCCCTCACGGGAGCGCTGTTTCCCTCGGGCTGGGCCGCCCACACGGGAGCGTCTCAGCCCCTCGCCAGGCCGCCCTCACGGGAGCATCACAGCCCCTCACGGGAGCGCCGTTCCAGCCCCGAGCTGGGCCGCCCTCACGGGAGCGAGCCTAGAGCGAGTCCTGACAGGCTGCCTCCGGAGCCTCGAGGTCGCCAGCTCCACCATTAGGCCTCAGCGCAGACGGAGGCAGAGAAGGGGGATACGACAAGAAAGTCGCATTCCCCCGAAGGGAGAGACAGCAAGCCCTGTTTCAACCCCCCACCCCCCACATAAACACAACCTAAAAAACCAAAAACTTAGCTAGACAAAACAAACACAAAAAAGTAAAAACAAATGGACTGCAGGCGAGCCGCAGCCGTTCACCAGCGCCGCCACTTCCGGATGTCGTCTGCTCTGTTCAGAATTGAATTTTCTCTTCAAGATTCTTGTACTGTTTTATATCTAGTATATTATATCTAGTATTTAATATTAAAGGGTTAATTAGTTAACAAACTGTTGGCTAGTATGCCTTTATGGTGGGATGATCATAGTATAATAGAAAAAGACAGAATGTGCCAAAAGCATCATACAATACAATACAATACAATTTATTTGTCATTTGAACCCCATTGAGGTTCAAACGAAATGTTGTTTCTGCAGTCATACACACAAGAAGGAACCAAGACACAACACAATTTACACAAACATCCATCACAGCGCATCTCCTCCTCACTGTGATGGAAGGCAAAAACTTATCTCTCCCCTGCACTCCTCGTTCTTCTCCCGATGTCAGAATCAAAGCCCCCGGCGGGCGATGGTAATTGTCCCGTGGCCATTAACGCCGCACCGGGTGATGCAAGGCCACGCTCCAGGTACTCTTCAACCCCGCAACTCGGGCGGGTGAAGTCGCCGTTGCGGAAGCCCCGAAAAGCGGTCTCCCAGCAGGGACCCGTGGGCTCCCAGTGTCACCGTCCACCAGACCTGCGGTTGGAGCCTCGGAATGTCCGGGTTCGGGTCGCAGCCGAGCGCCACCACAGCTCCACCCGCTCCGAACTCGGCCAGCTCCATGATGGTGAGTAGGTCCGCAGCTCCGCGACTGGAGCCCCAGGTCGTTCCTGCTGGAGGCCGCTCCACGGTGCTAGGCCCAAACGACAACGGAGACCCGACAGAGAAAAGGTCGGGTTCTCCGTGCAGGGGATAGATTTTAAAATTTTCCCCCACCCCCCGCCCCCCACACACACATACCCACACACATACACAAAAAATAAAATAAAAACTACATGAGACAAAAAATAATAAAAAGACAGACGGACTGCAGAGGCCGCTGCGACGTAAGTTTGGTAGCACGGTGGTGGAGTTGCTGCCTTACAGCGCCAGAGACCCGGGTTCAGATGCTGTCTGTATGGAGTTTGTACGTTCTCCCTGTGACCACGTGGGGTTTCTCCGGGTGCTCCGGTTTCCTCCCACATTCCAAAGGCGTGCAGGTTTGTAGGTTAATTGGCTTCAAATTGACAATTTGTTAGCGTAAATTATCCCTAGTGCGTAGGATGGAACTAGCGTGCGGGTGATCGCTGGTCAGCGCAGACTCAGTGGGTCGAAAGGCATGATTCCACACTGTACCTCTAAACTAAACTAAACTAAACACGATGCTGGGGTAACTCAGCAGATTAGGCAGCATCTCCGGTGAACATGGGTTCAGAAGAAAAAGCCAGAAGAAGGATCCCAGCATGAAGCTTCACTTGCCCACGATCTCCAGAGATGCTGCCTAACCGGCTGAGTTCCTCCAGCACTTTGTGACTTAGTTTAATCCGAGACCTACAATACAACTTTAAAGAAATATTAAGAGGCAAGAGTAGATGGGAAGAAAATATATTAAGAGACTAGACCAAGTGCAGACCCGTTGGGTCTGTTCCCCCAACGTGCGGTTGTGGGGGGGGAGGCGGCATGCAGCGTCACACACACTAACTATCCCCCCCCCCCCCCCCCGCACTCACGCTAATTACCCCCCTTGATATATTAATATTATTAATTTGCTCCTTTTACCCCATAACCACCCTATCTACTGACGCATAGCCCCCAACTTGCAGTCACATCTAGAGAGGGGGGGAGCGTAGAGAGTGAGGGCAGAGAGAGAAGGGGCAGGGACACAGAGAGAGGGGCAAGAGGGAGGGGGGTGGTGAGGAGGAGAAGAGGGAGGGTGGGTGAGAGGGGAAAGGTGGGGGTGGAGTGGAGGAGAGAGAGAGGGTGAGAGTGAGGGGGAGAGAGGGGGGAGGGGTGAGGGGAAGGGGGGAGAGGGGAGGGGAGGGGGAGAGGTGGGGAGCAGGGAGGGTGGAGGGAAGAGGGTAGGAGTGTGGGAGGGGGGGTTTAGGGGAGGGACGGTGGGGGAGGGGATGGAGGGGAAGAGGGGGAGAAAAAGAGGGAAGAGAGAGAGGAGAGGGGGGGAGAGGAGAGGGTGGGAGAGGAGAGGGGGGGGAGAGGAGAGGGGGGGAGAGGAGAGGGGGTTGAGGATGGGGGGGGAGGAGAGGGGGGGGAAGAGGAGAGGGGGGGTAGCGGAGAGGGGGGGAGGGAGGAGGGGGGGGAGAGAGGAGAGGGGGGGAGAGGGGGAGTGAGGGGGTGTGCTGAGAAGGGGGTGAGGTGAGGGGAGGGGAGAGGTGGGGAGCAGGGAGGGGGAGGGGGGGGTGAGGGAAGGGGTAGGGGTGTGTGGAGGGAGGGGGGTTTAGGGGAGGGACGGTGGGGGAGGGGATGGAGGGGAGGACATGGAGAAAAAGAGGGGAGAGAGAGGGGGAGAGAGAGGGGGGGGAGAGGAGAGGAGAGGGAGAGGAGAGGGGGGGAGAGAGGAGAGGGGGGAGTGAGGGGGTGTGCTGAGAAGGGGGTGAGTTGAGGGGAGGGGGAGAGGAGGGGAGCAGGGGGGGTGGAGGGGGTGGTGTAGGGGTGTGTGGAGGGGAGGGGGTTTAGGGGAGGGACGGTGGGGGAGGGGATGGAGGGGAGGAGGGGAAGAAAAAGAGGGGAGAGAGAGAGGGGGGGGAGTGGAGAGGAGAGGAGGGGGAGAGGGGGGGGGGGAGAGGAGAGGGGAGGGGGGGAGAGGAGAGGGGGGGAGAGGAGAGGGGGGGAGAGGAGAGGGGGGGGGGGGGGAGAGGAGAGGGGGAGGGGGGGGGGGGGGAGAGGAGAGGGGGGGAGAGAGTGCCTTTTTATTTCAACCCAAACTCCCCAAGCAACCATTTGCAGGCAGTGCTTTTTTACTTTAACCATATTTTCATTTTCAAACCACATTAAGGGTACTTACTCACAGTTGTGTGGACATGTGTTCAGTGTTACTCACAGCTCAGAGAAACATAACCCTCTGCCTTCATCCAGCTTGCAGACTAATTGAGGCACACCACTTCCTGGTTTTATAGTCCATCCCCCCTGCCGCCAGTGGGGGCAGCAGAGAGAATGGGGAATTTTGTAAAATCATTAATATCTCTGTCATTTTTCATCGACTGGAAAAATCCTCGGCACACATGTGGCGGAGGGGGGCTCTGAGCGAGGTGGCCAAAAATGACGGCCGTAGGTGGCGGTGTTCTCTCGGAAATCGCAGCACAGATCGCCAAAACGGGTCAAGAACAGACTTTTAGTAATATAGATATGCCAGTAAACAATGTCTATGTTTAAAAAAAAAGAATACACATGGTTTATAACCAAAATATCTTTCTTGAAAGTATAAAATCTAACAGCAAAAGTGGTTCAGCTGAGATTAACAAGAGGATTTACTATTTTGACTTTATGTCTTTCCCCTTTGATGTAATATAATCCTTAAATCCTCTTGTTAATCTCAGCTGAACCACTTGTACAGAATCTGGCTAGACTTCTTTCGTACTTTCCCCATTTCTCAACAGTGAACAGGAAAGTTTCAGAATTCACTGTTGAGAAATGGGAAAGTACGAAAGAAGTCTAGCCAGATTCTGTACATATGCAAAAAGCAAGGAAATAACAGATATTTCAGTGGGGCCCTTAAAGTCTGAGGCAGTGGAAATCAATTTGAGGCATAAGGGAAAGGCAGAATTTTTTTTGTGGAATCTCGGTCTCATACAGCATGGAAACAGGCCATTCAGCCCAATACATCCACGCTGACCAGTGGGCATCCTTCCGAATTAATCCCATGGCCCCACACTCCATCCAAGGCCCACTCTGCCAAAGTCCGTACAGACAGCACCCTTATTCTGGATCAAGCCCGGGTCACTGGGGCTGTAAGGCAGCAACTCTACTGCTGCACCATCGTGCCACTTCAGACATTCTCTGCATCTATCCATGAATTAGTTTCATATTCAGTAGTGTTCGCAACTATCCTTATACCACGTACGTGCGACCTCCTGAGGTGATGTCCCTTCCCTTGTTTGATGGGTGTCCTCTCTGTTAATGCCCCTCAATGTCCAGCAGCGGAAGGACCAAAGACTGTGGTCCATCCACCTCTGGAATGGGGAAAGCTTTCCTGCACACTATCCTTCATGATTTTATATATCACAATCTTTGTCCCCTCTAAACCTCCTCCGCTCCAGGGAGAAAAGAACCAGTTTCTCCAATCTCTCCACGAAACAATTGTATTCTCACAATAACTATTGTTTTAACAAATGAATTCTCCAGGTAATTATCTCCCAAAGTTTTCATACATAGATTCTTCCACTAGGTGGCTCCATGGTCTTAAAAATGAATTCTGGCAGGAACTTGCTGCCACTATTTTAATAAACTGTGTTTATTCTCTCTGTAACGTACCCTTGCTGGTTTAATAGGCAAATCCCCACAGTTTTCTGGGTAATGTAGTTGGGGAAATACAGAAACAAGGAACTGCAGATGCTGGTTTACAAAAAAAAGACACAAAGTGCTGGTAACTTCAGGTCAAGCCTGGCACGTGATTGGTGGATACATGTGATAGACACAAAGTACTGGAGTAACTCAGCGAGTCAGGCAACATCTCTGGTGAACATGGAAAGGTGACGTTTCGGGTCAAGACCCACGAATGTTCTCCAGAGCTGCTGCTTGACCCGCTGAGTTACTCCAGCACTTTGTGTCTTGAATTATAAAGGGCAGCGGGTATAAACTGGTTATCGATAAGGAAAGCATTGGACTGGTCTATCTTTCGTAATGCTTATTAATGCTTAATACTGATCCAGTTTAATAAGCTGGTTCACCAGCAGGGAAGATAAGCTGTCGTCCTTACATGCTGGATGTGAATCAGGACTTCACCAGTGCCCTTAATTGGCCTCTGAAAGGGTCATTTGGTCGCTGGTTAATTAAATATAGGCCATAACTACCTGGTTACTTACACTTCCTAACAACGTACATATGAAAACAGTGGCTACTTAAGTTTGGGGTTCTGCCCTGAAATTTCTGTCTATGCAGACCACAACTGCACAACCTGCGGACGTTGTACAACACACACCTCTAGTGTAGGCAGGAACTGCAGATGCTGGTTTATATCGAAGATAGGAACAAGGTGCTGTAGTAACGCAGTGGGTCAGGCAGCATCCCTGGAGAAATAAGGATGGGTGACATTTTTGGGTCGGAAATCTTCTTCAGACCCGAAGTGTTGCCTGGCCCCATTCCCTCCACAGAGGCTGCCTGACCCGTTGAGTTATTCAGCACTTTGTATTTTGTACAACTTCTTGTAAGTGGCATAAACCACCCAACTGAACTTAAGATGTTGCCACTAAAACGTTGCTAAAATTCTAAGAGCATTTAAAGGGATAGGTCAAGTCATAGAGGCACAGAGTCACATAGCATGGAGACTGGACACACAGCCCAACTGGTCCATGTTCTGCAACAAAGTCACCAGCAATATATGTAGGTATGTTACAACAATTACCTTCAGCAGCGCTGCAATTCTGCCACTGGCCGTGTGCGCGATTTTGGCGCGCGTTTGAGGGGGGGGGGGTTAAAATGCGGTTTTTTTCCGACCTGGTCCTGAATTATATTTTGTTGGAGTGCAAGATGTTGCTAAAGAATCGTTCCGACGGCCCTTCTGTGTGTTTTTTTTAAAAATTCGCCCGACAAAGTAATCGCTGGAGTGATTTTAAAACCAGCTTCTGAAGCCGTCAATGCCGACAACGGGGCCGGATTTTATGTAGGGGACAGGTAAAAGAAAGTAGTTTATTTTTATGTATAAAAGTGTTTCTTAAGATGTATTTAATTCACATTTTAAGCTGCGAAACGGTGATTTAGTCCCCGAACGAACCGGCAGTGTATTTGCTGCCGATATGGGTCTAAATTCACCGCAACCTCAATGTTCCAAATGGTCCCGTTCCAGAAAATCCCACTCGCAAGTTGATTTAAATGGCCATTCATTTACAGGTATTAAACATTAAATTCCTTCCATTTGGCCTATAAACCCATGACAATGAGATTTAAAAATTATGTTATAATCTGAATTCTTGTGTGAATGTTATTTGGACACTTAGGCTATTTAAAAATGTTAATCTATTCTTAGGAAATGGATAGATGTTTAGATCTAGTAATTTAATTTTGTAATTAGCTACAATTAGGTAACTAACTAACTATATGCTTTAATTTCAAGTCATCTAAGTAAGATTGTGTCATATTTGTTTCAGAATGCTTCAATCTACAATAACTGAAAATTTCTTTCAGTTCTCTTAAATTTTAAGAAAGTTATGGGCTTTTAAATGTTCTCGATCACAGCTTTTGTGTTAAGTCAATGAAAAAGCAATAGGGAACAAGATGCCAATTTCCGAGTATGAAAATGGCCATAACATTTTTAATACTGAAGATATGAAAGTGAATTAGGTGTCAAATTAAACTTCTTCTTATGCTTTATCTGATGGGATAAATTAAAGACTTGATTGTTAAAATCTCAGAATTTTGTAACATTGCTAATATATGGTGATATTTTGATGTTTTATCCATGGATTAGATGTCACCTGCAGTTTGTGTTAACAAGGTCAGAGCACCACTCTGCATCATCGAAGGGATCTATAGGAGGCGCTGCCTGAAAAAGGCAGCCAGCATCATCAAGGCCCCACACCACTCTGACCACACTCTCTTTTCTTTCCCGCCAATTCCTGGGCGTGCATCTCTCTGAGGATCTGTCCTGGACCCAGCACATTGATGCAATCATAAAGAGAGCCCGTCAATGCATCTACTTCCTGAGAAGATCAAGGAGATTCGGTATGTAAACAAATACTATCTGAAACTTCTACAGGTGCACAGTAGGGAGCATACTGACTGGTTGCATCACGGCCTGGTTCGGCAACTCGAGAGCCCAGGAACGAAGAAGACTGCAAAACGTGGTGAACACACCCAGTCCATCAGAGGTACTGACCTCCCCACCATCGAAGGGATCTACAACAGTCGCTGCCTCAAAAAAGGCAGCCAACATCATCAGAGATCCACACCATCCTGGCCATGCTCTTATTTCGCTGTGGTGGTATTTCAGTCTCAGTCACAGAGGCCGACGTCAGGAAATCCTTCAGAGGGGTGACCCTCGAAAAGAGCCTGGACCTGATGGTATACCCGGTCGTGTTCTAAAAAACTGCGGACCAACTGGCTGGAGTTTTTACGGACATTTTCAACCTCTCACTTCTGAGGTCCCCACCTGCTTTAAAAGGGCATCAATTATACCAGTGACCAAGAAGAGTAAGGTGACGTGCCTCAATGACTTTCGACCAGTGGCACTAAAGCCTGTGGTGATGAAATGCTTTGAGAGGTTGATCATGGCGCAAATCAACTCCTACCTCGACAAAAACCTGGACCCTCTGCAGTTCGCTTACCGCCACAACAGATTAACGGTGGATGCGATCTCGCTGGCCCTCCACTCCGCACTGGACCACTTGGACAACAAAAACTCATATGTCAGGCTGTTATTCATTGATTACAGCTCGGCATTTAACACATCATCCCCTCCAAGCTGGTTACCAAACTCGCAGAACTGGGTCTCTGCGCATCCCTCTGCAATTGGATCCTCGACTTCCTCATTCACAGACCACAGTCTGTTCGTATTGGTGGAAATGTGTCAGCCTCGATAACAATCAGCACGGGAGCACCTCAAGGCTGCGTGCTCAGCCCCCTGCTGTACTCACTCTATACTCATGACTGCGTAGCCGGTCATAGTGCTAACTCCATCATCAAGTTCGCTGACGACACCACTGTTGTGGGACGTATCACTGATGGGGATGAGTCAGAGTATAGAAGAGAGATTGAGCGACTGTCCATATGGCGCCAGCACAATAACCTGGCCCTCAACACCAGCAAAACCAAGGAACTGATTGTGGACTTTGGAAGGAGTAGGATGAGGACCCACCGCCCGTTTTTATGGTTAAAAGGGTCAAGAGCTTCAAATTCCTGGGCGTGCACATCTCTGAGATCTTTCCTGGTCCGAGAACACTGATGCTATTATTAAGAAAGCACAGCAGCGCCTCTACTTCCTGAGAAGATTATGGAGAGTCGGTTTGTCAAGGAGGACTCTCTCTAACTTCTACAGGTGCACAGTAGAGAGCATGCTGACCGGTTGCATCGTGGCTTGCTTCGGCAACTTGAGCGCCCTGGAGAGGAAAAGACTATAAAAAGTAGTAAACACTGCCCAGTCCATCATCGGCTCTGACCTCCCTTCCATCGAGGGGATCTATCGCAGTCACTGCCTCAAAAAGGCTGGCAGCATCATCAAGGACCCACATCATCCTGGCCACACACTCATCTCCCTGCTACATTCAGGCAGAAGGTACGGGAGCCTGAAGACTGCAACAACCTGGTTCAGGTATAGCTACTTCCCCACAGCCATCAGGTTATTAAACTTGGTTCGGACAAAACTCTGAACATTAATAACTTATTATCTGTTATTTGCACTTGATCAGTTTATTTATTCATGTGTATATATTTATATAATGGTATATGGACACACTAATCTGTTCTGTAGTCATGCCTACTATGTTCTGTTGTGCTGAAGCAAAGCAAGAATTTCATTGTCCTATCAGGGACACATGACAATAAATTCTCTTGAATCTTGAATCTCACCGCTGTCAGTGATACAGTGCGGACACACGCTTCAACTTGCCCACACCGGCCAACATGTCCCAGCTACACTAATCCCACCTGCCAGCATTTGGTCCATATCCCTCCAAACCTGTCCTATCTATGTACCTGTCGAGCTGCTTCTTAAATGTTGGGATAGTCCCTGTCTCAACTACTTCCTTCCGGTAGATTGTTCCATCCATCCACCACCCTTTGTGTGAAAAAGATATCCAGGTTCAGGAACAGCTTCTTCCCAACAACCATCAGGCTATTGAACCTACAAAGATCAATTAAACTTCGAACTACCAACTGTCATAGTTGCACTAGGGACTTCAGGCTTTTGTTTTGTATTAGGATTATTTTCCATTGAATAATGTGTTTATAGACCTGTTAAGCTGTTGCAAGTAAGAATTTCATATTTGCGTTTCCGTACATATGACAATTAAATACTTTGGGCCTGACCTCTTCCCAATAATTATCAGGCTGTTAAACACTAGCCTGTGGGGAGAAGTTACTTCTGAACCTGTAGGTCCCAGTTTTCAGCCTCCTATACTTTTTCCCCTATAGGAGTAAAATGAGAGCGTGTCCAGGGCTGTTATTCTGTGTAACAAGTCCAATGTTAGAGAGTAGAGAGTTGGCCATTTGCATTAACTTGTCAAAGTATTTATACACCTCACAAGTCTGTTCCCGTTCCATCTACCCCATCTCAGCATTACTCTTTCACTTCTCCTCGCACGCACCAGGCTAATTTCTGCATAATATTGCAATAAACAACAGCTAAATTATGTGTAGGAAGGAACTGCAGATTCTGGTTTACACTGAAGATAGACACAAAAAGCTGGAGTAACTCAGTGGGACGGGCACCATCTCTGGAGAAAAGGAATGGGTGATGTTTCGAGTCAAGATCCTTCTTCAGCCTAATTATCCTCAGAGAGACAAACGATTAAATGGAGGGGAAAGGTATGGCTCAAGATGAGTGTGGAATCTACAGCGAGGATAATTCACAACACACAAAGGAATCATTTCCTGATCGAAGCAAATCCTTTCACACCAGAGACGAACGGCCGAGGCCGATGTTACAGAGAACAATGAAGGAACGTGGTACTGATGGTACATCCAGTTCCTAAAGAGTTTACACTAATTGGCCCATCAGGAGCTAATCATGCAGCTGAGAACCAGAGGGCACAGCCTCAGAATAAAAGGACGCACCTTTAGAATGGAGATGAGGAGGAATTTCAAGATGGCTAACTTCATTTGTGTAACCCAATGGCATTGCTGAGAGAGTGATGTTGAGGAGGAATACCGGAATCACCCATTCCTTTTCTCCAGAGATGCTGCCTGTCCCGCTCACTTACTCCAGCTGTTTGTGTCCATGTTTTGTGATGTTGAGGATGGTGGCCGCGGTACCAATCCAGTGGGCTGGATGGTATCAAGCTTCTTGATTAGTGTTGAGGATGGGGAACTGGTTGAGTGTGCTGCATGGACAGGTCCTGCAATAAACTCAGCCAGATCCAGCACGTGCCAACGGTTGTTTGGAACACTCAGCACATCATACACAGGCGTTGGGATGGAGAGAGGGGCCATCACAAAGCAGATAAGGTCGTTTCCAAAACTCTACATACCGTGGACCACTATCTTCAACAATCTGCCAAAACACACCTCTCTGCTGATAACAAGAATATTTATGCAGAATGATATGCAGAATGAGTCATAGACAGGCCCTTCAGCCTAACTTGCCCAAACCGGCCAACAATGTCCCTGCTACATTAGTCCCACCTACCTGTGTTTGGCCCATTTCCCTCCAAACCTGTTCTATCCATGTACCTGTCTAACTGTTTCTTAAACATTGGGACAGTCCCAGCCTTAACTACTCCTCTGGCAGCTTATTCCATACACCCACCACCCTTTGTGTGAAAAAGGTACCCCTCAGATTCCTGTTAAATCTTTTCCCCTTTCACCTTAAACCTATGTCCTCTGGTCCTCGATTCATCTACCCCGGGCAAGAGACTCTGCATCTATCCGATCTATTCCTCTCATGATTTTATACACCTCAATAAGATCACCTCTCATCCTCCTGTGCTCAAGGGAATAGAGACCCAGCCTTCTCAACCTCTCCTTTTAGCTCAGACCCTCTAGTTCTGGCAACATCCTTGTAAACCTTCTCTGTACCCTTTCCAGCTAGACAACATCTTTCTTATAATATGGTACCCAGAACTGACCATGGCATGTTGATGCCTAACGTGCCATCTCACAGACTATGAGGAGGAATTTCCTTAGTCAGAAGGTGGTAAATCTGTGGAATTTATTGCCACAGACAGCTGTGTTGGCTGTCATTGGGTTTTTTAAAGTGGAAATTAATAGATTTTTGATTAGTAAGCGTGGCAAAGGTTTTGGGGAGAAGAGAGGAGAATGGGGTTGAGAGGGAAAGATAGAACAGCCATGATTGAATGGTGGAGTAGACTCAATGTGTGGAATGGTCTAATTCTGCTCCTATTACTTATGAACCTTTCACTGTGATCATTGGTAAATTTGCTAAAACATCAGTAATTTCTATGGAATCTCAGGCACCATTGTGTACAGGAGATGGCTCTGCATTGTCAAAGATGCTCGTTGCTTCTGATCCAATAACTGTTCCGCAAGCATCTTCTCAACATGGTCTTTTCAGTAAGGCATGATATTAAAGAAGCAGGCTGCGCTGTCTCAGTGCAATATGTAATTATATCAGTATAGCCTGGCTCATCAAAAAGTGTAGAGAATTCACACAGGAATTTTCACCATAATCACATTTCCTTGACCCATTGCCAAAGGCGCCATCAGCAATTAATTATTCGAGCCTGATCCCAGATGGCTTCCTGGCTCCTTGGCTTTGTGGTTTTTATCTGCCTGTTGTCAAGCAAGGCGTTGTGAGGCAAACGTGTGATATTATTCTACAACATAGGGCGGCATGGTGACGCAGCGGGAGAGTTGGTGCCCAGAGACCCGACTACGGGTGCTGTCTGCACAGAGTTTGTACGCTCTCCCTGTGGCCTGCGTGGGTTTTCTCCGGGATCTCAGGTTTCCTCCCACACTCCGAAGACGTACAGGTTTGTAGGTTAATTGGCTTGGTATAATTGTAAATTGTTCCCTGTGTGTGCAGGATAGTGTTAGTATCCGGGGATTGCAGGTCAGTGCGGACTCGGTGGGCCGAAGGGCCTGTATCTTTAAACTAAACTAAATTGTGCATCTATTCATGTTTGCTTTGACTGAAAGGGCACAAAGTGCCAGAGTTAAACAAGCAGGTCAGACAGCACCTCTGGAGAGCATGGTATATTTTACCACTCACCTATAATTTTCAGTGGTAATTTATCTACCAATTCCCCAATGATGCATCCCAATTGAAATAGAGAGACAGCATGGAAGTAGGCCTTTAGGCCCACTAATACCACGTCGACCATCGATCACCTGTTGACACTAGTTCATGTTATCACGCTTTCTCATCCACTTCCTCTATAGTAGGGGGAATTTTACAGAGGCCCATGAACCTACAAACCCACATGTCTTTGGAATGCGGGAAAAAAATAGTACAGATGTCAGAGGCTTATGGGGAGAAGGCAGGAGAATGGGGTCGAGAGGGAAAGATAGATCAGCAATGGTTGAATGCCGGAGTAGGCGTGATGGGCCGAATGGCCTAATTCTGTTGCAATAACTCATGAAGTCATGAAAACCGGAGCACTGGGAGGAAACCCATGCAGTCATGGGGAGAACATGCAAACTCTATACAAGCAGCATGTGAGGTTAATTTAGTTTAGTTTAGAGATACAGCGCGGAAACAGGCCCTTCGGCCCACTGAGTCCACGCTGCATCTTTAACACCATCTTACACACACCAGGGACAATTTACTATTATAATGAGCCAATTAACCTACAAACCTGTACGTCTTTGCAATGTGGGAGGAAACTGGAGATCATGGAGAAAACCCACGCAAGTCACGGGGAGAACGCACAAACTCTGTACAGACAGCACACGTAGTCAGGATTGAACCTGGGTCTCGGGTGCTGTAAGGCAGCAACTCTACTGCTGTGCCACTGTGCTGTTCCTATGGCTTGATTCCGAAACTTGATTCCGAAGTTCATAAGTTCTAGGAGCAGAATTAGGCCATTCGGTCCATCGAGTCTATTCCGCCATTCAATCATGGCTGAACTATCCTTCCCTCTCAACCGCATTCTCCTGCCTTCGCCCCATAATTCCTGACACCCATCACTGGGTAACAATCAAAGTTCACATCAAAGTTGCGATGAAACCATACACACACTGAGGATCTGTCCTGGGCCCAGCAGATTGATACTTCCTCAGATGTTTGAGGAGATTTAGTATGTCGACAAATACTCTTGAACTTCTACAGGTGTACAGTAGAGAACAGATTGACAAGTTTCATCATGGCCTGGTTCGAAAACTCAAATGCCCAAGAATGAAGGAATGCCCAGTTTAAAAAATGTGGTGAACATTGTCCAGTCCATCATGGGTACTGATCTCCCCACCACCTACAGGAGTCGCTGCCTTAAAAATCACAGCCAGCATCATCAAGGCCCCACACCACCATGGCCACGCTCTCATTTCACTCCTGACATTGGGAAAAAGGTATGGGAGTCTTAAAACTTTAGCGTTCAGGAACAGCTTCTTCCCTACAGCCATTGGGCTATTGAACAGTACAAACTCCTACTAAACTCTGAACTACAAACTGCTTGGGTTGCACGAGGGACTCGGGGCTTTGTTTTGTTTTGTACTATATTGTATTTTTTACTTATTAAACAATTTGTTTAAGCTCATTATGTTACCTATTGAGTACTGTGTTTTACAACCGTTGTGCTGCTGCAAGTAAGAATTCCATTGTTCCGTTTCGTTACTGATGAAAATAAACACTCTTGACTCTCTATCTCTTCCCTGTACTCCAATTCATCATTGTTCGAGTTACAGAGCTCGGTCGATGGTGGTCTCAGCAAACGTGTAAATGTAGTTACAGCAGGATTTGGCTGCACAGTCTTTTACTTTAGACTTTAGAGATACAACGCAGAAACAGGATCTTCAGCCCTCTGAGTCGACACCGAGAGGCCCATCACTAGAATGCTGCCTCACAGCGCCAGAGAACCTGGCACGATCCTAACTATGGGTGCTGTGTGTAACAGAGTTTGTACGTTCTCCCTGTGAAAGCGTGGGTTTTATCCAGGTGCTCAGGTTTCCTCCCACACTCAGGCTTCTGTAAATTGTCCCCGGTGTGTGTTGGTTCAACTAGTGTATGGGATGATCGCTGGTTGGCACGGACTCGGTGGGCCGAAGGGCCTGCTTCCACACTGTATGACTAAACGCTAAACCAAACCGATTAGGCAGGCAGCAACTCTGGGGAACAAGGATAAGTCACGCTTCCGGTCAGGACGCTTCTTCAGACTTGCAGAAGTGCCTCCGTTTATCACCAACACCATTAATCAGTTGCCTAAAAAAAAGCTGATTTGTGCACAGGGATCTTAACAGCAAATGGGCATCACCTAAAAATTTGCAAAGCATTTCACGATGTTAGAATAGCAAGACCCGGGAGGATCGGCTCCGGAAAAGGCCTCTGGCACGTTCAAAGTGATTTACAGTATGCTACACCACGGATGTTCTGCACAGCTAAAAACACACTCAAACCGTCTGCACAACACATTTTACAAAGACCTTACGTAGTCACGAGAGACATTGTTATGCAGGAAGTTACTTGGTGAGGGTGTCGGTGGAACCAACTAGACGTGTTTAATGGCAGCTGCACCAGGCATACAAATACATCCCTTCCACAGCCAACAATGGACCATTGTGGGCTCCTTTGCCATCGGTGCAGGCTCAGATTTGTTCATATCCCTAGTTTCCCTCTCCCCTGACTCGGTCTGAAGAAGGCTCTTGATCCAAAGCGTCACCTATTCCTTCTCTCCAGAGATGCTGCCTGACCCACTGAGTGTCTGAGAATTTTGTGTCTATCTTCGACGTACAAATTAATTTCTTTGTCACCTTCACTGTGGTGCAGGGTTCTATGGGCCACTAATAAGGGCCTCTCAGGAGATTTCTTAGTAAATAGTTAATCCCCTGCAGTGGAGAACATGGGAGGCAAGATTAGATGCACAGTTGGATGCTACGTGCTGGAGTAACTCTGCGCGGTGGTGCAGGAAAGGTTCAGAGGGATATGGGCCAGACACAGGCAAGTGGGACTAGTGTAGATGAGTAATCTTGGTCAGTGTGGTCAAGTGAGCAGAAGGGCCTGTTGCTGAGCTGTATGACCCATAATGTAAGATGGAGAGCCGGAATGCACGCTGCAGTTAGAATCTGTAGAGAAGGTCACAAGGGAAAGATGAGATTAAGGTTTATTATTATGTCACATACGGCGAAAAGCTTCAGATCACATAACACTATGCATAATACATAATATGCATAAATACAATCGTCAAACTCAAGTACAATAGGTAGAGCAAAGGGGAAGATACAGAGCACTAGAGCATAGACAAAGTCCAATGTTCGCAGTGGGGTAGAGATGAATCGGACAGTACCCTTGCTCGTGTACTGTTAATGGCAAGACCCTTGGCAGCATTGATCTGCAGAGGGATTTTGGTGCAAGCTCACAGAAGGTGGCAGCACAAGTAGATAGGATGGTTAAGACGGTATATGGTCTGCTTGTCTTGGGGGCATTGAATACATGAGTCAATAAGTCAACGCAGTTGTGCAGGACTGTGGTCAGGCCACATTTGGACTATTGCATGTATTTCTGGTCACCCTACTACAGGAAGGAATTGGAGTCTTTGGAGAAGGTGCAAAGGAGGTTTGCACAATGCTGCCTGGATTAGCTTTCAGCTACAGGGAGAGGTTTTCAGACTCAGATTGTTTTCTCTGGAACGTCAAAGGTGGAGGGTAGACGATAGAAGTATATAAAATTATGAGAGGCGTAGATAGGTTAGCCAGTCAGAACCTTCAGGCCCAGGGTGGAAATGTCCAACATTAGAGGGCAGAGTTATAGGGTGAGAGGGAGAAATATTAATGGAAATGTGCGGGGCACTTTAAAAAATATATACATAGTGGAGTGGTGGTCTGGAACGCACTACCAGGGGAGGTGGTGGAGGCAGATACGATAGGGGCGTTTAAGAGGCTTTTGGATAGGCACATGGAAGTACAGGGAATAGAGTGATATGGATCCTGTACAGGCAGGAAAAGATCAGTTTAACTTGGCATCATGTTCGGCACAAACATTGTGGGCCGAAGGGCCCGTTCCTGTGCTGTTCCATGTTCTTATGGTCGTAGCATGCAGGAGCCTGATAACAGAGGGGAAGAAGCTGTGCGTGAGTCTGGTGGTGCACGCCTGCGTTCAGGCTTCTGCACCTTCTGCCCCACGGGAGTGGCGAGAAAGAGAAATGAGTTTGGGGCGAGTGTGATAGAGACTGAGGAAGGGAGAATTGGTTAAAATTAGGACGCAGACCTGAAACAAGCTGGAGCAGCAGGGAACTGTGTTGAAGTATGCATGCAGTGTGAAGCTGTAGGTGGTGGAGTCTAGTTTAGTTTATTGTCACGTGTACCGAGGTAGAGTGAAAAGCTTTTGTTGCAAGTCTTTACAGTAGGTGAGACAGTGAGAGCTGACCAGTGATCACAGTGGCACAATGCTGCCTAATTACAGCACAGTTCCACTGTGGAGAGAAATTCATTCTGACTGGCTATTCTATCGATATCTTTCAGAATTGTATACACCCCCATCAGGTTTCCCATCAACCTCTGGCATTCCAGACAAATTAATCCTCTTCTGCACCCTTTCCAAAACAACAGTGGAATTGCTGCCTTTCAGCGCCAGAGACCCGGGTTCGATCCTGACTATGGTGCAATCTGTAGGGAGTTTGTGCGTTGTGGGTTTTCTCCGCATGCTCTGGTTTCCTCCCACGCGCCAAAGACGTACAGATTTGTAGGTTGATTGGCTTTTGGTAAGTTGTAAAATTGTGTCATGTGTGTGGAGGATAGCATGAACTGGTCGGTGCGGACGCAGTGGGCCGAAGGGCCTGTCTCCACGCTGTATCTCTAAAGTCTAAAGCAAATGATGGATGCAACAGCTTGAAAACAAGGCAAACAGTTGGGAGGGCGAGCATTGAGGGACCGTTAGGTGGAAATTAAATGTCGGCAGGAAGCTTCCCAAAGACCGATCAGAGAACCACTTTCTGCAGAAATGGAGCTGCAAAATATAATAAGGTCTATTAAAAATGTATGGGTTCTTTTCCGTTTCAAGCTTGGGTGTCTGATGCCTTGCTCTCAGTTGAGTACTGGCGGTTCACGATCTCCTTTCACTTGCTGCAGCCATCTCAGGAGACAGAGTAGGGCGCAGGCCCGAATCTGAACCCACACACCCTCGCTGGCAGTCAAAGCAATAAGTCCAGGCGCAACTATAATACAATAGTTCCACTGCTCTCTCCCGTGTATCCATCAAGTGAATGATTTTTGAACTGGGCTTTCCAAACTTGAGAGATGCGTGTGATGTTGAATAGCCTCTCATTCGTTAGGGATACAGTGTGGAAACAGCCCCTTCAGCCCACCGAGTGCGCGCTGATCAGCGATCCCTAGCACTACCCTACACACGCGGGACAATTGCCATTCTTTTTTACTGAAGTCAATTAACCCACAAACCTGTACTCCTTGGAGTGTGGGAGGAAACCAGAAAAAACTCACACAGTCACAGGGAGAACGTACAAACTCCGTACAGACAGCACCCGTAGTCAGGATCGAACTCGGATCTCTGGCACCGTAAGGCAGCAGCTCTACCACAGTGCCATTTTTGGAGAGCTTCACCTTTGCAGAAGCGGACAGCACAGGCGTTCGTACGGTGGCACAGCGGTAGAGTTGCTGCTTTACAGCAGCAGAGACCCGGGTTCGATCTTGACTAAGGGTGCTGTCTGTACAGAGTTTGTACATTCTCCCTGTGACCGCGTGGGCTTACTTCGGGTGCTCCGTTTTCTCCCACACTCCAAAGACGTACAGATTTGTAGGTGAATTGCAAGTTGTCCCTAGTGTGTGGGATAATGCTAGTGTACAGGGTGATCACTGGTCATTGAGAACCCGGTGGGCCGAAGGGATTGTTTCTGTGCCGTATCTCTAAAGTCTAAAATATTGTTTAAAAAAAAAGTTGAACGGAGAGGTGGACAAGTGGCAGATGGAAAAGCTGGCTGGGTGCGAGGTTAGGCCTGGGGCCTGGCTCACTGCCCGGCTTCAAGCCAGCTGGGTGGGGCTGACCTTGTGGATGTGACCCAAGGCGCTGGGAATCCACTGGATTGGGCAAGCGGAGAATTCCCAACACCAACCTCGGTGGGGGAAACGTTCCAAACCGCTTACATTAAAGAAAGGTGGCAGGGATTTTCTTTTCATTTACTAATTCGTCAGAGGCGAGCGTTGCGGGGCAAGCTAGCAGGCACAGAACATCGATGGAATGATTTTCTGGCACAAAGTCAACAATACTATGGGTCAGGAGTTACTCAAGGGTCAGACCAGATAGATTAGTTATAGTTCAATCTGACACAAAACATCACCTGTTCCTTTTCTTCAGAGATGCTGCCTGACCAGCTGAGTTACTTCAGCATTTTGTGTCTATCTTTAGTTTTAGTTTAGAGATACAGCGTGGAAACAGCCCAGTGATCACCCCATCCACTAGCTCTATCCCACACGCTAGGGACAATTTATAATTTTTACTGAAGCCAATTAAGCGACAAACCTGCACGTCTTTGGAGAGTGGAAGGAAACCGGGGAAAACCCACGCGGTCACAGGGAGAACGTACAAACTCCGTACAGACAACACCTGTAGTCTGGATCGAATCCTGGTCTCTGGCACTGTAAGGCAGCAGCTCTACTGCTGCGCCACCGTGCTGCTCTTGTCAGAGGCTATCATTGCAGGCAAATCTAGCAGGCACTGAACGTCGATGGAATGATTAACTGGGACTAAGCCAGCCTTAGTTCCTTGCGTCTGGAGTTACACACAGGTCAAACCAGGCATTTTTAGTTTAGTTTAGAGATACAACGTGGAATCAGGCCCTTCGTCTAACGAGTCCGCACCAATCAGCGATCACCATTCACACTAGTTCTAGCCTACTCACTAGGGAGAATTTCCAGAGTCCTATTAACCTACAAACCTGCACATCTTTGTCGTGTGGGACCAAATGCGAATAGGAGTGTGGCATTTTGTTTTAAGAAAGCAGGAAAAAGCCTGGTAACTAGGTTTGTGAGTCCAACATCAGTGATAGGATAGATACAGTTTCCTTTACAGATGCAGCATGGAATCAGGCCCTTCAGCCCATCAAATCCAAGCTGGCCATCGATTACCCGTTCACACTAGTTTAACGTAATTACACTTTCCCATCCATTCCCCACACACTAGGGGCAATATTACAGAGGCCAATTAACCTACAAAACCGCATTTCTTTGGGAAGTGGGTGGAAACCAGAGCACCTGAAGGAATCCCACAGGGTGAATGCGCAAGCTCCACGCAGCCAACACTAGAGGTCAGGATGGAACCGAGGTCTCAGGCGCTGTGAGGCAGCAGTTCTATCAGCCGGTCACTTGGCTGCTCTTAGTTTTACTCTCTTTTGCGATTTATTGTCGCAAACATCACACCCATCATACCAACCCATGAGAGAGAACTCCAGCACCATACATCTCAGCTATATCTTTTAGCTTAGTTTAGAGATGCAGTGTGGAAATAAACACTTTGGCCCACCGAGTCTATGTCAACCAACGATTCCCATACACTATCCTTTATTGTCATCTATTTACAACACTGGGTTTCATTGCTTCTGTATTAAAATGTATGTCACTGCACCACCAAGTGGCCGCTGAAATTAGGTACACCTGACCACCCGAAGATATTGATCCAGTTATTTTTATATAAAGCAACCAATTCTGAAAAAGGGTCCCATTCCTTCTCTCCGGAGATGCTGCCTGTCCCGCTGAATTACTCCAGCCTTTTGTGTCTACCTTTAAGATAATACTGATATCCCCGTTCACCAACATGAAGTCTGTCTCAACAGAGAGGGCATTTCTTTGGCCGTGCTTAGGAAATTTTGGCCTCTGTCTGACAATTTATATTCAGACTGAGAGAAAACCCAGGCTGTTACAGGGAGAACGTATAAACACCGTACAGACAGCACCCGTAGTCAGGATTGAACCCAGGTCTCTGGCGCTTTGATGCAGCAACTCTACCGCGATTGGTAGCTGCCTGGGCACCTGGAGAAAACCCACGCAGGTACAAACTCCATACAGACAGCACCCGTAGTCAGGAGGAGGAGGATGGTGTGTGTGTGTGTGTGTGTGTGTGTGTGTGTGTGTGTGTGTGTGTGTGTGTGTGTGTGTGTGTGTGTGTGCGCGCGCTTGTGTAAATAAAGTATTATAGGTTCAGTTCAGCTTTAAGCTGGAGATATTCTTTGACAAGCACATTTGGAATTACGAAAAAACATGTCGTATAAAACAGTTTACTGTTCAACAGCCTTGAGTAACTAGACATGGTCTCAATGGAGAATGCACCAAGTGTCTCTAGACCCTTGTTACCTGACATGCTGAATACTGCAAGGATTTTCTTGGTTTTCTTTCACATTTCCAGCACCCACAGCATTTAGCTTTTGCATAATTTAGCTGTAGCTGGATGATTTATGCTGATGAATAATATTTCAACAGCTACCACTGCCAGGGATATTGGAGACTGCAGGAAAAAGCTGACGGGCACACTTCATGCAGCATCAAAGTTTGCACCCCAACACATGCAAATAACGTTACCAAACGTAAACTTCCTACCTCCGACTCCACATCCGTTTTATGAACTCTGCTATGGCAGTCACAGGAACTCAACAAAACAGGAGCAAAGTGGCTCAACTGTTTAATATGAGCCATGCTTAACTCTCCTGGGCTTACAACACCTCTTCTGGGTCTGATGAAGGGTCTCGACCAAAACGTCACTTATTCCTTTATAATCCTACTACTAATCAAGAAACTATCAATCTCCACCTTAAAAATATGCATTGACGGCCTCCACAGCCTTCTGTGGCAATGAATTCCATAGATTCACCACCCTCTGATAAAATAAATTCCTCCTCATCTCCTTTCTAAAGGTACGCCCTTTTATCCCGAGGCTGTGGCCTTTGCTCCTAGACTCTCCCACTAGTGGCAACATCCTTCTCTCCAGAGATGCCTGCCCGAGACTTTTAGATAGGAATGGAATGGCTGTATGTGGATCATGTGCAGGTAGATGAGATCAGTTTATCTTGGCATTGTGTTCAGCACACACATTGAGCTGAAGCAGTCTCAGTTACTCTGGCATTTTGTGTCTATCTTCGGTGAAAGCAAACATCGGCAGTTCCTTCCTATGCCTTTTCTGGGCTGGTCCCTACAGTAGTGACCCGCACATATTGGGGAAGGCAACGGCAGGAGGCCTGCAACAGCCTGGGGCTTGTGTGGAACGGGCACCGCCCATAATACCCAGAGCGTGGACCGGACTCTGAAAATGGCGCCAAAACATGGCGCCTCTTGCATGCAGGTCAGTGGACTATTTCTGTGCAATTTGGTACTCGGCGATGTGCCTAGGTACGGCAAAACTCTGCTGGACCGTTCGTAAGAAAATAATTTCACTGTGCTTTGCACGTGTAACAATAAAAAGCATCATTAAAGGGGCGGCGTGGTAGAGTTGCTGCCTCAGCAGTAGAGTTGCTGCCTCACAGCGCTTGCAGCGCCAAGGACCCGGGTTCGCTCCCGACTACGGAGTTTGTATGTTCTCCCTGTGACCGCCGAGATCTTCGGTTTCCTCCTACACTCCAAAGACGTACAAGGTTTTTGGTTCATTGGCTTGGTATCAAAAATGTAATCGTCCTTAGTATTAGTGTTAGTGTATGGGGATCACTGGTCGGCGCGGACTCGGTGGGCCAAAGGGCGATATCTCTAAACTAAACGAAAATTAAAACCACCATTAGACCTCAATTCCCCAAACTCGTCTCCCTTCTCTTTTAACTTTATAAATCATTGGAGCAGAATTAGGCCATTCGATCCATCGAGTCTACTTCACTATTCAATCATGGCTGATCGACCCTTCCCTCTCAACCCCATTCTCCTGCCTTCTCCCCCATAACCTTTGATGACCTTACTAAGCAAGAACCCGTCAATCTCCGCTTTAAACATACCAGATGCTTCAGAGGAGATATGACAGATAAAAAATTATGAGAGGCATAAATAGGGTAGACAGTCAGAGCCTATGGTGGAAATGTCGAAGACTAGAGAGCACAGCCCTAAGGAGAGAGGGGCAAAGTTAATAGGAGTTGTGCGGGTCATGTTTTTTGTTTAGAGTTTGATACGCAGAGTTTTGGCCTGGAGTGTTCTGCCAAGGATAGTGATGGAGGCAGACATGATAGTGGCATGTGAGAGGCTTTTAGGTAGGCATGGAATGGAGTGGAGGGATATGGACCATGTGCAGGTAGATGAGATTAGTTTATCTTGTTTGCCACAGACATTGTGCTGAAGCAGTCTCAGCCAGAGTGGATGATCCATCCCAGTTTCTTTAGTTTAGTCTACTTTAGAGATACAGCATGGAAACAGGCGCTTTGGCCCACCGAGTCCGCGCTGACCTCCGATCACCTGTACACCAGTTCTATCCTACACACTGGGAACAATTTACTGAAGCCAATTAGCATACAAGTGTGCACATCTCTGGAATGTGCGAGGAAACTCACTCGATCACAGGGAGAACATGCAAACTCCATACAGACAGCACCCGTAGTCAGGATTGAATCCGAGTCTCTGGCGGCGCAAGGCAGCAACTTTACCGCCCCGAGATTCACACGAGATCTCACCCACCCCAGAAACTAGTCTTTAGCCAAATTCATAACAACCGAAATAAATGTCCGAGAAGACTGGTTGCAATGTTGGCTACAGGACCCGACAACCTTTGATTGTAATGCCATGGACCCAAGAACTAGCCACACCAAGAAAGGAATACATCGGGTAGCCGCACAGAGTCTCTTGCCCAGAATTAGGGGACATAGGTTTAAAGTGAGGGGGGGGAAAGATTTAAAAGGAACCCGAGGGGTAACATTTTCATTCAAAGGATGGTGGGTGTATGGAACAAGCAGCCGGACGGTAGTTGAGGCAGGTACAATCACAATGTTTAAGAAATATTTAGAGAGGCACATGGATTGGATAGGTCTAGAGAGATATGGGCCAAACTCAGGCAGGTGGGACCAGTGTAGATGGGACATGTTGGCCGGTGTGGGCAATGCCACACAATGTGTGCACTGTATTTCTCTTTGACGTCCAGCCAAGATGTTCCAGCACAGTTGCAAAATTGGCATCTAGCCAACCATGTGGATCATTGCCCAGGTACATCCTGTTCACAAAAAGTAGGACAAATCCAATGCAACTAATTACAGCCCGATCATTCACTTTGGGAAGTCAACCCATGGTGTCATTCACAATGAATGATAGGGCCCCAGGGGAGTGGTGTAGAGCAGAGGCATCTAGGAATACAGGTGCACAATTCCCTTAAAGTGGTGGCACAGGTTGCTAGGGTAGTCAAGATGGCTTTCGTTACATTAGCCTTCATCGGTCAGGGTGTCGAGTACAGAAGTTGGGACATCATATTACAGTTATACACAACGTTGGAGGCCGCATTTGGAGAATTGTGTTGTTTTGGTTACTCTGCTATAGGAAGGATGTTGATAAGCTGGAAAGAGAGCAGAGAAGATTTGCAAGGATGTATCCAGGACTCGAGGGCCTGAAGGGAGAGGCTGGGCAAGCTAGGACTTTATTCCTTGGAGTGCAGGAGGATGAGGGGTGATCTTATAGAGGCATATGAAATAATGAGAGGAATGCACAGTCTCTTGCCCAGAATAAGGGTATCAAGAGCCAAGAGGACATAGGTTTAAGGTGAGAGGGGAAAGGCTTAAAAGGAACCTGAGGGCAACATTTTCACTCAAAGGGTGGTGGGTATGTGCAATGAACTTCCAGAGGAGGTAGTTGAGATAGGTACAGTTACAACATTTAACTGGGACAGGTCCATGGACAGGAAGGGTTTAAGAGGGATATGGACCAAATGCAGGCAAATGGGACTTGTGTAGATGGGGCATCTTGGCTGGCATGGACGAGATGGGTCAAAATGCCTGTTCCCATGCTGTATGTCTCTATGAGTCACCTCTCAATCAAGTGGTGGAAGGTACTATCCAGTGACACTTGCTGAACAATATTACTTTTCGCCAAAGCCCAGTTTGAGTTCTGCAAAGACTGCTCTGTTCCAGATCTCTTTGCACTCTTCGTATTAACGTGGATCAAACAGAGGACGTTGAGAGCGAAGGAGAGTGTGACTGTCCTCGACATTAAGACAGCGTTTCACCAAGTTTCACCATCAAGGTGTCAATGAGTATCCGGGTGACAAAACTCCAATAAATGGAGTCATACATTCCATGCAATAAAGTAGATGTCAAGGGTAGCATCATCGACCAAAGGCCCATGTGGAACAATCATGCAAGGAGGGTCTCCACCCAAAACATCACTCATTCCTTCTCTCCAGAGATGCTGCCTGTCCCGCTGAGTTACGACAGCATTTTGTGTCTAACCATGTAAATATGTTGGAAGGATGATAGGCCAAGGGGGCAGGGAGGGAGGGAGGGTGGAGGAAGGCAGGCCAGGGGGTGGGGTGTTCGATCTCTCTACCCAACAGCAATGTGGCACTAACTTTACACTACCATTTTTGACAGCGGCACAACAGTAATGTTGCTGCCTACCCAGGTTCGTTCCTGACGACGGGTGCTGTCTGTACGGCATTTATACCATCTCCCTGTGACCTGCATAGGTTTTCTCTGGCTGTTCCAGTTTCCTCCCAAAGCCCAAATGTGTGCAGGTTTGTAGGCTAATTGGCTTAAAGGATAGCACTAGCGTATGGATTATTGTGGTTGGTGTGGATCTGGAGGGCCGAACGGCCTGTTTCCACACTGTAAGTCTACACTAAACGTGTACTCAAGGGATTACCTCAAGAAGCTCCACTAACCATGGCAACCTTCTCATGGGTGCTCCTTACAGCAATGCCGGAGAATGCCGGGGATAAAATGAACCATTTATCAGTAACTTTAACCATCATTCACTTCCCTTTCAAGTTGCCAGGCAACCAAAGCAGAGCTCAAGTGGAGTCTGGTCATCCACTCAACACTAGGCAGATATTTTTCATACAAGGCAAACATTTTCTATTAATCTATCGGCGACATTTCAATGCCACCTCTCCTGAATTGTCATTCTCCGAGCCAGAAACACAAGCCCCCGCCATTGCTGGAAGATAATATTAGCGACAAGTGTAATAATGAGACGAGAATGGAATAAGTACGTAACACCTCCCACGCAGGTTTCGGGAAGTAGTGATGTGCACCCTCGGCATCAATTAAACTGGACGGCAGCATCTGTGTTCAACATACTAAACACTTGTGGCTGCTAAATGCTAATCATGACAATAGGACAAATTTAGAATTAGAATTAGATCCTTTATTTGTCATTCAGACCTTACGCTCTGAACGAAATGTCGTTACGTGCAGCCATACATACAATAATAAACAGAACAGACAGTAAACACAAATTAACATCCACCAGAGTGAGTCCACCAAGCACCTCCTCACTGTGATGGAGGCAAAAATCTTAGGGCTGCTGTCTCTTCCCTCCTCTTCTCCCTCTGCGCTGAGGCGATACCCCACCGGGCGATGGTAAGTCAGTCCCGCGGCTCACCGAGCTCCGCGAACGGGCCGGTTCAAACACCGCGGCCCGGGGTGGTCAAAGCTGCCGCCCTCCAGTCCAGCGGACACAGCTGTTGACGACGTCATCAACTGGCCCGCGGCCGAACCCCGGACTCAGGCCGCCAGAACGCCGTCTCAGCCACCGGAGCACCGTTCCAGCCCCGAGCCGGGTCGCCCTCACGTGAGCGCCGTTCCACCCTCGAGCCAGGCCGCCCTCACGGGAGCGCCGTTACCCTCGATCTGGGCCGCCCTCATGGGAGCGCCGTTACCCTCGAGCCAGGCCGCCCTCACGGGAGCGTCTCAGCCCCGCGCCAGGCCGCCCTCACGGGAGCGCCGTTACCCTCGAGCCAGGCCGCCCTCATGGGAGCGTCTCAGCCCCTCACGGGAGCGCCGTTCCAGCCCCGAGCCGGGCCGCCCTCACGGGAGCGAGCCCAGGGCGAGTCCCGACAGGCTCTGCCTCCGGAGCCTCGAGGTCGCCAGCTCCGCCATTAGGCTTCAGCGCAGACGGAGGCAGAGAAGGGGGATACGACAAGAAAGTCGCATTCCCCCGAAGGGAGAGACAGAAAGCCCTGTTTCAACCCCCAACCCCCCCCCCCCCCACACAAGACAAACCTAAAAACCAAAAACTTAACCAAACAAGACAAAAAAAACAACACAAAAAAGTAAAAACAAACGGACTGCAGGCGAGCCGCAGCCGTTCACCAGCGCCGCCACTTCAAATAGACTGAAAGTCAAGTATGTACAATTATAACAGGCATAGATAAGGTAGACAGACAGTCTGCAGAAGGATTTGGATCGGTTAGGAGAGTGGGCAAAGTGGTTGCAAAGCGGGTCAGGCAGTGTCTCCGGAGAAAAGCAATAGGTGACGTTTTGGGTCAGGACCTTTCTTCAGAGGATGCATTACGTGCAGGCAGATACTGCAAGAGTTGGTCTCTGCATCATGTTCAGTACAGATATTGCCAAAGAGCCTGTTCCTATGCTGGGTCTGCATTATATGTTCAATAAGGTCTCAAGCAATGAGCCCATGTCCCCAAGTTTGGGGAGACAAAAGTCTGCTGTTAAGAATATAGGTGCAGCCTCTGTCTGTCAGATATAAAAGTTGGTATAATACAGTAAGTTTTGCAATCTCTGTGATGCTAGATTCCTCAGAACTCAAGGATAAATCACAGCCCTGACTACCTTCAAAAGGTTGTACAGACATTCTAAAGCACTTAAAGTGAAGCCCTTATTGATTTGTAAATGGAGTATGGAGATGTTAAGGAAGCCAAGTTAAGCCAACAAGTTCATAAGTTCTAGGAGCAGAATTATGCCATTCGGCCCATCAATTCTACTCCGCCATTCAATCATCACTGATCTATCTTTCCCTCACAACCCCATTCTCCAGCCTCCCCCCCCATCTCCATAACCGCTGACACCCGTACTAATCAAGAATCTGTCAATCTCCACCTTAAAACATCCATTGTTTGGCCTCCACAGCCGTCTGTGGCAATGAATTCCACAGATTCATCATCCTCTGACTAAAGAAATTCCTCCTTATCTCCTTTCTAAAGGTACGTCCTTTTATTCTGAGGCTATGGCCTCTTGTCCTAGAATCTCCCATGAGTGGAAACATCCTCTCCGCATTCACTCTATCCAGGCCTTTCACTATTCTGTATAATTCAATGAAGCCCCCCTCATCCTAAACTCCAGCGAGCACAGGCCCAGTGTCTTCCAGCGCTCATCATATGTTAACCCAAACATTCCTGGAATCATTCTCGTAAACCTCCTTTGGACCAGTGCCAGGACATCCTTACTCAGATATGTGGTTAAAATTTGCTCACAATATTCCAAATGCAGGCTGACCAGAGCATGTAATGCCTCAGCATTACATGCCTATATTGCCCCTGTCCCACTTAGGAAACCTGAACAGGAACCTCTGGAGACTTTGCGCCCCACCCACAGTTTCCGTGCAGTTCCCGGAGGTTCCAGGAGGTTTCTGTCAGTCTCCCTACCTGCTTCCACTACCTGCAAACTCCGGCAACCACCTGCAACCTCCGGGAACCGCATGGAAACCTTAAGTGGGGCGCAAAGTCTCCAGAGGTTTCCTTCAGGTTTCCTAAGTGGGGCAGGGGCATATTTGTCTTCCCTACTACCGATTCAACTTGTAGCGACTGAAGAGGTATAAGCTACTAGTTTACCAACAAGATACTCAAAGAGCTGGAGTAACTCAGCGGTCAGGCAGCATCTCTGGAGGACGTGGATGGGCGATGTTTCGGGTCAGGACCCTGCTTCAAACAATCGTGGCTCTGGGAGAGAGTCTGGGTCAGAATGCTGTCGAAGAGCAGGAGAGAGGCCTGAATCACGGAGGGGAGGCAGTGAGAGAGGGTCTCACAGACTCCTGTCAGACAGATGAGGAGAACTTCTTCAAAGCCGGCATACCTTGAGATGTAGTGGGGGAGTAAATTGGGGCAGACACATGGAACTGCAGATGCTAGTTTATAAAATACACTAAATGCTGACTGGCAAAGGGTTCTCCATAGACACTGGCTGACCCGCTGCGTTACTCCAGCACTGGGTGAGTGGACAGATACTGACCATTTAAAAAAAATCACCCTGAGTCAATGGAGTAGACACTTAATTGTTGAAAAATATCCCCGAAGCATACACAGCCCTATCTTCAATTCACTGTCACCTCCTCAAAAAAAAAATCAATCACAACTTGTGACACATAACCTCTCCTGGAGTCAGAGTCATACAGCGAGGAACAAGATCTTTCAGACTAACTTGCCCACGCCAGCCAACATGCCCATCTACACTAGTCCCACCTGCCTGCGTTTATCCCAGATCCTTCTAAACGTGTCCTATCCATGTCCTGTCAATGTTTCTTAAACGCTGTGAAAATACCTGCCTTAACTACCTCTTCAAGCAGCTCGTTCCATACACCCTCCACCCCACGTGTGAAAAAGTTGCCTCTCTGGTTCCTATTACATCTTTCCCCCCCCCCCCACCTTAAACCAATGTCTTCTGTTTTTTGATTCCCCTACTTAAAGTAAATGTACAGAGCCTTTTAGCTCTTGAGTTCAGCAACATCCTCATAAACCTCGCCCACACGAAGCAACGCTGACTATCCCTAAGAACCGCACACTTTTCCAAATAAGCGTAAATCCTCTCTATTAATTTCTCTGTCACTGTCGTAAGGCGGAAAATTCAGTGATTAAGAGAGCAGGAAAGAGTTTCTGGCAGAATTCAGAATCACCTTAAACCCATGTCTCCCTATTATGGACAGCATCACTAATGGAATAAGTCTCTGCAAACTCTGCAAGTTATTCCTGTTTATATTATCTACGCCCGTCATAATTCTTTACTCGTTGTAGCACACTGACAAAATAGCTTACAACACAGTGGCACAGAGGTAGAGTCACTGCCTTACAGCACCAGAGACACAGGGTTCGATCCCGACTACGGGCGCTGTCTGTACGGAGTTTGTATGTTTTCCCTGTGACCGCATGGGTTTTCTCCGGAATATCCGGTTTCCTTCCACACTCCAAAGACCTGCAGGTTTATAGGTCAATTGGCTTCTGTAGAAATTACCCCTAGTGTGTGCAGGATAGAACTAGTGTACAGGTGACCGTTGGTTAGTATGGACTCGGGGGGCCGAAGGGCCTGTTTCCACGCTGTATCTCAAATAACTAAATCCTAAAACAGAAGAAACCCAATACTCCTGCAATTGCCAAGGCGGTGAACACTACGTACTTAATACAGGTCTATAGGATTAGTTAGTATAGTACAGTGAACATGGTGGGTCGAATGGCCTATTCCCGTGATGCAGGTCTGTGACTCCATGACAACAGCATACTGAATGACCAAATTACAAAACATCTCCATTTAGTCACCAAGGGTGATCGAGTTTCCAGATGTCTCTCAATTTAACCCTCCATCCCACTCTGACCTCTTTCTTTGACCTGCTGGGCATGTCCAATGAAAATCCAGGAACAACACCTCATCTCCACAAGAGTATAAAATGCAGCAGGAAAAATAAAAGGGGAACTGGTGCCAGGTGTTTACATGCAGGGACCAGACTGATTGCAGGAAGCGCAGTGAGGAAGTTACAAAAAAAAAAGGAAATAAGGCAGGCAAAGAAAGTGAAAAATATCCAAAAATACAAAGGAATCCAAAAATACTCACAGAGCTCAGAGAGTGTGGAAACAGGCCCTGCAGCCTGAAGAGTCTGTGCCGACCATTCATACTAATCTTACACTAATCTCAATTTATACTCCTCACAGCTCCCGCAAGACAAACAGTCACCCACACAGGTGGCGCAGTACACGAGTTCATAGTTATAAGAGCACAATTAGGTCATTCGGCCCATCTACTATGCCATTCAATCATGGATGATCTATCTTTCCCTCTCAACCACATTCTCCTGCCTTTTCCCCATAACCCCTGACACCCGTACTAATTAAGAATCTGTCAATCGCCACCTTAAAACTATCCATCACCTTGGCCTCCACAGTAGTCCGGGACATACAGAGCCAGAGACCAGTGTTCCATCCTGACTACAGGTGCAGTCTGGACAGAGTTTGGACGGTCATCCCATGCTCCAAAGACGTACAGGTTTGCAGTGAATTGGCCTTGTATTCTGGGATGTAGGAGTGCAAGAAGCCAAGAACTAGTGTACGGGTGATCGTTGGTTGGTCCAAGGGGCTTGGTTCCATGCTGTCTCTCGAACCTAAATTAAACCAGGAGCAATTTCCAATGGCCAATTTACCTGCTGACCCTTACATTTTGGTATGTGTAAGGGAACTAGAGCACCCGGTGGAAACTCATGCAGTCACAGGGAGCTCAGGCAAACTCCACAAAGACAGCATGGGTAGCTTACAACCCAGTTATGAAAACCGAATTCTCTAATTTTAAGTAACCTAATAACACTCCTTTTCACTCTTGCTCCCTTCCTCTCCCCTAGTCATTTTACCAGTTCCACAGTTCACCACATTGTGTCCCTCTTGAGATCACACCTTTGGGGGGGGGGGGGGGAGGACGGTGGGGGGGGGGGGTGGGGGGGATGGGGGGGGTGGGGGGGATGGAGGGTGGGGGGGGGATGGAGGGTGGGGGGGGATGGAGGGTGGGGGGGGGGTCCCCAGGAGTCTGGAAACCACCAGTTGTTGTATCCTTGTTCATAAAAGGGTGTAGGAATAAACCCAGTAACTACACTATTCAAAAACCCAACTATGCAGCTTCCATCTTGAAAACCGAGATGCAGGAAAACAACTTGAGGGCCTCGTGGGATGGCCACAAACTCTCCAACCACTTCCCACCCCCGTGTACCTCGGAGTCACACACTCGACAGGACACTCACACCTTCGGAACACCAAAGCCGAGGTCAACGCACGCAACAACATCCTGCGCAAACTGGTAAACTCGAAGTTGGGGCGCTGATCCGCCAACCATCCGTGCAACTGCCCTAGCCCCGTGCATCCCCGCAGCTGAATACGCTTGCTCAAGCTGGAGCCGCTCCCACCACACCAAACTGGTCGACTCAACCCTCAACCGCATTACCACGGGATGCATAAAGACAACGCCAGTCCCGTGCCTCTACACCCCTAGCCGGTATTGCCCCCCCCCCCATATCAGACGATCCATCGTCGCCCAAGACGAGCGGGGAGCGCAGGAGACCGATTCCAGGCACGGGCACACAGCACCTCCACCCCGACCGAAACCCAGAGCCAGTTTCTTGCAGACAGTCCCACCTCTCCAGACAACCAAAGAAACAGCAAGGACCAACATCTGGAAAGATGAATGGAATCAGCTCAACACACGAGCCCACGACTGGATGGAGAGAGGAATCACTCCGACTGAATGCCTCGCCGTCGGGCACGACCTCCCATGGCCAACCTGGAAGACCCTCAACAGATTACGAGTGGAGCAGGGGAGGTGCAAAGCACTTATGAAAGCATGGAACTACCAGGCAGAAGACACATGCAGCTGTGGAGCAGTACAATGTCCCACCTACTGGAGTGTGACGACGCCCCCCAGTGCAGCCCCCAGGACCTGGCTGAACCGACCCGACCAGCTGTGACCTGCGCCAGATACTGGCAGAACGACATCTGAGATTGCAACGGACTCGAAGAAGAAGACTACACTATAGTTTAAGCACAGTAGTGGGGAAAGTTCCAGAAACAATAATCAGGGCCAGAATTAGCTGTTACTGGAACAAGTGTGGAGAATTGGAAAAAGCCAGCGTGAATTTGTGAAAGGCAAATCACGTGGCTGACTTGATAGAGGGTGCTGATGAAATAACAGCGAGGGTGGATGGGAAAAGGGACTGATGTGGAATATATGTATAAGCTGGAGTAACTCAAAATAATAGAGTAACAAATCGCTGGAGTAACGCAGTGGGCCAGGCAGCGTTTCGAGTCGGGACCTTTCTTCAGATCAGGTTTGAAGAGAGGGTCCCCCACCTGAAAATTCACCTATCCAGGTTATCCAGAGATGCTGCCTGAGTTAGTCCAACATTTTGTGTCAGCAGTTCCTGCGGATATAGGCTTATCGTTGTTTTCTCCTGAATGCAGGAGGTTGAAGTGAGATCTGATAGAAACATATAAAACTATGGGAGACAAGGAGAGGATACAGTCAGAACTGTTTCCCCCAGGGTGGCAATGTAAAAGACTACAGGGCATATCTTTAAGGCGAGAGGGGAAAGTTTAAAGGAGATGCGCAGGACAAGTTTTGTTTTGCACAAAAAACAAAATCCTTCGAGGGTGCCCGTGGTGGACACACATATTGTACGCTGTGGGGCCCAGTTTCTGTGCTGTACTTTTGTATAGGCGACGTTTCGGATCAAGATTCATCTTCAGACCTCGACCCGAAACGTCACCTATTGCTTTTTTCCAGAGATGCTGCCTGACCCGCTGAGTTACTCCAGCTTTTTGTGTCTATCTTCGGTGTGAACTGGCATCTGCAGTTCCTTCCTAGGCTGGAATGGAATAAAAGGGATTGCAGGGAGAAAGAAGTAGAACATTAGGAAAAGATAATCAGAAACAGAGTATTGGTGAAATATGTATTTTCAGATTGGAGAAAGGAAGAGTTTGCTGAGGATCAGTATCAGCTCGTTACTTTTCTTAACATACACTGATGATGTGAACTTGGCTTCATAGGATGATTTACAAATCTGCAAATGACAAAACCTGGAAGAGTAGGAGGCTGTGAGGAGTGTACACAGAGTCCGTGCTGACCAAACATTATCTGCACACTAATTCTATTCTACACCCGAGTGACAATTTACAGAAACCAATTAACCTGCAAATCTGCACGCCTTTGGAATGTGGGTGGAATTTGTAGCACTTGGAGAAAACCCACACTGTCACGGGGAGAACGTACAAACTCCCTACAGACAGCACCCATAGTCAGGATCGAACCCGGGATACCACTGGCAGATATCGCCATAACGTGCTGGAGTAACTCAACGGTTCAGGCAGCATATCAGGAGAAAAAGGATGAAGTTTTGGGACTCTTCCCATAGTTTTCCTCCATGGATGCTGCCTGACCCGCTGAGTTACTCCAGGCCTTTGTGCCTATCTTGTGAAAACACCAGCATCTGCAGCTTTGTTTCTACAATGAGAGACATAGGTCAGGAGTGGGTGGATAAGTGGTGTGTGAAATTAAAATGAGAACTGTGAAGTATCATACTTTGGTATGAAAAAGGTGAAAAGGCTGAAATGACCTACTCTTGCACCTATTTTCTACGTTTCTAAATAAGAGGGTTCCATTTTTAAAGAAACAGAACACAGGAATACACTGTCAGTGGAAGCTGCAACTGCAGTCCTTGGTTTTAATAACTTGGAGATACAACGTGGAAACAGGCCCTTCGTGCCCTCGAGCCTGTGCCGATCAGCGATCAACCTGCACACGAGTTCTAACCTACACATTAGGGGACGATTTATAAAAGCCAGGTAACCAGCAAACCTGCACGCCTTTGGAATGTGGGACGAATCTCACGCGGTCACAGGGAGAATGTACAAACTCCATACAGACAGCGCCCGTAGTGAGAATCAAACCCGGTCTCTGCTGCAGTAAGACAGCAAGCAGCTCAACCACTGCGCCACTGTACCGACATAAGACAGAATGAGACTATTCAGCCCATCAAGTCTGCTCCGCCATTCAAACATGGCTGATCCATTTCCTCCAGAGGAAATACATCCACCAGGGTTGCTGCCTAACACACTGAGCAATTATTTCCTCTATCCCACTCTCACAATCCCCCGCTCCCTCGCACTGTCTCTCCAATCCTCTCCCTCATCTCCTCCCTCTACCCCTCTCCCTCCAACCCTCTCCCTTCCTCTCTCGAACCCCCTTCCCTCCCTCTCACCAACCCCGTCTCCCTCTCTCTCTAGCCCCCCCCCCCCCCCCCCCATACACATACATACACACACAGCCCACCCTAAAGGGCATTTACAACAATTCTCATCTTAATTTACTCGAGGAGTTTTTTTTCCGCCTCATCATTTGGTGGGTTTTTTTCAGTGCACAGAATCGGAAGTATCAATATTACTCAGCCAAAGGAAATAGCAGGAGCTAGCCCCACATTGACTCTCCAGCACCGAATACAGGCTGCACACATTTAGCCCAGCACTTTCATGCAGCATTTACAAAGGTCACAGGGAGTGTGCAGGCCTATTGTTTTCAAACTGAGGCAACGTCCTTTATAAGGACATTGGTAGTGAGGCAGTAGCACAGAAATAGAACATTAATATTGAAACAAACATAGTCATATTGATTAAACCAGCCTCCCTCCATCTCCTTTTCATTACATACAGCACAGATGTTTGCTTGCTCATTGCACTCCGCTGTGCATTAGGAATTCATAGCTCCGCATAAAAAATGCAACACTTGTGTTTATGAGCACATATACATATCCACAAACATCACCGGGCCCTAGCTCATGTTATAGGAGGAGAATTAGGCCATTCGGCCCATCAAGTCTACTCCACCAATCAATCATGGTTGATCTATCTTTCCCTCTCCATTCCCCTGCCTTCTCCCCCATAGCCCCCGACACCTGTACTAATCAAGAATATATCAATCTCTACTTTAAAAATATCCATAGACTTGGCCTCCACAGCTGTCTGTGGCAATGAATTCCACAGATTTACTACCCTGTGACTGAAGAAAATCCTCCTCATCTCCTTTCTAAAGGTATGTCCTTATATTCTGAGGCTGTGGCCTCTGGTCCTAGACTCTCCCACTAGTGGGAACATCCTCTCCAAATTCACTCTATCCAGGCCTTTCACTATTCGTAGCGAGTCATAGTCAGTAAGCTGACTGCACTGTGAATAAGGCCTCGCTCTCTTCTCCTCCCATGCATCCTGAACCATTTAAACAATTAGGTTTAAACACGCATCTAATTCATCACACAAATCGTTCCAACGATTCGTTGAAAGGGAATAATGAGCTTTGAGCTGCAATCTGTGGCCAGCGAATCCCCGGCCAATCATGCCCCACGCATAGTGAAAGTCCTGCATAGAGTGGATGTGGAGAGGATGTTTCCACTAGTGGGAGAGTCTAGGACCAGAGGCTATTGCCTTAGAATAAAAGGACATATCTTTAGAAAGGAGATGAGGAGGAATTTCTTTAGACAGAAGGTGGTGAATCTGTGGAACTAATTGCCGCAGAAGGCAGTGGAGGCAGTCAATGGATATTTTTAAGGTGGAGATTGATAGTTTCTTGATTAGTACGGGTGTCAGGGGTTATGAGGGAAGGCAGTAGAATGGAGTTGACAATGTACTCCACAACTTGAGACTTCACAAATTTAAAATCACGTGTGGTTAAAGTGCACATTGTCAGATTTTATTAAGGGCCATTTTTACACATTTTGGTTTCACCATGTAGAAATTACAGCAGTGTTTATACATAGTCCCCTCCATTTCAGGGCACCATAATGTTTGGGACACAGTAATGTCATGTAAATGAAAGTAGTCATGTTTAGTATTTTGTTGCATATCCTTTGCATGCAATGACTGCTTGAAGTCTGCGATTCATGGACATCACCAGTTGCTGGGTGTCTTCTCTGGTGATGCTCTGCCAGGCCTGTATTGCAGCCATCTTTAGCCTATGCTTGTTTTGGGGGCTAGACTCCTTCAGTTTTCTCTTCAGCGTATAAAAGACATGCTCAATTGGGTTCAGATCGGGCGATTGACTTGGCCACTCAAGAATTGACCATTTTTTAGTTTGGAAAAACTCCTTTGTTGCTTTAGCAGTATGTTTGGGGTCATTGTGCTGCTGTAGAATGAACCGCCAGCCAATGAGTTATGAGGCATTTGTTTGAACTTGAGCAGATAGGATGTGTCTATACACTTCAGAATTCATTATGCTACTACCATCAGCAGTTGTATCATCAATGAAGATAAGTGAGCCAGTACCTTCAGCAGCCATACGTGCCCAGGCCATAATACCCCCACCACCGTGTTTCACAGATGAGGTGGTATGTTTTGGATCTTGGGCAGTTCCTTCTCTCCTCCATACTTTGCTCTTGCCATCACTCAGATATAAGTTAATCTTTGTCTCATTGGTCCACAAGAACTTTTTCTAGAACTGTGGTTGCTCTTTTAAGTACTTCTTTGCAAACTGTAACCTGGCCATCCTATTTTTGCGGCTAACTAGTGGTTTGCATCTTACAGTGTAACCTCTGTATTTTTGTTCATGAAGTCTTCTGCAGACAGTGGTCATTGACAAATCTGATGAAGCTGAATTTTAGTTAAAATATAAGAAGATATTAAATTGGCTTCTGGGCTAGCTTACAGCTTATATTTAGTCTCAAATTAGGCTTGCCTCAGGTTGCGGGTGTGTGGGATAATAAATCCTATAACATTGTCTCCCAAGTGAGGAAGTGACAGAGAAAGAAACAGCTAGTCACATCTTTGAAGTAAGATGCCATAAACCAAATGGCCTATGTTTATGAAGGACCAAATGACAGAGAGGAAGCAGCGAAAGAGCTAGGGTGATCTCTGTGAAGATAAAATGGCATTATCCAAATAGCCAATGTTTATGAAGGACGAGAGAGAAACCAGGGAAGTGGAAAGATAAAATGTCGTAAACCAAATGGCCAATGTTATCTTGTACTATGTAAACAAAAGGCCTTTGATGTGATGCATTCTGTGGAAACCTTTTCCTGTACCTCTGACCATGACTAATGTCTGTGAAATGTGCTAAGGGGACAAAAAAACCCTATTTAAGGCAATGTAATTCTGTTGTTCAGTGTGGTGGACGGAGGACGGTCAAGTGTCTGTATTGGTCACTTGACTGGAGTTCTCCCTCCCTTCCATCGGCCGATAATAAGTAAAGTTGTGAACTGGTCTACCAAACAGTTTGTGTGGTGTCTGTTTATTAAGAAGCGAACCTGGTTTAGTAGTTAAGAAAGTAGCTTTTTCAAATCCATACCTGACGCCTGAAGATTATTTCTGATCTGTTGGACAGGTGTTTGGGGATTTTTCTTTATTATAGAGAGAATTCTTCTGTCATCAACTGTGGAGGTCTTCCTTGGCCTGCCAGTCCCTAAGCGATTATTAAGCTCACCAGTGCTCTCTTTCTTCTTAATGATGTACCAAACAGTTGATTTTAACAAGCCTAAGGTTTGGCTGATAACAATTTTATTCTTGTTTCTCAGTCTCATAATGGCTTATTTGACTTTCATTGGCACAACTTTGGTCCTCGTGTTGATAAACAGCAATAAATGTTTCCAACGGTGATGGAAAGACTAGGTGCTGAAAGCTCCCTTATATCTGTGTTAAGAAGGGAATTAAACACACCTGAGCAATAAGCGAGTTCGGTATTCCGAAAAACGCAAGGAATCATGGGATTTGTCAAAGGTCACTCGCTATAAAGAAAAAGCAAACAAAGTGCTGGCTGCATAAACTTATGTAAATTCTCATCTTTATTCATGATTTATGTGTAAAAATGTGTAAAATATGTATAAAAATATATTTAATCTGAGGAACGGGAATGCCAGTTAGCAGGAGAGCGGGGGCAGATGCGAGTGGGTGACAGGGGGAGACACTGGAGCGGCGGCTGCCCACAGCCAGCGTGAAGAAGAAGCGCTGTCCCACCCCGCCAACCCAAAGCCCCGTACCGACAGGACAGCGGAACTCTCCTGCAGACACCCGCCCAATAAAAGCCCCTCTCCCGTTCCCCAGTCCCTGCCTCCTCTCTCCTGCCATCTATCCCTTTGACCGCCGCTCCTTTGCGGGAACCGTTGCTCAGCGATTCCCGTGGCTGCACCGACTGAAGCCGGAGCTCCGGGTCTGGGGAGAATCGCACCTTCCCTCCCCCACAGTGAGTGGGACCAGAATTCCTCGGCATCGTCACAGGTCACTGAACGACCTCGTCGGGCCGGTGACCGTCTGCTGCACCTCTCCCCTTTTCCGGGAGCTGTCGGTTGGCCCCCTCGGTGCAGCGACGGGAATCCTGTTGGTCTGGGGCTGTCGGTTGGCCCGGCAGGGCGGCGCTGCTCCGAGGCCGAGGGGGCCAACCAACAGCCACTGTAAAAGGGGAGAGGTGCAGCCGACGGTCACTGGCGCGCCGAGGTCGCTCTGTGACCTGTGACGATGCCGAGGAATTCGGGTCCCACTCACTGTGGGGGAGGGCAGGTGCGATTCTCCCCAGACCCGGAGCTCTGGCTTCAGTCGGTGCAGCAACGGGAATCGCTGAGCTTGATGGGCCATATGACCTACTTCTACTCCTATCGCTTATGATCTTATGGAGCAGTATTCGGACAAAGTGTTGCAAACGTTCAGGTCAGGCAACATCTGTACAGAGAAGCATGGTGTTTTTCCTCTCCACCGGTCTTTCCTGACCTGTTGACTATTTGCACAATTGCATATCAGCACCTTCATAGTGCCATATATAGAATCATATAGTCACACATTTAGTTTAGTTTCGAGGTACACCCATTCTGCCCACCGTGTCCGCGCCAAACACCAATCACCCCATAACACTAACACTATCCTACACACTGGGGACATTTCGCAATTTACTGAAGCGAATTAACCTACAAATCTTTGGAATGTGCTTGGAAACCGGAACTCGTGGGGAAAACACACGCGGTCACGTACAGACTCTGCACAGACATCACCCATAGTCAGGATCAAACCTGGGTATCTGGCGCTGTAAGGCAGCAACTCTACCACTGCACCACTGTGCCACCTATAGAGTCATACAGCACAGAAACAGGCCTTTCAACCCAACTCACCCATGCCGACTAGGATGCCCCATCTAAGCTAGTCCTCTTTCTTGCGTTTGACCCACATCCTTCTAAACCAGAGACCGGGTTCAATCCAGACTACAGATGCTCTCTGTAAGGAGTTTGCATGTTTTCCCTGTGCGGGTTTTCTGCGGGTGCTCCAATTTCCTCCCATATTCCCAAAGATGTGCAGGTTTGTAGGTTGATTGGTTACTGTAAATTGTCCCGAGAGTGTAGGATAGAACTAGTGTGCAGATGATCGCTGGTCAGGGCGGTCTCGGTGGGCCGAGGGGCCCGTTTCCATGCTGTATTTCTAAACTAAACCTTTCCCATCCATGTACTTGTCCAAGTTTCTTTTAAATGTGATTGTAGTACTTCCCTCATCAACCTCCTCTGGCAGCTCGTTCCATCTACTCACTATCCTCTGAGAAACAGGTGCCTCTCGGGTTCCTTTTAAATCTTTCTCCTCTCACCTGAAATCTATGATTCTTGATTATCCTACTCCGGAAAAAAGACACTTTGCTTTCATCCTATCTATTCCCTTCATGATTTTATACACCTCTATAAGATCACCCATCAGCCTCCTGTGCTCCAAAGAATAAACTCACAGCCTCTCCCTATCGCTCAAGCCCTGGCAACATCATCGAAAATCTTTGCTGCACTATTTCCAGCTCAGTCTCTCTTTTCCCTCCAATATGAATCCGTAGCCTTTCACCATATTTGAGAAACTCAGAGCACGACATGCAAGTTTGTGGTAGGAACTAGTTTAGGTAGCATGACACATTGTATAGTCTACAGCAGAGACCCAGTGGTATGAATATTACATAACCAGCAACCCAGAGGTATGAATATTGATTTCTCCAATATCAAGTAACCCTTGCTTTCCCTCGCTCTCCGTCCCTCCCCCATCCTAGCCAGCTTGCTGGTTTCACGGTTCGTATCCCTTCATTATCACCTCTTCCACAGCCAACAATGGACCATTGTGGGCTTCACCTTTCGTTGGTCATCGGTGCCGGCTCTGATTTGTTCTGTAACTTTTCATACCTCTAGTTTCCCTCTCCCCTGATTCTCAGTCCGAAGAAGGATCTCGACCCAAAACGTTACCTATTCCTTCTCTCCAGAGATGCTGCCTGACCCGCTGGGTTACTACAGCATTTTGTGTCCATCTTCAGCAGAGACTACAGACGGAGCGTTAAATAAACTTTGGATCCAAATCTTGCAAAATCGAGATATTCTGATTCAATAGTGAGAGGCAGGCAGCTGTGTGACACGGATATGATCCAAGTGAGCAGAATCCACTAAATGCCGGAGCAAAGTTACAAACGATACAAAGATACAGTAATTAAAGGACTAACAGAAAGTCTTTTTTTTATATAAAGGACAGGAATTGAGAAACAAAACACAAAGCGCTGGAGTAACTCAGCGGGTCAGGCAGCATCTCTGAAGGACAGCATCTCTGGAGGACATAGAAACAAGGAATTATCAATGCTGGATAATACACAATACACAAATTGATGGAGTAACTCAACAGGCCAGGCAGCATCTCTGGAAGACCTGGATAGTTGATGATTCGGATCGGGAACCTTCTTTGGATTGAATGGGTGTGGTGGGGGGGCGGGGGGAAGAAAACTGGAAGAGAGGAGGGGCAGGGCAAGGCAAGGTCCCTCATGTAATAGGTGACGTTTCAGGTCTGGAATCTTCTTGAAGAGTCATCTTTCCATGTCCTCTTGGAAAGGGAACATCAAAAACTCAAGATAAATCCAGTCCTTGCAGTGCAGATTCACTAATAATCAAAATAAATATGAAAGTACTAAATCCTGCTGAAACTAGTAATGTCTACAGCAGATGAAATGCAAACTGAATCGTGGTATTCTAAATAAATAATACTTTGATTCCACGGAAGCTTAGTGTAAAGGTATCGCATGGAATCAGGCCTCTCGGCCAACTGTGTCCATGCCGACCAACGACCACCTGCAGACAAGCGTTTCACTGCACTTCGATAGGCGTGACAATAATATCTGCACTAGCACTAGTTCTGCTATCCCAGTTTCGTATCTTACACACTGGTGGCAATTTACAAAAACAGGAGGCAGCTGAGGCAGGTAATACCACACCATTGAGAAACCATTTAGACAGGTACTGTACATAGATAGGATAGTTTGGGAGGGATCTGGGCGAAACACAGGCAGGTGGGACTAGTGTAGATGGGACGTTTGTCGACATGGGTAATTTGGGCCGAAGGGCCTGTTTCCAGACTCTATAACCAACTTTAGAGATACAGCGTGCAATTGGGCTCTTCGGCTCAAGAGTCCGTGCTGACCAACAATCCCATTAAACTAACACTGTCCTACACACTAGGGACAATTTACAATTTTACTGAAGCCAATTAACCTACAAACCTGCACGTCTTTGGGATGTGAGAGCACCCAGAGAAACCCCACACGGTCACAAGGAGAACATGCAAACTCCTCACAGACAGGACACGTGGTCAGGAACGAACCCAGGCGCTGCAACTTAGCACGAATAGCGAAGTAACTGCCGTATATATTTTGCCATGATGTTCAAAAACAGGGGGGTGGGGTGGGGGGGGGGGGGGGGGGGGGGGGGGTGTAATCACCAAACAAGAAGCAAGTCATTTAGAAATTAAATCAGGAAGCACTATACTTTCCAGAACAAGGTTGCAGGAAATCTATAACGTCCTTCCTCAAAAGACTGGGCTCTGAGACAGTGGGAATCTTCACAACAGCCACACAGTATTGACAAGGTTACAGACCTGAACTCAAACAATCCAAAACCTGTCTTCCCACTAATTGCCTACACAGCTTGCATGGCAAGTAAGGTGACTAACACACGCCCCTGTCCCACTGTACGAGGTAATTCAAGAGTTATCCCGAGTTTTCTCCTGATTTGAACTCGGAGAATGTCCATAGCGGGGCGTAGAAGTTCGTGGATGTCTCGTAGCGGCTTGTAATGCTAACGGTAGGTATAAAAAGTTTTTAAAAATTTCATCACAAGTATTTTTTGACTCGTGGACATTTTTTGCAGGGATGAAAAACCGTCACGAGTTACCGGATGTCCCGAGTACCTACCGTTAGCATTACGAGCCGCTACGAGACATCCACCAATTCCTAAGGACCCGCTACGGACATTCGCCGAGTTCAAATCAGGGGAAAACTCAGGAGAACTCTTGAATGACCTCGTACAGTGGGACAGGGGCTTTACAAGGAGGAGGAGGCATCTTGGGGAACGGCTGCTAACCAGCAGACGTCCGTTTAATTCACTTTTTTTTGGAAGTTTTAGTGTGTTCTGTGCCTTGTCTGTGGGAGAAATTACTTTTTAACGTGGGGGGTAGGGGGTAATAATATTTCTAGGTCCCTACCTGGTCGGTGAGGCAGCTTTTTCTCCGGGCTGCCCCGTCGACCCGTCCTCGTGGCCTACCAGCGGGCGTGGAGCGCCGTTTCCTGTCGGGGACCTCCCAGCACCTCGGCTTCGGTGGCGGCACAGCGCTGGAGCGCTATTGCGGAGCGGAGCGGGCGATGCCTTGCCTGGGTCGCCGCGCTGGATCGACGCGCTGGAACTCCAGTGAGCTGTGACCGCCGTGTTCAACACCTCCGGGCTGCGGGTCTGCGGAGCGGAGCGGGCGGCGCCGACTCTAACATCGGGAGCCTGGGAGCTCCAAACCGGCGCGGCTTTGTCGGCTTCGGGAGCCGCGGTCCCCAGTTACGAAGCGGCCGTTCCAGGTGGCCCAGCCGCTGAAAGGACTCTCCCGACGCCGGGGCAACACCACCCGGCCAGAACGGCCAGGAACATCGGGCCTCCGTAGAGGCAATGGCGGTGGCCTCAATAGGCTTGACTTTGGGAGAACTGGAGATGGGGACTGGACATTGTGCCTTCCCCCACAGTGGCAATCATTGTGGGGGGATGCTTCTTTTTGTGTGTAAGTTAATATGTTAGTCTGTGTCCAAGATGGCTGTCGGAAGGGAGAGTGGACGTTGGCGCGCTTTAGCTGCCGCTGCTCTCTCTTCACATTGGGTTTTTGATTTTTTTGTCTTTGGAGCGATTTCTGTCTATAATTTGTGTATTGGTGATGTCCTTATTATTTATTTTACTCTGACTATATGTTTTTTCTCTCTTGTTAATCTCTGTAAGGTGTCCTTGAGACTTTGAAAGGCGCCCGCAAATAAAATGTATTATTATTATTATTATTACAATGCACCACAAATTACAAGCGCTTTACAACCTACATCCAGTAGCTTGGACCCGTCTGCTGTAATAGTTCTCTCATGACAACAGGGAGTACACTCTGTTGATAATGGACATGCAAGATGATATAGAAATACCCGTGGACAAGTAGAGCTGGACTAACTCAGCTGTACAGGCAGCATCTCCAAAGAACATGGATTGGCGACATTTCTAGAAGGGCCTCGGCCTAAAACGTCTCCGCCCGAAACGTCACCTCTCCATGTTCCCCGGGAAGCTGGCTGACCTGCTGAGTTATTCCAGCACTTTATTTTCTTGTGTAGTAATCAGCATCTGCAGTTCCTTGTTTTTCTACTATAGAATTCTGTTTGCACAGAATTTCAGTTTAAAACTGCATTTTAGGCCATCATGGTGGTGCAGTGGTACAGTGGCTGCCTGACAATGCCAGAGACCTGGGTTCGAGCCTGGCTACGGGTGTTGTCTGTTCAGAGTTTGTACACTCTCCCCGGGACCTTCGTGAGTTTCCTCCAGATACTCCGGTTTCCTCCCACACTCCAAAGACATGCAAGTTTGTTGAAGTTGATTGGCTTGGGTAAAATTGTAAATTGTCCCTAGTGTGTAGGATAGTGTTAGTGTGCGGGAATCGCTGATCGGCACCGACTTGGCGGGCCTGTTTCCGAGCTCTATCTCTAAACTAAACGCAAGTCCATTTCCAATTCACACCAATGTGACTGATAACATAAGAAAAAGTTTGAGTGCTTTCTATTAAATCGTGCCTTCTGGTCAACAGGTATTAGATCTTTTTTTTCCACATGTGTTTGGTTTATTTGTGTAACCTGGACACAGATTACATCGCCCTTCCAAAACCCAAGAACATTCTAAATCACCTCAGCATCTTTCCTTCAGGGATCTGCTTTGTGCCCTCGCTCTGCAATCTATACTAAAAATACATTTCTTCTGTGACACAAAAAACACAGTCCTCTGGTAATCTGGGTGCAATTAACCATAAGTGACATGTCCCAACCCTAAAAATCGCACATCAGACAAGATATAGAGCTTTTAAAGTTTTAGTTTTTAGATTTTGAGAGATACAGTGCAGAAACAGGCCCTTCGGCCCACCATGACTGTGCCGACCAGTGATCCTTGTGCACTATCACTATCCTACACACTGGGGACAATTTACAATTTACAGACACCAAATTAACCTACAAACTGTACGTCTTTGGAGTGTGGGAGGAGACCGGTGAAAACCCATGCGGTCACAGGGAGAACGTACAACTTTCAACAAACAGCACGTGTAGCCAGGATTGAAGCTGGGTCACTGTCGTTGTAGGGCAGCAACTCCACTGCTTTAATAGCTATTGATTAACATCAGCAAGAATTTCTCTCTCAACCCCATTCTTGGGCCTTCTCCCCATAACCCCTGGCACCCGTACTAATCACGAACCTATATAATCTCGGCCCTCAAAACATTAATTGACTTGGCCTTCACAGCCATCTGTGGCAATGAATTCCACAGATTCACCTACCTATGACTAAAGAAATTGCGCAACACGACTCCTCACAGCGTGTGCTCGTAATAGTCTCCACAAACTCAGCATTTGAAGATTTGAATGGCAAGCTGATATAAATTCTTAGGAACGAACTGAAGCCACCACAAGCAGCTAGAGTTAATATAGGAAATAGGATCAGAATTGGGTCACACAGTCCCCTGGGACATTCAATAAGAACACGGCTCATCTGATCTTAGCCTGAGCTCCATTTTCCTGATCCCCATAACGCTCGGCTTCCCCGCAGCCAAACGATTGTCGCAATATTACAACCTCTATGGCTCTCTAGTATACGCAATTCCAGACTCATGGCCCTACAAGAGAAAAATTCTACCTCATCCCGACCTTAATGGGTGATTTAGTTACGAGATACAACAGATCTTCGTCCCACCGAGTCCACACCAACCATCAATCGCCCATTTGCACTAATTCCATGGTATCCCACTTTCTCATCCACTCCCTACATAGGGCAATTTTGCAGAGGGCCAATTAGTATACAAACTCGCATATCTTTGAGATGTGGGAGAAAACCAGAGCACCTGGAGGAAACACACCCAGTCACAGATAGAAGGTGCAAATACCACCGGGAATGGGAAATGTAGTGTTCACCCACTGAACTCCAGCATCCCCTCTGTCCCCCCACCTCTCACAAGACAACCTCTCTATACCAGAGACAATCTAGTATTCCCTATCTGAACTAGAGTCATTCGGCATGAAAACAGGCCCTTCTGCCCAACTTGCCCATGCCAACCAAGATGCCCCATCTACACTAGTTCCACCTGCCCACATTTAGCCTCTAAACCTTTCCTATCCATGTACCTGTCCAAATGCCTTTTAAAGTTATTTTAGTTTATTGTCATGTGTACCAAGACAAGTGAAAGGCTTTTGTTGTGTGCTGTTATGGTACCTTCCTCATCTACCTCCTCCAGCAGCTCATTCCATATACCCACCATCAACTGTGTGAAAAAGTTGCCCCTCGGGTTCCTATTAAATCTTTTCCCCTCTCACCTTAAACCTACGTCCTCTGATCCTTGATTCTAGGTAAAAGACTCTTGAACCGATCATGATCAGCCCTCATGATTTTAGACACCTCTATAAGATCATATCTTGGACCGCAGGAGGATGAGGGGTGATCGTTTGGAGATGTACAAAATCAAGGGAAATTAATAGGGTAAATAGTTTTTTTTTTTTAAACCCGAGTAAGGGAATCGAGAACCATTAACAGGAACCTGAGTGCCAACTTTTTTCTTATACACAAAGGGTGGTGGGTGTATGGAACAAGCTGCTAGAGATAGCTGAGGCAAGTACTATATTAAGAAACATTTAGACAGGTACATGGAAAGTACAGGTTTTGAGAAATACGGGCCAAATGCAGGCAGGTGGGACTAGTGTAGATGTAGCATGTTGGTCAGCGTGGATAAATTGGGCTGAAGGGACAGTTTTCACACTGTACGACTATATAAAATCATCCCTTCCTGCAATCCAATGAATAAAGTCCTAGCCTGTCCAACCTCGCCCTACATATAGCTCATCCCTTCAAGTCCTGGCAACATCCTAGTAAATCGTTGCACTCTTTTCAGCTTAGCAATGCACAGGAATAACGGTGAACAAAACTGAAAGACAAGGAGACCAACAGCAGTAGTTGGAAACTGCATAAAGAACTTGAAGGTACAATTTGCACAAATTTGGGGTGAACATACAAGATGGGGTCTTCCACCCACATCTTTGCCCGAGAGACAGGTGGCTATAGAAACCTTACCTAAGAGCAGCAGGCGATGTGTTTGCTTGTACTCGCGTTTCTGTTGCTTTAACATCTTGTCGATGCATTTGCTGACCCGTTTGGCCTCTCTGTCCGCTTCAATGTCCTGCGGCTGTGGTTTGTCGACCTTGTCCCTGTCCGGCCCTTTGCTGCCCTGCGGCGGAGGTGCCCGCTCTCCCTCGGCACCGTTCTGTTGCGGCTGCCAGTCGTCCGTCTCCCTGCGGCGGAGCTGCTGCCCCAGGCCGTCGGCGCTCCGCAGCCTGGCCGCCGTGTCCCCCTGGTGCGGCTGCTCGGCCCCGACCCCAGGGCGCAGCTCCACGTCTGGGCCGCTGCAGCCGCCGCTGCCCGAGGGATCACTGAAGAGCCGCGGTCGCAGACTGTAACACATCCCCATGTCGCAAGTAGCAGCAGGTAAACCCCCTCCCTGCCGCACCCCCCTTCCATCAGCGCCTCATCCTCACGTTTGCAAACTCACGACTGCAGCCGGGGACGTCTTTTGATATATTAAAACATTACACATGGGAAAACAAAAAAAAAACTGCAATTGAAAATGATTTTAAATCGCCAGTTTTCCATCGTGCAACCAGCAGGGCCGACGTTGGAGACACAAATCAGCTGATCCCAGCCGCCAGTGGTCTACCTTACCGTAAACACTGCAAGCTTTTGAGCTCTCTCTGCAAACCACCTTCTCTCTGGAGCCCTAACAATGGTGTGCACCACCCCTTCTCGCTCCTGCAAACCTCCCAACGAGGGGGAGTTACACACCATCTCTCTTTAACATATATATTCAACCTCCTTTTAACAAAAATAATCTTACAATTGCAATTGTTATTCTGGTACAAGGTCAGCTAGTGCTACAAGTAAAGGCGAGATCTATTGGCCTGAGCTATCGGGAGAAGTTGAGCAGGCTATGACTTTATTCCTTGGAGTACAAGACTATGAGGGGTGATCTTGTAGAAGTGTATAAGATCATGAGGAGGAATAGATTAGTTTAATTTGAGTTTAGTTTATTGTCGTGTACTGAGGAGCAGTGAAGAGCTTTTTGTTGCATGCTAACCAGTCAGTGGAAAGACATTACTTGATTATAATCGAACCATTCACAGGATACAGATACGTGATAAAGGGAATAACGTGAATAACATATAGTGCAGCATAATGCCATTGGAATCCGATCAAGGATAGTCCGAGGGTCTCCAATGAGATGGATAGTAGTTCAGGACCGCTCTCTAGAAGTTGGTAGGATGGCCCAGTTACCTTGTACCAGCTGGGAAGAAACTGCCCCTGAATCTGGAGGTGTGCATTTTCACACTTCCATACCTAGAATCTATTACCGGAATAGATCCGGTAAAAGCACAGAGTCTCTTGACCAGAGTAGGGCAATCGAGAGCTAGAGGACATGGGTTTAAGGTGAGGGGAGAACAATTTAATAGGAACCTGAGGGGTAACTTTTTTCCAGAAAGGGTGGTGGGTGTATGGAATGAGCTGCCGGGGAAAGTAGTTGAGAAAGTTTAAGAAATATTTGGACAGGTACATGGATAGGACAGGTTTAGAGGGATATGGGCTAAACACAGGTAGATGTGACCAGTGTAGATACCCCTTGTCCTGGACTTCCCCAACATCGGGAGCAATCTTCCTGCATCTAGCCTGTCCAACCCCTTAAGAATTTTATAAGTTTCTATAAGATCCCCTCTCAATCTCCTAAATTCTAGAGAGTATAAACCAAGTCTATCCAGTCTTTCTTCATAAGATAGTCCTGACATCCCAGGAATCAGTCTGGTGAACCTTCTCTGCACTCCCTCTATGGCAATAATGTCCTTCCTCAGATTTGGAGACCAAAACTGTACGCAATACTCCAGGTTTGGTCTCACCAAGACCCTGTACAACTGCAGTAGAACCTCCCTGCTCCTATACTCAAATCCTTTTGCTATGAAAGCTAACATACCATTCGCTTTCTTCACTGCCTGCTGCACCTGCATGCCTACTTTCAATGACTGGTGTACCATGACACCCAGGTCTCGCTGCATCTCCCCTTTTCCTAGTCGGCCACCATTTAGATAATAGTCTGCTTTCCTGTTTTTGCCACCAAAATGGATAACCTCACATCTATCCACATTATACTGCATCTGCCAAACATTTGCCCACTCACCCAGCCTATCCAAGTCACCTTGCAGTCTCCTAGCATCCTCCTCACAGCTAACACTGCCCCCCAGCTTAGTGTCATCCGCAAACTTGGAGATATTGCCTTCAATTCCCTCATCCAGATCATTTATATATATTGTAAATAGCTGGGGTCCCAGCACTGAGCCTTGCGGTACCCCACTAGTCACTGCCTGCCATTGTGAAAAGGACCCGTTTACTCCTACTCTTTGCTTCCTGCTTGCCAGCCAGTTCTCTATCCACATCAATATTGAACCCCCAATGCCGTGTGCTTTAAGTTTGTATACTAATCTCTTATGTGGGACCTTGTCGAAAGCCTTCTGGAAGTCCAGATACACCACATCCACTGGTTCTCCCCTATCCACGCTACTAGTTACATCCTCGAAAAATTCTATAAGATTCGTCAGACATGATTTACCTTTTGTAAATCCATGCTGACTTTGTCCAATGATTTCACCACTTTCCAAATGTGCTGCTATCCCATCTTTAATAACTGACTCTAGCAGTTTCCCCACTACCGATGTTAGACTAACTGGTCTGTAATTCCCCGTTTTCTCTCTCCCTCCCTTCTTAAAAAGTGGGGTTACGTTTGCTACCCGCCAATCCTCAGGAACTACTCCAGAATCTAAAGAGTTTTGAAAGATTATTACTAATGCATCCACTATTTCTGGAGCTACTTCCTTAAGTACTCTGGGATGCAGCCTATCTGGCCCAGGGGATTTATCGGCCTTTAATCCATTCAATTTACCCAACACCACTTCCCGGCTAACCTGGATTTCACTCAATTCCTCCAACTCCTTTGACCCGCGGTCCCCTGCTATTTCCGGCAGATTATTTATGTCTTCCTTAGTGAACACGGAACCAAAGTAGTTATTCAATTGGTCCGCCATATCCTTGTTCCCCATGATCAACTCACCTGTTTCTGACTGCAAGAGACCTACATTTGTTTTAACTAATCTCTTTCCTTTCACATATCTATAAAAACTTTTGCAGTCAGTTTTTATGTTCCCTGCCAGTTTTCTTTCATAATCTATTTTTCCTTTCCTAATTAAGCCCTTTGTCCTCCTCTGCTGGTCTCTGAATTTCTCCCAGTCCTCCGGTATGCTGCTTTTTCTGGCTAATTTGTACGCATCATCCTTCGCTTTGATACTATCCCTGATTTCCCTTGTTATCCACGGATGTACTACCTTCCCTGATTTATTCTTTTGCCAAACTGGGGTGAACAATTTTTGTAGTTCATCCATGCAGTCTTTAAATGTCTTCCATTGCATATCCACCGTCAACCCTTTTAGAATTAATTGCCAGTCAATCTTGGCCAATTCACGTCTCATACCCTCAAAGTTACCAAAGATGGGACATGTATAGGGCCAGGGCCGGCCGGAGGTGCGGGGCCCAATTGGGAACAATTTTGGTGAGTCCCAGGTTCCCAGCCAAGGTCTGTAGAATCATAGAAATATAAATAAAGTTTATTATAGACTTTATATCTCTATGGTAGAATGGAAAGTAATCAAAATGTGCGCTTAAAAAATGCCTGCGAGTTAATGGACCAAACAGATCTAAGCTACATTTTAATATAAAATTGCATACATGTAAGCCTGCAAGGAACAAACAAAATGTGTAGATCACCTCTGAAAAGTACATATTTACAATACCACTTGTTTTAGTGACTGTGAAATGAAAAAAAGTAATTTAATTAAATAGATCCTGGAAAACCAATAACCATTGGTGAAAAACCAGTCCAGGCATTACATTTTGGGCTTCAGCCCCATCCTACCCTTTGGGCTTCTTCCCCATCCTAACTTAGTTGTGTGTGTGTATGTTAGTTGTCTGTGCGTTATGTGTGTGTGTGCGGGAGGGAAGGAAAGAAGGGAGAGAAGGGAGGATGGACAAAAGGGAGGGTGGGAAGTAGAGAAAGTAGAGTAGGGAAGGAGAGAATGGAAAAGAGAGAGAGGAATGGAAAAGAGAGAGAGGAATGAGGGAGGGAATGGGAGAAGGGAGGGAAGGGGAGGAGGGAGGGAGGGAAGAAGGGAAGGGGGCTGGCGGCGGGAGCGGATGCCGGGGTCCGGGTGTGATCTGAGGCAGATGTTTGTAAACGTTGCTCCAACTCCGGCCCGGCCCTCCCTGTAGTGTTCACCGCGTCTTCCCGGGGAGAGAGAGGTGATCTCCCTCTCCCCGGGAAGCCGGGGCTGTGTACGTGATGCACGGCGACTGGAGAGGCGGGAACGCTGCCCCGGGACCGTGAGCGAATGACCCACCTCCCCCTCTCCCCTCCATTCCCCCTCACACCCCCCTCCCCGTCTACCTCGTTCTCCCCCTCCACCCCTCTGCTCTCTCTCCACCCCTCTCTCCCCCCTCCACCCGGGGTAGATCTACCCGAGCCGAGAGTCGATTACTCTGGCTGAGGCTCTGTACATGAAGTGACGGAGCCGGCTGTAATTTTTGAGAAGGCTCCACTCCTTCAACATCTGCAGTGAGATGCTGCAGATGTTCTACCAATCGGTGGCAGCCAGTGCCATCTTCTTGGCTGCCCTGTACTGGGGCAGCAGGGCGAAGGCTGCAGGCGCCAATAGGATCAACAAACTCATCAGGAAGGCTGGCTACGTCCTGGGGGTGGAGTTGGATTCATAATCATAATCATAATAATAGTTTATTAGCCAAATGTGTTTTGCATCATACGAGGAATTTGATTTGCCATACAGTCATACCAATAAAAAGCAACAAGACACACAAAGTACATTTTAACATAAACATCCACCACAGTGACTCCTTCACATTCCTCACTGTGATGGAAGGTGAAAAAAATTCAATCTCTTCACTTCTTTGTTCTCTCGCATTCGGGAGAACCCTTCCGTTGACACAAGGATCTGGGCTCCCGTAGCCGTCGGTCAGTACCTCCGCATCGGGGCGATCAAGCTCCAGCATCGGGGGGATCTCAGCTTCCCATGCCGGGCGATCGGACCCCGGATCGGGGCAGGTCGAACCTCCTGAGACTTTGGAGCTTCCCGACATCAGTCTCTACCCGAGACTGCGAGCTCCTCGATGTTGAAATCCAAAGGCGTCGATCCCAGGCAAGGGATCGCAGGCTCTGATGGTAAGTCCGTGGCCCCGCGGTGGGGCTCAAAGTCCATCTCGAGCAAGCCCTCCAGCTCCATAATGTTGGGCCGCAGAGTGACCGGAGATACGATCCGGAAAACAATTGCATCTCCGGCAAGGTAAGAGATTCCCTCGACCCCCCCACCCACCCCCCACATAAAACAAACCGGAGAACATTAACACAATTTAAAACACACTGAAAATAACAAAAAAGTCAAAAAGACAAACAGACCGTTGGCGAGACTGCCATCGCTGACGGCGCCACCTGGTGGAATGGGAGGTGGTCTTGGAGGGGAGGATGCTCTTCAATTGCTCAGCATCTTGGATAATATAGCTCACCTCCTCCATGACACACTGGTCAACCCGAGGAGTATCTTCAGCAACAGACTGGTTCCACCAAGATGCAGGACAGAACACCACAGGAGATCCTTCTTCCCTGTGGCTATCTTCAGCCTGAGAAACAGGGGAGAGGGAAACTAGAGATATGGAAGGGTAAGGTGTGAAAACGACAGATCAAGTTCTCCTCTCTCTGACGAGAGTTCTGCAACACCCTCTCTTGCTATTTTGATCTTTCGTTTTCACACCTTGCCCTTCCATATCTCTAGTTTCTCCCTCCCCACATCTCTGAAAAAAGGTCTGGACCCGAAGCATCACCTATTTCTTCTCTCCAGAGGTGCTGCCTGAGTTACTCTGAGTTACTCCAGCATTTTGTGTCTATCTCTGGTCTTGGTATTGATTTATTACTGCCACATGTAGCGAGATAATAGTGAAAAACTTGAGTACATCACCATCATCATCGGCAGTAACTTGAAGTTGAGTATGATTGTCTCCGGTGGGGTCCTTTCTATGGGTTTTTAGATGGGTGAAGAGGTTGGTCCTCGAGCCACGGACCGTATTGCATCTTTCTGGATGCATGTGCTTGGCATCTTTGAATGTGGGGAGACTGGTGAACCATGAGCCGCAATGGTTGGGAGTCTCAGCCTTCTTAGCTGTTGTGGAGCGCCACCTGCTGGCCAGTCACCCAGTCATCCTCCACCCGGAGCTCTATAATCTGGTAGGCAGCTTCTTCTTGGGCCTTGCATCGTCAGCAACCTCCCCCTTGACCCTCCCGCCCTGCTTGACCCAGACTGTTTCACTCTCATGATCCTTGGCCCATGCAACCTTCTCCACCACATATGGAGTATTGTCTACAGTTTTGGTCATCATGGTATAGGAAAGATATTGTGAAACTGGAAAGGGTGCAGAGAAGATTGACAAGGGTGTTGCCAGGATGTTGCTGCTGGTGGGTGCAGATGGGGAGCAGAATTAGGGGAGGGATTAACGGGAATGGGGGAGGGCAGAATAAAATTGGTGATGGTAGGATTAATGCAAGCGACTGTTTGATGGGTGTAGACTCGGTGGCCTGACGGCTCTCTCTCTTTCACTCTCTTTTTTTCCCCTTTCTTTCTCTGGGTTTATTCACCAGCTCACCCCAGTTCAATCTGAAGTCAGCAATGTTTCCACCATAAAGCAGCACATTGTATCTGGAACCTTGCACGTTGATGTAAAACATTTATTTTTCGTGTTCACATTGAGGAAGTGGCCAGCGGAATGGAAATCCCCTGAGTGGGAGGTGAGCTGGGGAGATGTGTAACCTGACATTCTTGTGTAGGAAACAACAGCAGATGCTGGTTTAAATCGGAGGTAGACACAAAAGCGGAATCGGGATATGGGGAGAAGGCAGGAACAGGGTACTGATTGTGGATGGTCAGCCATGATCACATTGAATGGCAGTGCTGGCTTGAAGGGCCGAATGGCCTACTCCTGCACCTATTGTCTATTGTCTATTGTCTAAAATGGTGGAGTAACTCAGCGGGACAGACAGCATCTTTGGAGAGAAGGAATGGGTGACGCTGCCTGTCCCGCTGAATTACTCCAGCATTTTGTGTCTACCTGACAATCTTGGTTTGAAAGCCTCCTTCATTGATGCTCTCCTACATTCAAAAAAAGACCAGCTAGAAATATCTCAAAGGTTGCAACACCTCTGCAAGGATGGAAAGTGTGGATGATCATGAACCTGGGCTGGATATTTGCATGCTCCCCTGGTGACTGTCTGTGACTGTGTGGTCTTCCCCCAATGGTCCACATCGCAAAGGCATGTTGGCTGATAGGTTCATTAGAGCCATTCAATGTGGAAACAGTCTCTCTGGCCCAACTTGCCCACGACGACCAACACTAGTCCTACCTGCATGCATTTGGCCCATATTCCTCTAACCTATCCTATCCATGTACCCGTCTACATGTTTCCTAAACGTTGCGATAGTACCTGCCTCAACTACCTCCTCCGGCAGCCCGTTCTGTACACCCACCACCCTTTGTGTGAAAAAGATACCCCTCAGGTCACTGTTTAATCTTACTCTGTGCTTTAACTCGATCTATTCCTCTCACGATGTTATACAACTCCATAAGATCACCCTCATCCTCCTGTGCTCCAAGGAACAGAGTCCTAGCCTGCTCAACCTCTCCCTATAGCAGGCTCTTGAGTCCTGGCAACATCCCCGAAAAACTTCTCTGCACACTTTCCAACTTGTTAGCTGGCTGGGAGGTAAGTTGCCCTTAATCCAGGCAGATGGAAGGAGAATTAGGGCAGAATTGATGGACTCATGATACAATGGTACACATGGCTTTGTGGCACAGCTGGTAGAACTGCTGCCTCAGCGCCTGAGATCTGGGTTGAATCCTGACCTTGGCTGCTGTCTGTATGGCGTTTGCACGTTCTCCCTGTGGGTTTCCTCCAGGTGTTCCAGTTTCCAGTTTGTATGTTAATTGGCCTCTGTAAATTGTCCCGAGTGTGTAGGGACTGCATGTGAAAGTGGGATAACATAGAACAAGTGTGAAACAGGTGATCGATGGTTGTCATGGGCCGAAGGGCCTGTTTCCACGTTGCATCACTAAACTAAACTAAAAATTGGAAAATAAATAGAGTGGTGGGACTAATGGGCATGCTCTACGGAAGGATATCATAAACCTGTTCACATAGTAGTTGACAGATAGAACCTGATCATAATAAATTGAAGATAGGCACAAAGAGTGAGTCAGGCAGCATCTCTGGAGAAAAAGGAACGTACAAACTCCTGTAGTGTCTGAGGAAGGGTTTCGACCTGAAGCGTCACCCGTTCCTTCTCTCCAGAGTTGCTGCCTGTTTTGTTGCTGCCTGAGTTACTCCAGCATTTTGTGTCTACCTTCGATTTAAACCAGCATCTGCAGTTCTTTCCTGTTCAAACTCCATACCAACAGCACCCGTAGTCAGGATTGAACTGGGATCTCTGCTGCCGTAAGGAAGCAACTCTACCGCTGCGCCACCATGCCACCCTCGCACCGCCACTGGTTGCATGAAGGACTTTGTTTTTTTTTTGCCAGTATTTCAGTTGTTAATTTAGTGAACCTTTGTTTATTATACATCACGTATATGCATTGTGTTTACGGACCTGTTATGCTGCTGCTGCAAGTAAGAATTTCATTGCTCTGTTACGGTAGACATGACAATTAAAGTAATGTCTTTCAAGGGGAAGAATGGATAACGTGGAAAGTTGCCAAATTGCTTTTGAAGAGCAATCAACAATTTTCTTTTCATGTGAAGGAGCAGATAAATTAAGGCTGGATGCTGGTATAATTGTGGTACTTGTGGACCTAGCATCACAGGAGGACTTTCCCTCTTTCTTATTCCACACTTTCTTATGTTAACTATGCAAATAAACTTCAAAATGAGCGTGTAGTTCTACAGACATACTTGGTGAGAGGTGGTTTAAAATGCAAATCGTTGCCTAATATCGAGGTCACAGAAGCAACGCACCTCGGAGATGGGAAAACCACAATCAAAACAGAACACGTCCTAAGGACCTTTCTTTGTCATTTGTTTAAGAAAGAACTGCAGATGCTGGAAAAATCGAAGGTAGACAAAAATGCTGGAGAAACTCAGCGGGTGAGGCAGCATCTATGGAGAGAAGGAATAGGCGACGTTTCGGGTCGAGACCCTTCTTCAGACTGATGTCGGGGGGGGGGGAGTGACGTTTCGGGTCCCAGCGCAAATTAGAGGAGCAGCACCTCATATTTCACTTGGGTAGTTTACACCCCAGCGGTATGAACATTGTCTTCTCCAGTCTTGTCTTTTTTTCAGACTTTCTCCCTCCTTCCCCTCCCCTTCCCAGCTCTCCCACAAGCCTACTGTCTCCACCTCTTCCTTTCTTTTTCCCGCCCCCACCCGACATCAGTCTGAAGAAGGGTCTCGACCCGAAACGTCGCCTATTCCTTCGCTCCATAGATGCTGCCTCACCCGCTGAGTTTCTCCAGCATTTTTGTCTACCTTTTTTTGTCATTTAATCTCTTCTGCCTTAATTCCATCATGGACTTTTTCTTCTGGTCTTAAAACTTAGTTAATCTTTAGTTTTTTCTTGTGGAGTAACAAATGCTGGAGAAACTCAGCGGGTCAGGCAGCATCTGTGGAAAACATGAATAGATGACGTTTTGGGTGGGAACCTTTCTTCAGACTGAATGTAGGGGAGGGGGTGATGGAAGGGAAATAAACAGGAGACGAGAAAAGGGCCAGGCAAATCAGGGTCGGCAACAGATGACCTCAGAAAGGGTGGAGCCCACAATGGCCCATTGTTGGCTGGGGAAGGTGTGATAACAGGAGGGATCTATGGATTTGTCGCCAGGCCTGATGTGTTTTAGCCAGTTCTCGCCTCTAGATATTCTTGGTCATTTTGATTAACTATTTGTGATTCCATCATTGGTTTTGTTTCACGTGACATTATTTATTATTTATTTTTTCTCATTGCTTTAATCATAATCTCTGAAATATGCAAGAATCCAGTCTTTAGACTTTAAGAGGCATATGGCCACATGTTTATAAGTTCTAGAAGCAGAATTAGGCCATTCGGTCCATCGAGTCTATTCCGCCATTTAATCATGGCTGATCTATCTTTCCCTCTCAACCCCATTCCACTGCTTTCTCCTCATAACCCCTGACACCCTCACTGATCAAGAATGTGGATAAATGGGACTGATCAAAATGTAGAAACAAAGAATTACAGATGCTGGTTTACGTAAAAGGTCACCAAGTGCCGGAGTAACTCAGCGGGTCAGGCAACATCTCTGGAGAACTTGGATAGATGATGGAAGGGTCACCAACAGTCTCTTCAATTAGCATTTACTCATTGATAACCTGTTGCCGACCCAAAACGTCACCTATCCACGTTCTCCTGATGTGCTGCCTGACCTGTTGAGTTACTCCTGCACTTTGTGTCCTTTTTAAAATAAATGGGACTTGCTAAAATGGGCATCTTGGTCATCACAGGCACGTTGGAGGTGGAAATCAAAGAGCCTGTTTCTGTTCTGTACGAGGCTATGACCCTAGAATATTAGATTGGTAAATAAGGAAGATGGTTAAGTATTAGCTAAATCACTGGTAAGAATTCAACAATGATTAAAAAAAACATGTCTTGAATATTTGTCCTGAAGATTTGCAGCTCGTTCTACATCTATGATTAACCAGTGAATTAATGATATAAAGCGGCCGTAAATGCTGCCAGCTGCATTTATTACAAGGAACAGCGTAAAACACAACATAAAATAATTATTCAAATGCTGTGCATAATTGGATGTAAACTGATAAAATTGAATCTCTGCATTGGATGTAGATTTACCAAAGAGGTCTTTCTCACCTGACAAGGGCTTGTTTTAAAACTAATTTGACTAATTAGATCACTAATTTGACTTTCACTGTCCTTGGATGCTTTTCCCGTAAGTTAGCACTTGAAAGGTCTGCTTTTTAAAATATTTGTTTTAATTTATTAGGATTTAGCAAAATATATTTTTTTGGTTATTGAAATAAACTTTAGTGAAAAGACACATTGACTTTCAGTCTTAATAAAATTAAGGTTTATTACGTTAAGCTTTATTATGTTCAGCACGTAACAAAAAGCTTTTCACTGTACCTCAATTCACGTGACAATAAACTAAACTAAAATAATAATGTTCAAATTAATTGAATTTGGCAATGACAATGATGCAAGCATATTCATTTTTAGTTTTGTTTATTATTGTCACTGAGGTACAGTAAAAAACTTTTTGTTGCGTGCTATCCAGTCAGCGAAAAGACGATGTGCATGATTACAATGAAGCCATCCGCAGTGTACAGATACAGGATAAACGGTATAACATCTAGTGCAAGATAGCATCCAGTAAAGTCTAATTTAAGATCGTTCAAAGGTCTCCAATGAGGTAGATGGGATGTCATGACCTCTCTCTAGTTGGTGAGAGGATTGGTTTAATTATTAAAATAATTATCATCATCTATTTCACGCTACCTTGTGTATTGCAGCATCAAATGGAATTTGTCAGGAGCCTAGATGCAAATTCTGAAACCCATGTGAGATATTCTTTTAGTAATATATGAATTAAAATGCAAACCCTTCTATGATTACCAGCACAGAATTAGACAATAGACAATAGGTGCAGGAGTAGGCCATTTGGTCCTTCGAGCCAGCACCGCCATTCATTGTGATCATAGTTGATCATCCCCAATCAGTACCCCGTTTCTGCCTTCTCCCCATATCCCTTGACCCCGCTATCTTTAAGAGCTCCATCTAACTCTCTCTTGAAAGTATCTGGAGAACTGGCCTCCACCGCCCTCTGAGGCAGAGAATTCCACAGACTCACAACTCTTGTGTGAAAAAGTGTTTCCTCCTCTCTGTTCTAAATGGCTTATCCCTTATTCTTAAACTGCGGCCCCTGGTTCTGGACTCCCCCAACATCGGGAACATAATTGTATCAGTGAAAATAAACCACTAGTAATATTTTTAAGTGGCCGTTTGGATTGGTTCCTTGATTTCTGTTACCGAATTTATATATAAAATGAAAATAGTCTGAACTGTATTGTGTGCAGTTCTGGTTACCCCGTTACTGGAAGGATGTGGACTTTTTGGACAGGGTGCAGAGGGGGTTCACCACAATGTTGCCAGGATTAGTGGGAGGTTGGACAAACTTGGATTGTATTTTCTGGAGGTTGAAGAGAGGCCTGATGGAAGTATATATAATTTGAGAGATATTGGTAAAGTAGTCAGTCAGAACAGTTAGGGCGGCACAGTGGTGCAGCAGTAGAGTTATTGCCTTATAGTGCCAGAGACCCGGGTCCGATCATGACCACAGAGTTTGCACATTCCCCCTGTGGGGAACCGCATAGGTGTTCCAAGGTGGGCTGAGTGAACGCCTACGCGATCTCCCGGTTGCCTAACACTTTAACTCCCCTTCCCATTCCTAGACTGACCTATCTGTCCCCCCACCCTCCCCTCCCCCTCTGTCAGAGTGAGGCCCAACACAAATAAGAGGAACAGCACCTCATATTTCACTTGGGCAGCTTACAACCCAGCTGTATGATTATTTATTTCTCTAACTTCAAGTATTCCTTACATCCCCTCTCTCTCCGTCCCTCCCCCACCCTAGTCATCGTACTAGTTTCACTGTTGTCCTGTTGAGTTTCACTGTCCGTATAACTCGTTAACACCTAGCCCACAGCCAACAATGGACAATTGTGGGCTCCACCCTTCCTTGATCATCATTGCTTTTTGCATATCTTCATTCATTTTTTCTTTTTACCTATATCTCTCTTTTCCCTTTCCCTTGCCTCTCAGTCTGAAGAATGGTCTCGACCCAAAATGACACCTATTCCTTTTCTCCAGAGATATGCCTGACCTGCTGAGTTATTCCAGCTTTTTGTGTCTCTCATCAGAGTAAACCAGCATCTGCAGTTCCTTCCTACACATGTTATCTATGAGTACTGTGTTTAGAGACACCTGTGAAGCTGCTGTAAGTAAGAATGTCATTGTTCCATTTTGGTACATATGTCAATTAAACAGTGATGTCTAAGAGTCTACATGAATCTGCACCTGTACTGCATCAAGGGTTTGCCCTTTAATGTTAAAGTCCATAACAGTTTGAGGTTTGGGGTTGTGAGCAGTTGTCAGCTCCAGCACCAGGTGACACTATAGAGCACATCTTCACTCTGACTCCCCTCCCTGTTGCATTTCAGCTCCAGAGAAGAATTGTAGTTGTTTAGTCCATTCGCATCTATTGTCAAATACACAAGTACAGGGAGACTACAGGTGCAATGAAATGACTTGCTTGCTGCAGCATCAAACGCACATAGACTAAGACAAATACACACTACTCTAAATATACATAAAGTCCTAGAGAGTCATAGTCATACTGCACGGAAAAAGGTCGTCCATGCTGACCAAGATGCCCCATCTAAGTTAGTCCCATTTGTCCGTATGTTGGCCCATATCCTTCCAAACGATTCCTATCCATTTGCTTGTCCCAATATCCCCCTGACCAAAGGCTGGTAGGTATATGGAACGAGGTGCCAGGGAGGCACGTATTATCACAACGTTTAAAAATAATTTGGACAGCTAATGGATCGAATAGGTTTGGAGGGATATGGGCCAAACACAGGCAATTGGGACTAGGGAGCCACCAAGTGCTGCAGTAACTCAGCGGGTCAGGCAGCTTGTCAGGGGAACATGGATAGGTGACGTTTCGGGGTTGAGAGCCTTCTTCAGATTCAGTTCTCAATATCGCTTTTACAAGTGTATTGTTTGAGATGAAACACTGCAAACTAATAGGAGTCCACTGGAGAATGGTGCGAATGGGAAGAGTCAGTGGGGAAAGTGCTTTGTGACAATGCTGCAGAGGTGGCTGGTGTAATACAGATCTCATCTCATGAAGAGAGACCACAGTTGTGGCAATCCCCATTAAAGCCAGCGGATGGCGCTGTGTGCTTTTAAAATGAAATGTAGTGTTTTTAATTTTTAGCACAAAATAAAACCATTGTGCGTTTATTTCACAAAGCTTACGTGAATGTGAATATTGATGTGAATAAGCTTTGTAGCACGGGTAGGAGTGAAAGGCTGCTCTCTGGAAATCTTGCATTTATAAGACAGAAAACAACATTTAAAAGACACCTGAACAGGTACATGGACAGGAAAGGTTTAGAGGGATGTGGGCCAAATGCAGGCAGGTGGGGCTTGTGTAGATGGGCCACCTTGGTCGGCATGGGCAAGTTGGGCTGAAGGGCCTCTTTCCATGCTATACGACTCTCTGACTCTATAACTCACCCATAAATGGCACACTAAGCAGACACTGTCTCTCTGATACCCAAATAGAAGGCGTCAAACAGATCATGAAGATAATAATAATAATAATAAATTTTATTTAATGGTCGCCTTTCATACATCTCAAGGACACCTTACATAGTAATCGGAATAAAAACATATAATCGGAGTAAAACAAGTAATTAAAGACATCACAATGACACAAATTAAAAACAGAATTCAATCCAAAAACAGTGTGAAAAGAGAGCAGCGGCAACCAAATCGTGCCAGCGTCCACTCTCTCTTCACGGCAGCCATCTTGGACACAGACCTACAGGACTACAGTTAGACAAAAAAAATCATCCCCCCACAGTGGATAGCACTGTGGAGGAAGGCACAATGTCCAGTCCCCACCCCATGTTCACCCCAAAGTCAGGCCTATTGAGGCCACCGCAATTGCCTCTACGGAGGCCCGATGTCCCTGGCCGTTCTCACCGGGTGGTCTTGCCCCGGCGTCGGGAGAGTCCTTTCGGCGGCTGGGCCACTTGGAACGGCCGCTTCTTGGTTGGAGCCCGCGGCTGCCGAAGCCGACAAGGCCGCGTCGGTTTGGCGCTCCTAGGCTCCAGATGAAAAAGTCGGCGCCCGCTCTCCGCACTGCCGCCTTGCCGCCTCTACGCACGCCGTCTCTCCGCACGCCGCCTCTCCGCTCCGCAAACCCGCCGCCCGGAGATGTTGCTCACGTCGGTCCAGCTCGCCAGAGCTCCAGCGTGGCGACCCAGGCAAGGCATCGCCCGCTCCGCTCCACTCCAGCGCTCCAGCGCTCCAATGCAGTGCCGCCACGCAGGCCGAGGTGCTGGGTGGTTCCCGCCAAGAAACGGCGCTCCAAGCCCGCTGGTAGGCCACGACGACGGGTCGACGGGCAGCCCGGAAAAAAGGCTGCCACACCGACCAGGTAGGGACCTATAAATAAAGTAACACCTACCCCCCCACATTAAATGACCATATCCCCTACAAACAAAAAAACAGGACTCACTAAAAACTAAAAAAAAAACGAATTTAAGACGGACGGCTGCTGCTAGCAGCCGTTCACCAAGATGGCTCCTCCTCCTGAGGTGACGATACTTAACTTCAAAACACTATAAGGTTGAATACATCCTGTGTTGGTGCAATGAAATGTGAGCTGTGTGACTCTCAATGGCAGTAACCTGTGTCCCCTATCTATCTCCTCCCTTTTAGACAAGAGATGCTGTTTACAGCATGGAAACAGGCCTCTCGGTCCACCAAGACGACGCCGACTATCGATCACCCGTTCACACTAGTTCTATGCTGTCTCCACTTTCCCATCCGCTCCCTACACACTAGGCGGCAATTTACAGAGAGCCAATTAACCTACAAACCCGCACGTCTTTGGGATGTGGGTAGAAACCGGAGTAAACCCACGTGGTCACAGAGACAGCGTGCAAACTCCTCACGGACAGCACCCGAGGTTAGGATAGAACCTGGGTTTGTGGTGATGTAAGGCATCTTTCCATCTCAGCCCCATTCTCCTGACTTCTCCCCATAACCCCTGACACCTGTACTAATCAGGAATCTGTTAATCTCCGCCTTTAAAATACCCAATGACTTGGCCTGCACAGCCGTTTGTGACAATGAATTCCACAGATTCACCACCCTCTGACTAAAGATATTCCACCTCATCTCCTTTCTAAAGGTACGTCTTTTATTCTGAGGCTATGGCCTCTGGTCCTAGACTCTCCCACTAGTGGAAACATCCTCTCCAGATAAAACTGTACATAAATACAATCAAGTCAAACTCAAGTACAATAGAGAGAGTAAAGAGGAAGAGGCAGATTGCAGAATATAGTTCTTGGCATCGTAGTGCATCAGTTCCATAGACAAAAGGCCAATTTTTAATTCAGAAATCAGAGATAAAAAGGGACTTGCATTAGGAATATTGTGAGCATTTTGGGCCCCATATCTGAGAAAAATGTGCTGGACGTGCTGGCGTTGGAGAAGGTCCAGCGGAGATTTACGAGAATGATTCCAGGAATGATTGGGTTAACATATGATGAGCATTTGAAGGCACTGGGCCTGTACTTGCTGATTTAGATCAGCCATTATTGAATGGCAGAGTAGACATGATGGGCCGAATGGCCTAATTCTGCTCCAAGCACTTATAACCTTATGTCCACAATAGGGTAGAGGTGATGTTGTAAGAGGGAACTGCAGATGCTGGATTAAACCGAAGATAGACACAAAATGCTGGAGTAACTCAGCGGGCGAGACAACATCTCTGGAGAGAAGGAATGGGTGATGTTTTGGGTCGCGACCCTTCTTCAAAAAAGTATGCAAAATTAGAGCACATGGTGTGGGGGTAGGATATTGATATGGATAGAGAACTGGTTGGCAGACAGGAAGCAAAGAGTAGGAATTAATGGGTCCTTTTCAGAATGGCAGGCAGTGACTAGTGGGGTGCCGCACGGCTCAGTGCTGGGATCCCAGTTATTTACAATATATATTAACGATTTAGACAAGGGAATGTAACATCTCCAAGTTTGCGGATGACACAAAGCTGGGTGGCAGAGTGAGCTGTGAGGGGGATGCTATGAGGCTGCAAGGTGACTTGGGTAGGTTGGGTGAGTGGGCAGGTGCATGGCAGATGCAGTATAATGTGGATAAATGTGAGGTTATCCTCTTTGGTGGCTAGAACAGGAAGGCGGATTATTATCTGAATGGTGTCAGATTAGAAAAAAGGGGAGGTGCAGCGAGACCTGGGTGTTCTTGTACATCAGTTACTAAAAGTAAGCATGCAGGTAAAGCAGGCAGTGAAGAAAGCTAATGGCATGTTGGCATTCATTGTGAGAGGATGTGAGTTTAGGAGCAAGGAGGCCCTACTGCAGTTGTACAGGGCCTGGGTGAGACCCCACCTGGCGTATTGTGTACAGTTTTGGTCTCGTAATTTGAGGACTTTATTGCTAGTGAGGGAGTGCAGCGTAGATTCACCAGGTTGATTACCGGGATGGCGAGACAGATATATAATGAAAGAATGGGTCGACTGGGCTTGTATTGACTGGAATTTAGAAGGATGAGACGGATCTTATAGAAACATATAAAATTCTTAGAGGATACTTCTTCTTCTTACGTATGGCGTGCACAACCTAAAATTGTAGGTCAACTTGTTCTATTTGATCTTGTTTGTGTAGGTATGTTGCAAAGCCTACCTGAAGCGTCGCTGAAAATCTGTCCTAGCCCGTGTGCGCGATTTTGGCGCCGTTTAGAGGGGGGTGGGTTTAAAACGCGATTTTCCCTAGGCTGTTCAAATCGAGGTTTTTCAGCCTAGTTAATTATTAACGAAAAATCGCTGGAAGATTCCGTAGCTGGAGCTATTTTTAGTTTTAAGGGCTTTCTTTACTTGTTATAGTAGGTTAAAAATTAACCTCTAAACCCACGACCGCAGACAACGGGTCGGATCTCATACAGGGGACAACAGAAGGTAGGCTGTTTATTTTTACATTAAAAAGGGCTTCTTAAGATCCCTTTATACAAAGTTTAATGTTGCGAGTAGCTAATTTGGGCCCCATTATATCCCGCAGTATTTTTCTGGGCATTTGAGGGCACAAATCTAGCGCAATGTGAACGTTCTAAACCAGCGCGTTCACAGGATCCCACTAGAAAGCTGATTTAAATGGACTTTAATTTACAGCAATTGAACACTAAATTCCTTCCATTTGGCCTATAAATTAATGTAAATGAGATTTAAAAATCATGTTTTATTGTGAATTATTTGTGAATATTATTTGGACACTTAGGCTATTTAAAAATGTTAATCATTTATTAAGAAATGGATAGATGTTTAGATCTAGTAATTGAAGTTTGAAATTAGCTACAATTGGGTAACTAACTAATTATATGCTTTAATTTCAGATCATCCAAGTAAGATTATTTTATATTTGTTTCAGAATGCTTCAATCTATGATAACTGAAAATTTCATTCAGTTCTCTTAATTTTTAAGAAAGTTATGGGCTTTTGACTGTCCACGATCACAGCTTTTTTGTTATGTCCATAGAAAATCAATAGGGAACAAGATGCTAATTTCCGAGTATGAAAATGGCCATAACTTTTTAAATACTTGAGATATGAAAGTGAATTAGGTGTCAAATTAAACTTCTTTTTATGCTTTATCTGATGGGATAAATTGCAGACTTGATTTTTAAAATCTCAAAATTTTGTAACATTGCTAGTTTGTGCACGTCAGGTTGATTGCATTAGTCGAAACAGGGTGGACCACGTGAAGGTTGCAATCTCCCACCCCCTTAAGGGATTGGACAGGCGAGATGCAGGAAAAAATTTCCAGATGTTGGGAGAGTCCAGAACCAGGGGTCACAGTTTAAGAATAAGGGATAGGCCATTTTGGACTGAGATGAGGAAAAACATTTTCGCCCAGGGAGTTGTAAATCTGTGGAATTCTCTGCCACAGAAGACAGTGGAGGCCAACTCACTGGATGTTTTCAAAAGAGAGTTAGATTTAGCTCTTAAGGCTAAAGGAATCAAGGGATATGGGGAAAAAGCAGAAAAAGGGTACTGATTTTGATGATCAACCTTGATCAGGAAGGCCGTCAGCATCCATAAAGACTCCTCACACCCTTGTAATGGACTGTTTGAACTACTTCCCTCCGGCAGACGTTACAAGGCCTTCTATGCCCGCACCTCCAGACTCAGAAACAGCTTTATTCCCAGAGCTATAGCGGCTCTGAACCGGCCCTGCTGAGTGCCCCCCATGGACTGTCTCCCTCGGATGGTCACGTCGCACAGACACATCTGCACTTTAGTCTGTTTTGACTGTGTTACTGTTTTAATGTTCTTTTTACAAACCATGTTCTCGGGGTATCTAAATCTAAATTTTATTAGTTATTTAAGTTATGACATCGGATGGAAGCTGCATACCCAAATCTCGTTGCACTTATGTGCAATGATAATAAAATATATTATTATTATTTTTATTATTATTATATTGAATGGCTGTGCTGGCTTGAAGGGCCGAATGGACTACTCCTGAACCTAATTTCAAAGTCTGTTTCTATGTTTCAGACTGAATCAGGGGAGAAGAGATTACAGAGTTAAGGAAATGTAAGGTGTGAAAACGAGACAAAGAGGATGGAGGCCAAGGAAAATGTAGAATAGATCATTGTTAGCTATGAGAAGTAAACAATAAATCAAACAGAGATAAATTGTAAATGAGGATAGTCATAATAGTCTGAGAACTGGGAAGGGGGAAGGAAGGCAAAAGTCACGAAGGTAGATAAGTTAATATTCATCCCGCTGGGGTGTAAGCTGCCCAAGCGAAATATGTGTTATTCCTCCAATTTGCACTGGGTCTCACTCTGACAATGGAGGAGGGCCAGGACAGAAAGGTCAGATTGGGAATGGGAGGGGGAGTTAAAATGTTTAGCAACTGGGAGATCAGGTAGGTTTAGGCAGACTGAGCGGAGGTGTTCAGCGAAACGATCGCCGAGCCTGCCCTTGGTCTCGCCGATATATAAGAGTCCACGCCTGAACTACGGATACAGTAGATGAAGTTGGAGGAGGTGCAAGTGAACCTCTGCCTCACCTGAAAATACTTGCTGGGTCCTCGGACGGAGTCAAGTTGGAGGTAAAGGGACAGGTGTTGCATCTCCTGCGGTTGCAGGGGAAGGTACCTGGGTAGGGGGTGGTTTGGGTGGGTAGGCACGAGTTAACCAGGGAGTTGCGGAGGGAATGGTTTCTGCTGAAAGCGGAAAGGGGTGGAGATGGGAAGATGTGACTAGTGGTGGGCTCCCGTTGTAGGTGTAGAAGATGCCGAAGGATTAGGTGTTGTATGTGACAGCTGATGGGGTGGAAGGTGAGCATTATGGAAACTCAGTCCCTGTTGCGACCGGCAGGAGGAGGAGAAACAGCGGAGCTGCGGGATATTGAGGAGACCCTAGTGAGGGCCTCATCTATGATGGAAGAGGGGAACCCCTGTTCCCTAAAGAATGAGGACATCTCCGATGAAATCTCACATCTCAGTAGAAGCAGGGCCGGCCTTAAGCCAATTGGACCAATTGCTCCCAATTGGGCCCCGCGCCTAAGGGGGCCCCGCGCTAGAGTAATCTACTCTCGGCTCGGGTAGATCTACCATGGGTGGAGAGAGAGTAGAGGGGTGGAGAGAGAGTAGAGGGGTGGAGGGGGAAGAAAGGGGTAGATGGGAGGGGGTGTGAGGGGGAATGGACAAGGGGGAGGTGGGTCGTTCCCTCACGGTCCCAGGGCAGCGCTCCCGCCCCTCCAGTCGCCGTGCTTCACGCACACAGCTCCAGCTCCACCCCTCTCTCTCCCCGGGGAGACGCGGTGAACAATACAGGGAGGGCCGGGCCAGAAAACAAGCCTCGGCCTCAGCACACACCCGTGATCCACTCATGCTGCCGGCCGGCCATCTCCCTCCCTTCTCTCCTTCCCTTCTCTCCCTCCCTTCCCTTCTTCCCTCCCTCCCTCAACTCCTAAGGCTGGCCCGGAGTAGAAGTGAATTGGACAGTACCCTTGCTTATGGAAGGACCGTTCAAAAGTCTAATAACAAAGGGGAAGAAGCTGTTCCTGAGTCTGGTGGTACCTTCTGCCTGATGGAAGCAGGAAGCAGAAGGAATGACCAAGATGGGACAAGTCTTTGATTATGTTGGCTGCTTTTCCGAGACAGCGTGAAGTAGATGGAATCAACGGTGGGGCATCTGGTCTGTGTGATGGACTGGGCTACATATCTCTAAACTAATAGTTCAGCAATAAGAGGAGTTATTTATCCATTATTTTCAGGTAACTTTTGAAATCAAGAAGGTTTCTAGCTTCTGATGTTAACACATACATAGTGACACCAGTCATTCAATTAACATAATTGATAAATGATTGAAACGATAGTAAGAAGTTATAATAAGTTCATCGGTTCATATGTTATAGGCACAGAATTAGACCATTCGGCCCTTCGACCATTCATTCAGCCCATCAAGTCTACTCCGTCATACTGATCAATCTTTCCCTCTCAACCTCATTCTCCTGCCTTCTCCCCATAACCCCCGACACCCTTACTAATCTAATTATTGGCCCTGTTCCTCAATGAAATCTCGTTCCCCGTGCCCACTCCGTACATTCAGGTAACTGAACCATTCCATCTCCAACTAGAGAGCGGTCCTGACCAACCATCTACCTTGTTGTAAAAATATCTTTAATCGGACTTTACTGGATTTAATCTTGCACTAAGCGTTATACTCTTTATCCTGTTTCTGTAACCTGCGGGCGGCCTGATTGTAATCATGTATCGTATATCCTTTCTGCTGACTGGATATTACGCAACAAAAAGTTTTTACTGTATATGAGTACAGGTGACAATAAACAGAACTAGGGGCTTGTGGCCAATCGTACCTGTTCCACTTTTCCCTCAGTTACAATATAAAAGCAACTCGTTCAGAAATATCCTGCCACTTCTCTTTCAGTTTACAAGGAGCCAGATGTCCTGTTAATTCTTTATTAAAGATTATAACCAGGGTGTGAATTTTATGGTTTTGGTCTATTAAAAAACAAATATAAAATTGCCACCAAAGGACGACATAGAAATTTGTCTTTATTTCAGCAAAGAAACTCTATGTTGGGGAATAAATGTCTAATGTCCCAACGTGGACACTGATGTGGTTTTCAATATGCTGACCAACATTGTATGATTGTTGAGATTCAAGTCACGAATGTTTTATTGTCATATGCACCACAACAAACCAATGACATTCTCAAGATAGATGCAAAGTGCCGGAGTAACTCAGCGGGTCAGGCAGCATCGCTGGCCAGGGAGAGTGAGGAGGTCATAGAGAGGAGTTATAGGGAGGTGGTTACTCGAAGACCACGGGAGGCAGACAAGTCGGTCACGGTTAGGAGGGGCAAGGGGCAGAGGAAGGGACTAGAGAGTACCCCGGTGGCTGTATACCTTGGAAATAAGTACTCCTTGAGTACTGTTGGGGGGGACAGCCTACCTGGGGGTAGCGACAGCAGCCGGACCTCCGGTACAGAGACCGGCCCTGTTGTCAGAAGGGTAAGGAGAAGAAGTGGAGGGCAATAGTAATAGGGGACTCTATAGTTAGGGGATCAGATAGGCGATTCTGTGGACGCAGTCAGGAGACCCGGATGGTAGTTTGCCTCCCTGGTGCCAGGGTCTGGGATGTGTCTGAACGTGTCCAAGATATCCTGAAATGGGAGGGAGAGGAGCCTGAGGTCATGGTACATATAGGTGCTGTTGCGCCGCCCCTAGTAACTGGCCGGAAGTGGACGCCATCTGATGCAGTACAGCAAGCTTCATCAGCCCTGAGACACAAAGACATCGTGGGGCAAGTCCAGCAGGGAAGAGGAGGCTTTGGCCTTACGACAAGTAAACCAACTTGGCGAAAGGCCACAACATCAGAGCGGAGGACATGCGGCGACAAGAGGAGGCCGCAAGAAGTGCAAAGGCGGTCTCTCTTGCCAAACAGGGGCAATGGATGCAGTGGGAAGGTGTGGAGCGGAGGAAGATCAGCTGGAAAGAACTATGGGAAATGGAAGCAAGCAAGATCAGCTTCATCATCAGAGCGACTTATGACGTGCTTCCATCACCAAAGAACCTCCATCAGTGGTACGGCGAGGATCCAACCTGTGCCCTCTGCCCAACTCCAGCGACCCTCAAACACATCATGGTAGGCTGCAAGACCAGCCTCACGCAAGGGAGATACACGTGGCGGCATAATCAGGTACTAAAAAGCCTGGCATCAGCCCTTGAGAACAGGCGGTGTGCGACCAACTCCTTGCCTCCGAGAGCAAGCAACCCCCTCCCCCTAAGGGCAACAACCTTTGTCCGAGAAGGACAGAAAACATCTAAACAACCTTCCACCAGATCAGAAGAAGGAAACCTATGCAGGGCCCGCGACTGGAGGATGCTGGTGGACATCGGCCGACAGCTAGTTTTTCCACCTGAAATTGCTTCCACCAACCTCAGGCCAGACTTGGTGTTCTGGTCCCCTTCACAGAAGACTGCTTACATCATAGAGCTCACAGTTCCATGGGAGAACTCTGTTGAGGAGGCCTATGAGCGTAAGAAGCTGCGTTACGCAGAGCTTGCAGCAGAGGCAACGCAGCGTGTCTGGAACACCAAAGTCTATCCAGTTGAAGTGGGATGCAGAGGATTTGTTGCGTCATCTACCATCAGACTGCTGAAGGAGCTTGGAATCCACGGTCAGGCTCTGCGGAAGACCATAAGATCACTCTCAGAGCGGCTGAAAGAAGCAGCCGGTGGATTTGGCTCAAGCGGAAAGACCCATGCTGGGCCCCAAGTATTTCAGGGTGAATCTTTGGGACGGTTTGACACGGGACACGCGCTGAGGGCTGATCATCCTGCAGCGGGCCGCCCTTGTGGAGGGTGTATAGTGTTAAAAGGCCGAAACACCCAGTGATGCAAGGGTACACTACTGATGATGTGTCCTGTGCCCAACTGTCCTGAAGGTTACCCAGGCCAAGATATACGTATCCACTCCCCCCCCCCCCCCCCGCCCCCCCCACAGATGTTGAGCGTCTACCACTCTCAACAATCAACGAATGTCGTGAAATGCTCCCCACCTATTGGCACAAGGGACTTCTTAACATCTTGTCCTGTGTATTTGATTCTGATCGGTTCATATGTTATAGGCACAGAATTAGACCATTCGGCCCTTCGACCATTCATTCAGCCCATCAAGTTTACTCCGTCATAGTGATCAATCTTTCCCTCTCAACCTCATTCTCCTGCCTTCTCCCCATAACCCCCGACACCCTTACTAATCTAATTATTGGCCCTGTTCCTCAATGAAATCTCGTTCCCCGTGCCCACTCCGTACATTCAGGTAACTGAACCATTCCATCTCCAACTAGAGAGCGGTCCTGACCAACCATCTACCTTGTTGTAAAAATATCTTTAATCGGACTTTACTGGATTTAATCTTGCACTAAGCGTTATACTCTTTATCCTGTTTCTGTAACCTGCGGGCGGCCTGATTGTAATCATGTATCGTATATCCTTTCTGCTGACTGGATATTACGCAACAAAAAGTTTTTACTGTATATGAGTACAGGTGACAATAAACAGAACTAGGGGCTTGTGGCCAATCGTACCTGTTCCACTTTTCCCTCAGTTACAATATAAAAGCAACTCGTTCAGAAATATCCTGCCACTTCTCTTTCAGTTTACAAGGAGCCAGATGTCCTGTTAATTCTTTATTAAGATTATAACCAGGGTGTGAATTTTATGGTTTTGGTCTATTAAAAAACAAATATAAAATTGCCACCAAAGGACGACATAGAAATTTGTCTTTATTTCAGCAAAGAAACTCTATGTTGGGGAATAAATGTCTAATGTCCCAACGTGGACACTGATGTGGTTTTCAATATGCTGACCAACATTGTATGATTGTTGAGATTCAAGTCACGAATGTTTTATTGTCATATGCACCACAACAAACCAATGACATTCTCAAGATAGATGCAAAGTGCCGGAGTAACTCAGCGGGTCAGGCAGCATCGCTGGCCAGGGAGAGTGAGGAGGTCATAGAGAGGAGTTATAGGGAGGTGGTTACTCGAAGACCACGGGAGGCAGACAAGTCGGTCACGGTTAGGAGGGGCAAGGGGCAGAGGAAGGGACTAGAGAGTACCCCGGTGGCTGTATACCTTGGAAATAAGTACTCCTTGAGTACTGTTGGGGGGGACAGCCTACCTGGGGGTAGCGACAGCAGCCGGACCTCCGGTACAGAGACCGGCCCTGTTGTCAGAAGGGTAAGGAGAAGAAGTGGAGGGCAATAGTAATAGGGGACTCTATAGTTAGGGGATCAGATAGGCGATTCTGTGGACGCAGTCAGGAGACCCGGATGGTAGTTTGCCTCCCTGGTGCCAGGGTCTGGGATGTGTCTGAACGTGTCCAAGATATCCTGAAATGGGAGGGAGAGGAGCCTGAGGTCGTGGTACATATAGGTGCTGTTGCGCCGCCCCTAGTAACTGGCCGGAAGTGGACGCCATCTGATGCAGTACAGCAAGCTTCATCAGCCCTGAGACACAAAGACATCGTGGGGCAAGTCCAGCAGGGAAGAGGAGGCTTTGGCCTTACGACAAGTAAACCAACTTGGCGAAAGGCCACAACATCAGAGCGGAGGACATGCGGCGACAAGAGGAGGCCGCAAGAAGTGCAAAGGCGGTCTCTCTTGCCAAACAGGGGCAATGGATGCAGTGGGAAGGTGTGGAGCGGAGGAAGATCAGCTGGAAAGAACTATGGGAAATGGAAGCAAGCAAGATCAGCTTCATCATCAGAGCGACTTATGACGTGCTTCCATCACCAAAGAACCTCCATCAGTGGTACGGCGAGGATCCAACCTGTGCCCTCTGCCCAACTCCAGCGACCCTCAAACACATCATGGTAGGCTGCAAGACCAGCCTCACGCAAGGGAGATACACGTGGCGGCATAATCAGGTACTAAAAAGCCTGGCATCAGCCCTTGAGAACAGGCGGTGTGCGACCAACTCCTTGCCTCCGAGAGCAAGCAACCCCCTCCCCCTAAGGGCAACAACCTTTGTCCGAGAAGGACAGAAAACATCTAAACAACCTTCCACCAGATCAGAAGAAGGAAACCTATGCAGGGCCCGCGACTGGAGGATGCTGGCGGACATCGGCCGACAGCTAGTTTTTCCACCTGAAATTGCTTCCACCAACCTCAGGCCAGACTTGGTGTTCTGGTCCCCTTCACAGAAGACTGCTTACATCATAGAGCTCACAGTTCCATGGGAGAACTCTGTTGAGGAGGCCTATGAGCGTAAGAAGCTGCGTTACGCAGAGCTTGCAGCAGAGGCAACGCAGCGTGTCTGGAACACCAAAGTCTATCCAGTTGAAGTGGGATGCAGAGGATTTGTTGCGTCATCTACCATCAGACTGCTGAAGGAGCTTGGAATCCACGGTCAGGCTCTGCGGAAGACCATAAGATCACTCTCAGAGCGGCTGAAAGAAGCAGCCGGTGGATTTGGCTCAAGCGGAAAGACCCATGCTGGGCCCCAAGTATCTCAGGGTGAATCTTTGGGACGGTTTGACACGGGACACGCGCTGAGGGCTGATCATCCTGCAGCGGGCCGCCCTTGTGGAGGGTGTATAGTGTTAAAAGGCCGAAACACCCAGTGATGCAAGGGTACACTACTGATGATGTGTCCTGTGCCCAACTGTCCTGAAGGTTACCCAGGCCAAGATATACGTATCCACTCCCCCCCCCCCCCGCCCCCCCCACAGATGTTGAGCGTCTACCACTCTCAACAATCAACGAATGTCGTGAAATGCTCCCCACCTATTGGCACAAGGGACTTCTTAACATCTTGTCCTGTGTATTTGATTCTGATCGGTTCATATGTTATAGGCACAGAATTAGACCATTCGGCCCTTCGACCATTCATTCAGCCCATCAAGTTTACTCCGTCATAGTGATCAATCTTTCCCTCTCAACCTCATTCTCCTGCCTTCTCCCCATAACCCCCGACACCCTTACTAATCTAATTATTGGCCCTGTTCCTCAATGAAATCTCGTTCCCCGTGCCCACTCCGTACATTCAGGTAACTGAACCATTCCATCTCCAACTAGAGAGCGGTCCTGACCAACCATCTACCTTGTTGTAAAAATATCTTTAATCGGACTTTACTGGATTTAATCTTGCACTAAGCGTTATACTCTTTATCCTGTTTCTGTAACCTGCGGGCGGCCTGATTGTAATCATGTATCGTATATCCTTTCTGCTGACTGGATATTACGCAACAAAAAGTTTTTACTGTATATGAGTACAGGTGACAATAAACAGAACTAGGGGCTTGTGGCCAATCGTACCTGTTCCACTTTTCCCTCAGTTACAATATAAAAGCAACTCGTTCAGAAATATCCTGCCACTTCTCTTTCAGTTTACAAGGAGCCAGATGTCCTGTTAATTCTTTATTAAGATTATAACCAGGGTGTGAATTTTATGGTTTTGGTCTATTAAAAAACAAATATAAAATTGCCACCAAAGGACGACATAGAAATTTGTCTTTATTTCAGCAAAGAAACTCTATGTTGGGGAATAAATGTCTAATGTCCCAACGTGGACACTGATGTGGTTTTCAATATGCTGACCAGCATTGTATGATTGTTGAGATTCAAGTCACGAATGTTTTATTGTCATATGCACCACAACAAACCAATGACATTCTCAAGATAGATGCAAAGTGCCGGAGTAACTCAGCGGGTCAGGCAGCATCGCTGGCCAGGGAGAGTGAGGAGGTCATAGAGAGGAGTTATAGGGAGGTGGTCACTCGAAGACCACGGGAGGCAGACAAGTCGGTCACGGTTAGGAGGGGCAAGGGGCAGAGGAAGGGACTAGAGAGTACCCCGGTGGCTGTACACCTTGGCAATAAGTACTCCTTGAGTACTGTTGGGGGGGACAGCCTACCTGGGGGTAGCGACAGCAGCCGGACCTCCGGTGCAGAGACCGGCCCTGTTGTCAGAAGGGTAAGGAGAAGAAGAGGAGGGCAATAGTAATAGGGGACTCTATAGTTAGGGGATCAGATAGGCGATTCTGTGGACGCAGTCAGGAGACCCGGATGGTAGTTTGCCTCCCTGGTGCCAGGGTCTGGGATGTGTCTGAACGTGTCCAAGATATCCTGAAATTGGAGGGAGAGGAGCCTGAGGTCGTGGTACATATAGGTACCAATGACATAGGTAGAAAAAGAGAAGAGTACCTGAAAGGAGAATTTGGGGAGTTAGGAAGGGAGAAGGACTGCAAAGGTAACAATCTCAGGATTACTGCCTGTGCCACGCGACAGTGAGAGTAGGAATGGAGTGAGGTGGAGGATAAATGCTTGGCTGAGGGACTGGTGCAGAGGGCAGGGATTCAAGTTTCTGGATCATTGGGACCTCTTTTGGGGAAGGTGTGACCTGTACTAAAAGGACGGGTTGCAATTGAACCCGAGGGGGACCAATATCCTGGCGGGGAGATTTGCAAAGGCTACTGGGGAGACTTTAAACTAGAACGGTTGGGGGGAGGGACTCAAATAGAGAAAGCTAGTAGACAGTGTGTGAGGCAGGAGGCAGAGAAGGGAAGCACTCAGACCCAACATGTAGGGGAGAAAGTAGAAAAAGATAATAAACAGAGAATAAGAGGTGGTGGGTTTCTTAAATGTGTATATTTTAATGCTAGGAGCATTGTAAGAAAGGTGGATGAGCTTAGAGCCTGGATTGACACCTGGAAGTATGATGTTGTGGCGATTAGTGAAACATGGTTGCAGGAGGGCTGTGATTGGAAACTAAATATTCCAGGATTTCATTGCTTCAGGTGTGAGAATGGAGGGGCAAGAGGTGGAGGTGTTGCATTGCTTGTCAGGGAAGATATTACAGCAGTGCTTTGGCAGGATAGATTAGAGGGCTCATCTAGGGAGGCTATTTGGGTGGAACTGAGAAATGGGAAAGATGTAGCAACACTTATAGGGGTGTATTATAGACCGCCTAATGGGGAACGAGAATTGGAAGAGCAAATATGTAAGGAGATAGCAGATATTAGTAGTAAGCACAAGGTAATGATTGTGGGAGATTTCAATTTTCCACACATAGACTGGGAAACACATTCTGTAAAAGGGCTGGATGGTTTGGAGTTTGTAAAATGTGTGCAGGATAGTTTTTTGCAGCAATACATAGAGGTACCCACTAGAGAAGGGGCAGTGCTGGACCTCCTGTTAGGAAATGAGACAGGTCAGGTGGCGGAGGTATGTGTTGGGGAGCACTTTGGGTCCAGTGATCACAATACCATTATTTTCAATATAATTATGGAGAAGGTCAGAACTGGACCAAGGGTTGAGATTTTTGATTAGAGAAAGGCTAACTTTGAGGAGATGTGAAAGGATTTAAAAGGAGTGAATTGGGACTTTTTGTTTTATGGGAAGGATGTAGTAGAGAAATTGAAGTAATTTAAAGGTGAAATTTTAAGAGTACAGAATCTTTATGTCCCTGTTCGGTTGAAAGGAAAGAGTAATAATTGGAAAGAGCCTTGGTTTTCAAGGTGAAATTAGACATGGTTTGGAAAAATAGAGAGATCTACAATAATTATAGGCAGCATGGAGTAAATGAGGTGCTTGAGGAGTATAAAGAATGTAATAAGAATCTTAAGAAAGAAATTAGAAAAGCTAAAAGAAGATATGAGGTTATTTTGGCAAATAAGGTGAAAGTAAATCCAAAGGGTTTCTACAGCTATATTAATAGCAAAAGGATAACGAGGGATAAAATTGGTCCATTAGAGAGTCAGAGTGGACAGCTAATTGCAGAGCCAAAAGAGATGGGGGAGATATTGGACAATTTCTTTTCTTCGGTATTCACCAAGGAGAAGGATATTGAATTATGTGAGATAAGGCATACAAGTAGAGTAGCAATGGAAACTATGAGGATCAAAGAAGAGGAATTACTGACACTTTTGAAAAATATAAAAGTGGATAAGTCTCCAGGTCCTGACAGGACATTCCCTAGGACATTGAGGGAAGTTAGTGTGGAAATAACAGGGGCTATGACAGAAATATTTCAATTGTCATTAGAAACGGGAATGGTGCCGGAGGATTGGTGTACTGCACATGTTGTTCCATTGTTTAAAAAGGGTTCTAAGAGTAAACCTAGCAAATATAGACCTGTTGGTTTGACGTCAGTGGTGGGCAAATTAATGGAAAGGATACTTAGAGATAATATATATAATCATCTGGATAAACGGGGTCTGATTACGAACAGTCAACATGGATTTGTGCCTGGAAGGTCATGTTTGACTAATCTTCTTGAATTTTTTGAAGAGGTTACATGGGAAATTGATGAGGGTAAAGCAGTGGATGTTGTCTATATGGACTTCAGTAAGGCCTTTGACAAGGTTCCACATGGAAGGTTGGTTAAGAATGTTCAATTGTTGGGTATTAATGGTGGAGTAGCAAGATGGATTCAACAGTGGCTGAATGGGAGATACCAGAGTGTAATGGTGGATGGCTGTTTGTCAGGTTGGAGGCTGGTGACTCATGGGGTGCCTCAGGGATCTGTGTTGGGTCCACTATTGTTTGTCATATACATCAATGATCTGGATGATGGTGTGGTAAATCGGATTAGTAAGTATGCAGATGATACTAAGATAGGTGGTGTTGTGGATAATGAAGTAGATTTTCAAAATCTACAGAGAGATTTAGGCCATTTGGAAGAGTGGGCTGAAAGATGGCAGATGGAGTTTAATGCTGATAAGTGTGAGGTGCTACAAATCAAAATAGGACGTCCATGGTAAATGGTAGCGAATTGAGGAATGCAGTTGAACAGAGGGATCTAGGAATAACTGTGCATAGTTCCCTGAAAGTGGAATCTCATGTAGATAGGGTGATAAAGAAAGCTTTTGGTTTGCTGGCCTTTATAAATCAGAGCATTGAGTATAGAAGTTGGGATGTAATGTTAAAATTGTACAAGGCATTGGTGAGGCCAATTCTGGAGTATGGTGTACAATTTTGGTCGCCAAATTATAGGAAAGATGTCAACAAAATAGAGAGAGTACAGAGGAGATTTACTAGAATGTTGTCTGGGTTTCAGCACCTAAGTTACAGAGAAAGGTTGAACAAGTTAGGTCTTTATTCTTTGGCATGCAGAAGGCTAAGGGGGGACTTGATAGAGGTCTTTAAAATGATGAGAGGGATAGACAGAGTTGATGTGGATAAGCTTTTTCCATTGAGAGTAGGGAAGATTCAAACAAGAGGACATGATTTGAGAATTAAGGGACAGAAGTTTAGGGGTAACATGAGGGGGAACTTCTTTACTCAGAGAGTGGTAGCTGTGTGGAATGAGCTTCCAATGGAAGTGGTGGAGGCAGGTTTGATTTTATCATTTAAAAATAAATTGGATAGGTATATGGACGGAAAAGGAATGGAGGGTTATGGTCTGAGTACAGGTAGATGGGACTAGGTGAGTAAGTGTTTGGCACGGACTAGAAGGGCCGAGATAGCCTGTTTCCGTGCTGTAATTGTTATATGGTTATATGGTTATATGGAGAAAATGGATAGGTGGTATTTTGGGTCAATGACAATAGACAATAGGTGCAGGAGTAGGCCATTCGGCCCTTCGAGCCAGCACCACCATTCAATGTGATAATGGCTGATCATCCCCAATCAGTACCTCGTTCCTGCCTTCTCCCCATATCCCCTGACTCCGCTATCTTTAAGAGCCCTATCTAGCTCTCTCTTGAAAGTATCCAGAGAACTTGTCTCCACTGCCCTCTGAAGCAGAGAATTCCACAGACTCACAACTCTCTGTGTGAAAAAGTGTTTCTTCGTCTCCGTTCTAAATGGCTTACCCCTTATTCTTAAACAGTGGCCCCTGGTTCTGGACTCCCCCCAACATCGAGAACATTCCGCAGACGAAACGTCACCCATCCATTTTCTCCAGAGATGCTGCCTGAACCAGCTGTTACTGCAGCGTTTTGTGTCTATCTTTGATATAAACTGGCATCTGCAGTTCCTTTTTACAACAATCAAGAGTATGATGGTTGTTGGGAAGAAGCTATTCTTAAACCTGGTGAACACGGTTTTTAGACGCCTGTATCTCCTTCCCAGAGCAGTACATGGGGGAAGCGGTAGAGTTGCTGCCTTCAGGACCTGTTCCACTTAGGCAATTTGTTTAGGCGACTACAGGTGACTAGGCTGTCGCCACATGGTCGCCGGTGTGTTGCCTCTATGGTCGTGAGTAGTTGCCCAAAGAGTCGTAGCATCTTTCTGGTTGCTGCTGGAGTTTCAACATGTTGAACATTTTTCGTAGACAGTCGGCAACAGTGGTTTGACGCCAATGAACGTAGATTAACTTCTCCTGATGTAGGTGTTGTCGTAGTTGTCGCCAGGTTAACGTAGGTTGTCACCGGTGCTGACTTCGGTTTTTATTCGTTGTTATAGTAATGATTCTATTTTAAATTTTATGTCGAAGGGGCGTCCAGTCGCCGATAGTTGCCAAAAAATAGGCTAAGTGGGACAGGCCATTTAGAGCGCTAGAGACTCAGAGTCAATCCCGACTACAGGTGCTGTCTGTATGGAGTTTGAACATTCTCCCTGTGACAGTATGGGTTTTCTCCAGGTTTTCCGATTCCTACCAAACTCCAAAGATGCACAGGTTTGCAGATTAATTGGCTTCGTTAAAAGTGGTAAATTGTCCCCAGTGTGGAGGATAGAACTAGTGTACGGGGCGATCGCTGGTCTGTGCTCAGTGGGCCGAAGGGCCTGTTTCCTCAATGTATATCTAAAGTCTACAGTCGAGAGTCTACAGTAAAGGGAGGAGTGATATGAGAGCATTGCCTGGGTGCTGCAGGTCTATGATGATGCCGGCTGTCCTTAATGGGCAGCGCTTCCAATACATCCTTTCTTTGGTGTTGTGGTCAGTACACGTGATGAACAGGGCAGTGGCCATTTTTATTCTCCCCACATTCTTATCTTCCTTCTCTTGAGTTTGAAGAAGGGTCCTGACCCGAAACGTCACCTATCTACGTTCTCCAGATGCTGCCTGTCCCGCTGTGTTACTCCAGCACTTTGTGTCCTTTTGTGCATCATCTGCAGTTCCTTGTCTCTACTTCTTGTCAATTCATCCAGAATCTTCCAATCACCACACACTGGGGGGGACTTACAGCGGCCAATTAACCTACCAACACGCACGTTTTTTGGGGATGTGGGAGGAAACAAAGCGCTAAGAGGAAATCCATGCGGTCACAGGGAGAACGTGCGAACTCCACACAGACAACACTGGAGGGTTGGGATCGAACCCGGATCTCTGGCATTGTGAGGATGAAGGAACCATAACCCAGTGGTGCGATGGGATGAAAGAGATGCGAAGGATAAATTCACAGTGCTGTAAAACAAAAGGTGCTCTTGATGACACGAAGGCAAGTGAACATTTTATTGAAGAAATAATTAAGGCAAAGCTTGAATCAGTCTGTAATTTTGCATCGATTTTGTTGTGGTTTATTGGGAACGAACATTGATGCAAGTCTTGACTCATTTTTATTGACCTAAAGTAGACAGTGTTGATGAATAACAATAAAAAAAGATGAAGTAACTCCTCTGTCGATCCAACAAAAAAAAACGGAACATTTTAAACTCCTAGCTTCAATGACCTGGGCTTTGATCCTAACCTCAGATGCTGCTGGTGTGGAGATTGCACGTTCCCTGGATTTCCCTGGATCTCTAGTCTCCTCACACATCTAGCCACATACTCAGTGGTATGAATATTGATTTCTCTAATTTCAAGTAACCCTTGCATTCCCTCTCTCTCTGTCCCTCCCCCACCCTAGTCCTTTTGCTAGTTTCACTATTTATATCCTGTCGTTATCATCACCTCCACAGCCAACAATGGACCATTGTGGGCTCCACCACTCCTGAGTCATCGGTGCCAGTTCTGATTTGTTCTGTACCTATTCGTATCTCTCCTTTCCCTCTCTCCCTTTGACTCTCAGTCTGAAGAAGAGTCTCGACCCAAAACGTCACCTATTCCTTTTCTCCAGAGATGCTGCTTGACCCGTTGAGTTACTCCAGCATCTTGTGTCTATCTAGGAGAAAATCAGCATTCGCAGTTCCTTCCTACACCAAAGATTTGCAGGTTGCTTCCTTCATACGCCACTGTCAGTTACCCCAAGGGTAGTTGGGTCACAAGAGATCAGGGGGGGGGAGGGGGAGGGGGGGGGGGGGGGGTTGATAGGCAAAGAGCTAAAGATTCAGGCAAATAGAGAGCAAACAGGCCTTTCAGCCCAACTCAACCATGCTGACCAAGGTGCCCCATCGAAGCAAGTTCCATTTACCCACGTTTGGCCCACATCCCTCTAAACCTTTCCTATCCATGTACTCATCCAAGTGTCTTTTAAATGCTGTTATAATACCTGCCTCATCTACCTCCTCTGGCAGCTCGTTCCATACACCCACCACCCGTTGTGTGAACTCTTCAGGTTCCTATTAAATCATTCCCCCCTCACCTTAAACCTACAGTATGTCCTCTGGTTCTTGATTCCCCTACTCTAGGCAAGAGACTCAATGCGTCTACCCAATCTATTCCTCTCATGATTTTGTACTCTATAAGATCACCCCACATCCTCCTGCGCTCCAAGGAATAGAGTCCTAGCCTGCTCATCGGCTCCTTATATCCCAGGCCCCCGAGTCCTAGCAACATCCCCGTAGATCTTCTCTGTGGTAGCAATATAACGAGTTAGTTTGCCTGTATTTGCTTTACCTAGGACCTGTGCCACTAAATCATAATGATGACAGAACGATCTAACCTTGCTATTGGGAAGATAGAAACACAGATAATTAACCATGGAGTGCACATACAAATTGGAAGGGCACCAAACTGCAATTAGAAAAGGAGGAACATCACTTTATATGTTCAGTATGTTTTCCAGAGAAATAATAGTGAGATGCATATGCATAAATACTAAATAGAAATACCTTCATCTGCCCAGTCTCTCTGCTTGATCAATACTCTAAGGAACATTAGGTAGTTAGATAACTGTTTTAACTTCAGTTTGCTCCACTCAGGGTTTCATTTCTATTACATTCTTACTGAGGAGAATAGTTTTTGCTGGTAGATCTCTTTCGTTATAGCTCTGACAACCCAGGTTCAATCCTGACCTCTGGTGCTGTCTGAGTGGAGTTTGCATGTTCTCCCTGGTGCTTTTGTTTTATCCTGCATCCCCAAGGTTTGTAGATTTGTTTGCCACTCTAATTTGGGTAGGTGGGTGATGGTATTGATTGATTGTTTGGTTGAAGTGATGGAAAGTTACAGCATTGACACAGTTCTTTATCCCACCGATCCCACTCCGGGCAATATACAGAGGGCCAATTAACCTCCAATCCCCCAGGTCTTTGGGATGTGGGATGAAATCGGAGCAGCCGGAGAAACCTCACGCGGTCACAGAGAGAGCATGCAAACTCCACATGGGCAGCACCCAAGGTCAATATCGAACCTGGGTGTCTGGTGCTGTGAGGCAGCAGCTCTACCAGCTGCTCTGCTGTGCTACCCCAATCTTGAGTTAGAATGACTCGTAGTGGGATAACTTAGAAATAGTTGGTGGGCCAAAGAACCTGTGTCATTGCAGTATCTTTCAATCTCTTCAATCGATCAATCAAAATGAGTTTGGGTAGGAGAAGGCAAAAACGGTTGCTTGATTGTTGACACAGACTTAGTGGGCCGAAGAGCCTGTTTCTATCTCACATTTCTTCACGGCTTAATAAAAACCCTCATTCAAAATATTTTACCTGTTGAATTCCGAATGATCTTTGATCTGATTTGTTGTATTTACTGCTGGGTTGTGCAGGGTGTTCTGGTTGTAGCCACATGGGGGCAGGATCACTTTAGCTTGGCTGGATTATTGAGGGAAGACAACACTTTATACGGATGAGGGGAAAGTGGGAACTCATTGAAAATTATCGTATCGTGAAAGGCCTAGATAGAGTGGATGTGGAGAGGATGTTTCCACCAGTGCGAGAGTCTAGGACCAGAGGGCACAACCTCAGAAAAAAGGAAGTACTTTGAGACAGGAGATGAGGATTTCTTTAGCCGGAAGGTGTGAATTGTGGCCACAGATGGCTGTGGAGGTCAAGTCATTGGGTATTTTTTAGGCGGAGATTGAAAGATTCTTGATTAGTAAGGGTGTCAAGGGTTATGGGCCAAATGGTGTCAGGGGTTATGGGGAGAAGGGAGGACAATGGGATACATGAGCCATGATTGAATGGTAAAGTAGACCTGATGGGCTGAATGGCTTAATTCTGCTCCTATCATTTTTGACCTTATGACCTAAATGGCCTGCTGCTGTGCTGTGTTGTTCTATATTGTAAAGATTTCCAGGAGGTGAAAATAGACACAAAATGCTGGAATAACTCGGTGGGGCAGCCAGCATCTCTATAGAAACAGAAGCATAGAAAATAGGTGCAGGAGTAGACCATTTTGCCTACTGGAGCACTAGTATGGGTGTTGTGGACTGAAGGGACTGGTCTCCAGAGGGCTAGTATGGACATTGTGGGCCGAATGGATTCTTGGGCTAGCGGCTCAGTCACTCAAGCCTGCTGTGCTGGCAGCTCACTCACTCACAGCTGGTGGGCTGGCAATTGACTCACGGCTATTCCTTGAAATTCCATTTCAAGCTGGGTGCAAGGCCACCAAATTCAAGTGCAGTTTCATACCATTTCAAGCATGGTACAAGGCCACTAAAGACAGCGAGTTGTGACCTCTCCCTCCCCCATCTTGCAGAGACAGTTGATTCTGAAGGTACACCACTGCTACGTTTTAGAAAACATCATGAAGAAAGTTGCCAATAACAGAAATCTAACCTTTGAAGGGGAAAACATACGAAACTTCAGAGACTATCCTGCCGAAGTCGTTAAGTCGTTAAGAAAAGAGCACTCTTCACCAAGTCGAGAGCCATTTTGAGGGACATTCCAGATCTCTCAGATTTGGTCTACTTTATCCAGCCAAACTGCGAGTTACATATAATGCGACTGAATACTTCTTCACTGATCCGGACAAAGCATTCAAGTTTGCCCAAGACACTGCGGGATCCATCAAGGATAAGTAACTGTGTTACCGAGTTTATGTCATGATGCCAACCAAGAGGGTTACACTGTATTTATACTGAATTTATACTGTGTCTTTAATTCATCTATATTGTATGCATTTATACTGTGGTTATAATTAATACGTTGTTATAAAGTTACTGACACAGAGTCGGTTAATAAGTCAAACAGAGAACTTGAGAGATCGAGTGACAGAGAGAGAGGGAGCAAGGTAGAGAAGGGGAGGGGTAGGGGAAGAGTAGTAGAGAGAGAGAGAGAAGGAGAGGGAGTGGTAGAGAGAGAGGGAGTGGTAGAGAGAGAGAGAAGGAGAGGGAGTGGTAGAGAGAGCTAGTTAGAGCAAGTTGTGGAAAGTTTTGGGAGAGGAGGGAGGGATGGGGGAAAGCGAGAGGGGTAGAGAGAGGGAAAGAGGGAGAGGTGGGTTGGGCAAGTGTTGGGAAGTGTTGAGCAAGTTTTGGTAAGCTTTGGGGAAGTTTAGATATTGAATTGCAATGCGTTGGAAAGGTTGTGGGAAGCAGAGGGAGGCAGAGAGTGAGGGAGAGAGAGAGAGGGGGTGTTTTGTCTATGTAAACATCATTTGTAATCAACAAGTTGCCATAAGTTCACCGACTTTGAATCGGTTAATAGGCCAACACAGTACTATTAGAAAGTTATGTAATAAGTACCATATATTAGTCTAATTATCCAATACTTAACTACTTAATTAGAGTACAATAAGATACTCAACCTCTTGTGAACGCAGGTCCCTTGACGGATTTATATATTGTTTTTTGTGGTCTGTTCTGTTTAGTGTTTATTAACCCCTTAAGGAGCAGGGTTACTTAATATTAACATCATCTACGGAAGTTATCACGAACCACACCACCGTTGGGTGGTATTCACCAATAGCATTTCTATATGCTGCAATTTCCGTTGTTTTTCTTTTTCACTTTCTATCTTTTCTACTAAACTGCTCACCCACCCAGCAACTAAAGGAATAATTTCAAATAATGTGTAGGACCATTTGAATCAAAGGAAACCATGTAAGCTTTAAAATGCAAGACGACGTTGCTAGGAAAATTGGAGGAATTACATTTTGTAGTTGGAACGTTAGGGGCGTTAACGAGCCAATTAAAAGGGGCAAAGTACTAGCCCATCTAAAATCTATTAATACTGATATAATATTTTTGCAGGAGACGCATCTCAAAAATGGAGCTCACAACAGGCTGAAGGGTAGCTGGATTGGTCAATTATATCATTCTACTTTTTCTTCCAAAGCAAGAGGAACAGCAATTCTAATTCGCAAAGGTATACCATTTAAACACAAATCCACTATAGCCGATAAGGAAGGCAGGTACATTATAATATCCGGGGAACTACACTCAACCCCACTGACTATGGTGAACATTTATGCTCCTAATTTCAATAATCCACAATTCTTTAATAAAATATTTAATATAATCTCAGACTCCTGTCAGCAGAATCTGATAATTGGAGAATACCTAAATTGTGTACTAGATCAATATTTGGATAAATCTTCACATCAAAGGAAAAGCATTTCAAAATCAAAATCCACTGTACTTTTAAATACCTATATGAATAATACAAACATAACCGATGTATGGAGGATTGCCAATCCATCCGGAAGAGAATACTCTTTTTAATGAGGTGTTCATAAAACGTATACACAAATTGATTATTTCTTGGTGGATGCAAAACTTATCCCTTTTACTTATAATCCCAAATATCATAATAACATCATTTCTGACCATTGTCCATTAACCTTCTCCTTAAAATTAGAAGGAATGTACAATAAAAAAGTGTTCTGGAGATTTAACCCACAAATACTAACTGAGCCAAGTTGTTGTGACTATCTGAAGCTACAGATGGGAATATTCTTTGAGATAAACAAGACACCCTGTATCTCTGCAACATTAATGTGGGAAGCTTTCAAGGCCTTTATCAGAGGCTGCATTATCTCTTACAAAGCTTTTCAAAATAAGAAAAACAGGACGGAACAATTGGAACTAGAAAAACAGATTAAACAGCTTGACTTAGAAAATGCGATTGACCCAACTACTGCAAAACATAATGATAGCCGCATTGAAATTTAAATTAAATCAGATCCTTTCTGCAAACATTAATAAGATATTTCAATCTACTAAGCAAAAAAACTTAGAATTTGGTGACAAACCACACAAACTTCTGGCACGCCAGCTCCGCAAAATAGAGAAAGACCATACTATACAAAAAATTAGATCAGAAAAAGGAGAGTTGCTCACACTGCCCAAAGATATTAACGAAAGATTCTTAAAATTCTATCAAAACCTATACTCATCAAAAACAACAGACGATCCTGCAAAGATTAAAAGTTTTCTTGAAAATTGCAACCTCCCATCCCTTAATGAGGAGGAACGAGATGAATTAGATGCTGGGATAACAACAAAAGACATTGAAGAGACTATTAAATCACTGAAAAGTGGAAAAACGCCAGGTCCGGACAGGTTTAGTAATGAATTTTACAAAAAATTCAATGATTCAATCTCCCCACGCTTATGAGCCCTTTATATTCATGCTTTTAAGGAATAGACCTTACCACAAACCCTTGCTGAATCAACCATTACACAGATATACTAGACGATTGTTTGAATAGACATGCTGACACAAGTAAGTTAATATCTTACATTTATAACACTCTCTTAAATGTGGATACCCCACCTTCTGAGATGTATAGGCGAGCATGGGAAGATGAGTTGGGGGGGGAAGGACAGTGGGGCATATCTTCATCTTCTTTTTTCTCACTCTTTTTTCTTCTCGCACTTCTTTCGTAGTTTATGGGTCTTTTCTTCTCTCTCTCTTTTGCATTTTTCTTCTTTTTCTTCATTCTTTCCTTTTATCTTTTTTTAAAATGTATGTATTAATGTTAAAAATGAAGCTGTACGAAAATGGTATAACTTTCATGACGATTGCTTTATTCTTGTACAATTGCTTCTAATAAAATAATTCCAAAAAAAAAGAAACTGGCAAGGACGATGTTGTGGGAATTACTGAGACATGGCTGAAAGAGGGCCGGGGCTGGGAATTGAATATTCAAGGGTATACGTTCTATCGAAAGGACAGACAGGTGGGCAGAGGGGTGGGGTTGCCCTGTTGGTGAGGAATTCAATTCAGTCCCTTGCAAGGGTTGACATTGAAACAGGAGATGTGGAATCAGTATGGATAGAACTAAGGAATTGTAAGGGTAAAAAGACCCTAATGGGACTATTCTACAGGCCCCCAAAGAGTAGCCTGGACATAGGGTGCAAGTTGAATCAGGAGTTAAAATTGGCATGTAGCAAAAGCAATGCTGTTGTTGTTATGGGAGATTTCAGCATGCAGGTAAACTGGGAATATCAGGTTGGTACTGGACCCCAAGAAAGGGATTTTGTAGAGTGCCTTCGTGATGGATTCTTAGAACAGCTTGTGTTGGAGCCTACCAGGGAGAAGGCAATTCAGGATTTAGTGTAATATAATGAACCGGATTTGATAAAGGACCTTGAGGTTAATGAACCATTAGGAGGCAGTGACCATAACATGATCAGATTTAATCTACAACTGGAGAGGGAGATGGGTAGATCGGAGGTCTCAGTGTTGCAGTTGAATAAAGGGAACTATGGGACCATGAGGGAGGAGCTGACCAAAGTTGACTGGAAAGATACACTAGCAGGGATGACAGTGGAACAAAAATGGCAGGTGTTTCTAGGAATAATACAGAAGGTGCAGGATCAGTTCATTCCTAGGAGGAAGAAAGATTCCAAGGGGAGAAAGGGGCGACCATGGGTGACAAGGGACGTCAGGGACAGTATAAAAATTAAAGCGAAGAAGTACAACGTAGCAAAGATGAACGGGAAGCAAGAGGATTGGGTAATGTTTAAAGAACAACAGAAGATAACTAAAAAGACAATACGGGGAGAAAAGATGAGGTACGAAGGTAAGCTTGCCAAGAATATAAAGCAGGATAGTAAAAGCTTCTTTAGGTATGTGAAGAGGAAAACATATATTAAGACCAAAGTAGGACTCTTGAAGACCAAAAAAGGTGAATTTATTATGGGGAACAAGGAAATGGCAGATGAGTTAAACAGGTACTTTGGATCTGTCTTCACTAAGGAGGACACAAACAATCTTCCTGATATAGTAGTGGCCAGAGGATCTGGGGTGACAGAGGAACTGAAGGAAATCCACATTAGGCAGGAAATGGTGTTGAATAGACTGATGGGACTGAAGGCTGATAAATCCCCAGGGCCTGATGGTCTGCATCCCAGGGTACTTAAGGAAGTGGCTCTAGAAATCGTGGATGCATTGGTGATAATTTTCCAATGTTTTATTCTCAGGATAAGTTCCTGTGGATTGGAGGGTAGCTAATGTTATCCCACTTTTTAAGAAAGGGGGGAGAGAGAAAACAGGGAATTATAGACCAGTTAGCCTGACATCGGTGGTGGGGAAGTTGCTGGAGTCAATTACAAAAGATGAGATAGCCGAACATTTGGTTAGCAGTAACAGGATCGGTCCGAGTCAGCATGGATTTACGAAGGGGAAATCATGCTTGACTAATCTTCTGGAATTTTTTGAAGATGTAACTAGGAAAATGGACAAGGGAGAGCCAGTGGATGTAGTGGACCTGGACTTTCAAAAAGCATTTGATAAGGTCCCACATAGGAGATTAGTGGGCAAAATTAGTGCACATGGTATTGGGGGTAGAGTGCTGACATGGATAGAGAAGTGGTTGGCAGACAGGAAACAAAGAGTAGGGATTAACGGGTCCCTATTAGGATGGCAGGCAGTGATTAGTGAGGTACCGCAAGGCTCGGTGCTGTGACCGCAGCTATTTAAAATATACATCAATAATTTGGATTCAAAGTAACATTAGCAAATTTGCAGATGACACAAAGCTGGGTGGCAGTGTGAACTGTGAGGAGGATGCCATGAGAGTGCAGGGTGACTTGGACAAGTTGGGGGAGTGGGCAGATGCATTGCAGATTAAGTTTAATGCAGATAAATGTGAGGTTATCCACTGTGGCAGCAAAAACAGGAAGGCAGATTACTATCTAAATGGCATCGTTGGGAAAAGGGGAAGTACAACGGGATCTGGGGGCCCTTGTACATCAGTCTATGAAAGTAAGCATACAGGTACAGTAGGCAGTGAAGAAAGCGAATGGCATGTTGGCCTTTATAACAAGAGGAATCGAATATAGGAGCAAAGAGGTCCTTCTGCAGTTGTACAGAGCCCTAGTGAGACCACACCTGGAGTATTGTGTACAGTTTTGGACCCCTAATTTGAGGAAGGACCTTCTTGCTATTGAGGGAGTGCAGCGTAGGTTTACTAGGTTAATTCCCGTGATGGCGGGACTGTCATATGCTGAGAGAATGGAGCAGCTGGGCTTGTACACTCTGTAGTTGAGAAGGATGAAGGGGATCTCATTGAAACATATAAGATTGTTAAGGGTTTGGACACGCTAGAGGCAGGAAACATGTTCCCGATGTTGGGTGAGTCCAGAACCAGGGGCCACAGTTTAAGAATAAAGAGTAAGCCATTTAGAACGGAGACGAGGAAACACAGAGAGTGGTGAATCTGTGGAATTCTCCGCCCCAGAGGGTGGTGCAGGCGGGTTCTCTGGATGCTTTCAAGAGCTAGATAGAGCTCTTAAAAATAGCGGAGTCACGGGATATGGGGAGAAGGCAGGAACGGGGTACTGATTGGGGATGATCAGCCATGATCACATTGAATGGCGGTGCTGTCTCGAAGGGCCGAATGGCCTACTCCTGCACCTATTGTCTATTGTCTATTGTCTGTGCCTTTGCTTTTTCTACAGTCATGTTACTGAGTTAAGAATGACACCTCCAGGCATTCAGGTTCATGGCTTTAAGAAAAATGGAGCAAAGTGTTGAGAAAGGAGAATGCAGCAGAGGCTGTGAGAACCATAACCGGGACCAAATGGCACCAAACCTAGCAGTGTGCGGGAGAGAATGCTCTGTGATACAGTACCTCATGGGCAGTAATGCTTTGTAAATGGCTTGATTATTATCATGTATAGTCTTTACGCTGACTGGTTAGCTAGCAACAAAAGCTTTTCACCGGACCTCGGCAGAGTTTTCAGAACCAAGGATAACCGACCGGTAATGTTAAATGTACGCCGAACTTCACAGCTGTGTATCTCTGGCTTATTAAAAGTTTGGCTTCTTAAAAGTGTCTCCACTCCTTCTCCCCCTTCTCCCCTTCTCCCCTCCCCCCTCCCCCCTCCCCCCTCCCCCCTCCCCCCTCTTTTGAAGGACTTACCGTAGCCGTCTTAACCTTCCTGTTCATCGCGGTGTGTGTCTGTATCACCTTGGCTTTGCACCGTGTGAATTTCAGACTGCGCTTCCCCCGCTTGCCCTGGCCCCCGCCTTTGCGATGTGTGTGTTGCACTCTGACAGTCGCTGTTCCAGTTCACAGTTTTTCAGGCGACTGCTGGCGAATTGACAGTCGCCGGCAGTCCACTGAAAAATCCCCTAAGTGTGACAGGCCCATTAGATTGTAGAAAATAGCTGTACTTTGGCAAACAAATATCAACCACTAGAGGGCGCAGCTTTATGGTGACAGGGGCAAAGTTTAAAGGAGATGTGGGGGCCAAATCATTTTTACACAGTGCCTGGAACGTACTGCCTGGGATGGTGGTGGAGGCAGATACGACAGTGTCATTTACGAGACTTTTGGATAGGCACATGGATGTGCAGGGAATGGAGGGATGTGGATTACATGCAGCTAGATAACAGTTGGACCGTTTCATATTCAGCACGGATGCTGTGTGCTGAAAGGCCTGTTTCTGTGTTGTACTGTCCTGTAAAATCTCTATGGGTAGCCTGGTGATTCTTTAAGTAATTTTGCCAGACTCCTGGAATAGAAACCGAGGCGCTGGCTGCAGGACAGTCACAACCCTAACCTGACCAATTTTCCAATGCAGGCAATGTTGGATATTCCAGAATGACCTGCTTGTTTAATCTAGGAGACATCACAAATGATTCCTAGTAGGACTTAGAAAATATATTAATAGCTGTTCAAAGTGGCAAAATATTATTTAGAGCTGCAATTAAAAGATTGATCCAGCCATGATAATCCATGGATAAATGGTAATGTTCTTCATCTATTCCATCTTCAACTTCTGTCCTGACAATGTTTATATTGTATTTCAGGCACACTGCAATATTGCCGTTGTTTTTTATTTCTTTACATAGTTACTTTACATCAACTATCTCTGTAGTGGGAATTTACAAACGTATCATCATGTATGTTCATGTATGTTCATGTGGTCTCACAGGGCTATGTCACCCAAAAGCAAAAATAATATGTTATGATTCTTTGGTTAAATGCTGTTAATACTTTGGTTCCTGAGACTGCTTCAACTTGAAAGAAACATGGCAGCAAAGGAAATTCATCTGCTTGCTGTGTGTCAGATGTAGAATGACCAAGGACCACAGATTGCAATTTTGAGAGTTTGCTGGTAATCAGCATCGGGAACGCTGCAGCCTCAGGAACGTTGCAGCCTCAGGAACGCTGCAGTCTCAGGAACGCTGCAGTCTCAGGAACACTGCAGCCTCAGGAACACTGCAGCATCAGGAACGCTGCAGCCTCAGGAACGCTGCAGCCTCGGGAACGCTGCAGCATCAGGAACGCTGCAGCCTCAGGAACACTGCAGCATCGGGAACGCTGCAGCCTCAGGAACGCTGCAGCCTCAGGAACGCTGCAGCCTCAGGAACACTGCAGCATCGGGAACGCTGCAGCCTCAGGAACGCTGCAGCCGCAGGAACGCTGCAGCTTCGGGAACGCTGCAGCCTCGGGAACGCTGCAGCCTTGGGAACGCTGCAGCATCGGGAACGCTGCAGCCTCGGGAACGCTGCAGCCTCGGGAACGCTGCAGCCTCGGGAACGCTGCAGCCTCGGGAACGCTGCAGCCTCGGGAACGCTGCAGCATCGGGAACGCTGCAGCCTCTGGAACGCTGCAGCCTCGGGAACGCTGCAGCCTCGGGAACGCTGCAGCATCGGGAACGCTGCAGCCTCTGGAACGCTGCAGCATCGGGAACGCTGCAGCATCGGGAACGCTGCAGCCTCAGGAACACTGCAGGTGGGAGATTGTCCTGATGAGGTAATAAGACACAGTGTGGCGCCATCTTGTGGCCAAGCCACTTTGGTCTCGAACCATCGTTCGTCAAGTTCGAGCTCTCGCATGAACTGGCGTGATCTGGGCCGACCAATTAACGCTGATATGGATGGTCAGCTGACGGGGTGCGGTAGACGATGGAGCTAGTCTTCACTCGGCAGTCAACGCGTTAACACACCTTGCCCTTTTGTACTGATATTAAATTGAGTGTTTATACAACACGTGGACCTCTTCAACAGCAAGATAATCTGAGAAAAATACCATAGCATTCTTTTAGATAAATGGGTTAATATTTGACCTACTTAATATCTAACCATGTAATGATAACATTTTCCATTCTTTGTCCTAGCTGTGGTATTTATTGAGCACTGGCGCCATCTCTTAATTGTAGCAATGTTACAAAATGTTGAGATTTAAAAAATCAAGTCTACAATTTATCCCATCAGATAAAGCATAAAAAGAAGTTTAATTTGACACCTAAATCACTTTCATATCTTCTGTATTAAAAAGGTTATGGCCATTTTCATACTTGGAAATTAGCATCTTGTTCCCTATTGCTTTTGCATTGACTTAACTCAAAAGCTGTGATCGAGGACAGTCAAAAGCCCATAGCTTTCTTAAAAATTAAGAGAACTGAATGAAATTTTCAGTTATTATAGATTGAAGCATTCTGAAACAAATATGAAACAATCTTACTTGGATGACCTGAAATTAAAGCATATAATTAGTTAGTTACCTAATTGTAGCTAATTACAAAATTCAATTACTAGATCTAAACATCTATCCATTTCTTAAGAAAAGGTTAACATTTTTAAATAGCCTAAGTGTCCAAATAACATTCACACAAGAATTCACAATATAACATGATTTTATAGGCCAAATGGAAGAAATTAGTGTTTAATTCCCGTAAATTAATGGCCATTTAAATCATCTTGCGAGTGAGATTTTGTGGAACGCGATCGTTTGGAACGTTGCGGCTGCGGTGAATTTAAACCCCATATCGACAGGAAAAACACTGCCGGTTCGTATGGGGCCTTAATCACATTTTCGCTGATGACATTTTGATTAAAGTAATACTAAGAAGCAAGTTTATAATTAAAATAAACGACTTACCTTATGTTTTGTTCCCTAAGTGAGATCCGTCCCGTTGTCGGCGTTGACGGCATTAGAAGTAGCTTTTTTATTTTACTCCAGGGATTAAATTGTCCCGCGATTTTTAAAAAAGATTTCCGAGAACGGCAGTCGGAACGATTTTTCAGCATCAGGTAGTAGCCCGAGAAAATATATCTCGGACAGGCAGGAGAAAACGGCATTTTAATCCCCCTCCCCCCTCAAATGCGCCAAAGCCGCGCACACGGCCAGTGACAGAACTGCAGAGCCGCTGAAGGTAAGTTTTGTAACATACCTATTAATTGCACAGTTAGCATCAGTCAAGTGTCCATACTGTTACAAATACTGATGGTGACCATCCATCACCCGTTGGTATGGGTTCTATGTTATCCCACTTTCTCATCCACTCCCGACACACAAGGGGCAATTTACAGAGGCCAATGAACCTACAAACCCGCACGTCTCTGGGATGTAGGAGGAAACCCACCTGGTCACAGGGAGAACATGCACACTCCGTGGTCAGGATCGAACCCGGGTCTCTGGTGCTGTGAAGCAGCAGCTCTACCAACTGTGCCAATGTCATGTGAAGAGGTTAAGCATCTGGTTCCTATTTTCCATTCTCTGTGAATCCCCCCTTTTGAGAGACAGGGATAGGTGAGAGAGGTGAATGAAACCTGTACTTGTACAGGCTAGGATGATGGGTTGTGATTGGGCTGGGTGATTACTGCTGCGTAATTGTGGACTGCAGTACAAGGGTTCAGCCCGATGTGTAAAAATGATTTGGGTGCCGCACCTGGAATATTATGTGCAGTTATGGTCTCCAAAATTGAGGAAGGACATTCTTGCTATTGAGGGAGTGCAGCGTAGCTTCACCAGATTAATTCCCAGGATGGCAGGACTGACATATGATGAAAGAATGGGTTGACTGGGTTTGTATTCACTGGAATTTAGAAGGATGAGAGGGGATCCAATAGAAGCATATAAAATTCTTAAGGGATTGGACAGGCTAGATGCAGGAAAAATGTTCCCAATGTTGGGGGAGTCCAGAACCAGAGGTTACAGTTTAAGAATAAGGGGTAGCCCATTTAGGACTAAGATGAGGAAAAACGTTTTCACCCAGAAAGTTGTGAATCTGTGGAATCCTCTGCCACAGAAGGCAGTGGAAGCCAATTCACTGGATGTTTTCAAGAGAGAGTTAGATTTAGTGCTTAGGGCTAACGGAATCATGGGGAGAAAGCAGGAGCTGGGGAGAAAGCAGGAACGGGGTACTGATTTTGGATGATCAGCTATGATTATATTGAATGGCGGTGCTGTCTCGAAGGATTGAATGGCCTATTTTCTAAGTTTCTATGAGACCATTCTTCAGACTGGAGGTGTAAACTTGCTAAACACTGATACCAGCGCTTTGAAGGGGCGAGTGTGGAATCCAGGTCTAAAACACAAACTCTTCTCAAGTCTCCAAGTCAAGGAGTGACATGTGAGGAAATACACAGAGGTTGGCACTTCCTCTGGTGCCTTGACCTGCGAGGTGGTAGAGTCATGGCTTTGGGATGTGCTGTCGGAGTATCCTGGGGAAGTAAATGCACTGTATTCTGTAGATGACACAGACTGCACCTACTGTGTGCCATTGACAGAGGGATTGAATATTTAGCTTAGTGGATGGGGATTTTGTCATTACACGCCACAGTGTTTGCAGGTTTTCCCTGTGACGGTGTGGTTTTTCTCCGGGTGCTCCGGTTTCCTCCCACATTCCAAAGGCGTGCAGGTTTTCGGTCAATTGGCTTCGGTAAGTTGGTAAATTCGGTGAATTCTGTAAATTGTCGCGAGTGTGGAGGATAGAACTCGTGTACTGTTGAGTAGTGATTATTGGTCGGCACGGACTCAGAGGGCCGAAGGGCATGTTTCCAGGCTGTATCGCAAAAACGACAACTAAAGCAACAAAACACTAGAATGTGATGGCAATGTATCACGGAAAATTATTTTGGACCGCACAACATTTACATGCTAGTTCTGATTGCATATGAAGTGATGTGCTCCACATTGCAATCTACTCTGTGGGCTAGATGGATGAAAATATATCTCGATAAGAGCAATTATTGCAATCGCATTAGAGAGTGCAACCTTGAAATGCTTTTAGATTGAAACTTCCTCCCACTCAGTTAATGCACTGTTACACCAGTCCACACCATTGACACTTTAGACTTTAGACTAGAGCAATGACATGGAAACAGAACCTTCGGCCCACCGAGTCCTTGCCGACCAGTGATCACTGCACACTAGCACTATCCTACACACAAGGGACAATTTACAATTTCCAGAGGCCAATTAACCTATAAATCTTTGGAAAGTGTGAGGAAGCTGGAGCACCCGGGGAAAACTCACTCGGTCACAGGGAGAACGTACAAACTCCGTACAGACAGCACCCATTGTCAGGATCGAACCCGCGTCCCTGGCGCAGTAAGGCAGCGACTCTACCACTGTAACACTTCTAAAAGGCATATCCTTCCCTTAGTCATACAGCGTAAAAATGTCCCTTTGGCCCAATCTGCCCATGCAGATCGCAAGGCCCCATCTACACTAGACCCACCTACCTGCCCACATCTCTCTAAACCGATCTTATCCATGTACCTGTCAAAACATTTTTGTGATAGTACCTGCCTCAACGACCTCCTTTAGCAGCTTAGCTCTCTCTGTCTAAAAAAAATACCCCTCAGGTTCCTATTAAATCTGTTCCCCCTCACCTTAAACCTTTGTCTTCTGGTCCTCGATTCCCCTACTCTGGGTAAAAGATTCTGTGCGTCTACCCGATCTATTCCTCTCATGATTTTGTGCACCTACATATGATCACCCCTCATCCTCCTGCACTCCAAGGAATAAAGTTCCAGCCTACTCAACTTCTCCCGAGAGCTCAGGCCTTCCAGACTGGGCAACATCATCATAAATGACGCCTTGTTAATGTGTCCATTCAGTGAAACTGAGTGTGCCAGGATCATTTGCTAAACATCAGGTAGTGGAAACTAGGCCCCACTCTGATGATCAGAGATATTTGTTAAAAATTAAAATAGATTTAAATAACAATAAAATAAATAAAGAAAATAACATAACTGCACATTCATCTGATGTACGACGAGGAGTGTAAGGAGGCATTAATGGCTCATTTCTCGCCAAAACCTCCAAGGGCATCCAGAAGCAAGGAGCCTGAACTAAAGAGGGCAGGGAGTCCCTCAAAGGACAGAAGTCAAGTGCAAAGGGACAAAGGTCAAGGACAAAGTGACAAAAGTCAAGTGCCAAGTGACGAAGGTCAAGTGCAGAAGGCCAAAGGGAAAAGGCAATGGAAAAAAAGTCAAAGGCAAAGAGAAATTGCCATCCAGAGGGCAACCCTAACTATTCAAGCTGCATTCAGGGGTACGAAGGTACGGAGAGAGAACCGGAATGAACAGAAGGCAGCAACGGTAATCCAAGCAGCATTTAGAATGCACAGAGTATACCGTCAATACAAGGCAATGAGATTGGCAGTATAATAGTACAAACCCATTATAGGGCACACCTTCAAATGGAAAGTGATTGCAAAACGTACATGAAGGTACGCAGCAGCGTTGTGCTGCTTCAGGCTGCCTACCGAGGAATGCTTGTTCGAAAGCAATTGCGTTGCATGCACAAATCTGCCAAGGTCATACAGACTTATAATCAGATGCATAAACAGCATCAGTATTTCAAGAAACTACGCTGGTCTGCCATTGCGGTACAGCAATGATACAGAGCATGCCAGATAAGAAATGTCCAAGTGCGACATAGTTTGAGAAAAGCAGTGGTTTGTATTCAGGCCTTATAGGCTGAAATGATACAAAAGGCTTAAATGATATAGGAAAGACTTCCTCAAACGGGATTATACAGCAGTTGTAGTGCAGACTCACTATCTTGCTTATAAAACAAGAAAACTATACAGAGCACAAATCAAAGCCACTGTTGTATTGCAAAGACAATATAGATCTTATTTGATGAAGAACCAGAGATGTGACAAGTGGACAAATAGATGAACAACAGAAAGGGCTTAAACGATACAAAAGGCTTAAACGATATAGGAAAGACTTCCTCAAACTGAATTATACAGCAATTGTAGTGCAGTCTCACTACCTTGCTTATGAAGCAAGAAAACTACACAGCGTACAAATCAAAGCCAGTATTTTATTGCAAAGACAATATAGATCCTACTTCTTGATGAAGAACCAGAAAGGTGACCTAAGAAGACAAATAGATGAACAACAGAAAAGGCTTAAACGATACAAAGAAAGGTTAAACAAATGTGTGACAATGAGTAGAAAGCTGCTAATAGAAAAGTCTAAAGAAGAGAGGCTTGTTGGTCAAGACAAAGGTTTGCAGGACCGATTGCGATTAGGCCACTTCACTATAGTCCAGCATGGAGCCTCCTTCACTGCGCAATGGACAAATAGTTATGCATTGCAGAATCTCATTAAACAACAAGAGCAGATAAATAAGCAGAGAATAGAAATTGAACAACAGAGGAAGCTGCTAGAAAACGAAAACTTGCAGCCAGATCCCACCTACAGAGAGGAAGACAAAGCAAATACACGAACCAGAAAATGATAACACATAAAGCAAGGGATAATGTATTTGGTTTGAATAATAATACCATTGTGCAACTGTGTATTGGTCAATTTTTGAATTTGAATTTGATTCCTTTATTGTCATTCAGACCTTTCGGTCTGAACGAAATTTCGTTGCCTGCAGTCATACACAATAATAATAAATAACAAAACATACAATAAACACAAATTAACATCCACCACAATGAGTTCACCAAGCACCTCCTCACTGTGATGGAGGCAAAAGTCTTAGTCTCTGCCTCTTCCCTCCTTGTTCTCCCTCTGCGCTGAGGCGATCCAGGCCGAAGATGCCGCCCTCCAGTCCAGCGGACCTCCGTGGTGATGTCGCCGCTGCCGAAAGCCGGAACGCCGTCTCCGCTCCGAGTCGGCCCGCCACAGCCTCAGCTCCGAGTCGGGCCGCTGCCGAAAGCTGGAACGCCGCCTCAGCGAGTCGGGCCACCGCTGCCTCAGCTCCGAGTCCTGCTGCCTCAGCTCCGAGTCCCACTGCCTCAGCTCCGAGTCCCGCTGCCTCAGCCCCGAGTCCCGCTGCATCAGCTCTGAGTCCCGCTGCATCAGCTCCGAGTCCCGCAGCCTCAGCAAGTCAGGCCATCGCTGCATCAGCTCCGAGTCCCGCTGCCTCAGCTCCGAGTCCGCTGCATCAGCTCCGAGTCCCGCTGCCTCAGCTCCGAGTCCCGCTGCCTCAGCCCCGAGTCCCGCAGCCTCAGCTCCGGGCCGCTGCCGAAAGCTGGAACGCCGCATCAGCGAGTCGGGCCACCGCTGCCTCGGCCCCGAAGTCGGCCAGCCTCGCGTTGTAAGTCCTGGCTGGCTCTGCCTCCGGAGCCTCGAGGTCGGGTTGGAGGCGCAGGTTGGAGACCGCCAGCCAATGATATGTAGGTAAAGAACATATACCGTGCAGGTGAAATTGAGTTAAAAGGGGAGGAGTGCGGTGTATGTAATAGAAATGGTATTACTTGCCTCCAAGTTAAAGGGGGAGGAGTGTTAGGTAGGTGATAATTAGCATATATAATTAGTATATGTGATGTCTGGTGCAAGTACGCATGTGCGGGGAAGACTCAAGGTGGCGTCCTGGAATAAAGAAGCTTGTTAGTGTACTCCCGTGTCCGAGCCTTGTTAAAGTCTGTTCCAAGCATCCAAATACACAACACACCACTTGGACTATCTGATACCTTTCTCCCCTTTCATGATCTCTCTGTCTCCATCACAGGGAACCATCTCTTGACTGACATCTACTATAAATCCACCCACTCCCATAGTTATTTGGACGACACGTCCTCCCACTCTGCCTCTTTCAAAGATGCTCTTTCAAAGATGCTCTCAATTTCTCCGTCTCCGCTGCATCTGCTCCAAAGATGAGGCTTTCCATTCTAGGACATCCGAGATGTCATTGTTCTTTAGCAAACGTGGTTTCCCCACTGTCATGGATGGATCCTTCACCGGTGTCTCCTCTGTGGCCCGCTGCTCTCGTTCTCCTTGCCCAGACGGAACAAGGATATTCCCCTGGTTCTTATCTTTCATCCGATCAGCCGCCGCAGCCAACACATCATCCTCCAACGTTGCCGCTACCACCAATGTGATCCCACCACCTGTCACATCTTCCTGTCCCCACCTTTTTCAGCCTCGCTCCACAACTCCTTGTTTCACTCATCCCTTCCCATCCAAACTACCCTCTCCCCAGGTACTTTCTCTTGCAACTGCAGGAGATGTCACATCTGTCTCTACAGCTCCTCCCTCACATCCATCCAGGGACCCCAGGAGTCCTTCCAGGTGAGACAAAGGTTCTCATGTACCACCTCTTACCTCATGTATTGCATACAGTGCTCCTAATGTGGCCTCCTTTATATCAGCGAGACCAAGCGTAGACTTAGCGACACTTAGTCTCACCAAATACTTGCGCTCGGTCCGCCAGGGCCTACTGGATCTTCCGGTCGCTAACCATTTTAACTCCCCTTCCCATTCCCATACTGATCTTTCTGTCCTGAACCACCTCTGTTGCCAGAGTGAGGCCACACACAAATTGAAGGAACAACACCTCATATTCTGCTTGGGTAGCTTACAGCCTAACGGTAAGAACATTGAATTCTCCAACTTTAGTAACTCACCTACTAACAACCCCCCACCCCCTCCTTTTCTTCCTCATCACCCCCCTACCCCCTCCATCTCTTCCCTGTCCCACATCTGGATTCAGGCAATTAGTCTGAAGAAGTGTCTCGACCTGAAACGTCACCTATCCATGTGCTCCAGAGATGCTGCCTGACCCGCTGAGTTACTCCAGCACTTTATATCCTTTTTTGGTCAACTGCGGTTCCTTGTGTAGAGGTTTGACTGAGTTCAGGAAGCATTGACCTGTATTGCTGCTGTATAACCACTGTCACTGCAACCAAGAAGGAATATCCCTCCTGACTGAAGGGATATTTTGTTGAGTCAAACCATTGCTTATGACCGCATTGTGACCGATTTTGCAAGTGAATACTTAGTTCAATTGATGGATGTAAAGTAACGCTCTGCTTTGAGTACCATTGCTGCTAAAGACTTTACTGATGGCTAACAAGAGTTAATGTAAGGCTGTATATTCATGCTGCAATACCAGAGGGAGGATGGTGAGTACTGTACATTATATTTATCACCTGCCCTGTAACTGGCAGAGAGGTTTCAAAAGGCCTCAAGTATGTGAATGCTCATAAAGTTCATAAGGTCAAGGAGCAGAATTAGGCCTTTCGGCCCAACAAGTCTACCATGCATTCATGGCTGATATATCTTTCCCTCTCGACCCCATTCTCCTGCCTTCTCCCCATAACCCCTGACACCCATACTAATCAAGAATCTGTCAATCGCTGCCTTAAAAATAACCATTGACTTGGGCTTCCACAGCCGTCCGTGGAAATGAATTTTACAGATTCACCACCCTCTGACTAAAGAAATCCCTCCTTGTCTCCTTTCCAAAGGTACGTCCTTTGATTCTGAGACTATGGCCTAGACTCTCCCACTAGTGGAAACATCCTCTCCACATCCATCCTGTCTAGGCCTTTATTAATTGGTAGGTTTAAAGAGATTATCCCTCATTGTTCTAAACTCCAGTGAGTACAGGCCCAGAGCCATCAAATGCTCCTCATACATTGACACACTCACCCCTGGGATCATTGCTGTATACCTATCCGGATCTATCCACACCTTTCACTATTCGGTCTGTGTCAATGAGGCCCCCCTCATCCTTCTAAACTTCAGTGAAGATGATATGAATACACCAGTACTTCTTCCTCCCACCTCTGTTCCACATAGGGTTGCACGGTGGCGCAGCAGTAGAGTTGCTGCCTTACAGCGCCAGAGACCTCGGTCCGATCCGGACTATGGGTGCTGTCTGTACGGAGTTTGCATGTGATAGTGTGGGTTTCATCTGGGATACTTTAACTCATTGCCTGCTAGGAAATGATCAATTCATTTCAGAAATTTGAAAACGTCCTCAAGACTCAGTGGCTCAGCAGTAGAGTTGCTGCCTCACAGCGGCAGAAACCTGGGTTCATCCCGATTATGGGTGCTGTCTGTATGGAGTTTGTATGTTCTCCCTCTGACCTCGTGGGTTTTCTCTAGGTGCTCTGTTTTCCTCCCACACTCCAAATTCATGCAGGTTTGTAAGTTAATTGACCTCTGTAAATTAACCCTAGTGTGTAGCATAGAACTATGGAGAAGAAGGGTCCGGACCCAAAACAGCACCCATCCTTTTGCTCCAGAGATGCTGCCTGACCTGCTGAGATACTCCAGCACGTTGTGTCTATCTTTGGTATAAACCAGCATCTGCAAATCCTTTCTACTCGTAGCTTACGGTGATTGCGGGCTTGGTGGGTCGAAGGGCCTGTTTACACGCTGTATCTCTAAAGTAAACTTTAAACTAAACTAGACTAAATGGGACCCGTTGGGTACCATGTTCACACGGGAGGGCTGGTCCCCCAACACAATATTCAACCCCCCCCCCCCCCCACCAACAACCATTTGCAGTGCAGCAGTTCAAAGCAACCCCCCCGCACCAACAACCATTTGCAGTGCTTAAGAAGGAACTGCAGATGCTGGAAAATCGAAGGTAGACAAAAGTGCTGGAGAAACTCAGCGGGTGCAGCAGCATATATGGAGCGAAGGAAATAGGCAATGTTCCATTTGCAGTGCAGTAGTTCAAAGCAACCCCCACCCCCACCAACAGCCATTTGCAGTGCAGCAGTTCAAAGCAACCCCCACCAACAACCATTTGCCGTGCAGCAGTTCAAAGCAACCACATTTTCATTTTCAAACCACATTAAGGGCCATCACAGTTGAGTAGACAGTGTTATTCACAGCTCAGAGAGACATGAACCTCTCGCTTCCTCCATCTTGCAGAGACTGAGTGAGGCACAACACTTTTGGGTTTTATAGTCCCTCCCCCCTCCCACCAGCAGGGGCAGCAGAGAGAATCCCTACATTTTTAAAACATTAATAACTCTTTTATTTTTCATCTATGGGAAAAATCCTCTTGTCCTGCACAGCGGAGGGGGACTGAGTAAGATGGCCAAAAATCACAGCCGTAAGTGGCAACGTTTTTTCTAAAATCACGAAACTAAAAACAGGAAGTGGTCAAGATCTTACTTTTAGTAATATAGATATGGTCCTCCAGCCCTTCTCTTTCACCATTCTGTCAAACAACTGTTCCGCATTGAATGCTCCCAGGGTTCCTCATTGAATTTGGGAGGGAGAATGCAGGTAGTTCTGCTGCAACGTGACAATAGCATGTCGAAGAAATCAAGTGTTATAGAAAATTATGTTATCAAAACAGTTATGCCAATGGAAAATAGGGGATCAGTGCTAGAGAGTTTCAATAGACAATCTATACTATAACTAAAACTCTCATCGTGACCACTTCCGGTCTGCGTTGCAATTAAATTTGTGTAAAAATGCTACCCTATATCACTAGAATTTTTTGCCACCTTATTCACCATTCTCCTCTGCTCCAAGCACACCAAACTTTGTTCCGATCGGTGAAATAATAGAAAAGTTATGAAGGTTTAAATAATCATGTGATCAGCATATTGGTCTTCTTGCCTGTCAGTCACCATGAAGGTACCGCCCCTTCCGGGGACAAGGAGAATAAAGCCCCGGAGGCCGGGCGTGAGTCCAGAAGTTGGGCGTCAGTCAGGAAGCCCGGAAAACCCGGCAGCCCGGCCCGGAAGCCATGAGTGAGACTCGAGTCCAGCAGCCATGCGTGAGTGAACTGTGGCTCCAGGAGCCGTGCGTGAGTGAGTGAGTGTCCAGAAAGCTGTGAATGTGTCCAGAAAGCCGTGTGCGTGTTCATAAAGCCGTGAGTCAGTGAGTGAGTCCAGAAAGCCGTGAGTGAGTCCAGAAAGCCGTGAGTGAGTGCCAGAAAGCCGTGAGTGTCGAGAAAGCCATGAGACAGTGAGTGAGTCCAGAAAGCCATGAGTCAGCCGTGCCTGCGCAGTTGGGGGCTATGGGTGAGTGGTGGAATATTGTGTTGGGACACCAGGCCTCCCGTGTGAGAATGGGAACCAATGGGTCCCACTTAGTCTAGTAGACAATAGGTGCAGGAGTAGGCCATTCGGCCCTTCGAACCAGCACCGTCATTCACTGTGATCATGGCTGATCATCTACATTCATTACCCCGTTCCTGCCTTTCCCTGACTCCGCTATCTTTAAGAGCTCTATCTAACTCTCTCTTGAAAGCATCCAGAGAACCGGCCTCCACTGCCTTCTGAGACAGAGAATTCCACAGACTCACAACTCTCTGTGTGAAAAAGTGTTTCATCATCTCCGTTCTAAATGGCCTACCCCTTATTATTATACTGTGGCCCCTGGTTCTGGATTCAGATTCACAATAATTTTTTTCCCTGCAGGAATTCAAGAAATAAAATGCTTTTTAAGAGCTACAAGTTTATTTTTGTTACTACAACCTAAAAATACTAAAGGCTGTATGTTAAATAGTTAAGTAGCTTATCCTTGCACAAGTGTCAATGGAAAAGCGTGCTTGTTAATTACAATGGCATCCTGTGGTGAAACTGGCAGACTGTGATCATAAGACAGAATGGTGTCAGATTATTGTAGGGGCGTTACGTAGAGACATAGCTACAGAGTCTACAGCATGGAACATTTGGACCAACTTGCCCACACTGACCAACATGTCCCATCTACACTAGTTCCACCTCCATGCGTTTGTCCCATATCCCTCTAAACCTGTCCTATCCATGTACGTCTAAAAGTTTTTAAACGTTCCGACAGTACCTTCCTTAACTACCCACTCCGGCAGCTTGTTCCATACACCTACAACTATGTAAAAAAATTGCTCCTCAGGTTCCTATTTCTCTCATGATCTTGTACACCTCTAAAAGATCACCCCTCATCTTTCTGCGTTCCAGGAATAGAGACCCAGCCTGCGCAACCTCTCCCTGTAGCTCAGGTCTTCGAGCCTTGGAAATAACCTCGTAAATCTTCCAGCTTGACATCTTTCCTATAACATGGTGCCCAAAAGTGAACACGATTCTCTAAATGTGGCCTCACCAACGTCTTATATCACTGCAACATGACGTCTCAACTTCTATACCCAATACTCTGACTGTTGATGGCCAATATGCCAAAAGCCTCTCCCTGTGATGCCATTTTCAATGAACTACATACCTGCATACCAACATCAAATTTCCTGGAAACATTTTTTCCTCGAGGCAGCTTTTTTTTCTGCTTGTCAATTTCCAAAGCAACTGTTAAGTGGTTTTCTAATTTCCGATCAAAATCGTGTTGTGACCATTTCGGCCGCCAGCATCTGCAGTCCCTTATGTGCTTGCCAAATGTTTTATGCGCCACTGTACTGCCTAAGGCGAAATATTCTCCTTTAAGTGTTAATCCAAATAAGCATTCTGCATGTCAATAACATTGACTGGTTTGAGTTTGAACTGACCGGCACTCTCAAGGGGGACAATCCAAATAGTTAGCCAGTGTGTCGTTTTATTTTAAGATGGGGAACCATCAATGAGAAACATATTCCGCACAGGCTGGGGGTTGCTTTTTTCAGCAACTTAAACATAAGTCTGTGCACTTCGCTGAACACTTAGAAACATAGAAACATAGAAATTAGGTGCAGGAGTAGGCCATTTGGCCCTTCGAGCCTGCACCGCCATTCAATATGATCATGGCTGATCATCCAACTCAGTATCCCGTACCTGCCTTCTCTCCATACCCTCTGATCCCCTTAGCCACAAGGGCCACATCTAACTCCCTCTTAAATATAGCCAATGAACTGGCCTCGACTACCCTCTGTGGCAGAGAGTTCCAGAGATTCACCACTCTCTGTGTGAAAAAAGTTCTTCTCATCTCGGTTTTAAAGGATTTCCCCCTTATCCTTAAGCTGTGACCCCTTGTCCTGGACTTCCCCAACATCGGGAGCAATCTTCCTGCATCTAGCCTGTCCAACCCCTTAAGAATTTTATAAGTTTCTATAAGATCCCCTCTCAATCTCCTAAATTCTAGAGAGTATAAACCAAGTCTATCCAGTCTTTCTTCATAAGACAGTCCTGACATCCCAGGAATCAGTCTGGTGAACCTTCTCTGCACTCCCTCTATGGCAATAATGTCCTTCCTCAGTCTTGTGCCCAATCCGCCAAGGCCTACTGGTTCTCCCGGTTACTAACCATTCTTACTCCCCTTTCCATTCCCACACTGATCGTTCTGTCCTGGGCCTCCTCTATTGCCAGAGTGAGGGAACACGTAAACTGGATTGGAACAGCACCTCATATTCTGCTTACAGCTTAACGGTGATCACCAACGGTAATTAGTTAGCAATTTCAGGTAACTAACCTGCTCTGCCTTCCTATTGCCATTTTTCTTCCCATTCGCAGAGATTCATTGAATATTGCAAAATAGCAGACCATTTGACCTATTATGGGATCATGTTCTCCAACCCAATGACATAGAGATGATCAGTCAGGAGTGTTTCAGTAAAGGAGGGAACATAATTGACTGGAGATTAACAATGTTTACATCACGAGGGTACGTAAGAATTAAAGATAATAATGATTGCATGTTTTGATTTTTCTGGCTCCAAAAACCAATTAAATGTGGAGAGGAAAACCCAATGTCCTCAAACTACACTTGTTGAATATGACCTTGCTTTGCGATCTTTCCTCTCTAAAACAAATCAACAGAAGTAGTGGTGTCGATTCTAGAATAAAGAGCTGTTTACGTTGGGGTAAGGGACAACTCAGTGTCCTTCCAGTTTTTCATCACCCTCACTGACAGGGTAATGGCTTCAAACTCAGTACGCTAGAGTCTCGGCCATTCTCCGTCACACATTGAGAGAGGGACAGGGAGCGGGGAACCATGGTGGATGTCTACAGGGATCAACAGGATGTAAACTCCAGGGCACTGCCCAACACACTGACCCTTGACTGAAGCCTAGGGACTGCTCAGAACAGACAAGTCCGCCCTCTTTAACCTGACTCCCCTCCTCGTCCATTCTGCTGGAGCCCTTCCTCAAATCCCACCGGGAACAGTTGGGCATCCCAGTTAAAAGGTGCAGCAGTACAGAACGGTGTCCAGGGCATTTGGTGCCATCTCTCTGACACACACATGTAGACAAGAAAGCGTCAGGGGCACGGGGGTGGTGGTGATGGGCAGACACGGACTGTGGGAAGTCCCTGTGTGGAGGCTGATCCTGTCTTGATTTAGATTGTGCTGATTGGAATTATTACTGTCTCTCTCTGTATTACCCTCTTGATTTCACATTGTTTTTTACACCAAGGTTTGGAAAGCTCACAATGTGTTCTGTGCTTCCAGTGATTGTGATTGAACTGTAACATTGCAGTTTCATCAGCTCAATAAACGAGCATCAAAACAAAAAGGATCTTGATGTGAATGACTTTGTGTGTGTGTGTCTGGTCTCCAGTTAAAACCCAGTGCACTATCTGTGCCTATCTCTCAGTCAACTCATGGCACAGCCCATTGTGGAGCTGATCTGCTGGCAGTATGATCACTTTAGCCTGAGAGACAATGAAACAACCCGGGTGAATGTGTATCCGTGGGGAACTGGAGAGAACTCCATTGACTGTATGATGCTGTCCAGCTCCTCTATTTGATACTTAAAACAGGCCTTCATTCACGGTTGGCTCAAGAGTAACTCGGGAGAGGAACTTGGTAACTCGGGAGAGGAACTTGGAACATCGCAGAAATGAGAAGTAAATGGCAAACTTAGACATACCCGTGGGAACTCGGTTAAACTCTTGATCATAAACTTGGAGTCTCGTACACAACCACGAGTCTTTCACTCGGGGTCACTCGTGGGTCAACTCGCACCGTGAGACAGGTCTATGAGGGTCTCCAATGAGGTAGATAGTAGCTCACGACCACTCTCTAGTTGTTGATAGGATGGTTCAGATGCCTGATAACAGCTGGGAAGAAACTTTCTGAATCTGGAGGTGTGCGTTTTCATACTTCTGTACTTCTTCCCTGATGGGAGAAGAGGGAGTGACTGATCCTTGATTATGCTGCTGGCCTTGTTGAGGCAGTGAAGCATAATCAAGGATGAGTCTCACCCCGGTCACTCACTATGTTCTGTTCTATCTTCTATATTCAATAAAGTGGAGCCCGAGTTTTCATTTGTCCTTACAAGGTAAAGGTCATAAATATTCCGTTGTGACTGATTTCCCTCCCTTTCCTACTTTGACCATGTCTTGTAACGTCAATATTAATTTCTGTCAAATTTTGATGAAAAGTCGTCAACCTAAAACGTTATCTCTTGTTTCTTTCCATCTGCTGCCTTATCTGCTGAGAATTTACAGCATTATCTAGATACAATTTTTTTTTTGATATTTCCTTAAATGACTTGGCAGGTACATGGATAGGAAAGGTTTAGAGGGATATGGGTCAAAGGTGGGCAAATGGGACTGACTTCGACGGGGCAACTTGGATGGCATGGACGGGTTGGGCCGAAGGCGCTGTTACCGAGCGGTATGACTATGACATGAATAATGTCCAGTTGATGATACAGTACCGACGCACCTCAACTTATGTAAGGGTTAAGTCCCTTGGACCTTTGTGTAAGTCAGATGTTACGTGAGTCACAAGCTGAAGTGCTACTGCGTGCGTTTATATTTACAATTCGTACTGTGCAGTAACAGTGGGAGACCAGCTTGGACCTCTGACACAGAGAGCACGGGGGAGCTCCAACACAGAGAGCACGGGGGAGCTCCAACACAGAAACCACGGGGGAGCTCCAACACAGAGAGCGTGGTGGAGCTCCAACACAGAGACCACGGGGGAGCTCCAACACAGAGAGCGTGGTGGAGCTCCAACACAGAGACCACGGGGGAGCTCCAACACAGAGACCACGGGGGAGCTCCAACACAGAGAGCACGGGGGAGCTCCAACACAGAGAGCGTGGTGGAGCTCCAACACAGAGACCACGGGGGAGCTCCAACACAGAGAGCGTGGTGGAGCTCCAACACAGAGACCACGGGGGAGCTCCAGCACAGAGAGCGTGGTGGAGCTCCAACACAGAGACCACGGGGGAGCTCCGACATGGAGACCAAAGGAGACCACGGAGGGAGCATCCATGATAACTGCTGGCTGGCTTGCAAAAACGGCCCAGACGTGCAACTTGGAATTAAAGCAGTTGGTTAAGCAATTGCTCAAGTATGTGCGAGTTTACATAAGTCATCTATTATATGTCGAGTGTGCTTGTATTAGCTATAAGATGAGGTTGTACAGACTTGGATTCTATGCAGTGTGTGGGTGAATTTCTTACACACTGGTCTGTCTTGAGTATGTAGCCAGTGTCCCAAGTGTCTCTGCTCCACCCAAAAGTATTTACTGTGTGTCCAGTAGGCTTTACAATATTTGTGTCGTTGTTACAAATAGTAGATACTTCAGATAGACTGGGCAGGGAGAGCTGTCACAGAGGGGTTTATTTTCTCAGACACAAGTGGCGTTCGAAGTTTGGTAACTTACCTGCATTGTCACCTGTGACAATTAACGATCTGATCGGTCTCCATAGAGCATAGGACATGAAACAGTACAGCACAGGAACAGGCCCATAGGCCCACAATGACTGTATGAAATTAAACAAATCTCCTCTGCTGTTAGATAGGCATGTGGATATGCAGGGAATAGATTATGTGCAAGCAGATAAGAGTTGATTTTGGCATCACAGATATTGTGGGCCGAAGGGCCTGTTCATGTGCTGCACTGTTTTATGTTCTATGCAGTTTGTTTCTCTTTCAGCTCTGCACATCCATGTGCCTACCTAAAGCCTTTTAAATGCAATTATTGTATCTGCTTCCAGCACCACGCTTGTCAGCGGGTTCCAGGCATCCGCCACTCAATAAACTTGCTCTCCACATCCCCTTTAAACTTTCCCACTTTCCCACTCTGAACTTACTGCCCTCTTGCCTTTGACATTTCCACCCTGGGGGAAAAAGGTTCTGAATTTTTTTACCCCATCTGTCCATCTCCTAATTTGGTATATGTTCATCAGGTCTCCCCTCCACCTCCAGCGATCGTGAAAATACAGCAGGAGGGTGTAAAAGATCAGGCATGGTCTTACTGACAAGCATAGCAGAGATGCGTGGGTGAATGATTGGGTTTGGCTTGGTTTGGTTAATGTATTACCACAGGTAAGGTGGCGCAGCGGTAGAGTTGCTGCCTTACAGCGCCAGAGACCTGGGTTCATGCTGACTACGGGTGCTGTCTGTATGGAGTACCTACGTTCTCCCCTTGACCTGCATGGGTTTTCCCCGAGTGTTCCTGTTTCCTCCCACACTCCAAAGGCGTACAGGTTAGTAGATTAATCGGCTTGGTATAATTGTAAATTGTCCCTAGTGTGCAGGATATTGTTAGTGTGTGCAGATCGCTGGTCGGTGTGGACTCAGTGGACTGTAGGGCCTGTTTCCACGTTGTACCTCGAAAGTAAACTAAACTAAAAAGGTACAGAGACACAGCAATGGGGTGCAGGGGTGGGTGGAAAGAAAACTAGAAGAGTGCAATTAGCCTGAAGAAGGGTCCCAACCTGAAACGTCACCTATCCATGTTCTCCAGGGATGCTGGAGTGAACTAAATCAGTTCCGTTTCTTATGCTCAAATAGAAATATAACAAACCTATCCATCATTTCCGGTGGTCTCATCAAAGCAAATTCAAGTACAACACGTAGAAAGGAAAGGGTACAGAGAAAAACACAAAGTGCTGGAGTAACTCAACGGGTCAGGCAGCATCCCTGGGGAGCATAGTTAGGTGAGATGTCTGTTCAGAAACTTTCTAAAGTTTTCTACCCCCCTCCCTCCTCACTCCACCACAATCAGTCTGAAGAAAGGTCCCTATCCCAAAATGTCACCTATCCACGTTCTCCCGAGATACTGCCTGACCCGCTGAGTTACTCCAGCACTTTGTGTCCTTTATTTTTGTAAAACCAGCATCTGCAGCTCCTTGCATCTACAAAAGATGCAGAGAATGGGATATATTCAGCATTGTCACACATTACTTTCAGAGGCTGCTGTGGATGATGAGGGGGAAGACAGAAGTTCAATCCCACTGAAACTGAAGGTCAGGTTATACAGCTTGAAATTTCACTAGCGAGGGGCTGATTGATTTAATTGCAGTAAGGTGCAGAGGGAATAATTTAAAGCATCTGCAGTATTGAACATCATTCATCTCGATACTTTGCTACTCTCTGTGGATGCTATCAAGGCCTTTGGCAGAGTGAGTTTGCCTCTTTTATTTTGCTGCCCTTAATGGATTCATCTTCCCGGAATCCTTCGCATGTTTACTATGTTATTACCTCATCCAAACAAGTGATTCAATGTAATACTGTTCCAGTTATAGTCACAGCATGGAAACAGGCCCTTCAGGTCCAACTTGCCCACAGCAACCAAAATGCCCCATCTACACTAGTCCCACCTGCTCATTCTTGGCCCATAACCATCTAAACTCTTCTATACACTTTCTGCTTAATCTGGGATTGTATTTATGTATCGTGATAATTTATCGAACTGTATGCAAAAAAACGAATTTCACTGTACCTGGTACATGTGATAATAAAGAACCATTGAATCATTGAATTTAGAGTCTTAGAGCCACACAGCATGAAAACAGGCTCTTCGGTCCAACTTGCCTCCGCCGACCAACACCTACACTAATCCCACCTGCCTGTGTTTGGTGTACATCCATCCATACCATGTACCCATTTACCTGTCCAAATGTCTCTTAAATGTTACGATAGTACCTGCCTCAACTACCTCCTCCAGCAGCTCGTTCCATACACCCACCACCCTTGGTCTAAAAAAATTAACCCTCAGGTTCCTATTAAATCTTCCCCCCCCCCCCATCTTTGCACACCCCATCCTCCTGCGCTGCAAGAAATAAGTTCCTAGCCCGCTCAACCTCTCCTTACTGCTTTAGGAGTTGGCAATTTGTATCCAGATAGCTGTGATAACTGAGTGCTGGCTTGCACTAACTCAGTGTCAATATGGAAGAGGCTTCATCATGTCCGTAAGACCCTGAGAATGCTGGCTGCTCAAATATTAATCAGACCAGCACTCTGTCCATTAACATCACTTATGGCCACTGACCATGGCAGCTTCGCGCTAAATGAGTCACTCACTAGCATTGTCCACGAAAGCGAATGCAAAATCAAATGAATTATTTTATCTTCAACTCAATAGAAAACGGATTTAGTTACTGGAACTTGTTTAATTTTCTCTCAATTTAGTTTTAGATTTAGTTTAGTTTAGAGATACTGCGTGGAAACAAGCTCTTCGTCCCACCATGTCCATGTCGATCTGCTACATAGAAACATAGGTTGCGGAGTAGGCACTACCGCGGTGCCACTGTGCCAGTTCTCACCTTTTCTAAAAATGGTTCTAACCAATGTAAATTTGTTCTAACCAATAGACCATTCACACCCCGGTCATTCCCTCTTTTCTCCTCTCCCGACAGAAGACGCAAAAGCTTGAAAGCACACACCACCAGATTCCAGGACAGCTTCTTCCATACTGATCCGACTTTTCAGCGTGCTTCTCACAAGCTAAGGGATGTATTCCCAATTCCCCCAATCTACCACCTTGCTGACATTGCACTTTTTTTCGTCGGCAGTTTCTCTGTAGCTGCAACAATCTGTTTTCTTTCTCTTTTAATTTTCTGTGTGATTTTTTATTGTAATTACATATGGATGTTTTTTTCAACAGGAGAGCATACAAAAGAAAGAGCTTCACTGTATCTCTGTACATGTGACAATAAACTGCAATAATAAGTAGCGGCACGGTGGCGCCGCTGGGAGAGCAGCTGCCTCCCAGCACAGGACACCCATGGCTTGATCATGACCTCAGGAGCTGTCTGTGTGGAGTTTGCACATTCTCTGTGTCTGGTGTATGGAACGAGCTGCCAGAGGTATGGGTCGAGCTGCCAAAGGTATGGAACAAGCTGCCGGAGGAGGTCGTTGAGGCAGGGACTATCACACATTTAAGAAGCAATTAGACAGGTACATGGATAGCGCAGGGAGGTGGGGCTAGTGTAGATGGGGCATGGTGACCGGTGTGGGCAAGTTGGGCCAGAGGGCCTGTTTCCACACTGTACGACTATGACTCTCTGGTGTCAGTAATGATGACTGTTGATTGAAAACGTTTCTGGTTCCCTGATTTGTGTCGGAGTAAGAACATTTGTTCTCTTGGCCCAGTCTCAACATGTCACTCGAAACCCATGAAGATGATTAACGGGGTAGATAGTCAGGATCTTTTTCCTGAGAAACATGTTTCAAATACAAGAGGGCATAAATTGAAAAGAATTGGTTTTAAAGAGGATCTGAAAGGTGATTTATTTTTATACAGAGGATTATTAATATCTGGAATGCACCTTGATAGGAAGTGATAGAATCAGACAAAGTTGCTATGGTTTAGATGAAATTAGACAGTTTAGTTTAGTTTAGTTTATTGTCATGTGTGCTGAGGGACAGTGAATAGTTTTTGTTGTGTGACATAGAAACATAGAAACATAGAAACATAGATACATAGAAACATAGAAACATAGAAACATAGAAACATAGAAACATAGAAACATAGAAACATAGAAACATAGAAACATAGAAAATAGGTGCAGGAGTAGGCCATTCGGCCCTTCGAGCCTGCACCGCCATTCAATATGATCATGGCTGATCATCCAACTCAGTATCCTGTACCTGCCTTCTCTCCATATCCCCTGATCCCTTTAGCCACAAGGGCCACATCTAACTCCCTCTTAAATATAGCCAATGAACTGCCAATTACCTTCTGTGGCAGAGAGTTCCAGAGATTCACCACTCTCTGTGTGAAAAATGTTTTTCTCATCTCGGTCCTAAAAGACTTCCCCCTTATCCTTAAACTGTGACCCCTTATTCTGGACTTCACCAACATCGGGAACAATCTTCCTGCATCTAGCCTGTCCAACCCCTTAAGAATTTTGTAAGTTTCTATAAGATCCCCCCACAATCTTCTAAATTCTAGCGAGTACAAGCCGATGTACTGGTGTACTAACCAGTCCGTCTATATTCGCGGAAAGACTATACATGATTACAAACGAGCTGTCCACAGTGTATAGATACATGATAAAGGGAATAATGTAAATAACGTTTAGTGCAAGATAAAGTATAGTAAAGTCTGATTAAAGATTGTCAAGGGTCTCCAGTGAGGTAGATGGCAGCTCAGGACCACTCTCTGGTTGTTGGTAGGATGATTCAGTTACCTGATAGCAGCTGGAAGAAACTGTTGCTGAATTTGGAGGTGTGTGTTTTCACTTTTCTGTACCTCTTGCCTGATGGGAGAGGGGTGTGATTTGTCCTTGATTATGCTGGTGGTCTTGCCGAGGCAGCATGAAATGTAAATGGTATCAATGGAAGGGCTGGATTGTGTGATTGTCTGGGGTGTACACACAATTCTCTGCAATTTCTTGCTTATATGGGCAAGGCATAGAACATAGAAGTATAGCACAGGAACAGGCACTTCAGCCCTCAATGTTTCTGTGGTTCCTGTCAGAAATGTCCACATTCACAAATAAATTAAAAACCAATCATAAGAAGCTTTGTTCAACCATTGAAAATTAATTAGTGCCAAGTAAGTTTCCACACTGTATTGATTACTCCGGATTAATTTATGTTTAAAAGCTTCATGTGTCAAGTGCACATGAACAAAGTGTTTCCACTGATACATCAAACTGGATTTAATTTTACATGTGTCCATGCCTGGATTATAGGGCTTTGCTAAAGGGATACGTTGGACAGACTTGGATTGTTTTCTCTATAACATCAGAGGGTGAGGGGGAGACTTGATAAAAGTATATAAAATGATGAGAGACATAGAGGGTTAGACCGTCAAAACCCTTTTCCCAGTGAAATGTCGAACACTAGAGGACATTCCTCTAAAGTCAGAGTAGAAAAGTTTAACTTCAGGTAAACATCCTCTCTCACTGTTCCCCCTTTGTGAGAAAGGGATAAAAGGGGGGGGAGGAAGAAGGAGAGAAGAAGAGACGGAGAGAAAGGCAAGAGAGAATTGAGAGATGAGAGGAGGCAGTGGAGAGAGGCGAGAAGAGAGAGAAGCGAGAGAGAGAGAGAGATGACGAGAGGAGAGAGGACGAAGAGATGAGAGAGAGAGATGAGAGAGAGAAGAGAGGAGTAGAGGAGATGAGAGAAGGAAAGAATAGAGAAGAGCACAAGACAAGAGAAGAAGAGCGACCAGAAGAAAGAAAGAGCTCTCTATTCTCTTCTCTCTCTCTCTCTCCTCTATCTACTCTCCTCTATCTCTCTCTCTCTCTCTCTCTCTCTCTCTCTCTCCCACTCTCTCTCTCTCCCCTCCCCCTTCCACTTGTCCTCCCACTTGACTCACTGTCTCCGCTTACTTTCTTCCTTTGTCCTACCCCCTCCCCTGACAACAGTCTGAAGAAGGGTCTCCATCCGAAACGTCGCCTATTCCTTCTCTCCGTAGATGCTGCCTCACCTGCTGAGTTACTCCAGCATTTTGTATCGACCTTAAAGTTGAATGGAGATGTGCAGGGCAAGTTTTTTACATAGAGAGTGGTGGGGGCCTGGAACGCATTGCCTGGGTGGTGGTAGAGTCAGATACGATAGTACAAAAGTTTAACAGGCTTTTCGACAGGCACATGGATATGCAGGAAATAGAGCCAAATGAATCGTGTACAGGCAGATGACATCTGACTTCTTAGTACAATCAGTCTGAAGAAGGGTCCTGACCCAACGCGCCACCTATCTACGTTCTCCAGATACGATGCCTGACCCGCTGAATTACTCCAGCACTTGGTGTTTTTTGTGCGACTTCTCGTGTTCAGCTGATCGAACACCTTCAGAAAGTGTTAAAAGGTGTATAAAGGAGATGAGGAGGAATGTATTTAGTCAGAGGGTAGTGCATCTGTGGAAGTCATTGCCCCAGACGGCTGTGCTGGCCACAAGTCAATGGATATTTTAAAAGCGTCGTTTGATAGATTCTTGATTAGTCCGGGTGTCAGGGGTTATGGGGAGAAGGCAGGAGAATGGGGTTGAGAGGGAAAGACAGAGCAGCCTTGACTGAATTGCGGAGTGGACGATGGGCCGAATGGCCTATTTCTGCTTCTAGAACTTATGAACCGATGATTGTAGGTCAGTGTCAGAATATATTTTATGAAATAAAAGATCTCTACTACCAAAATCAATGTTCACTTATAATGTTGTACATTTTCTTTGCTGGTAGCAAGACCATGATTGGGTAATGTTATAAAGTCATCATCTGCAAATCTGACTTTTGACTGACCCTCTTTGTTGCAACTTGCAGAATCATTGAAAAGGTTGTTAGTTATGAGTACTCAGAGTAATTTTATTGATATCAACATTCTGCTGTGTTATTTGAATGCATCTTACTTTGTCAGTGTTTCAGACTCATCTTATTCTATGATATAGATTGTCTATACAGCCCATTACCTCACCAGTTGTAATTTCTGTATTCTTTTTGCCTGGCGATCAATGACATAACCACTTTTTTATTGATATTCCGGTCAATGAAGTCGCCTTAGAACGGTCTGCCATTTTAGTGTATTTGCTGATTTGCAGTAACAGATGAAGTGGGATGTATTGGCTGCATCTACGACTCAAAGTCAGCAAAAGTCCGCTCGGTAACTTCCACTGCCCAACACGTCCGTGTGCCACCGGTCTCATGTCGCTTCTCACCCAAGGAAAGATATCTCGTGAACTCTGACCTGAAGTAACTCAGGACATTGACACCGTTCGCAGATGACACCATGTTCGCCAGAGATTCTGCCAGACCTGCTGAGTTACAGCCGCACTTTGTGTTCTATGCAAGATTCCTTCTGTGTGTGTACAACCTCAATCCTACCTCGGCAATGGAACTCTGTGGGCCACCTCCTGCTCTACCATGGACTTGTTGTTTTAGTTTTGTTCAGTTTAGTTTGGATACAGCGTGGAAACAGTAAAGTATAAAGTCTAATGCTGGACATGTGAGGCACTGAGTCCACGCCGACCAACGATTACCCGTACACTAGTTCTATGATATCTCAGTTTCACACCCTACACACTAGCTGCAATTTACAGAAGACAATTAACCATAAACCTGCACGTCTTTGGAGTGCGGGAGAAAACCGGAGCACTCGAAAAAATCCCATGCGGTCATAGGCAGAACGTGCAGGCAGTACCCGTGGTCAGGATCGAACCTGCAAGGCAGCAGCTCTACCACTGCACCACTTTGTCGCATAACCCACACCCTTGATGAGACTGGATGCTGGCTACTTGTAGGGTGGGATGAGAGAGAGGATCTATTTGGATTGCATGCAAAGCAAAGCTTTTCACTCTGCTTAGGGCCACGTGACAATAATAAACCGGAACTCCAGATTCAGGGATAGTTTCATCTCAGCTTTTTCTCAGCCAGCTGAACCCTCCTCTCACCAACTAGAGAGTGATACTGACATCCCATCCACCTCATTGGAGATGTTTGAACTATCTTTTATTGGCCTTATTGGACTTTATCTTGCACTAAACGTTATTCCCTTTATCCTTATCTCTACACTCTGGACGGCTTGATTGTAATCATGTATTTATAGTCTTTTTGCTTACTGGATAGTACGCAACAAAAACAACTTTTCACTGTGAAAACGTTTCACATGTGACAACAACAACAATAATGATAATATTATAATAACCATAATCATAATAATAATACTAATTATTATTATTATTATTATTAGTATTATTATTATTATTATTATTACTACTATTATTATAAACCAAAACTTGTTAAAAAATAAAATCTCCAATTATTTCTCCTGCTGTAGATGAAAAGTCGTCAATTTAAAATGTTATTTCTGTTTCTCTCCCCACTGATGCTGCCTGACATGGCCACACCTTTAGAAATGCCTGTTACTGGCATGTGTTGTGTAAAAAGCTTTCTCCTGTATTTTAGTATTTCCAGCCTGCACCAATGTATTTAAATCTCTAAAGTAATTTATTTAAAGCATAGCTTTAATGTAAGAGATCTCATGAAGAAATTCATCAGATCTCTGAAGAAATTTCCAGAACGCTTCCTCCCACATCCCAAAGACTGTGGGTTAGTAGGTTAATTGGCCTCCGTAAATTGCCCCTAGTGTGTAGGGAGCAGGAAAGTGGGATAACATAGAACTTGTGTGAACGGATGATCGATGGTCGGCGTGGACTCGGTGGGCCGCAGGTTCTGTTTCCATGCTGAATCTCTAAACTAAACTAAACTAAACTAAAGATAGATAGATAGATATAATTTAGATAGATATAATTTATTGCCACACAACCAGGGTTGGTGGAAATTTGGGTAAACTAAACTAAACTAAACTAAATTAAAACAAATTTATCACAAATTTAATTTTGTTCCACAAATCAGGTTCACTCTATGGTTTTCAAAGTATTTGTTCTCAAAGAAATATCTTGCTATCTAATGTGTTTAATTGGTATTTAATGTTACTTTAGGTTTAAATGTTCAGTGACATGACAATAACCAATTTATCTGTTTTCTTTAATAGAAGCTTTGACAGAGCTGCAAAGGGACTCTTCCTTTATTTCATTAGGGCTTTAAAGTTACACTTATTTCTCAAGAAATTTTGCCTTGAACTGACCTGCACCACCCTAAGTCAGAAAAAGGTCCCCGACCACAAATGTCGCTCATCGATGCTCTCCAGAGATGCTGTCTGACCTGCTGGGTTACTCCAGAATATGTTCTCTGCAAGATTCCTCAATCTCAATCCTACCTCAGCAATGGAACACTATGGACTACTTCTTGCACTACCATGGACTTGTTTTTAGTTTAGTTTAGTTTAGATACAGTGTGGAAACAGGCCCTTCAGCCCACTGAATCTGCCCGATCACGGGTTCTATGGTATCCCATTTTCGTATCCTACACACTAGGGGAATGTAGTGAAGCCATTTATCCTGCAAACCTGCACGTCTTTGGAATGTGGGAGGAAACTGGAGCACCTGGAGAAAGCATACTCAGTCCCAGGGAGAACGTATAAACGTCACACGTCACACAGAACAGCTGTAGTCAGGATTGAACCCGGGTTCCTGGCGCGGTAAGGCAGCAATTCTACCGCTGTGCCACTATGCTGATCCAGTTTTACACTAATATCTTGCTTTCTGCACTGCCTTTTTCTTTTCACTGTCTTGTAACATTTATTTGTAATATATCTACAATTTATGTTTTTGTGTGTTGTCTAAAGTCAGAGCTAATGTCACTGCGGATAGACACAAAGTGCAGGAGTAACTCAACAGGTCAGGCAACATCTCTGGAGACCCTTCTTCAGCCTGGAGTCGGTCTGGGTCTCTGGCGCTGTAAGGTAGCAACTCTACCACTGCGCCACCGTGCCTCTGATAAACTAAATCCCAACGTTTCAGCTGACGACCACAACAATTAGAGCATTTGGATCATTCCGTTAGGTTTTAGGAAAAGAGGGAAGAAAAGATAAGGGATGGAATTTTGGAGCTATGTGTGAATTGGCTCCCAATTGGAGTTCTCCTGCCAAATGGAAGCAAAATGTTAGGATGGAGGGGAAGGAAACAATGAACATTTCATTGAAACTGGCTGAAGAAACAGGCAGCATCAATCTGCGTAATTTCCAAAGCAGGAATTCCGCTTTCAAGGGAAATTGTCCTGATGAAAGGAAATCATCGGCATTTGTGTCCATGTGTGAAGCAATGCTGAAAGGAAGTTATGTTGAGCTCTGTATAACCTGGTGCAGGTACAGCTGGAATGGGTATTGAACTACAGGAAGGATGTGGAGACCTTAAGAGAGGGCACAGAAAAAGGACCTACTGGATTTACGTCAGAGGTATGGAACTATTATTCACCATAAGGCAGAGAGATTATTCAGTGGAAGTGTTCAACGTCACCAAGGCTCTGGACAAATTAATAAAGGAGAACTGTTCTCATTGGGGAAAAGGTTCAAGTTGGTGATTTAAAGGTGAATTCAAAAATAAAATATGAGACGTTTAAGAAATATTTAAGAAATGATTTAAGAATCATTTAGACTGGTACATGGTACATTGCGAGGCTTGCCCTATGGTCCTAGACCCTCCCACTAGTGGAATCTTTACTATTGTAGCGTTTAAGAAACATTTGGACAGGTACATGGATAGGCCAGGTTTAGATGGTTATGGGTCAAACACAGGCAGATGGGGTTAGTGTAGATGGGACATGTTGATTGGTGTAGGCAAGTTTCCATGCTCTATGACAGACTATATCATGTGCAGGTTTGTAGGTTAATTGGCCTCTGTAAATTGCACATAGTCTGCAAGGAATGTATGCGAAAGTGGGGTAGTACAAGAACTAGTGTGAACCGGTGATCAATGGTCAACATGGACTCGGTGGGCTGAAGGGCCTGTTTCCTTGCTATACCAATTCAATCACATGAAGACACACACCATCACTTAACAAGGGAAGAAGTTCTGGAATTCACTCCTTTACTTTTCCTTGGAATAATGGTATGGAATCTTTGAGAGTCACGGTGGCACAGCTGGTAGAGCTGCTGCCTCGCAGAACCCGAGAACCCAGGTTCGATTCTCGGGTGCTGTCTGTGTGGAGTTTGCACGTTCTCCCTGTGACTGCATGGATTTCCTTCGGCTTCTCCGGTTTTCTACCCCATCATAAAAAAGTGCGGGTTTGTAGGTTAATTGGCTTCTGTAAATTGTGGAAAATGTGGAAGAAGTGGGTGGGATAACATAGAGTTAGTGTGAACGTGAGATTGATTGTCATCTTGGGCTCGGAGGGCTGAAGGGCCTGTTTCCATTCTGTATCTTTCAATCAATTTAATCATATGAAGACACACATCTTCACAATAACAAGGGTTGAAGTTCTGGAATTCACTCCCCAAAGGACCGGTGGAGGCAGATTCAATCCTAACCTTCTTAAGAAATTGTGTCAGTATTTGAAGGAATATGGTGAAGATTTACAAAGATGTTTCCAGGACTTGAGGGACTGAGCTGTATTGTGAGCTGGGCAGCTTGGACTTTATTCCTCTGACCACAGGAGGTTGAGGGGTGATTTTACAGAGGTGTATAAAACCATGAGGGGAATAGATAGGGGAATGCCCAGAGTCTTTTATGTAGGGTAGGAATATTAAAAACCATAGGTTTAAGGTGAGAGGGACAAGATTCAATACAAACCTGAGAGATACCATCTTCACTCAGAGAGTGGTGGATATATGGAATGAGCTGCCAGAGGAGGAGGCAGATACTATAACAGACACCTGGACAGGTATATGGAAAGAAAAGGTTTATAGGGATTATGGGTCAAACGCGGGCAGGTGAATTAGCATAGATGGGGCATCTTGGTTGGCATGGACCAGTTGGACTGAAGGGCCTTTTTCTGTGCTTTACAACTTTACGACTTCATGACGATGAATTCTAAGGATTTTAAGAAAGAGCCCAGAATTATAAGAGAAGGGATTACACTTGAAAAGACCAGCAGGTCTTGGGGACGGCACAGTAGCACAGTGTTACTGTTGCTGCCGTACAGCACCAGAGGCCTGGGTTTGATCCTGACAACGGGTGCTGTCTGTGCGGAGTTTGTAGGTTCTCCCTGTGACCATGTGGGCTTCCTCTGGGAGCTCTGGTTTCCCCCCACACCCCAAAGAAGTACAGGTTTGTAGGCTAATTGGCTTGGTAAAATTCTAAATTATTGCTCGTGTGTGTAGGATAGTGTTAGTGTGTGGGGAAACATTGGTCAGCGCGGATATGGTAATCCGAACGGCTTGTTTCTGCATTATATCTCGAAACTAAACTCTAAAACTAAAATAAACCAGAAGTTTAATGGGTCTTCTGGGCTGTCTCTGTGCTTTGAGGATCCAATCAAAGTCAAAGTAGCCTTTATTGTCATTCTGACCCTGTGCCTATTTATTATAAATCACAGTGACTGCCAAGGGAAGGGTGATAGAAGCTCGGAAATGGAAAGTGCTGTTCCATTCATGTTTATAACAGTATTTTTCCTCTAATCGTTAAACTTTATATGAAAAAATTGAAAGCAGGGAGGGACATGGAAATCATGAGTAACTGTTGTTATAAAGTTTTATTATCCCAAAGGAGAATTTTTAAGGAACTGATATTTTAAGACTTCAGATAAATGTGTGATTGTAAGCCCCACTTGACTCACTACCTGCTGGGTGAAGTCGTTAAAATAAATTTACTGTAGGAGTAACTGTACCCTGTAACTGATGGAAACAAAAATAGTATTTCATGTTTTGCAGTTGAACAATGTTTAGTTTAGTTTAGTTTAGAGATACAGCGCGGAAACAGGCCCTTCAGCCCTCTGAGTCCGCACCGACCAGTGATCCACAATTTTAACCAAAGCCAATTAACCAATTTTAACCAAAGCCAGCTGTGGCGGGGCCTGAATGCAATCACCTCCTACAAGGCGAAACCAGGAGGCAGCTCGAATGTCGGTGAAACATCACTCCCTGATGAGCTCAATGCGTTTTACGCACGCTTTGATAAGGAGAATACTGATGTGTCTTCCCGAGCCCCAAATTCACTGTGATGGTATTTCAGTGTCAGTCACAGAGGCCGACGTCAGGAAATCCTTCAGAGGGGTGAACCCTCGAAAAGCACCTGGACCTGATGGTATACCCGGTCGTGTTCTAAAAACCTGTGCGGACCAACTGGCTGGAGTTTTTACGGACATTTTCAACCTCTCATTTCTGAGGTCTGAGGTCCCCACCTGCTTTAAAAGGGCATCAATTATACCGGTGCCCAAGAAGAGTAAGGTGATGTGCCTCAATGACTATCGACCAGTGGCACTAACGCCTGTGGTGATGAAGTGCTTTGAGAGGTTGATCATGGCGCAAATCAACTCCTACCTCGACAAAAACCTGGACCCACTGCAGTTCGCTTACCGCCACAACAGATCAACGGTGGATGCGATCTCGCTGGCCCTCCACTCCGCTCTGGACCACTTGGACAACAAAAGCTCATATGTCAGGCTGTTATTCATTGATTACAGCTCGGCATTTAATACTATCATCCCCTCCAAGCTGGTTACCAAACTCGCAGAACTGGGTCTCTGCGCATCCCTCTGCAATTGGATCCTCGACTTCCTCATTCACAGACCACAGTCTGTTCGTATTGGTGGAAATGTGTCAGCCTCGATAACAATCAGCACGGGAGCACCTCAAGGCTGCGTGCTCAGCTCCATGCTATACTCACTCTATACGCATGACTGCGTAGCCGGTCATAGTGCGAACTCCATCATCAAGTTCGCTGATGACACCACTGTTGTGGGACGTATCACTGATGGGGATGAGTCAGAGTATAGAAGAGAGATCGAGCGACTGTCCATATGGTGCCAGCACAATAACCTGGCCCTCAACACCAGCAAAACTAAGGAACTGATTGTGGACTTTGGAAGGAGTAGTATGGGGACCCACAGTCCCGTTTATATCGATGGGTCAATGGTTGAAAGGGTCAAGAGCTTCAAATTCCTGGGCGTGCACATCTCTGAAGATCTTTCCTGGTCCGAGAACACTGATGCTATTATTAAGAAAGCACATCAGCGCCTCTACTTCCTGAGAAGATTACGGAGAGTCGGTTTGTCAAGGAGGACTCTCTCTAACTTTTACAGGTGCACAGTAGAGAGCATGCAGTAGAGAGTTGCATCGTGGCTTGGTTCGGCAACTTGAGCACCCTGGAGAGGAAAAGACTACAAAAAGTAGTAAACACTGCCCAGTCCATCATCGGCTCTGACCTCCCTATCACAGTCGCTGCCTCAAAAAGGCTGGCAGCATCATTAAGGACCCACATTATCCTGGCCACACACTCATCTCCCTGCTACCTTCAGGTAGAAGGTACAGGTGCCTGAAGACTGCAACGACCAGGTTCAGGAATAGCTACTTCCCCTCAGCCATCAGGTTATTAAACATGGCTCGGACAAATCTCTGAACATTAATAACCCATTATCTGTTATTTGCACTTTATCAGTTTATTTATTCATGTGTGTATATATTTATATAATGGTATATGCACACACTGATCTGTTCTGTAGTCAATGCCTACTATGTTCTGTTGTGCTGAAGCAAAGCAAGAATTTCATTGTCCTATCAGGGACACATGACAATAAACTCTCTTGAATCTCTTGAATCTAACCTACAAACCTGTACGTCTTTGGAGTGTGGGAGGAAACCGGAGCACCTGGAGAAAACTCACGCAGGTCACGGGTAGAACGTACAAACTCCGCACAGTCATGCCGAACTCAGGTCTCTGGCGCTGTAAGGCAGCAACTCTACTGCTACGCCTCGATTTAGTTTATTATTGTCACATGTACCGAGGTACAGTGAAAAGCTTTTTTCATTGCATGCTATCCAGTCAGCGAAAAGACTGTGTACAAGACGGTGTACAAATGCAGAATTAAGGGAATAACGTTTAATGCAAGATAAAGTCCAGTGAATTTTGATTAAAGATAGTCCAAAGGTTTCCATTGGGGTAGATGGGAGGTCAGGCCCATTCTAGAGTTGGTGATAGGATGGTGCAGCTGCCTAATAACATCTGGGAAGAAACTGTCCCTGAATTTGGAGGTATACAGTTTCAAATATCTGCACTTATTGCCTGATGGGAGTGGGAAGAAGAGGGAGTGACCAGGGTGAGACTGGTCCTTGATTATGCCGAGGCAGTGTGAGGTGTAGATGGAGTTAATGGAAGGGAGGTTGGTTTGTGTGATGATCAGCTGACTCTATGCTGCTAAGGTTTAGTTTAGTTTAGAGATACAGCATAGAAACGGGCCATTTGGCCCACCAAGCCTGCGCCGACCAGCAATCACCCGACACAGAGATGCACAAGTTCTATCCTACACACTAGGGGCAATTTACAAAGGTCAGTTAGCTTACAAACTTGCATGTCTTTGGAGTGTGAGAGGAAATCAGAACACCCGGAGAAAACCCATGTGGTCACAGGGAGAACATACATCCATACAGACAGCACTCGTAGTCAGGATCGAACTCGGGTCTCTGGCGTTATAAGGCTGCAACTCTATCGCTGCGCCACTGTGCCGCCATAAACTACCTATCAATATGTTAACTTGAGACTCTTGCAGGTAGATGTAAAAGAGTCTGCCATCCCAAGGAAGGGCTGAGGAATTAGTCCTAGTCCAAAGAAATTCAGGTCTTTCTTGGTGAAATGGCTTGTCAGAGCATTCGTAGGCTTCAAGTTCTTTTAATGGTTTAAAGGACTGAATGTTCCCCACTGTCCTGGCCAACCTTGCTCCCTCACCGATCCACACATTTGGACGGCACGGTGGTGCAGCGGTCGAGTTGCTGGCTTACAGAGCTTGCAGCGCCCGAGATCCGGGTTCGATCACGACTACAATCGACTACGAACCTGACTACATTCTCCCCGTAACAATGTGGGTTTTTTCCGAGATATTCGGTATCCTAACAATAACAATAACCATATAACAATAGTACCATATACATGTGGATCCTCCCACAATCCAAAGGTTAATTGGCTGGTATAAGAGTAAATTGTAAATTGTCCCTAGTGTGTGTGTAGGGTAGTGTTAATGTGTGGGGATTGCAGGTTGGTGCGGACTCGGTGAGTCAAAGGGCCTGTTTCCGCGCTGCATCTCTAAACAAAACTAAACTAAAGATGGACACAAAATGCTGGAGTAACTCAGCATCTCTGGAGAGAAGGAATGGGTGACGTTTCGGGTCGAGACCCTTCTTCAAACTAAACTAAACCTCACCCTCGACTTGACTTGTCTTGACGACTTGAGTACACAAACTAGATTACAAGAATGATGAAACGGTGCGGAACTATCATTGGCATTGTGACGGGGGAACTCGACAGAGATCCTGACCATTAGTTTTTGGATCTTTAGATTTTGCAGTAGATCAGCTGCAACACAGTGCTAATGAGATTTCAGTAAGCTTTATTGCCTTGCAGTATAGGAAGCCCTGTGGCCTTGTGAAAAAAAATGTTTGCATTTATATTGACCTTCAAGAGTCCAAGATAAGCCAGGATGAATGATCATGTCAAGTGATGGAAAAAAATCTATGCTCTCATTGCATGTAGAAACATAGAAACATAGAGCATGTGGTCCATTCCTTAAAAAATTATTGCAGTAACAATAGAATTTATCATCAAAAACTGTCCCCCTTCCCACCTTTGCCCAGGACCCTGGCTAACATTTACTTACATCAGAGTCAGAGACTGAAACAAGCCTTTTTGTCTAATTTGTCAACGCCAACCCAAATTCCCCATCTAAGTTAACCCAATCTGCCTGCATTTAGGCCACATCTCTCGAAACCTTTCCTATCCATTTACCTGTCCAAGTGTATTTTAAATGTTGTCATAATACCTGCCTCAACTACTGTATTTCCCCTGGCAGCTCGTTCCATACCCACCAACCTCTGAGTGAAATTGCACCTCAGGTTCCTATTAAATCTTTCCCCTCTCATCTTAAACCTATGTCCTCTGGTTCTTGGTTTCCCTACCTTGGGTACAAGACCTCATAAAACAGCGCAGCACAGGAGCAGGCCCTTCGGCCCACAATGGCCACGCCGAACATGATGCCCTGACCATGCTCTCATTTCACTCCTGCCATTGGGAAGAAGGTATAGGAGCCTGAAAACTGTAACGTCCAGGTTCAGGAGCAGCATCTTCCCTTCAGCCATCAGGCTTTGAAACACTACGACCACCAAACAAGCTCTGAACTACATAGACTTGGGGGCATTAGTTTTGTCTTTTGACACTATTATTGTATGTTTGTTTGTTTTATGTGTGTGTGTTATATGTACATAGGCCGACCATTGACACTCGTCCCACCTGCCGGCATTTGGCCCATATCCCTCTAAACCTGTCCTATCAATATATCTGTCTAAATATCTCTTAAACGTCATGATAGTACCTGGCTAAACTACCTCCTCCGGCAGCTCGTTCCACACACCCACACAATTTGTGTAAGAAACGTTCCCCACAGGTTCCTATTAAATCTTTCCCCCCCTCTCACCTTAAACATGTCCTCTGGCTCGTGATTCCCCTAGTCTGGGTAAAAGACTCTGTGCGTTTACCCGATCTTAGTCCTCTCATGATTTAGTACGCCTCTGCAAGATCACCCCACACTCTCCCGTGCTCCAAGGTCTTCAGGGTCAGGCTGGGGTCGGGTAACTGATGACCACCCTGTTCTACTTCACCATTTAAATCTTGAATTTCACCATTTCCTTCTTTTGTTTCCAACCATTTTTCCACATCCCAGGGACAGGTTTTCCCGCTCCCTCATTAATAATGACTTCCATCGTGCCTACCAGGAAATTAAAACATTTGGCGACACGGTAAAGTGAAATGCAAGGTCTCTTTATCGCAGTCTGCCAGCTGTCAAAGAGTCAATAGTGAGGAAAATGGAGAGCATTGATTTTACAGTGTTGTGCAGTCTTATTCAGAGACATTGAAATCACCAGCCCCTTTGACTAACAGCTTAAACTAGCATGTGTCTCATTATTTATTAACCACGCAGTGCTGTAGCAATGAAAATGTATCACACAGATCCATGAGAGCAAGTTCATAAGTCCTGGGCTAATCAACTTGCAAAGGATTTACAATCGTAGAATGAAGGAGCGTAAAGGGCCTGTCCCACTTTCACGACCTAATTCACGGCCTTTTTTACCCGTGGACATTTTTCCTCAGGCTAGAAAAACGCCCCGACCTACTTGATGCCACGAGTATCGACGACTAGCATCACAACCTACCTACGACCTACCTACGACCTCTTACGACCTCGTGAATACCATGCTGCGAGTATGAGTCAAGGGCAAACTCGGCAGAGGTCGTGAAAGTGGGACAGGCCCTTAACTGGAAGACAGATGACCCTTTGATAGAGAGCTGACTTAATTGTGCAGGGGATCAATATGTGTTGGGGGAGAGGGTAGTTCACAAGTTCACGTCATAGGAGCAGAATTAGGCCATTCGGCCCATCGAGTCGACTGCCTTTCGATCATGGCTTAGCTACCTTTCCTTCTCAATCCCATTTTCCTGCTTTCTACCCATAACCCTTAACCCCCTTACCAATCAAGAATCTGAAAATCTCTGCCTCAATGACTTGGCCTCCACAGCCATCTGTGGCAATGACTTCCGCAGATTCATTACCGCTGACTAAAGAAATTCTACCTCATCTCCTTTCTAAAGTTACATCCTTTTATTCTGAGGCTGCGCCCTCTGGTCACAGACTCTTCCACTAGTGGAAACCTTATTATCGCAATGTGTAAGAAACATTTAGATAGGTACATGGATAGGACAGGTTTAGAGGGATATGGGCCCAACGCAGGCAGGTGGGACTAGTATAGATAGGACGTGTTGGCCTTTGTGGGCAAGTTGAGCTGAAGGGCCTGTTTCCACGCTGAATGATTCTATGACTATGACATCCTCTCCACATCCACTCTATCCAGGCCTTTCACTATTCGAGAATGGATTGATTAAGTGCACAACAGTTGTCCCTTCTGCGGGTTGGAGATGCTTTAGCTTCCACATGTGAGGACAAGCTTCCACCCTGGTGTGGCAAGAATCTGTGGCCAGGATGATGATGGTTCTCAAGGTCTGAGAACAGGAAACCCAAAGATTCCCCCTGGGATTTGCTACTCAATGATGTGCAAGGAACGGCACGGTGACGCAGCAGCAGAGTTGCTGCCTTACAGCGCCAGAGATCCTGGATTACGGGTGTTGTCTGTATGGAGTTTTTAACGTTCTCCCCGTGACCTGCGTGGGTTTTCTCCGGGATCTCCGGTTTCCTCCCACACTCCAAAAACGTACAGGTTTGTAAGTTAAATAGTTACAATACGATACGATAAAACTTTATTCATCCCCGGAGGGAAGTTGATCTGCCAACAATCACAACACATGAGGTACACGTAAACTTGAAATTAAAAGTGTAAACAAAAAGAAAAAGACAAGTGACGGTTGTCTGGCTGTCGTGTGCTCAGCGCCTTCACCAGAATGAATAAACAAACAAACAAGCGAACGCAGACTTATCCCCTGGACAGAGGATTCCAAACTAGAGTGCGACCATCATCCCCCACACTGGGTCCCCATTTGTTCTCGCACCGTCCCTCAGGGTGGTTCCCCAAGCCGGGTCCTCCATTGTTCTCCACGGCAGTCCTCCCAAGCTGGGTCCCCATTGTCTTCCCCACCGTCCCCTCTCATGTTCCACCGCCACCGAAGTTCCCGCTGCCGCCAAGGCTCCTGCAGCCTCTGAGGCCCGATCACCGCCAAGGCCCCCTTTGCCGTTGAGGCTCAAGCTGCCGCCGAGGCTCCCATCGCTGCTGAGGCTCCTTCAACCCAGGTAGGCCTCGCCGCTCAGCTACTCCACGGTTCCCTGGAAGACCTGCGGGGCGAGTCGGGCCTACCAGGGCACATTCCGGTCGTCAATCATCGCTCTGGTTTTCAGCGCCACAGTGGCTCAGTGGGTAGATGGGGCCCGCGTGGCTCCCCGGGACAGTTTGGCATCATCGTAAATTGTCCCTGGTATGTGTAGGATGGTGTAAGTGTACAGGGCGCAGACTCGGTGGGCCGAAGGGTCTGTTTCCTCGCTAAACTAAATGAATCTAAACACAGAATGTAAAAAAACTTTCTAGCCACCTTCTCCGCAGATGCAAAAAACAAACTGTAGGTAGTACGGATGTGGGAAATGGGTTCAGTGGAGATGGGCAAAGAGGTTGGTATTAATTTGATGAGCTGCAGGGCCCATTTCTGTGCTGTAATATGACTCTAGCTTTCTGGTTAAGCTACCACACGTAACCCCGTTTTTTCCTAATGAGAGTGAAGTTGTACAGTCTGTAGCATGGATACAAATCTGGGAAGATCAACTATAAGATTATGAGGGGAAGAGATGGGGTGAATGACCAATCTTTATCCCGACAGTAGTGGAAACAAGAATCTGAGCACATAGGTTTAAAATGAGGAGGGAAAGATGCAATAGGAAACTGAGGGGTTCCTGCTTTATGCAAAGGGTGGTAGCTATATGGAACGGGCTGTCAGAGAAGGTAGTTGAGGCAGTTATGATCACAATGTTTAAACACATTTGGACAAGTACAAGGATAAGATAGACTTCAGACTTCAGATTTCAGACTTCAGACTTTAGACTTTAGAGATATAGTGGAAACAGGCTCTTTGGCCCAATGATCTACACCGACCAACAATCACCCCATGCACTAGCACTATGTTACATACTAGGGACAATTATGCACTTTCACCTCCTGGGTCGCTCTGGTCCACAAAACGCCCCAGGGCACTGTCATTCACTGTGTAAATCCTGCACAACTTACCAAACTTACCAGAGTTTAACAAACTTGGTGAACTTGTCAGTGTGAGGCCATGTGCAAGCTGGAGGAACAGCACCTCATATTTCACATGGGTAGCTTACAACCCAATGGTATGAACATTGAATTCTCCAACTTTAGGGAACTTCTGCAAACACCTCCCTTCCCCCTCCCCCTCCCCTGCCCCAACACACCCCCCCCTCCCCCTTACTCCCCCCCCCCCCTCCCCACTCCTTTCCCTTGATCCTTGGCTGACCTTGCACCAGTTTTCTTCCCCCCTCCCTCCTTTACTCCCTCTTCCTCCAATAAAAGTCAGCAAAACCAGCTTCACAGTTCACAACTATCTCAAAGTCAAAGTCAAAGTCAATTTATTTATCACATGCACCAGAAGGTACAGTGAAATGAATTTGCCAGCAGCGATACACTTAAAAAGAACACACAATACACAATAGAATTTAACAGAAATATCCACCACAGCAATCCTCACTCTGGTGGAAGGCAACAAAGTTGTCCTTCTCCTTTGTTCATCTGTGGTCGGGGCCATGAACCCTCCGTCATCGCCGCTATGGACGACCAGATGAACAGGCCCTCTCAATAGACAATAGACAATAGGTGCAGGAGTAGGCCATTCGGCCTTTCGAGCCAGCACCGCCATTCAATGTGATCATGGCTGATCATCCCCAATCAGTACACCGTTCCTACCTTCTCCCCATATCCCCTGACACCTCTATTTTTAAGAGCCCTATCTAGCTCTCTCTTGAAAGCATCAAGAGAACCAGCCTCCACCGCCCTCTGAGGTGTTTCCTCGTCTCCGTTCTAAATGGCTTACTCCTTATTCTTAAACTGTGGCCCCGGGTTCTGGACTACCCCAACATCGGGAACATGTTTTCTGCCTCTAGTGTGTCCAAGCCCTTAACAATCTTATATGTTTCAATGAGATTCCCTCTCATCCTTCTAAACTCCAGAGTGTACAAGCCTAGCTGTTCCATTCTCTCAGCATATGACAGTCCCGCCATCCCGGAATTAACATTGTAAACCTATGCTGCACTCCCTCAATAGCAAGAATGTCCTTCCTCAAATTAGGGGACTAAAACTTCACACAATACTCCAGGTGTGGTCTCACTAGGGCTCTGTACAACTGCAGAAGGACCTCTTTGCTTCTATATTCGATTCCTCTTGTTATAAAGGCCAACATGCCATTCGCTTTCTTCACTGCCTGCTGTACCTGCATGCTTACTTTCATAGACTGATGTACAAGGATCCCCAGATCCCGTTGTACTTCCCCTTTTCCCAACTTGACGCCATTTAGATAGTAATCTGCCTTCCTGTTTTTGCTACCAAAGTGATAACCTCACATTTATCTGCATTAAACTTCATCTGCCATGCATCTGCCCACTCCCCCAACCTGTCCAAGTCACCCTGCATTCTCATAGCATCCTCCTCACAGTTCACACTGCCACCCAGCTTTGTGTCATCTGCAAATTTACTTTGAATGGGGGCGCCGGGGGAGGGTGATGGCAGCCCCCATTCAAAGAGGGTGATGATACCTTTTGTTATTTTTAGCGTTTGTTTAAAGTTTGTTTTAATGTTCTTCTGTCTGTTTTATGTGAGGGGGGGTCATGGGAAACTTTTTTTTCTTCAAGTTCCTCCCTTCCCGGAGATGTGATCATTTTTCGGATCACATTCTCCGGGCTCTGCGGCCTACCAACGCTGGAGCTGGAAGCCTCCTCGGACTGTCGTGAGCCCCACCGTAGGGCGCAGACTTAACATCGGAGCAGATCCCTTGCCTGGGATCGCTCCCACCGCGATCACCGCGGACTTACCATCAAGGGCTCGCATTCTCTGGAGAGGCTTGCCGGGAGCTCCAACGTCGCAGAAGGTTCGACCAGCCCCGACGCGAGGCTCGACAACCCCCTGATGCAGGAGCTGAACGCCTCGACACAGAGGGCAAGAACCCCGCCGGCTATGGGAGCCATTAATCTCCTATGTGGGACCTCATCAAATGCTTTCTGAAAGTCCAGGTACACTACATCCACTGGCTCTCCCTTGTCCATTTTCCTAGTTACATCTTCAAAAAATTCCAGAAGATTAGTCAAGCATGATTTCCCCTTCGTAAATCCATGCTGACTTGGACCGATCCTGTTACTGCTATCCAAATGTTCAGCTATCTCATCTTTTATAATTGACTCCAGCGTCTTCTCCACCACCACCGATGTCAGGCTAACTGGCTTATAATTCCCTGTTTTCTCTCTCCCGCCTTTCTTAAAAAGTGGGATAACATTAACTACCCTCTAATCCACAGGAACTGATCCTGAGTCTATAGAACATTGGAATATTATCACCAATGCATCCACGATTTCCCGAGCCACTTCCTTAAGTACCCTGGGATGCAGACCATCAGGCCCTGGGGATTCATCAGCCTTCAATCCCATCAGTCTATCCAACACCATTTCCTGCCTAATGTGGATTTCGTTCAGTTCCTCTGTCACCCCAGATCCTCTGGCCACTACTATATCTGGAAGATTGTTTGTGTCCTCCTTAGTGAAGGCAGATCCAAAGTACCTGTTCAACTCATCTGCCATTTCCTTGTTCCCCATAATAAATTCACCTTTTTCGATCTTCAAGGGTCCAACTTTGGTCTTAACTAATTTTTTCCTCTTTACATACCTAAAGAAGCTTTTACTATCCTGCTTTATATTCTTGGCTAGCTTACCCTCGTACCTCATCTTTTCTTCCCGTATTGTCTTTTTGGTTATCTTCTGTTGTTCTTTAAACATTACCCAATCCTCTTGCTTCCCGTTCATCTTTGCTACGTTGTACTTCTTCGCTTTAATTTTTATACTGTCCCTGACGTCCCTTGTCAGCCATGGTCGTCCCTTTCTCCCCTTGGAATCTTTCTTCCTCCTAGGAATGAACAGATCCTGCACCTTCAGTATTATTCCTAGAAACACCTGCCATTTTTGTTCCACTGTCATCCCTGCTGGTGTATCTTTCCAGTCAACTTTGGCCAGCTCTTTTCAAGAACTACAGGAGAAATATCATTTGAAAGCAAACAATCTTTTTAGATACCTTCAAATCCAAGATTATGTGAAAACATACACACAAGACTGTCCTTTTATGGGTCCAGATATATTAGACGATTGTCTGAATAGACATGCCGATACAAGTAAGTTGATATCTTACATTTATAATACTCTCTTAAATGTTGATACCCCACCTTCTGAGATGTATAGGCGAGCATGGGAAGACGAGTTGGGTTTATCTATTTCAAAAGATATATGGGAGGAAAGCCTACTATACATACATTACTGTTCTTTAAATGTCAGGCATTGCCTGATACAATTTAAAATATTGCATAGGTTATACTATTCAAAGTTAAATTGAATAAGATCTTCCCGCTGAGGCCTAATGGCGGAGCTGGCGACCTCGAGACTCCGGAGGCAGCCAGTCAGGACTCACCCTGGGCTTGCTCCCGTGAGGGCGGCCCAGCTCGGGGCTGGAACGGCGCTCCCGTGAGGGGCTGTGATGCTCCCGTGAGGGCGGCCTGGCGAGGGGCTGAGACTCTCCCATGAGGGGCTGTGACGCTCCCGTCGGAGCGGCCCATCCCGAGGGTGGAATGGCGCTCCCATCGGAGCGGCCGAGCTCGAGGGTGGAATGGCACTCCCGTTGGAGCGGCCCAGCCCGAGGTGGAACGGCACTCCCGTCGGAGCGGCACAGCTCGAGGGAGGAACGGCACTCACGTGAGGGCGATCCGGCTCGGGGCTGGAACAGTGCTCGGGTGGCTGGGACGGCGTTCTGGCGGCTATGACCTGAGTCCTGGGTTCAGCCGCGGGCCAGCGGCTGCGTACGCTGGACTGGAGGGCGGCAGCTTCGACCACCCCGGGTGTTTGAGCCGGCCCGTTTGCGGGGTTCGGTGAGCCGCGGGACTGTTGTGCCATCGCCCGGTGGGGAATCGCCTCAGCGCAGAGGGAGAAGAGGAGGGAAGAGACAGTAACCCTAAGATTTTTTGCCTCCACCACAGTGAGGAGGTGCTTGGAGGATACACTGTGGTGGATGTTAATTTGTGTTTATTGTTGTTTATTATTGTATGATTGTATGTATGACTGCAGGCACGAAATTTCGTTCAGACCGTAAGGTCTGAATGACAATAAAGGAATTCAATTCAATTCAATTCAATTCAATTCACTGTCTCCCCTATCTGTGATAAATGTCACCTCCAAGAAGCTACCTTAACACATTCCTTCGCATCCTGTATAAAAATACTAAATTTCTGGATGGGAATATTCGATATCATCCCTAAAACACTTAAAATTAAACTGGAATCAGATACAAAACTAATAACTAATATTAGGCTTGTTTTGGCTGATAATTCAGACCAATTCTCCAAAACATGGTCTTTCACTGAATTTCTTCAACAATAGAATGGTTGAACACGGGGTGGAAGGGAAGGATAGTGGGACATATCTCCGGTTTTTTTCTTCTCGCACTTCTTTGGCCGTCCAGGGGTCTTTTCTTCTCTCTTTTTTGTACTTTTCTTCTTTTTCATCATTCCTTCCTTTTTACCTTTTTTCCCGATTTATGTATCAATTTATAAAATGTTAAAAATGAAGTTGTACGAAAATTGTATAATTGTTATGCCGATTGCTTTATTCTTGTACAATTGCTTCTAATGAAATAAACATGAAAAAAAAAACTTTGGCCAGCTCCTCCCTCATGGCCCCATAGTCCCCTTTATTCAACTGCAACACTGACACCTCTGATCTACTCTTCTCCCTCTCCAATTGTAGATTAAACTAAAAAAGACATGGGCAGCACCATGGTCAACCGGTAGAGTTGCTGCCTTTCACTGCCAGAGACCCGTGTTTGATCCTGACTACAGGTGTTTGTCTGTACGGAGTTTACACATTCTCCCCGTGACCTGTGTGGGTTTTGTCCGGGTGCTCTGGTACCCTCACTCACTCTAAAGACGTACAGGTTTGTAGGCTAATGGCTTGGTATAATTGTAAATTGTCCATAGTGTGTATAGGATAATGTTAGTGTGCGGGGATTGCTGGTCGGCGCAAACCTGGTGGGCAGAAGGGCCTGTTTTCGCGCTGTATCTCTAATTTAAACTAAACTAAACACAAAGTGCTGGAGTAGCACAGCAGGACAAGCAGAATCTCTCAAGAACATGGATCGGTAACATTACCGTTCAGAATCCTTCTTCAGACTGGCTGTTCTGAGTTTGCTGGTACATGGTTTCAAGCTTCTGTATCTTCTGCCTGGTGAAAGTGTGGAGATGTAGGAACGACCAGGGTGGGAAAGGTCCTTTATTATGATGACTGCTTTCTTGAAGTAGAATGAAGTGTAGATTAGGTCTATGGTGGGGAGCCTGGCTGTGTGATAGACTGGGCTATATATACAAAACTCTGCAATATTTTGCTGGCTTGGGCAGAGCTGTTTCCAAACCAAGTTGTGATGCACTCCGACAGAATAAGTGAAAAAATCTACTAGACCCGTAGCTTGGAGAAATGAATGACTGAATGCCCAGGCAAAAAAAGGAGGGATGTCTAGATAATAGAAGGAACTGCTGTGGAAATGGTGCACAGCTGGAGTGGCATTGTCATATTACCCGAGACTAAAGCTTAAGACTTAAAGTCAACACAGTGACACAGCTGGTAGAACCACTGCCTCACAGGGCCAGTTCCCCAAGTTCAATCCTGAGATCGGATGCTGTTTGTGTGGAGTTTGCACGTTCCCCCTGTGGGACTGCGTGCGATTCCTCCGGGTGCTCTGGTTTCCTCCCACATCCTTTTTCTATATAAATTGCCCTCAGTAAATTGCCTTCTGTTTGGTAGGGTGAGGGAGAGGGATAACACAGAACTAATGTAAGTGGGTGATCGATGGTCAGGGTGGGCTGAAGGGCCTGTTTCTATGCTGTATCTTTTAAACTAAACTAAACTAAACAAAGTCATCTTGTTTTTGTGCTTTGATAGATATAGCTCAATAAGAGAAAGCTAATCACCGGAACATTGTAAATTGTGTAGGTATAATCATTGATAATTTCTGATCATGAGAAACTGAGATGCCATCTTATATAGTGGGGATAGATTCTGGCCATAACAAACAAATTAATGGTAAATAATTTAGAACACTTGATGAGCCATTTAGATTGATCAAGGCGGCCTTGTATTGCACTTACTTGTTAATGGAAGCATCAGAACGTCTAGATAGTCGAGATAAACTGTTGGCTTGGCTGATAGTTTTGTTCGACACAACCCGTGAATTTGTGCAATTGAATTTTTGTGGTGAATGTTCTGAAAAATAATGCAAATTCAGATTACAGACATGTTGTTACAATTTATATGAAGCCACTTGATATATATGATTGGGCAAGCTGTTTGCTCTGCAGTGACGAAGGTTGAGAGATGATATGGAGTCGTAGAGTCATACAGCATGGAAACAGGCCATTCGGCCCAACTTGCCCATGCTGACCAAGATGCTCCATCTTCATGTCCCACCTTGCCTATGTTTAAGTTCATAAGTTCATGTCATAGGAGCAGAATTAGGCCATTCGGCCCATCGAGTGTATTCCGCCATTCAATCATGGCCGATTTATCTTTCCCTCTCTACCCCATTCTCCTGCCTCTTCCAGTTACCTTTAACAACCTTACCAATCAAGAACCTGTCAATCTCCACTTTACAGTGGTGAAAGAGATTAGGGAAACAGATGGACTCTTAATGACAAGAACCAAAACCAAGCTTCACAGATATTTTTCTGTGTTCACATATTTGTTTAATCACATGAAGTGAAATTTTAGTTTTTACTTCAGGTGGTTCCTGTGGTTTAGGTTGATTCAAAAAGAAATGAATCAAAACATGAACATCTCAGGGTGGCACTTTTTAGATTAGTTTAGAGATACAGCGTAGAAACAGGCCCTTCAAACCATCGAATCCCCACCGACCAGCGATCACCCCGTATACTAGTTCTTTCCTACACTCTAGGGACAATCTACATAAGCTAATTAACCTACAAACCTGCACGTCTTTGGAGTATGGGTGGAAACCGGAGCACCTGGTGAAAACCCACACGGTCACAGGGAGAATGTACAAACTTCATACAGACAGTACCCGTAGTCAGGATCAAACTCGGGTCTCTGGTGCTGTAAGAAGCAACTCTACCGCTGTGCCACTGTGCCACCCAAGTGGGATTTGAACTCTTGCCTTCAGTTTGTTAGCCTAGGTCTCCAGATGTGAGTCCAGTAATTCGACCACCTTGTTACCAAGCTATTAGAAACTGCCGAGGTTTTCTACCTTTCATTTTTCTCTCCATCTCTGCAGGGACTTGGCTTTGGTTAACTTGATGGCTTCCCACATTGTGGCTAGTTAATTGACTTTGTGGTGAATTAACAATGACTAAGACATGTATTTGATAGTTCCACTGTATTCTCAATTAAACCTGCTGCTATCATCTCTTTAATATCCAATCTGTAATTGCAGAGCTGGTAGTGTTTCCGCTATTTACTTAGCTTGAATAATTGCTTCATGACACCACATACCATTTCACCCACACGGGTTAGTGTAGGAGAGCAAATCCAGAGTTTGAAGACGTATTTGTATCACAATTGCTGTGAAAATCGATAAATATCTTTAATCCATTTCTCCCTTCCGATATTTCACAATGATCTTAAGACTGTGATGGGAAGGTACCTCAGGAATGGTTTGTGCAGGAAATATTCTAGTATAATGTCCAGCACAGTAATTGTGGGCCGAAGGGCCTGTTCTTGTACTGTTCTATGCTCTATGTTCAGTTTTTTTCCTCTATTCATGGCGGCACTGTGGCGCAGCGGTAGATTTGTTGCCTTACAGCCCTTACAGCAATGGAGACCCGGGTTCGATCCCGGCTACGGGGGCTGTCTTTACGGAGTTTGTACATGCTCCCTGTGACCCCGTGGGTTTTCTCTGAGATCTCCGCTTTCCTTCCACACTCCAAAGGCGTACAAGTATGTCGGTAAATTGGCTTGGTATAAGTGTAAATTGTCCCTAGTGTGTGTAGGATAGTGTTAATGTGCGGGGATCGCTGGTTGATGCGGACTCGGTGGGCCAAAGGGCCTGTTTCCACGCTGTACCTCTAAACTAAAATATTAATAACATATATGGAATACTGGAAAACTATGCATCATTAGAAGCCGCGTCCTGGATTTAACGGAAAAGACATGCTCAGGAATCCGCTGACTATATGGCGGTTGACCCACATCACCTTCCAGTTCCAATTTGCAGTAATTATCTTTGCAGATTAGTCCTAGACTGGCTGAAACAAATGACTATACAATAGCTTTGAATTAGCAGAGTAATGCAATGTAATATTTGGAACACTTAAATAAAGTGATATGGACCCATAACAAAGTGCTGATGACAAGTATTATTGAAACACTAAAATATTTATTTTACAATATTCAGCCATGCAAACTGGCTCAAGGTTCTTGTTGAAGAATGAGTTGCAAACCGTAATCAGTCATATTTAAAATATTATCCTTTAATGCCATTTTTCAGACACCTGGATAGACATGGAAAAAAAGAACTGCAGATGCTGGTTAATACACCAAATGACACAAGTGCTGGAACAACAGCAGGTCAGACAGCATCTCTGGAGAACATGGAAAGGTGATGTTTTGGGTCTCCGAAACGTCACCTATTTATGTTGTCTGGAGATGCTGCCTGACCTGCTGAATTACTCAAGAACTTTGCATCCTTGAGTTGGACATATATGTTGAAACTATTTATGGACTTGTGTGAACAAAACTGGGTCTGTCTATGCACTATCTTAGAAGCATGCATAGATGGTTTGTGCAGGAAATATTCTGGTATAATACCCAGCACAGACATTGTGGGTCGAAGGGCCTGTTCTTGTGCTGTACTGTTCTATGTTCTATGTTCAGATCTTTTCTCCATGCAAATAGAGGCCATTTGTTCTATCCATATGCATGCTCCCTCAAAAAGAGCTAAGGCTAAAGGTTACGGTGAGAAGACAGGAGAATGGGGTTGAGAGGGAAAAATAGATCAGTCATCATTGAATGGCGGAGTAGACGGGGCTCATGTTGTCGACATCCCCGTGGTGAGCCCTGTCAACTGACCTCAGTCAGGCGAGCGACAACAAACAGAGACAGCAACAGTGCCGCAGCTTGGCGCCAACCCAGAGGATGCGGCCTTTTCAGGGCGGGCACCTACAGATGTCGAACCGGATGGCATCACCCTCTTCTTCTTCTTTGTCTCTCCACCAGATGTTAAGTACTCTCCTAAGGCAGGTGTTAATGAATGTTTGCAGTCTGTTTGTAGTGTGTTTTATTGTTTTCCATGTCCCTGATCCATTCAGCATCACCTGTTTCACATTTGAGTTAAAGATGTGTATTTTGGTGTTGATTAAGATGTGTTTTGAGCTCCAGATCTTCCTGAGCATGTTAAACATCCCCCTAGCTTTATTGATTCTACTTTTTATGTCTGCCCCAATGTCCACAACACTGCCTAGGTCTGTGAATGTTTCTACCTCCTCTAGAGCAGTGCTGTGCATAAGGATAGGGTTATCGGTTTTGGAGTGGATCCTCATAACCTGTGCCTTTGCTGTATTGTGTGTAAGACCAAGTTTTGTTGCAGCTTGTGAGAGTCTGTCCATCTTCTCCTGCATTTGTATCTGTGTGTGTGAAAAGAGAGCTATGTCATCTGCAAAGTCAAGATCATCTAGCTGCTCCCACATTGTCCACTGAATTCCATTTTTTTCCCCTTCAGTTGTTTCCATCATGATCCAGTCAATTGCCAGGAGGAACAGGAATGGTGACAATAGACACCCCTGCTTAACGCCCGTCCTGACACTAAAGCTCTGAGAGAGCTGGCCCGCATGCATAACTTTGCATGAGGTTCCATCATACGTGTTCTTGATTAAGTTTATGATCTTGGTGGGAATACCATAGTGGTCCATTAGGCACCATAGTGTTGTCCTGTCTAAGCTGTCAAACGCTTTCTCAAAGTCGATGTATCCGGACGTGTTCCATTCAATAGGCTGCTCAATGATGATGTGTAATGTTGCTATGTGGTCTGTGCATGAGTGATCGTTCCTGAATTCTGCTTGCTGGTCCCGTAGCCTCTTGTCTACAGCTTCCTGAAGACGGTAGAGGATGACCCGGTTGAGAATTTTACTGGGTACAGAAAGTAGGGTGATCCCTCGGTAGTTGTCACATTTTCTTAGATCACCTTTTATTTATCCCTCTGCCCATTCTGTGGGTGTCTTTTCCTCTTCCCAAATTATCCCAAAGAAGCCATAGTCGATATCTACTTTCAGGGCTTCAGATGGAATATTGTCAGGGCCAGCAGCCTTGCCAGTTTTCTGTTGCTTGATTGCAGCCTTTATTTCTGATTTTGTTGGTCTGTCACATTTAATTTGTAGTGGTTTCCTGGCTTTGGGAATGTGTGTCTGTTACAGCCGGTGGTGGCCTGTTTAGGACTTCTTCGAAATGTTCTACCCATCTGTCGAGCTGCGCCTCCTGGGTTGAAAGCATTTGACCGTTCTTGTCTGTAATTGGTTTATTACTATGCAGATATGTCCCGGACAATTTCCTTATGATGGTAAATAACTGCCTCATGTTCCTTTGTGTCGCTGCAATTACTGCCTCTTTCGCTAGCCTCTCCACCTGTGTTCTCTTGTCCCTCATGATATTCTTTCGCACTTCTTTGTGGCACCTGTTGTACTCCTTTTGGGCTAAAGCCTATTCAGCTCTTGTTCTTGAGTTGTGCACTTTCTCCTTTAACTTTCTCCTCTGTTGGATTGTGTTGAGGGTTTCTGGTGTTATCCACTCTTTGTGCTTTTGGGTCCTTCTCTCTAGTGCCTCCTCACAGGTTGAGATCCAAGCAGCTTTTAGGTGTTCCCGCTCCTCATTTATTGTCCATCCTTCCTTCCTCCTCCGCTTTAGCTCTGTGTTTACCCTTGAGAGGGTATCCTTGAACTTCACCACTTGAGCACTACTGAGGTATTCAATTTGGTATTTAGCTATTTGGTTTTTGGCCTGGTGGTGTCACTTCAGCCTTAGCTTGAATTGCCCTACGTGGCGGTCTGAAGCTGGCGGTCTGAAGCTGCGTCTGCTCCTCTTCTTGTTCTGACATCTTCCATGGACCTTCTGAACTTTTTACAGATACAAATGTGGACAATTTGATTTTCTGTGACACAATCTGATGACACCCAAGTTGTTTTGTAGACTGTTTTATGAGGGAATACACTTCTCCCAATCACTAGGTTATTTTTAACACAGGTCTCAGCAAACATCTCGCCGTTTCCATTCATTTTCCCCACTCCATGCTTTCCCAACACTGCCTCATATCCCTCGTTTTGGCCTCCAACCTTAGCGTTGCAGCCACCCATCAGGATAATGAGGTCTCTGCCTCCAATATTACCAATTAGGTGGTTCAAGCTGTCATAGAACCTGCCCTTGACATCCTCTGAATCATTGATGGTGCATAACATTGGATTATGTGGGCTTTCACTCTCTTGTTGTTGGTTTTGAAGGTTGCGGAGATGAGGCAAGAGCTGATGGAATCCCATGCTGTTAGAGCCTTTCTAGCATCCTTCATCATCATGATGGCCACTCCCTCTGTATGCTTCACTCCCTCCTCTTCCTGTCCGATGTAGGTAATGGACTGCCCGCTGACCAATTTGATCTCCCCTGACTGTGTCCATCTTGTTTCAGGCAAGCCCAAGACTATGAGATTGTAGCGCACCATTTTGTTGGCAATTGTGGCAGCCTTCTATATCTCACTAAATTCCATTACCATGCTCCCAAGTTTCGTCTCATCTATGGACCTTTGGGTTCTGGTCCAATATTTCAACCACTGCTGCTGGAAGAGCAAACGGATGTTGGCAGGCAAGGCAGGGGGATTAGTGCATGAATCTAAAGAGACTACTTCAAATTTACATTTGGCCCCAGTGAGACCACATCTGGTAGTTTTGGCCTTCTGATTTCAAAAGAATATTCATATCTTGGCAACTGCACAGATCAGGACTGTAAAGTTGATCCATAGACCCAAGGGAATGACGTTGAGGAAAGATTAACTACACTGGATCTTTAAAGGATGCTTCGATGAATATGGCAAAATTGGTTCAAAGTATGGAAAGTTTGGATATCTGGGATGCGAGCATGGGATTACTGCTATATTTATAATGTCAAGATAATATTTTTACAGATTAAGGAGAGCATTTAAAAGAAAGCGGAAAATGGATGAGGAACCTTCAGACTGGAAGGAGGCCTGGCACATCGAGTATTTGCCAGCACTAGTGGTCAATAAAGCAACTCTAATGCGCTTCAAGACAGAACTCGCAGGTAATTGTCTACGAATGAGATCGAAGGTCATTGGAAATATGTACAGGAAAACACTGTGGAAGGATGGATGAGAGTAGAAAGTCATAGAGTCTCTCAGCATAGTAACAGGCCATTCAGCCCAAGTCATCCATGCCGACCAACATGCCCCATCTACACTAGTCCCACTTGCCTGCATTTTGCTCATATCCCTCTAAACCTATCCTATCCATGTAATTGTCCATTGGTCTTTTAAACGTTATGATAGCACCTGCCTCAATGACCTCTTCAGGCAGTATTTGGATTATTGTCTGCAGTTCTGGTCACCCTATTACAGGAAGGACGAGAGTACAGGCACTCCCCAATTTACTTAAGGGTTACGTTCCCGTGAACCCTTGCGTAAGGCAGATTTTTCATGAGTCAGAACCACCATCTCCTCCCCCTGCCCGGAATAACTCACTGAGAGTATTAACTATCTCACCTGCGTCCAGCTGTGTCCGGGGCACTTTCCGCGGTGCACGCCCTTCTGGGTAAGCACCGCCACCATTGCCGGCTTGATTTCCATCTTGCCAATGGGGCACTTCCTGCTGCACATGGCCTTCTGTCGGTTTGCGTCAAAGCCAGAACTTTTTCCCCGGGGTGAAAATCTCACTGGCTAGAGGGTATAGCTTTGAAGTGAAAGGAGGAAATGTAAAGATGACGTGTGGGGCAAGTTTTTTTACACAAGGGATGTTAGATGCCTAGTGCCCGCTGCTGGGGGTGGTGGTGGAGGCAGATGTAATTGTGACATTTAGGAGGCTTTTAGATAGGCACAGGGATATGCAAGGAATGGCTAGATATGGAGCATGTGCGGGCTGATGAAGCTAGTTGGCCTTGGCATCATGTTGGGGACATTATGGGCTGAAGGGCCATTAGGCTTCAGAGATACAGCATGAGAACAAGCCCTTCGGCCCACCGGGTCTACACCGACCAACGATCACACTGTATACACTAGCAATATCCTACACACTGGGGACAATTTACACATTTTTACTGAAGCCAATTAACCTACAAACCTGTACATCTTTAAAATGTGGGAGGAAACTGGAGCAACTGGAGAAAACCCACGCAGTTACAGGGAAATCGTAGAAACTCCATACCCGGGTTCAAACCTGACCACGGGCACTGTTTGTAAACAGCACCATGGTCAGGTTTGAAGCTGGGTCTCTGGCGCTGTAAGGCAGCAACTCTGCCGCTATGCCACCGTGGCACCTATTCCTCCACTGTACTGTTGTATGTACTATCTTCAATCGATCAGTTGTCTTACACTTCATTGCTAGAGACAATGAGGCAGTGTGTAAATCAGTTGGTTGAATTATCATTTAATAGACATTTGGTCAGGTACACGGGGAGGATATGTTTAGAGGCCAAATGCGGGCAGGTGGTAATAGCCTAGAATGGGTATCCTGGTCGGCATGGGCAAGTTGGGCCGAAGGGCATGCTTCCAGGCTGTATATGACTATCTCAGGAGCTTGTCATGTCAGCAGGATAGACTGTTTTAACCCCCGCGTACCCCTCGATAATATTTAGGGACGGTGATTTGATTTCTGGTGAAACTGCCATTCTTAAGAGACTTGTATGCGTCCAAAACACATTATCACATTGCCTTTTGTGTTGAACAACAGAATGCCTAATTGATACCCTTGCAGTTAGTAATCATTTGCAGATACCAATGACCTTGGCAATGCAATCAACATATTTGTATTTAAAAGATTCATGATGCCTGATAACATCCTTCACAGTAAACATTTTCCCACTATGCTTACAAATAAATGGCCAGGGTAATATTCAGTAAATTGTTTCCTATGCGACTAATGAAATTTACAGTGTTTCATTTATAATTCAGTTAAAAAATATATAAATTGGTGCTATAATATTATCAGTGTCATTTGATAAAGGGCAGACAATATAACTGCTATGTTACAAATCTCGAGCGCAAGTGCATTTTATCTTTCAGTGTGGATATTCATTTATTCTGTCCCTAATGCAGGTGCAGTCTGATAAGGAAAGAACCTGTTCCTATAAATTCAGCGAAAATTAAAATAAAAGAAAACCTGCAGATGCTGGAATAAATGCAGGTCAGGCAGCACTTGTGGAAGAGAAAGAGTTAATGTTTCAAGTCTGGGAGCCTTCATCAGAGCTTAATCTGAACTTGCAGAACCATGGAATTTACCTTCATAAGTCATGCGAGCAGAATTAGGCCATTCAGTCTATCGAGTCTCCTCCGCCATTCACTCATGGCTGATCTATATTTCCCTCTCAACCCCATTCTCCTGCCTTCTCCCCATATCCCTGGATACCTTTACTAATCAAGAACCTGTCAATCTCCGCTTCACAAATACCCAATGACTTGGCCTCCACAACCATCTGTGGCAATGAATTCCACAGATTCCCCACCCTCTGACTAAAGAAATTCTTCCTCATCTCCTTTATAGAATCATAGAGTTATACAGTGTGTCCAACTTGCCCAGACTGACCAACATAGTCCCACTTGCCTGCATTTGGCCCATATCCCTCTAAACCTGTCCTATCCATGTACCTGTCTATGAGTGAAGAAGGGTTTCGGCCCGAAACGTTGCCTATTTCCTTCGCTCCATGGATGCTGCTGCACCCGCTGAGTTTCTCCAGCACTTTTGTCTACCTTCGATTTTCCAGCATCTGCAGTTCCTTCTTAAAAACTAATTGTTTTAAAGTGCTATAGACCCTGCCTCAACTACACCATCTGGCAGCTTGTTCCATACACCCACCATCCTTTGTGTGAAGAGGTTACCCCTCAGATTCCTATAAAATCTTTCCCCCTTCACCTCAAGCCTATGTCCTCTGATTCTCGATTCCTCTACTCTGGGCAAGAGACTCTGTGTGTCTTCTACCCGATCTATTCCTGTCATGATTTCATACATCTCTATAAGATTTTATACATCTCTATTCTTTCTAAAGGTACCTCCTTTTTTCAGAGCTACGTCCTTTAACCTGTGCTGCAAATCAATGTGAAGAATCATTTACCTTACACTTTTGGGATCAGGACATCACTGGTAAAACCGGCTTTCAATATCCACCCTTAAATATTCTTGACAAGGTTTGGGTCAATTGCCTACATGGAGAACATTGTCTGGGGGCTGAAGCTGATTCCACAGTGTTGACGGGTAAAGAGTTCGCGGATTTTGACCTTTAAAGGAAAGGCGATATACTTCAGCTGATATTTGGCTTGGGCAACATGAAGTTCATGGTGATAAAAAGCATGGAGTCTAAAGTAGGGTGGTGCCAGCAAAAGCCAAAATAGACAGCACTGTATAAAGAACTGTCCTCAAGGCATTTGACAACGGGATTGGCTCTGACAATACGGCGTCAGAATATGCCCTTGCAAATTGTCACGGATGTCAATGGAAATTTAAAATCCAGACTAAAACGCTGAGTTGCAGTACAGCTATGTTGGCAATGCATAGGTTTGCCAAACAGTTTAGACCTTGACATCAAAACTCCCTTGGAGGCCAAGTCAATGGATATTTTTAACGTGGAGATTGACAGATTCTTGATTAGTAAGGGTGTCAGGGATTATGGGAAGAAGGCAGGAGAATGGGATTGAGAGGGAAATATAGATTTTACTTCAGAGTCACATGAGTGACTACGTGAAGAACCCGTCCAGCACGCATGCGCGACATGAGCGTTCACGCAGTGCTACAGCGACGAACAGGAGTACAGGCGCTCCCGCTACAAGCTTTAAAAAGACGAATCGTCAGGTAAGTATTACTCTGAGGTCGTCATTAGAAAACTTGTTTTGCTTTGTGTTCTCCAGACTAAGAAAAAACTGGAGAAAATGAGCAAGGCACGACAAGGGAAAAAGACCGCCCCCCGTTCGACTCCAACAGAACAGGAGCGTTCCATCAGTGGGGGGCGAGAGGCGGCACCTGGACCGCACACGCTGCGGTCCACAATCAGTGATACCGAGCCGAGCCCAGTACCGCTAGCGCAGCCTGACCAACAGCAGCGGACTGGAGGAAAATCAAAACGGAAAACCAACCGGTCGGTAATCACTGATGACTCTGACCAGGAAGACTCGCCACCCGAGAGCGGCAGAGGCAGCCGCCTGAGCCGCATGGAAAGGCTCATGGAGCAAATGCTCCAGCGAGACTTTTCGGGAGCTGGAGCAGTCTCGCCAAGGGAGTTCAGGCACTCCCCCAGTGCATTACAATGCACTGGCCATCGCTTCTCCCTCAGCCGAGGGCAGCATTGGCGACCAGGACTGGGTTGGTCAGGAACAGAGGTCACTGGCCGAAGATGTCGGGAGTACGCCCGGGGTACAGGACCAGGAAGAGCTGCTGGGCATGGTGAATCGATACGTGGCTACACCACGTGCAGAGCGGCCGTTGCAGCCAAAACTGGCGGCCAGCATTGACTACCTGTCCTTCAAACCCCTACAAGAACAGGTAGTCAATGAGGCACTAGAATTATATTCACCTCCAGAGAACTGCATTTCACTCAACGTACCGGCCATTAACAGCCAAATCGGGGGGTACGTTGGGCAGAGCATCCGTAACCAGGAGCTGAAATTACAGCGCATCCTCAAGCTCCTGACGTCAGCTATTACATTTTATGCTCGTTCCATGGATGGGGTGGAAATGACCACAAACCAGCAAGACACCCTGGCTCTGCTGTGCAACACCCAATACGAGATAAACAACCTCCGTAAGGAAATAATAAGACCTGCCCTCAACCCCAAATTTGCAGGACTGTGCAAAACACCAGCCTCAGAGCCACAGATCCTGTTGTTTGGCAAAAACCTGTCGAAACAAGTAAAAGACCTCAAGGAAGTCCAAAGCATTCAGCCTCATGAGGGCAGGCCCCGGAATGAGCAGACCCACACAACCCAGACGGCAGTACCCCACCGCCACACCACCAGTCGACATCAAACCCATGGGACTGGTGAAAGCTCGGGGTCCGCATACCATCCCCGAAAGCCTTTTTTAGGCCAGGGCCCAGAGCGGACCCCATGGAAAATGCGCCACCCCCAACCAGCAGTACATCCAACAACACAACGTCGGATGAAGAAACCGAGGAAAGGAACACACCCATAACTATGGGGGAAGGTGGGTCTGGTTCCTACCAGCATATGAAAAGTGGGGGAACTGTACTAACAGGGGGGAGATTACACCTGTTCATGGAAGCATGGAGGTCTATCACTAATGATAGTTATATACTTAACAGTATTCGTGGATATAAAATAGAATTCATCCAAGAAAACATGCCACCAGTTCAGCATGCACCCCAAAGGGTCTTTACCCTCTCAGTTAAAGAAAAACTAGAGGGTCAAGCAGAACTGGTGAGGTTACTCACAAAAGGTATCATTGAGAAATCCAAACATGAACCTTTGGAATGTGTCTCAAATATATTTACCAAAAACAAAAAAGATGGTGGATGTCGCATCATCATTGACTTAACCTCACTAAATACCTTTGTTAAGTATATACATTTCAAAATGGAAACATTTGTAACTGCCAAATAACTGATTTCCAAAGGATACTTTATGGCAAGCATCGATTTAAAAGATACCTACTATTCAGTACCCATTCAAAAGGATCATCGCAGATACCTGAAATTTACCTGGATGGGGCAACTATAGCAGTTTAAAGCATTGCCTAATGGTTTAACATCAGCCCCAAGACTATTTACCAAGATATTAAAACCAGCCTTGGCAACATTAAGAAAACAGAGACATATTGTCATGATGATGATATTCTAATAGTAGGCAAAACCATGGAATTGGCTAAATCAGCTGTATTAGCTACCAAACAATTGTTTGAAACCCTGGGATTTGTCTTACATCCAGATAAATCTAAGTTGACGCCATCCCCAACTATGGACTATCTGGGATTCACAACTAACTCAGTCCACATGTCTGTAACATTGCCAAAAGATAAAGCAGCAGAATTGGCACAGACGTGTAACAATTTAATGGTTAGCGATCGACCAACCATTCGACAAGTGGCAAGAGTAATTGGCAAAATAGTAGCAGCATTTCCAGCTACACAATTTGGACCTCTGCACTATCAAAACCTACAAAGGGCAAAAGTGCAGGCGTTAAAACGACATACAGGTCATTTTGACCGAACCATGAATTTACCCATTGAAGCAATATCAGAGCTACAATGGTGGATAGAGAACATTTGGCATAGTTCCAGCCCTATCATCATCAATAACCCAATGTTAACTATACAAACAGATGCCAGTGCTCAAGGCTGGGGAGCAACTAATACCATATCCAGCACAGTTGGTAGATGGACTAACCTAGAATCATCTTTACTACAGACACTGGGCATAAATTATTTGGAAATGTTGGGTACGTTTTATGGTTTAAAAGCATATTCTACGAATATGCACTACTTGCATGTTCGTTTACAGATTGACAATACCACGGTGGTGGCCTATATTAACCACATGGGCGGAATAAAATCGATATCATGTGACAATTTGGTCAACACAATCTGGCAATGGTGTGTCGATAGACATATTTGGCTATCAGCAACTTACCTACCAGGTAAGCTAAATACAGTGGCAGACACCAGGTCACGCAAATTCAATGATAACACCGAATGGATGTTAAATCCCAAAGCATTTGCTAAAATTACAAAGCAATATGGCACACCAGATATCAATCTCTTTGCATCCAGGCTAAATCACCAGGTACCAATGTATGTCGCTTGGGAACCAGACCCTGAGGCAGCAGCGATAGATGCCTTCACGCTGGACTGGGGAAAATTTTTATTTTATGCTTTTCCCCCCTTCTGCCTCATCAGTCGGGTACTACGCAAAATACAGATGGACTCTGCTTCAGGTATTTTGATAGCACCCGACTGGCCAACGCAGCCATGGTTCCCAGTGGTCCTCGACATGGTCATCGAAACCCCAATGACCTTTCCCAGTAGCCCAGACCTATTGACTCACCCGGTATAAGCCACCATGATAAAATTAAACTACTGGGTTGCAGATTATGAAAAGACCAGGTACCAATGTATGGGCCTGGGACTGTCTGACAGGACCATCAACACGATGACAGCGTCCCACAGTATGTCCACAAGAAAACAGTACCTATCGAGCATCAGGAAGTAGGAAAGATACTGCTCGAACACAGGAACTACATACTCATCTACAACCATAACCAATGTACTGGAGTTCCTGGCAGGCCTTCACCACAATGAAGGACTAAGCTACAGTGCCATCAATACTGCCAGAAGTGCTCTGTCAGCCTATCTAATACAGGCACCAGGACAACAGGCCATAGGGTCTCACCCGCTGGTGATCAAACTCATGAGAGGTATATTCAACCCCAATCCCCCTAGACCTAGGTACACCCAAATCTGGGATGTCAGTGTGGTCCTGACATACCTAAGGGGATGGTCAACAGCCAGGTCTCTCACCCTGGAACAGCTAACACTGAAGACGGTCATGCTGATGGCACTTGTCTTAGCATAAAGAGTCCAGTCCCTCCATTTATTCTGACTGGACAACATGGTTATAACACCAGACCGTGTTTCATTCACCATTCAGGAGCTGGTAAAGCAGAGCAGGCCAGGAACATCAGGCCTAGTTATGGATTTCTGGGCATACCCACCTGAACCACGGTTATGTGTCATGACCCACTTATTAAATTACATCAACACAACAAGAGATCCCCGAGGGAGAGAAAAAGCCTTATGGGTCAGCCACAAGAAACCTCATGGTCGGGTGACGAGCCAAACTATCTCAAGATGGCTCAAGCAGGTACTGGGAGCTGCTGGAGTAAATGCTGACTCCACCAGGGCAGCATCCACATCGGCGGCTAAGAGGATGGACGTGCCAATGGACCACATCTTGGCTACAGCGGGGTGATCTATGGAGAAAACTTTCCAAACGTTCTATAATAAGCCGCTGGCAGAACCTGTATTGTTTGCAGAAAGAGTTTTAGAATCTGCAAATATATAATTTAAGCCCGGGGGAGCATTTTTATTTTTAGTTATTGTTTAATAAATACCATTATTGTTTTACAAACAGATTCATGGTTGATTACGATAACATACTTCCTCCCTCGAATGACTTCGGCAGCGAGTGAAGTATGAACTGTTACACGGTTTGAAATCACAGAGCTTTAAAATCTTCACGTAGTCACTCACGTGACTCTGAAGTAAAATAGTAAGATTAAACGAGGACTTACCAGTTCGAAGTTTGATCTGTATTTTATGAGGAGTTACGATGAGGGATTACGTGCCCTCCGCTCCCACCCTCAATTATAGAGATCAGCTGGTATTTTAGTTCTCCTTTTCTTTACTATGTTTATTTCAATTATTGTGTTTCCTGTGATTCCACACCGCTGCTTTGAAGTATGTCACGCATGCGTGCTGGACGGGTTCTTCACGTAATCCCTCATCGTAACTCCTCATAAAATACAGATCAAACTTCGAACTGGTAAGTTCTCGTTTAATCTTACTATCAGTCATGGTTGAATGGTGGAGTAGACTTGATGGGCTGAATGGCCAAATTCTTCCCCTAGAACTTATGAACTCCCAACTTCTAGAACAGAGAAGTCTATTGAGGGCAGCATGGTGGTGCAGAGGTAGAGTTGCTGCCTTACAGCGCCAGAGACCCAGGTTTGATCCTGGCTATGGCAGCTGTCTACAGAGAGTTTGTACGTTCTCCCTGTGACCGTGTGGGTTTTCTCCAGGTGCTTTGGTTTCCTCCCTCAATCCAAAGACGTGCAGGTGAGTTGGCTTCTGTAAATTGTCCCTAGTGTGTGGGATAGATCTAGTATATGGGTGATCACTGATTGTTGCGGACCCAATGGGCCGAAGAGCCTATTTCCACGCTGTATCTCTGAATTAAGCACTAACGTATAATTTATATCTTATGTCTTTGGCTGTCTATGTGTCTGGGATGTTGCTGGAAGCAAGATTTTGCATTGTTTCTTTGCCTCACCACACTTGTGCAAATGACAATAAACTGGACTAGACTTGGTTTCATTTCATCTTTCCATTGTTAATCCAGAAAGACCCCAGTTGCTCCCCATCAAGAATAATAAAAAATATATGTTTATTCTGTTTTTAACCTTAGTACTTTCACACACCTAGCTGAAACTAATCCTGTCAACTATCCTGAAATTAACCTATTGTACTGATAATGTGTTCATTGCATGGTGACAGGAGATTACAGATTTCCTTTTACAATTACAATATTGTGTCGTGTAGTAGATTGACGCACAATATTTCACCTTGGGGAATGAGTTTAAATCAAGTCTACGCTGACAGGATGAATGTTTTTTTGTCTGTGACAGAACTTAAACATGATCAATCCAATACATAGCAGCCCAGTGTCGCCCCTTGCAAAACTGCCTCAGAATAATTATTGAATTATCAATCCCATTTCAAAGTGCCATGAGTTGGAGCAGATGAGGGGGAGGGTCAGAGTTGCTCTATTACGATCAGCATAGAAACACAAGGTGGAGGAGTCATGTGTAGAACACAGAGTGCTGGGGTAACTCAGCGGGTCAGGCAGCATCTCTGGTGGACATGCATAAAAGACGTTTCAGGTCGTGATCTTTCAGAGTTATATGTTTGGTTGTAGCTGAAGAAAGGGTAAAGTAAAATAGTAAGATTAAACGAGAACTTACCAGTTTGAAGTTTGATCTGTATTTTACGACGAGTTACGATGAGGGATTACGTGAAGAGCCCGCTCAGCACGCATGCGCGGCATACTTCAAAGCAGCGGTGTGGAATCACAGATAGACACAGTTATTGAAGTAAACATAGTAAAGACAAGGAGACATCAGTTTATCAGTTTGATCCATATTATTGAGGGTGGGAGCGGAGGGCACGTAATCCCTCATCGTAACTCCTCGTAAAATACAGATCAAACTTCAAACTGGTAAGTTCTCGTTTAATCTTACTATTTTACTTCGGAGTCACGTGAGTGATTCCGTGAAGACTTCAAAGCTCTGTGATTTCAAACCGTGTAACAGTTATTACTTCACGCACTGCCGAAGTCCTTGAGGGAGGAAGTGTGTTATCGTAATCAACCAATGAATCTGTTTGTAGAAAAACACAATGGTATTTTTTAACAATAACAACAAGAAATTAAATTGCTCCCCTGGGCTTAAATTAAATATTTGCAGTCTGTAAAATCTTTCCTGCAAATAAAACAGGTTTTGCCAACGGCTTATTATAAAATTTCTGAACGGTCTTTCCCCCGACTATCCTGCTTTAGCCAGGATGTGGTCTATAGGCACGTCCATTCTTTTAGCCGTCGACGTGGATGCTGCCCAGGTGGAATAATATTTGTACATGTTAGTGTTTATCCCAGCAGTTTTTAGCACCTGCTTGAGCCATCTCGCAATGGTTTGGCTCGTCACCCGACCATAAGGTTTTTTATGACTGACCCACAAGGCTTTTCATCTCCCTCGAATATTTTGGTTGTGTCTATGTAAGATAGTAGGTGGGTCATGGCACATAACCGTGGTTCTGGCGGGTAAGCCCGGAATTCCACGACTGGATAGGTGTTCCTGGTCTGCTCTGTTTGATCATTCCCTGGATAACGACAGAGATCTGGTCTGGAACTGTGAGCATGCTGTCCAGTCGCAATAGGTGTAGTGACTGGACCCTCTGTGCAGATACAAGTGCCATCAACATGAGTGTTTTGAGCATAGATTGTTCCAGGTTGAGGGATCTGGCTGGTGGCCATCCCCTGAGGTATGTCAGGACCACACTGACATCCCATGTATGGGTGTACCTTGGTCTAGGGGGTTAGAGTTGTAAATACCCTTCATTAGTTTGACCACCAGCGGGTGGGACCCCATGGCCTGTTGTCCTGGAGCTGGTTTTAAATAGACAGGCAGGGCACTTCTAGCTGTGTTGATGGCTCTGTAGCTGAGTCCTTCATCGTGGTGAAGGTTCGCCAGGAATTCCAGTACGTTGGTAACTGTAGTGGTTGAGTAGGTGGTCCCTGTATCCAAGCAGTACTTCTCCCATTTTTTGATGCTGGACAAGTGCTGTTTTTTAGTGGATGTTCGGAGGGATGCTGAAATGGTGTCGACGGTTTGTTCTGATAATCCCAGTCCCAGAAGTGGTTTGTGCAGAATCTGCAACCCAGGAGTTTGATTTTTTCATGGCACGGGTGGCTTGTGCCCGACACTGGGTGTTAATAACTCTGGGTCACTGGGGAATACCATCGGAGCTTCAACAACCATGTCATGGAGTATTGGGAACCATGGCTGTGTAGGCCAGTCGGGTACTATCAAAATACCTGAAGCAGTCCATTTGTATTGTGCGTAGTCCCCGGCTGATGAGGCAGAAGGGAGGAAATGCATAGAAGAAGAATTTCCCCAATCCAGCGCGAACGCATCTACCGCTGCTGCCTCAGGGTCTGGTTCCCAAGCGACATACATAGGTACCTGGTGATTTAGCCTTGATGCAAATAAATCGATATCTGGCGTGCCATATTGCTTGATAACTTTTGCGAAAAACGTGACCTGGTGTCTGCCACTGTATTTAGCTTACCTGGCAGGTAAGTTACTGATAGCCAAATATGTCTTTGGACACACCATTGCCAAATTGTGTTGACCAACTTGTCGCATGATACCGATTTTATGCCGCCCATATGGTTAATGTAGGCCACCACCGTAGTATTATCTATTTGTAACCGTACATGCAAGTGATGCATATTTATGCATATGCTGTTAAACCATAAAAGTCACCCAACATCTCTAGATAATTAATGCCCAGTGGTAACGATGTGGTAAGTGGTAACGATGACTCTGGGTTAGTCCATCTACTACTTGTGCTGGATATAGAGTTAGTTGCTCCCCAGCTTTGAGCACTGGCGTCTGTTTGGATAACTGACGTAGGGTTAGTGATGATAATAGGCTGAAACTATGCCAAACGTTTTTTGCCCACCACTGTAGTTCTGATTTGCTTCAGTGGGTAACTTCACGACACGATCATAATGACCTGTATGTGGTTTTTGGTGCAAAGGTCTGAATTATGTAGCCGGAAATGCTGCTACCATTTTCCCAATTACTCTGTTACTTGTCGAGTAGTTGGTAGTTTGTTGACCATTAATTTGTTGCATGATTGGGCCAATTCAACTATTTTGTCTCTTGGCAATGTTACAGTCACGTAGACTGAATTAATTGTGAAGCCCAAGTAGTTCATGATTGTGGATGGCTTCAACTTAGATTTATCTGGATGTAAGACAATCCCAGGGTTTCGAATAACTGTTTGGTAGCTGATACAGCTAACATAGTCAATTTCATGGTCTTGCCTACCATTTAAGATATCATCAAGATCTGCCATGACAATATGTTTTTGTCTTCTGAATATTGCCAGAGCTGGTTTTAGTGTCTTGGTGAATAATCTTGGGCTGATGTGAACCCATTGGGTAACATTTTAAACTGCTATAGCTGCCCCATCCAGGTAAATTTCAGGTATCTGCGATGATCCTTGTGAATGGTACTAAATAGAAAACATCTTTAAGATCAATGCTTGCCATGAAGTATCCTTTGGAATTTAGTTGTTTGGCAGTAACAACCGTTTCCATTTTGAAAAGTATATACTTAACAAACATATTTAGTGAAGTTAAGTCAATGATGATGCGACATCCACCATCTTTTTTGGGTTTAGTGAATATATTTGATACGAATTGCAAGGGTTCAGGTTTTCCCATGATACCCTTTGTAATTAGTCTCACCAGTTCAGCTTGTCCCTCTCGTTTCTTTAACGGAGAGGGGAAAATACCCTCTGGGGTGAATGTTGACCTGGTGGCAATTTTTCTAGTATGAATTGTATTTGTATCCACTAATGCCATTGAGTATATACTGATCACTCGTGATAGACTCCCATGTGTTAGTATTACTCTATATGCTGGTAGGAACCAGACCCACCTACCTCCATGGTTATGGGTATTCTTCTGTTTCCTGCCGGTCCAACGAGTGTTGCACGTCGTCTGACGTGGCGGTGACGTTGGGGGGTGGCACATTTTCCATGGGGTCCGCTCTGGGCCCTGGTCTAAAGAAAGACTTTCGGTGATAGAATGCGGACCCCGAGCTTTCATCAGTCCCATATGGTAGACGTCGACTGATGGACGCGATGGGGTGCTGCTGCGTAGGAATTATTGTTTTTGGTTTGCTCGTCCCGGCCCTGCCCTCATGAGACCGAAAGTTTTTTTAAACCTTTTTCATGTCCTTCATATGCTTTGTGAGGTTTTTGCCAAAGAGCAGTGGGTCTGGCTCAGTGGCTGGGGTATGCACAACCCCGCAAATGTAGGATTTTTATGGCAGGTCTTATGATTTGTTTACGAAGGTTGTGGTCATCTCCGTATTTGTCCACGGAACGAGGAAAACGATGTGATGGCAGACGTCAGGCTTTTAACGGCCTCCTGCACGTAGGGTTTCCACATAGCGGTCCACCACACCTAGCAGCTCTTCCTGTTCCTGCACCCCTTGCATTCTCCCGAGATCTTCAGCCATTGTCCCCTGTTCTTGACCAGCCCAGTCCTGGTCACCAAAGCTACCCTCGGGTAAGGAGGAAGCAATGGATAGTGCACAAGGCACTGTGGAGGGAGTGCCTGAACTCCCCCTGCGAGAGCGCCCCTCACGAAGTGCGTCTCGCTGGAGCTCCTGCTCCAAGAGCCGCTCCATGCGGCTCAGGCGGCTGTCTCCCCTCCCCGTGCGGGTGGAGAGACGTCCCCGTCCGACAAGTCGGAGCCACCGGCCGGACGCCTCTTCCGTGGCTTTACTTCCAGCCCGCTGCTCAGGCGCTAGCGGGGCTGGGCTCGGCACGGTGTCAGGATAGCGGAGCGCCGGGTAAGCGGTCCTACCGCCTTGTTGCTGCCCCCGCCAGATGGAACGCTCCTCCGTGGAGTCGAGCGGGGAGCAGGTCTGTTCAGGCGGCTGTCTTTCCCCCGTGCGGGTGGAGAGACGTCCCGTCCGACAAGTCGGAGCCACCGGCCGGACGCCTCTTCCGTGGCTTTACTTCCAGCCCGCTGCTCAGGCGCTAGTGGGGCTGGGCTCGGCACGGTGTCGGGATAGAGGAGCGCCCGGTAAGCGGTCCTACCGCCTTGTTGCTGCCCCCCCCAGATGGAACGCTCCTCCGTGGAGTCGAGCGGGGGACAGGTTTGTCTAAGAGCCTTTCTTCTCTGCCTGAAAGCAGAAGGCTCCCTGTGAAGCCGCGCATGCGTGCTGAGCGGGCTCTTCACGGAATCACTCACGTGACTCCGAAGTAAAATGGGAACAAATGCTGTCTTAATCCACTGACTTTTGTAATCTTCTTGACCGTGTGTGTGTGAGAGTGTGTCTGATAGTGTGTGTGTGTGAGAGAGTGTGTATGGGTGTGTATATGAGTGTGTGTGCGCATATGTGTGTGAGAGTGTGTATGAGTGTGTATGCATATGTGTGTGAGAGTGTGTAAGAATGTGTGAGTGTACATAATTCAAGGGGCACTGTGGTCTCCTCAAGCTCCTGTTAAGTTGTTCAGTGTTCATTGATCACTAAAGGGAATTGAAAGCTAGCGTGGACTACAGTTCCCCAGTAAAAGTACATTCTATAATGGACACTATGTAGAGTTAAGTATGTGAAAATAGTGGCTCGTTATATTTTAGCGAATTTGGAAAGCATTAGTCAAACGAAATATAATCATTCACTCTTCAGGGTAATCACTCAGTTCCTGTAATTAATCATGTGGATAAAGTTAAAACTGTCAGTAGAAAAGAAACATAGGAGTTTCAAGGAGCCTCCATGTAAAAGCTGCAAAGGAATTGACAAGGCACAGAGGGGGACAGAGTAAATGCTGGTAGTGTTATGGGCAATTGTTGGTCCGCATAGACATGGTGGGCCAAAGAGCCAGTTTCGGCGCTGTGAGTCTTTTGGCTGGAGACAAGAGTTCAGACAAGTCAAGAGGGTCTACTTGTCATATGTACAGACCACAGAACAATTACATTTTTACTTGCAGCAGCATAACAGGCCTGTATGTAAATTATAGAACATAGACCAGCACAGCACCAAGAACAGGCCCTTCAGCCCACAATGTCTGTGCCAAACATGTTGCCAAGACCATCACTTATCTACCTGCACATAACCCATATACCTCAGAGATACAGCATGGAAACAGGCCCTTCAGCCCACCAAGTCTACGCTGACCATTGATCACCCTCTCACACTAGCTCAATGTTATCCCACTTTCGTATGCCAATTAACCTACAAAGCTGCACGTCTTTGGGATGTGGGATGAAGCCGGAGCACCCGGAGAAAACCCATGCGGTCACGGGGAGAACGTGCAAATTCCACACAGACAGCACCCGAACTTGGGTCGAACTTGGACCGCTGGCACTGTGAGCAGCAGCTCTACCAGCTGTGCCACCGGCCCACTTTAGCATTTGGGCAAATGCCATTCTAAAGTTTGGAACAGGCAGAAAGTTTGCAAACTTAATTTCCAAAGTAGGCAGGAGCTCTACCACCGTGTCACTATTCATAAATTCATAAGTAGACTTGATGGGCTGAATGGCCTAATTCTGATGCTATCTTAGGAATTTATGATTTTTAATTGTCCATGACAGAGTGTGAGTTTGATGTTAGTTATGTGTGATGACTCTTTTCTTAGGAGTCTTAAACCAGCTCCAAGCAGCCCTGACAATGAAGATGTTCTACATAATTCTCTCCTTGCAGTTCGATATAACTCAATCTAATCCCTACACCTACTTCGTTTGTGCGAATATCTTTGTAACACAAACACAAAGCAGCTAAAGGAATGCTGCACCACTTTTCACCCGGCGTAGGAAAGATTTAGAGGGAGATGGGCCAAACGCAGGCAAATGGGACTTGATGAGATGGGGCATCATGGTCGGGCATGGACGAGTTGGGCTGAAGGGCCTGTTTCCGTGCTGTATGACTCTATGAAAGCCATTGAAACTGGGCATGTACACAAGCCAACCTCACTGGCCGGAGGAACAATAGCCACAGCAGGGAAGAAGCCCTGACATCAATCAGCCCGCGATCGTTCCATTACTTCACACCATTCTCCAAGGGTAGAGCCTGAAGCCATCAAACTAATAACTTCCAGGTGGCAGGATGATATTTCAACATCATTTATAGATAGAAAAGCAACAAGCTGGAATACAATATATGGAGCCCAAGTAATGTCGTCAGTCCGTCTCTGCTGTGTAGAAACATCAAGGCTTGAACATTATTATCCACTACTTTGTATTGATTAGTTCAAATGTTAGATTAAAGGGCAGATGATTACATTATATAAAACAATTTAATAGCTCTCTTGTGCTGTTATTTTAAGCAGCTGATTGAGAAAGAGACTCCATTTACATCGGCACAAAACTAATGAACTTTATTAGATCTTTGAAAGTGCTGCTGTGTACAAAATAAATAAGTTTGTGCGTGCCATACAAAGAGGGTACAGTTGTGTTCCTGTATTCTGCTTTATAGTATTTCAAGAGATAAAGGAGGTAGGGTCAAATTTTATAACTACACTAGACCAAGTGCAGACCCGTTGGGTCTGTTCCCCCAACGTGCGGTTGTGGGGGGGGGGGGGGGGAGGCGGCATGCAGCGTCACACACACTAACTATCCCCCCCCCCCGCACACATGCTAATTACCCCCTTGATATTATATTAATATTATTAATTTGCTCCTTTTACCCCATAACCACCTTATCTACGTGCTAGCCCCCAACTTGCAGTCACATATAGAGAGGGGGGGGGGAGGCGGGGGTAGAGAGTGAGGGCAGAGAGAGAAGGGGCAGAGACAGAGAGATAGGCAGAGACAGGGAGAGAGGGGCAAGAGGGAGAGGGGGATGGAGGGGAGGAGAAGAGGGAGGGAGGGTGAGGGGGAAAAAATGGGGTGGAGGGGAGAGAGGGAGGGGAGGAGAGAGAGAGGGAGTGAGGGGGAGAGAGAGGGGGTGCTGATAGGGGGTGAGGGGAGGGGGAGGGAGGGGGGGGTGGAGGGAAGAGGGTAGGGGGTGTGGAGGGGAGGGGGGTTTAGGGGAGGGAGGGGATGGAGGGGAGGAGGGGGAGAGAAAGAGGGGAGAGAGAGAGAGAGAGAGAGAGGGGGGAGAGGGAGGGAGGGGGAGAGAGGGGGGGAGAGGTGGTGCTGAGTGAGGGGGTGCTGAGAGGGGGGTGAGGTGAGGGGAGGGGGGAGAGGTGGGGGGGAGAGGTGGGGGGAGGAGAGGGGGGAGAGGGGGGAGGAGAGAGGGGGGGAGGGGGGGGGGGCTGAGTGAGGGGGAGAGAGAGGGGGTGCTGAGAGGGGGGTGAGGTGAGGGGAGGGGGGAGAGATGGGGAGCAGGGAGGGGGAGGGTGGAGGGAAGGGGGTAGGAGGGTGTGGAGCGGAGGGGGGTTTAGGGGAGAGAGGGTGGGGGAGGGGATGGAGGGGGAGAAAAAGAGGGGAGAGTGGGGGGGGAGGAGAGGGGGGAGAGGAGGGGGAGGGTGGAGAGGGGGGGAGTGGGGGGAGGGAGAGAGAGGGGAGAAGAGGTGGAGAGAGAGAGGAGGGGAGAGAGAGAGAGTGCCTTTTTACTTCAACCCAAATCCCCCAAACAGCATTTGCAGGCAGTGCCTTTTTACTTCAAACCAACCATATTTTCATTTTAAAACCACATTAAGGGCACACAGTTGTGTAGACATGTGTTCAGTGTTATTCAGAGCTCAGAGAGACGTGACCTCCATCTTGCAGAGACTGAGTGAGGCACACCACTTCCTAGTTTTATAGTCCCTCCCCCTCCCTCCAGCAGGGGCAGCAGAGAGAATGGTGAATTAAAAAAAACACATTAATATCTCTCTGATTTTTCATCGATGGGAAAAATCCTCTGGTCCAGGAAGGCAGACATGGCTCTGAGTAAGGTGGCCAAAAATGACGGCCGTAGGTGGCGGCGTTCTCTCGGAAATCGCAGCACAGTGGGCCAAAAGCGGTCAAGATCAGACTTTTAGTAATATAGATTTTTAGGTAGCTTGTATATAGCTTCTCCATGGATTGTCACCTTGTCATGGTGGAGAAGCTTGTGTCGTCCTGAGATCCTGAGAGCAATGCCGTCTGAAGCTATGATCCTGGTAGGGCCACCCATGCTGGTAAGGTCGAGGGGGAGGTCTCTGACAAAGAGCAATCCAACCCAGACCTCAACGGTGGAACAGGCGGAGGACAATGGCTGACCTTAATGGATTGAACGGATGAAGGCTGCAGCAGAAAAGGGTCTCCGGTCGGCTTGGACTCCATGCAACTGGATCCCGACCCAGATCTGTCAAGTACCGTGGGGTGGCTGTCTGTGCACCAGTCTCCCCACGTTAAACGAAGTCACACACAGGCGTTCTCCATATAGGGAATAACACTCTGGAGATACCCATGGTCAGCCATGACCGAAGGGGGCCCAAGAAAGAAACGTATATAGCTTGTATATAAAATGATGAGAGCCATATAGTGCCCTCCATAATGTTTGGGACAAAGACCCATCATTTATTTATTTGCCTCTGTACTCCACAATTTGAGATTTGTATTAGAAAAAAATCACATGTGGTTAAAGTGCACATTGTCAGATTTTAATAAAGGCCATTTTTACACATTTTGGTTTCACCATGTAGAAATTACAGCAGTGTTTATACATAGTCCCCCCATTTCAGGGCACCATAATGTTTGGGACACAGCAATGTCATGTAAATGAAAGTAGTCATGTTTAGTATTTTGTTGCATATCCTTTGCATGCAATGACTGCTTAAAGTCTGCGATCCATGGACATCACCAGTTGCTGGGTGTCTTCTCTGGTGATGCTCTGCCAGGCCTGTATTGCAGACATCTTTAACTTATGCTTGTTTTGGGGGCCAGTCCCCTTCAGTTTTCTCTTCAGCATATAAAAGGCATGCTCAATTGGGTTCAGATCGGGTGATTGACTTGGCCACTCAAGAACTGGTCATTTTTTAGCTTTGAAATACTCCTTTGTTGCCTTAGCAGTATGTTTGGGATCATTGTCTTGCTGTAGAGTGAACTGCTGGCCAATGGGTTTTGAAGCATTTGTTTGAACTTGAGCAGATAGGATGTGTCTATACACTTCAGACTTCATTATGCTACTACCATCAGCAGTTGTATCATCAATGAAGATAAGTGAGCCAGTACCTTCAGCAGCTATACATGCCCAGGCCATAACACCCCACCATCGTGTTTCACAGATGGTGTGGCATGCTTTGGATCTTGGGCAGTTCCTTCTCTCCTCCATACTTTGCTCTTACCATCACTCTGATATAAGTGAATCTTCATCTCATCTGTCCACAAGACCTTTTTCCAGAACTGTGGTTGCTCTTTAAACTATTTCTTGGCAAACTGTAACCTGGCCATCCTGTTTTTGCATTTAACCAGTGGTTTGCATCTTGCAGTGTAGCCTCTGTATTTCTGTGCATGAAGTCTTCTGAAGTGGTCATTGACAAATCCACACCTGACTCCGGAAGAGTGTTTCTGATCTGTCGGACAGGTGTTTGAGGATTTTTCTTTATAATAGAGAGAATTCTTCTGTCATCAGCTGTGGAGGTCTTCCTTGGCCTGCCAGTCCCTTGCGATTAGTAAGCTCACCAGTGCTCTCTTTCTTCTTAATGATGTTCCAAACAGTTGATTTTGGTCAGCCTAAGGTTTGGCTGATGTTTCTAACAGTTTTATTCTTGTTTCCCAGTCTCATAATGGCTTCCTTGACTTTAATTGGCACAACTTGGTCCTCATGTTGATAAACAGCAATAAAAGTTTCCAAAGGTGATGGAAAGACTGGAGGAAAGACTAGGTGCTGAGAGCTCTCTTATAACTGCATTAAGGTGGCAATTAATCACATCTGAACAATTACAAACACCCGTTTAAGAAAGAACTGCAGATGCTGGAAAAATCAAAGGTAGACAAAATGCTGGAGAAACTCAGCAGGTGAGGCAGCATCTATGGAGCGAAGGAATAGGTGATGTTTTGGGTCGAGACCCGAAACGTCAACTATTCCTTCGCTCCATAGATGCTGCCTCACCCGCTGAATTACAAACGCCTGTGAAGACAAGTGGCCCAAACATTATGGTGCCCTGAAATGGGGGGATAAATACAGCTGTAATTTCTACATGGTGAAACCAAAATGTATAAAAATACCCTTTAATAAAATCTGACAATGTGCACCCTGCGACACATGTCGCCAGGGTGTTGCCTGTATGGTCATGAGTAGTCTCCTAGTCACCCAAAGAGTCATAGCGTCTTTCTGGTCGCCGCTGAATTTTCAACATGTTGAAAATTTTTGCCGACCTATGATGGGCGCCGGCAGTCGCCGAAAAAGTCGCGTAAGTGGGACAGGCCCTTGAAGCAAGTACTATCACAACATTTAAAAAAAATTTAGACAGGTATATGGATAGGATAGTGTAAGAAGGGACTGTAGATGCTGGTTTACACTGAAGATAGACACAAGATGCTGGAGTAACTCAGCAGGTCAGGAGGGCATCTCTGGAGAGAAGGTATAAGTGACGTTTCGGGTCGAGACCCTTCTTCAGACCTTTCATCAGGATCGAGACCCGAAACGTCACCTATTCCTTTCCTCCAGAGATGCTACCTGACCCACTGAGTTTCTCCAGCATTTTGTGCCTTTCACATGGATAGTGTAGGTTTAAAGGGATATGGGCCCAAGTAGCAAATGGGACCAGTGTAGATGGGGCATGTTGGTCAGTGTGGGCTAGTTGTGCCGAATGGCCTGTTTCCACGCTGTATGAGTCCATGACTGTTTGACACCAACATCCTCTGTGGGTCCCGCAAGATGGCCAGCTGTAATTTGACCAAGAGATGGCCACACTTTTTAACACCAGCCTGCACTAAGGAGCTAAAATTAAAATGTTCTTTGCTGCACTGCCACACTTTCTGAGTTGCTTCAGAGAAGATGATGAGAGCTAGCCTTGGCCGAGGCCCAGGAGCATTGTTTTGTTGTTTTCAAGAACATCTTCTAATGGTTCGTCCTTGGAAGATCTAAAAGGATTAATTGGTTTAGAGAGTTCAAAAGACGAGAAAATAACTTTGGCTATAACCTCTTGCCAAGTGGAACAATATTGTAAAAGGACTAATTAAATTTGAAAGTATAACAATTGCTGGGCATAACATGTAAGACTGCAGCTAAAGGAGAGGTCACCTTGATGTAGCCAGTTAAAGAGTCACATCCTGGTCATAAACTAAAATAGCTGCTGGTGACTGACCAATTTAGTACTTGCTTTTGGATTTGTTGCAAAATTAATAGAAAGATTAAACGAGAACTTACCATTTGAAGTTTGACCTTTATTTTATGAGAAGTTGAAGTGAGGGATTACATGAAGAGCCCGCCAGCCCGCATGCGCGTCAATCTTTAGAGCAACTGTATGAACCACAGACCACTTGCATAAACTTAAACTATAGAAAGATTAATAACCGTTGAGTTGCCGAATGATCTTTATGAGATTCAGGGTTGGGAGTGGAGGGCAGGTAATCCCTCACTTCAAGTTCTCATAAAATAAAGATCAAACTTCAAACGGTAAGTTCTCGTTTAATCTTTCTATTTTATTTCAAAGTCACGTGAGTGACTACGTGAAGTCTTCAAAGCTCTGTGGTTTCATGCAGTAACCCAATCTGTGTGTGAAACACTTAAACAGATAAACCATAAATGGTAGAAAAGACATGGGTTATTAACTTGCATACATGCCCATTGCTCTTAATCGGACCACAGTCCCAATTGGCTTTGAGTTAGACAATAACTCATGCAACACTGTTCAGAATTCTATCTTCAAACATCCTGGCATATTCAAGCAAATTTTAACTTCTCAAAGCGCACTATGTAAGCCTCCTGCTGTTGCAAGAAGATGATCAAATGGGAATATCCATTCTATTGGCTGCTAATGAGCCATCAGCAATGTCTTGAGAAAACTATTAAATAACAATGAAGAAAACTATCCTTCATCTCATCGGTACTAGCAAGCTCAGTGTACCTGTATACATAATAACACCCCCATTCTCCGATCTGGTGGGTATGGTCAACTCCAAATTGTACGCAACCATGCCCATTTTGCTTTATGAGATCATTCCCATAACAAGCTACCCTCATGTCAGTTATGACCCAGAGACCGAGCCAGAAATTGAGTAAAGACTGTGTTCTTTGTGCTGAAATCAGTTGCTAAAAGCATAATCAACTTAAAAGATACTGCTCCCATTAGGAATACAGTAGATGAATATCTGCCTAATAATTTACTGATATACATTCCACACTACTATGAGTCTAGGCTTTTAGACACCCTGCATAACGTTAGTCAACAGCGGGTGAATAACCAATCATTTATTGTCCCACTTATGGGACAAAGAGAATGACAAAGCAGCACAAGCAGTGTCAATTGTGCTATAACATAATCGTTTCTCTAAGCCCAAACTGAAAGAAACACAAACCTCTGCTACTTCCGTTTAAAAGTAGCTCACATATCTTGTTCACAAACTTCTCATACAATCTTGCAGAGCTAGCTGCCCGAGAAAAAGGCTGAACTAGCGATCACTCGTGACTTCGAGTAAATAGGAGCTTCTTTCAGCCGCCTTTACCATGGACACCCTGAATAAGTAGGCAAAGTTGGCACTATTAAATTTCATCTACTGATAAAACCCCTGAGTCTTATCAGCTACAAATTTTGCATGTCGTCTATAAGCTCCATGACACAATGCCCTTTTGATCTGAGTAGGGCAGCATTAGCTTTAGAATCTTTGTAAATAGCCTAGGCCTGAAGACAACCCCTAAGTAGCGCCTAAACTTTCCACCGCTGGCTTTATTATCAAAACACCAGATATATCTGTGCCTCTCGTGTATAGATATGGCAAAGTAAGCATCTTCAAGATCTATTGAGGCCTTAATTCTCTGAATCAGCTAAATTGCTGAAAGCCAATCCTCCATCTTAAACTGGGTAACTAAACACATGATCAGATTAGCCAAATCCTAACCTGATTCGGCATGCTCCACGTTTCTGCAATCTTGAGAAATATCAGAGATATACCCCTGTTGTTCTTGGGGAGACTACTCATCCTTTGTGAGACGTCTCTGATTCCACTTGGAGAACCATCGTTTCCTCTATTGACCGTACGGACGGAAATTTTTGGCGGCTCTTGCCGCGGAAGATGCATTTATCTATTTATTTATTTATTTCGCTCATAACATATAATCAGATCCTTATGACTAGAGCTGAAACACAGCATCCACTTCATGTGGGAATACGAGTTCCCTGTCAACTCTTGACTGTCAGAGTCACCACAAATCCTCAGCGTTCTTTCTCAGTGTGGAAAATAGCATAATGCAAGCCTGAACCAGGAATTGCTCCGCAGTCCTCTGACTGAAACCACCTGTCTCAGTCGCCAGTGTGCGCAACACACTCTCTTCGACCAGCCACTCAATCAGGAATACTGGTATTGAGAGCCTACAGATTATTATATATATATATTTTTTATTCACAACATGAATCTGCAGGTCAGATAAAAAATGCTACATGCCAGACCGGCTTTCTGCTGGTAGCTACCTATCCCAGAGAGGATGACAAAGATGTTTCCAATGAACTGGCAACTCTACTAACTGAGCTGAAAATTTAAACATGTGTTGAGGGAAACTTCAACTACCTCACTCTACTGAGCAGCCTGATAACCTCAATCACAGATGTTGAGGCAGTGCTCCCCTGGTCAATATGTTCCATATGGCCAGCCAGTTCCAAGATGGTCTACCCTGAACCAGGGTAGCCAAGCTGTTCCTACTTGGAACTTACAGAGGTTACTATGCAAGGCACCCTGCCAATGTCTCTGCATTAACCTGATATTCTCCAGAGACAGTGAAAGGTACTAGACAGCCCATGCTGCCAGTAAATCCAAACCTGGGCCGACAGACTGCTCCATTTCAGAGTTTTACAGAGGTTAATAAAGAGACCTTACCTGCCAACATCTCTAAGCCCAGGTCGACCTGCTTGTTGAAGTGAGGTTCCATTGCAGACCCTGTCTGACCACATCTTCAGCCCCACGCTTGTCAAACAGCTCGTTTCCGGAGCTCAAAAGCGATATTGCTGTGCAAGGCACGCCTGCCGGCATTTCTGAGCCGAATGGGACAGACTACTTCTTCGGCCTACAGCCTCTTTAGAGCCTTGCTGGAGCTTTACTGTGCAGGCCACGCTACCAGTTATTCCCTGCCTGGTTTGACAGTCTGCTCCTTCGACCTCTTTTGTTTCTTCGGAGCCTTAGCGGAGCTCACTGAACAAGCCACGCCTGCCATAACTCCGAGCCTGCCTCAACAGGCTACTCCTGTGGCCTTCTGCCTTTTTTGAAGCCTTTGCTGGAGCTGCCAGTTTCTCCCAGCCTGGAATCGACAGGCTGCTCCTTTGGCCAGCTGCTCCTTCAGAGCCTCAGCGGGGCTCACTGGACAGGTCACGCCTGCCATTACAGCAAGCCTGGTTCAACCAGCTGTTCTTGCGAGGCCAGCTAGTGACTCCCGACTGCTCCTTCCCAGAGTTTCAACGGCGCTTCCTGCTCCTTGAATACAAGGTGAAAGCCCACCGGCTTTACCCACGTAGAATGGTACTTCACCCCCGCAGCCGCCTTAAATTCCCCCTGCAAGTCTTCAACTTGCTACACAAGTCCTCTCTGAAGAGAAACTATGCAGGCTGCATGTTACTAGCCCTGTAAAAATGAGCCATTTTGGCAATTATCTCATGCCTTATATCATTTTGCGGAGGCAATAGCCCCAACTGTGTATTACAGAGAAGATATAATGCAGCTTTCTGCACTTCCGAGAGTTGAGACCCATCTACTGATTTGCAAAAGGCCGTAATGACTCCAGAGAGGTTTTTGGTCTTGCTGACATAATTCTTTGCCTACATATCATCACTGGGATATCCCAACTGATGAAATTGACGTATGGAACATCCAAAAGTCTGGCAGTTATCTGGACTGGCATATTTCCCGGATACTTTTAGCAGACCTTCCTCCGGTGAATCTCCTATCCCCAAAGGGATGGCAAATATGTGACAAGAGCCGGTAGCTCCTTCATATGATTAAAATGAAGCATATCCCCCATTAGTTCAGGGATTCGATTTCCTTATCGATATCGACATAGTTGGAGTCACCTATGTAAGAATCTCCAACACTCCCCACTTCTGAGCGGGAAATATTATAACGCAACCCTGAGCCAGGTATTGCTTCCCCTTTTCTGAGCGGGAGATATTATAACGCAACCCTGAACCAGGTGTTGCTCCCACAGACATCTGACTGACACAGCCTGTAAATGTCTACTGACCTAGCAGCACATTTCCTTTTTCTATTTTATTTATTTATTCATCCATTTATTTTTTCTTTATATATTTGTTTGTTTGTTTATTTATATATTTATTTTACTTATTAGACAGGTTGCGCCTGCTAGTGACTCCGAGTCCTTACTCCTTTCTGGAGCCTCAACGGTGTTTCTTAGGGGAGGAAATAGAACGCAACCCTGAACCAGGTGTTGCCTCCTCAGGCCTCTGGCTGGCTCCCTTTTGGAGCTCCAATCTGTATAGGCATTGCCCGTCAGATGCTCCGAACAGCCACCTGCTCCAGTGGAGCCCCATTCTGCCACGGCAGCCGCTGTCCCGGTCGAGCCGGCAGTGCTATTTTTAAAACCGCCAGCTCCAGCTGAGCCTCCGTGGCGTTTGCGCTATTTGTAGCCATCAGCTCCTTACAGAGCCTCCACAGCGTTCACTGTCTGGGCCTTAGCCGGCAGCTGCTATTTTTAAAACGCCATCTCCCGCAGAAGCTCCACAACGTTCGCTGTCCCGGCCGCGCCGGCCGCTGCTATTTTTATCTCGCCAGCTCCACAGTGCCTCCACGGCGGCAGCTGCACATGCTGTGCCTGCTTCTCCGGGCCCCCTGCCCCTATTTTCGGAGCAGCGGCCCGTTCCTGAAATAATTTTTTTCTCTCACCTGTCGGAGGAGTTTCGAACTTCTCCGATTCTCATGCCATGCATCGGCGTATTGACGCGCACGTGGGCTGGCGGGCTCTTCACGTAGTCACTCACGTGACTTCGAAATAAAATTGTTTGAGTTTAAAGCAAAAGGGATAAATTGAGTGTACTGGGATTAGTAGGCGTGTAACGGTATTGTAATCTTTTGCTGATATTAAGTGAGAACCTTAAAGTCATTGCCAATTGGTGCTGGGACCCATATTGTTTGTGTTATATATTTACAACTTGCTTGTGACCCTAGGAGGAAGGATTAGTAAGTTTGCGGATTATATGAGAATTGGGAATATGAGAAAGCTGTCAGGGCTACAGTAGGATGGAGATCAGATGGAAAAGTAGACGGAAAGTTCGCAGATGTAATTTAATTTTGACAAGTGTAGGGTTTTGCATTTTGGGAAGTCATATGGGGTAGGACATACACAGTAACGTACTTTAGTTTAGTTTAGAGATACAGCATGGAAACAGACTCTTCGGCCCACAGAGTCCGTGCCGACCAGCAATCCCAGCACATTTACACTACCCTACACACACTAGCGACAATTAGCAACTTTTACCAAGCCAATTAACATACAAACTAGTACGTCTTTGGAGTGTGGGGGGGAACCGGAGAACCTGGAGAAAACCCACGCAGGTCACGGGGGAACGTACAAACTCCATACAGCCAGCACCCTTGGTCCGGATCTAACCCGTATCTTTGGCGCTGTGAGGCAGTAACTGTACTGCTGTGCCACCATGCCGTTCCTATGTTGTAACTTTATAAAACATGGATTAGACGGCACTCGGAGTTCATAGCTTCTTCCTGTGACTATGGGTTTTCTCCAGCTGCTCCGGTTTCCTCCCACACTCCAAAGACACACAGGTTTTAGGTTAAGTGGCTTCAGTAAAAAAAAAAAAATTGTCCCTAATGTGTAGGATAGTGCTAGTGTATGGGGTGATCACTGGTCAGCACAGACTCGGTGGGCCGAATGGCCTGTGCCTGTCCTGCACCTCTTGCCTCACAATGAATCTCCTTCCATGAATGATGTCAGTGTTAGAGAGTCATACAGTCATATAGCATAGAAACAGGCCATTCGGCAAAATTGGGCCTAATATGTATGGAGTGGAGGAGAAAGTGTGAACAGGTGATCGATGGTCGGCGTGGACCTGGTGGGCTAAAGGGCCTGTTCCCATGCTGTATATCCGAACTAAACTAAACTTCACCATGCTGACCAATACTGTATGTGCACCTAAGTCAGTGCCATTTGACCCATATCCCTCTAAAACTTTCCTATCCATGTACCTGTCCAAATGTCCTTTAAAAGTTGTAATTGTATCCATCTAAACAGATCCCTCTGGCAGCCTGGTCCATCTACCCACCAGTCTCTGTGTGAAACTAAAGTGAGTGATCTGAGTGAGTCAAGTATTTTTTATTCTATAACCAGCAAGGCTATCATTACTGAGACTAGTTTCATTTGCTTATCATTCTTTCTTCCAATAAAAACCGGTGGCATGGTGGCACAGTGGCAGCACGATGGCGCAGCGGTAGATTTGCTGCCTTACAGCACCAGAGACCTGGAGTCAATCCTGACTACAGGTGCTATCTGTACAGAGTTTGTACGTTCTCCCCGTGCTCCGGTTTTCTCCCACACTCAAAAGACATACAGCTTTATAGATTAATTGGCTTCGGTAAAATTGTAAATTGTCCCTAGTGGGTGTAGAATATTTTAAATATTCCACGCTGGTTGGTGTGGACCCATTGGGTGGAAGGGCCTGTTTCTGCGCTGTATCTCTAAACTAAACTAAACTGAACTAAACTAAACTCAACTAAACTAAATTAAATTAAACTCCAGTTTTATTTAATTATTTATTAGATTTTCAATTCCCAGCTGCTGTAGTGCCATTTAAACTCACATCTGTGGTCCAGAACTCTATCTATTCGTCCACTAGCTTTAGCCGTGTGTTAAGGGGCTAGAACAGCCTCTCCATATTAACCATCAGACTCTTGAACCACACTGCACAGCGCTAACCATAACCCTACCTCAGCACTGAACTACTATGGACTTTGTACAGGATCATGAAGTCAGAGAGTCACGGAGCACAGAAACAGGCTCACAGCCCAACTTGCCCACACCGACCAGCAGGCTGGTAGAATTCTAGAAAGAGGATGAAAACTTGTTGATTGACCCAAAATGCTGGAGTAGCTCAACAGGCCAGGCAACATCTCTGGAGAAAAGGAGTGGGTGATGTATCAGACCGAGAACCTTCTTCAGACTGAGAGTCAGGGGAGAGGGAAACAAGAGATATAAAATGGTATATAGAACAAATGAATGAAAGATATGCTGAAGAACAAATCAAAGCCAGCACCGATGATCAAGGCAAGGTAAAGCCCATAATGATCCATTGTTGGCTGTAGAGAAGGTGATCATGAGTGATGCAAAGAGTGAAACTAAGCTGGACAACAATGAAACTCGTAGGACAACTCAGGTGGGGGAGGGACGGAGAGAGAGGGGATGCAAGGGTTACTTGAAAGTAGAGAAATCAATGTTCATATTGCAGTGTTGTAAGGTGTGGAAGCGAAATATGAGGTGCTGTTCCTCCAATTTGCATTGGGCCTCACTCTGACAGTTGAGGAGGTCCCTGAAACATCGGACTGCCGTAGCAGTGACTGGGGAGGGTTCAAAGGCCCCGACCACGGGTGATCAAAGAGGAAGATGACTGAACTTTATTGCCTTCTCTCACAGTGGGAAATGTTGATTCCGCTGTGGGGAGATGTTCACGTTAAATTCTATCGTGTATTTTGTTCTTTTTATTCGTATGGCTGTATGGTAACTCAAATCTCACTGTACCAATTGGTGCATGTGACAATAAATGTAACTTGAACTTGAACTTGGACAGAAAGGTCAGTGTGGGAATGGGAGGGGGAGTTAAAGAGTTTGACAAGCGGGAGATCTCGTCGGCCTACGCTAACTGAGCGAAGGTGTTCAGTGAAACGGTCGCCCAGTCTGCACTTTGTCTCGCTGATATAGAGGAGTCCACACCTGGAACAGCATGTACTGTAGATGAGGTTGGAGGAGGTTGACTTGCAAGTGCACTTGTCTTCGGTGTAAACAAGCATCTGCAGTTCCCTCACACATGAAAACTTGTTGGCTAGGATCCATACATTCTGGGACCTGCCTTTTATTAAAAAAGACAAGGGATTATAAATTAACTTAATCCATAGCATGTTTTTTTTTGGCCTTACAGGTCCACCACTGATTTTCCGGCCAACGAGTTTGATCCCGACTTGGTGCTGCCTGTACGGAGTTTATACGTGCTCCCCGTGACCACGTTGGTTTCCCCGGGTGCTCCAGCTTCTTCCTGTTTTTAGGTTAATTGGCTTTGATAGAAATTATAAATTGTAAATTGTCCCGAGTGTATAGCATAGTGCTAGTGTACAGGGTGATCGTTGTCCCGAGTGTATAAGCATAGTGCTAGTGTACAGGGTGATCGCTGGTCAGCGTGGGCTCAATGAGTCGAAGGGCTTGTTTCTGCGCTGTATCTCTAAAGTTTAATGCATTTTTGAAGAACATGGATAGGTGATGTTTTAGGTTGGGACCCTTCTTCAGACTGATTATAGGGGAAAGAGGAGGTGGGAGATAGCTGGTAGAGATGGCAGCATCTGCAGCTCCTTGTTTCCACATTCTCATCACTCTCGGTAAAGATGCTTGTCTTGCGATCTCTTTGGATTTAATAGTGACCACCCTATATTTAACATTTTCTGGTTATCCAATCTAAGTGTTATGGGAATGTATAACACATTGTTAGATTAGAGCATAACAATGCATCTTATATTTCTGCCATCCCACTATTCAAACAGGCAACTTAATGACTCTGCCATTACAAAATTGCTGAATATTTCAAAACATGAAACTTGATAATGATGAAAACTACCGCATAAAACAATCTTCAATCACAGCTCCCACTAAAAGGCAATTTCTATATACAGCAGTTGGCTAATTGTTTGCATTCACGACTTTTATCAACGCCCAATTGAAAAATGCTTTGTCCAGTTAAATAGGTTGCTCACTATTCCGTTGTGGTTTTTAGATGGTCTCTGTTCCTGCACTTGCATGAAATTAGTGGACAATTTATCACACTCAGTCCAGAGAAAAATACTCTTGACTGATGCTATCAGCCAGGGATAGACTTCTGAGCACCAATTGTACAGAAAATTCAAAGTCTGAATGCACATCAGTTAAACAATGAGGTTAGTGCCTCAAAATGGATGGCACAGAGGTGCAGTGGGAGAGCTGCTGCCTCACAACGCCAGAGACCCGGGTTCCATCCTAAATTCAGGTGCAGTTTTCACGTTCTCCCTGTGCTCCGATTTCCTTCCTGATCCCAAAGACGTGTGGGTTTGCAGGTTAACTGGCCTCTGCAAAATGGCCTCTGGTGTGTGAGTGATTGAGCAAGTGGGACAAACATAGAACAACGTGAACAGCTGATCAATGGTCGGCATGGAATTAGTGGGCTGAAGGGCCTGTTTCCATGCTATATCTCTAACACTTAAAAAACTAATAAAGTGAGTCTGGATCAGATGTCTATGCATTTCCTCAATCCATACCTATTGCAGCAAGTATTTAGAGTCATAGATTTATAGTCATACAGCTTGGAAATAGGCCCTTCGGCCTAGGTTGCCCATGCTGACCAGGATGCCCCATCAACCCTGGTCCCACCTGCCCATAATTTCACTAATATATTTGGATAATTCAAATAAAACATTTAATGCTTACTAAATTCTAGTGAGTTATCAAAGAAAGGATTATTCAGGGCCTGTTTCTATGCTGTAAGACTCTATGACTCACTCCACAGGTGCTGACTGACCTGAACAGTTTGGTACAGTTTTATTTATTCAATTTGAGCAGCACAGTGGTAGAGTTGCTGCCTCACAGCGCCAGAGACCTGGGTTCGATACTAACTATGGGTGCTGTCTGTACGGTGTTTGAACGTTCTCTACGTGACCGCGCGGGTTTTCTCAACACTCCAAAGGTGTACTGGTTTGTAGGATAATTACTAAATAAAAATTGTAAATTGTCCCTAGTGTGTGTAGGATAGTGTACGGGGGTTCGCTGGTCTGTGCAGACTCAGTGGGCCGGAGGGCCTGTTTCCGCACTGTATCTCTAAACTAAATTAAACTAAATCTGCTTTGATCTAAGAAAATACTACCAAAGGTTTGTTGTTTAACTCATTCCATCAGCTTTCTTTCGATATGTAAGTTGAGTTCCAACTCCTGCTGAAGGAGGGAGGATGGCGTTGAGTTGCCTTGAGTGTTCCAATTACAAAAGCACAGCTATCCATGTCTCACCGCATCAGTAGCTCACCACTATCACTTTAGTCGTGGTCTATGACTAGATGTTCAGCAACAGCTATGACTGTATGTGTCCGTATTCTCCAATATCCTCCATTGTCAGAGTGAGGCCAAATGCAAATTGGAGGAACAGCACCTCATATTTCATTTGGGCAGCTTATGTAAAGAGTCAACTCGAACATACATCAAGATACAACACATGTTTATTAAATCTACTTACAGCAAGAATCTGCAGATATTACATCTCCGAGCTGCTACTCATACAAACTAGCGTAAGCAAGCTTTTGATAATATGAAGCACATACTAGGTGGAGTCACTACTAACAAACATTATAATTGGCTAGTATGAAATAGCCAATCTACATCCTTCCTTGTAGAAACAAAAAGAAGCACCGGTTGCTAAGCAATATGGGTGGAATGTTAATAATACATTCGCAAAATTACACAAAATCGCCATATCTAGCGTGTGGCCTGCAAACCCGCCCAGCCCGTGTGCGGTACGAGTCCCCCTCACCTCCTTTCACTGGAGAAGATACCGGGGAGGGAAACGGGGAAACGACTGGCGACCCGACAGGCAGAGAGGGTGTCGAGATAGGCGAGCTAGTCGCAAACGCCGCAGGGAGACCGCGGTGGAAATGATAGGTGGCAGTGGGAACGCGGGACCGACTGTGGGAGGGTATACGAAACGCGAGACATCAGGATATGGTCACAGGACGCGTTTCCTTCACCGGAAGGACATGTTGACAGTTTAGTCTGTAGATGACTCCGTCCGCTTCGACCAGATAAGAGCGCGGCTCTTTGTCAGGGCCGTAGATGTGTCCCAGACGTGCATAGCCCTTGTTTGGCTGAGTGGCTTGCTAGATTTGTCGAAGAAGCGTTTCTGCGTGTCACGTTTGAATTGTAGTTGCTTCTGAACTGCAGGCGGGGAACGAACTTGTGGCTGCAAAAGCTGCTGGCAGTGGAGCACGGGTTTGGCGAGATATCAGTCGTTGGGCTGGAGAACCCAGTATGGGATCCCGTGCAATATTCCTTAGGTTGAGCAAGACCAGGTGCACGTCTGGCCTCCAACTGGAAGCATGGGTTCGAATCCCACTCCTGACACCATGTAATGAGTCAACTCGAACACACATCAAGATACAACACATGTTTATTAAATCTACTTACAGCAAGAATCTGCAGACATTACATCTCCGAGCTGCTACTCATATTAACTAGCGTAGGCAAGCTTTTGATAATATTGAGCACATAATAGGCGGAGTCACTACTAACAAACACTATAATTGGCTAGTATGAAATAGCCAATCAACAGCTTACAACCCAGTGCTATGATATATTGATTTCTCTAGCTTCAAGTAACCCTTGCATCCCTCCTCTCTCTCCATTCCTCCCCAACCCTTGTCCTACTAATTTCACTCTCATCCTGTTGTTTCACTGTTAGTATGAAAGGTTATCCTCTACCCCAAAGCCAATAATTCACCATTGTGGGCTCCTCCTTGATCATCATTACCTTTTGCATATCTTCCATTCGATAGACAATAGACAATAGATGCAGGAGTAGGCCATTCGGCCCTTCGAGCCAGCACCGCCATTCACTGTGATCATGGCTGATCATCCACAATTCATTTGTTCTATGTACCTTCTATATCTCTCGTTTCTCTTTCCCCAGTCTCTCAGTCTCAAGAAAGGTCCCGACCCGAAGTGTCGCCCATTACTTCTCTCCAGAGATGCTGCCTGTCCCGTTGAGTTATTTTTGTGTGTCTTGTGTTATTTTTTTCAATTTGGATCATGTGGACACAGTTAGCTTTTTAAATGTGTTCTGCACTGCAGGTTTTGAGTAACAAGAACTCAGTGTGTCAATTATACTGAGGGCAGACGAACTGTAGGAATATTGTTCGTGCTATTTATTTTCGATTGCAGATCTTGGAGATTCCAGCAGCCACATGTCAATGAGCAGGAACTGCCGAGTATCTTGTTCAGTTCCACGGCCAGAACTGTGCAGAGTTGAGAGGGGAGTTGGCAATCCCCTGTCAGTCATGTAGTCAACTCGATCAAACTTTTTCCTTTGCTTCTGTATGAGAAGAAAGGACATCCATTCATAGATTTCCTTTATTATCCTTTATTCAGCTTGTTTTGCTTCAAGGCTAACGTTCTTTTTAAAGGGTTATTTTGATCCATAGATCCAGGGTGGCACAGCGGCGCAGCGGTAGAGTTGCTGCCTGACAGAGCCAGAGAACCGGGTTCGATCCTGACTATGGGTGCTGTCTGTACCTTCTCCCTATGATCGTGTGAGTTTTCCCATGACTTGAATTTCTCATTTTCCAATGAGAGAGGATATTTCCACTAGTGGGTGAGTCTAGGACCAGAGGTTATAGCCTCGGAATATAAGGATATACCTTTTGAAAGGAGATGAGGCAGAATTTCTTTATTCAGAGGGTGGTGAAACTGTGGAATTCATTGCCCGAGATGGCTGTGGAGGCCAAGTCAATGGGTATTTTTAAAGCAGCGTGACAGATTTTTGATTGGTAACAGTGTCAGGGGTTATGGAGAGAAGGCAGGAGAATGGGGTTGAGAGGGAAAGATAGATCAGTCATGATTAAATGGCAGAGTAGACTCGATGGTCCAATTGGCCTAATTCTGCTCCAGTAACTTATGAATTTATAACTGGTCTATTGATATCACTTTTATATCTTGTCTCTCCTCAGTATCAACATTGTAACTTATCATCAGGACTTTTTTTAATCAAACCTCCTACATTTCTTAATTGTGCCTACAAAGGCAGGAACAGAGTACACCAACAAAGGCAGGAACGGGGTACTGACCGTGGATGATCAGCCATGATCACATTGAATGGCGGTGCTGGCTCGAAGGGCCGAATGGCCTACTCCTGCACCTATTGTCTATTGTCTATTGCCTCCTAAATGTAGCAGGCATGAATGAGAACATTTCTGGTGATACAACAATAAGTTACAGTGCTGATGTGTATCATCAAGAGCAAGGGTCATAGCATTGAACCATGTGCAACCCGTGTTCACAGTTTCCAACATCCAAGCGCCATTCACCCTTTAACCTTTACTTCCTGTCACACTGGCCTGAAGAACATAAATAGAAATAGAAGTAGGAGTGGCCCATTCGACTAATCTTGCTTGCTCTAGCATTCATAGAACAGCACATAGAACATAGAACAGAACATAGGACATAGAACAGTACAGCACAAGAACAGGCCCTTCAGCCCACAATGTCTGTGCCGAACATGATGCCCAGACAATCACTCATCTGCCCATACACAACCCACATCCCTCCATTCCCTGCATATCCATATGCCTTTTGTGTCCATCTTTGGTGTTAGCCAGCATCTGCAGTTCCTTCCAGCATATTTAATCTTTTAAATGAATCTGGTTCAACCAGCATTCCCCACAGCATTCCCCACAAACCTGTACTGCACATCTCCTTTAAACGTTGCCCCTTTCATCTTTAAGCTCTGCCCTCTAGTATTTGATTTTTCCATCCTAGGCAAAATATTCAATAAGATCAATGCTGAGCCTGTGCCCAAGTGTCAATTTTCTTGACCAACCCTATACCCTGTAATTCTCTCAATAGCTGAAAATCTATCATTCTTCAAGGTCAAGAGTCCAGGGTGTTTAATTGTCATATGTACCGAAACAATGAAATTCTTACTTGCGACAGTGTATCAGGTCTGTAAACACAGTACTCAAAAGATTTAATTTAGTTTAGTTTAGAGTTATAGCGTGGAAACAGGCCCAGCGAGTCCACGCCGACCAGCAATCCCCTGCATACTAACACTATCCTACACACAGCAGGACAATTTACATTTATACCGGTCCAATTAACCAACAAACCTGTACGCCTATGGAGTGTGGGAGGAAACAGGAGCACTCGGAGAAAACCCTCGCAAGTCAATGGGAGAACATACAAACTCTGTACTGACAACAGCCGCAGTCAGGATCGAACCCGGGTCTCTGGCGCTGTAAGGCCACAATTCTACCGCTGCGCCACCGTGCAATCACATATTAATATAATAAACAAACAAACATAAAAAAGAAGCTTAACAAATAAAAAAGCCCACGTTAGTACAAAAGCTCAATGTCCCTAGAGCAATCATGACAGTTCATAGCTTGACATTTAGTTGTTTTTTTTACCAGTTTTGCATGTTGCATTTCTTTCTCCTTGGTTAAAACCTGACCCTGTCCTTCACCAATTTGCTTTCTGAAAGAATGCAGCGCCACTAAATGTCACTGATTCAGTACGATGCTATCTATTACCGTTGATACAAACTAAGAACAGGTGTAAGCAGCATTCACTGTGCTAGTGGAATTTTGAGGGACAGAAATTATTTAATCCATGCATAGGTACCCGCCGGGCTTGGGTAAAAATTGTAAATTGTCCCTGGGATAGTGTGAGTGTATGGGTGATCGCTGGTCGGTGTGGACTCGAGTGGCCAAATGGTCAGTTTCCACGCTGTATCTCTAAATTAAGCTGAACTAAACTAAAATGTTATAAATTGGCTGAAATAGTGAGAAAGTCAATAGACAGATAGATATCCAAAAAACAGTATTAGTTCATTGATATCCTTCCTCCAGTATCATTGTTAAATGATGTCAGCCAGCCAATAACCAGACTAAACTGGAGGATTTAAGATATTCTATTTTTTAACTAGGTTTTATTAGTAAGCCTGGAGCTCAATGCTCTTAAGACAGTGGAATTGATTGTAGACTTTAGGAGAGCTCCCCCTCCCCACCCCCCACTCACCATCAACAACACCACAGTCACATCTGTGGAGTCTTTTAACTTCCTGGGAACCATCATCTCCAAGGACCTTAAATGGGGGGCACCATTGATTCCACAGTCAAAAAGGCACAACAGAGGATGCACTTCCTGCGGCAGCTGAGGAAACACAATCTATCACAGGCAATGATCGTGGTCTGGTTTGGCTCAGCCACCAAGCATGACATCCGGAGGCTGCAGCAAATCGTTCGATCAGCTGAGAAGGTTATTGGCTGCAACCTATTGACAAACTGTACACTGCAAGGGCCAGGAAGCGAGCGGGTAAGATCATCTCTGACCCCTCTCACCCTGGCCACAAACTCTTTCAATCACTTCCCTCTGGAACGCGACTGCGGACTGTCAAAGCTGCCACAGCCAGACACAAAAACAGCTTTTTTCCACAAGCAGTAGCTCTACTCAATAACCAAAAGTCTGTAGCCTCCTTTTGCTCTGGTATTTTATTTAATTCACATGTTAATCAATAATGTTTTATTCTTAATGTTTTAATGTTTTATGTTTTATTCTTAATTGTACTGTATGTCATGTTGTTACTTGCGAGTGGAGCACCAAGGCAGATTCCTTGTATGTGTACATACTTGGCCAATAAACTTATTCATTTATTCATTCAAATAACCACATATGTGTCACATTCTATATCAAGAATAGGCATATTCTATGTCTATTCTTTTTCCTCAGGGGGGGATATCCAGAACAAAGAAGCCATACGATGATGTAGCTTGTTGGGCCTGTCCAGTCCCGATGACCCTGTGATTTTAATCTTCAAGGCAGACGTCAGAAGATCCTTGTAGAAGAGTATAGTGTGAGAGGTCGAAGACGTCCGCAAAAATTCCAGCCTGTTGATCAGTCAGGTTCTGAGAATGCAGCCAAGTGAACCATTTATGATTCACATGATATGAAGGTTCACCCTCGACACAAAGTGTAACTTAGCGGGTCTGGCAGCATCTCTGGAAAACATGGATGTATAGGTGATGGATAGGTGATGTACCGGGTCGGGACCCTTCCTCAGACTGCGGACATCTTCAACCTCTCACAGTTATGGTCGGGTGCCCCCACCTGCTTTAAAAGGACCAAGGAGCCAAAGAAGATCAAGGTGCATGCGTCTCGGACTACCGACAGGTGGCAACCATGCCTGTCATGATTACTTTGACAGGTTGGTTATGACTAGAGCCAGGATGTTTAGGCGCTAAAAATCTCTGAAATAGGCAGGCAAAAAAGCAAAATAAAATTACAAAAAAGGCACGAAAAAGGCATTTATTGACAAAAAAGGCATAAAAAGACATGTATTTCCACCACCAAAATATGGTTAAAAATGATAATTATAAAGGTATACTACATTATTGCCTGGTTGCACATAACTACTAGCATTTTTTTCAAATTATCTGGTGTTAAACGATGCTGTCTGTCAGATAGAATATGCTACAGTTGTGAAACACTTATTTCTACCCCAGCTGAGGTCACTGGTGTATTCCTGAAACAAGCTACAAACACTACATTCATGTTGATATCTTGTGCATTACAAGTACGTTTGAGAAATTTAGCTATGTTTTGTACTTCTTCAAGATCTTTGTTAGCTAAAATCCCCCTCTGACATTTTCCTTGTATGTCTTTACCTACATCGCCAGGAACTTTAAGTACAAAGTACAGCAAGTGAAGATGTAAACAACTGAGCAATAGTTGTGCTTTTTGACTTTACCAATGCTTCCAATGTCAAGAAATACTCCTTTGATGGTTGACCTGCCTCCAGTTTACCGATGACAACATTGGCAACATATCTCCCCACAGCATTGGTTGTCTCGTCTATTGAGATCCATATTTTGTTGCGTGCAACTTCATCTCTAATTTTCTGCACAACAATGTTGAAGTTGCTGTCAACATAATTTTTCTGTAATGATGACTCGCTTGGTATAGGTTCCTTTGTGTATTTCCCTAAAAAACCTCTGAGAGATTTGTTTTCCAATTTCCAGTGGAATTTCAGCATCAATGAATGCTTTGCACAGATCACTCGAAAACTCAGATTTGCGATTGGAGCCAGCAGTAAATGTTGTGAGGAGACAAGCTTGCGTATTTCCTACCTTCAGTTTCTCTGCCGTCGACTTGCTGGGAGATTCTTCTCATAATTCACTGCTTTCTCATATGCTTTGCAAAACTGCACACAGTTGTCTGTAGAGAATATATCACTCCCGTACACACTCACCAAATCGTTCAGTTTTTTACAAGGCGTTGACTTGACTTTAGGCATTTTGACGCTTGCAGGGGTAGATCCTACAGGAGCGGGGATGCAGACCTCTGCAGGCAGGTCAAGTACAAGCTGAGAAGAGGAATCAGAGCTGCCAAGGAAAGGTTCTCTGAGAAGTTGAGGATCAAGTTCTCAGCAAATGACTCTTCTTCAGTGTGGAAGGGCTTGCAAGATCTCACAAGCTACGAGGAAAACCCCCCACTCCTTGGGCAATCGTCAGCTGACCAATGACCTGAACGAGTTCTACTGCAGGTTCGATAAACATAAACTTAACACTGGCACCCCACACTCCACACTCCATCCCCAACCAACACTTCACACCATTTCACAGCTTGATTCCAGTTCGAAAAGACAAGACCCTTTCCCACGCACCCCTCTCCAATCACAACTTAACACCCACTTACAGCCGGGTTTCGCCCTGGTGCTATAAATTTTCTTGCAAGTTACATTAAAATGGCAAGAAAAGGCTGATTTAGGCACTCAATTGTGAAAAAGGCAATATCGTCCTGAAATCATCAAAAAAAGGCATGAACAGGCACATGGCATTTATGGCAAAATCCTGGCTCTAGTTATGACGCACATCAACTCCTGCCGTAGTAAGGACCTGGAGCCCCTCCAATCTGCCCACTGCCACAACAGACCGACAGTGGATCTTGCTGACTCTCCACTCTGCGCTGGCCACTTGGACGACAGGAGCACATACGTCAGGCTCTTGTTCAACGACTAGCACTTGGCATTCAACACCATCAACCCTTTCAAACTCATCATTAAACTCAGTGAACTGGGTCTCTGCTCCACCCTATGCGACTGTTTGTACGCTCTCCCCGCGACCGTTTGGATTTTCTCCCGATGCTCCGGTTTCCTCCCACATTTTAAAGACGTGCAGGGTTGTGGGTTAATTGGCCCCCCGTGTGTAGGATGTGAAAGTAGGATATTTGGAACTAATGTAAAATACTGATCAATGGTCGGCGTGGACTCGGTGGGCTGAAGGGCCCATTTCCACGCTGTATCTTTAAAAGTAAAAGTAAAACATTCCCTTCGGTCCAACTTGCCCACACCGGCCAACATATCCCATCTAGACTAGCCCCATCTGCCTGCGTTGGGCCTGTATCCCTCCAAACCTATCCTATCCTTGTACCTGTCTAAATGTTTATTAAATGTTGTGATAGTACTTGCCTCAATATCCTCACCTGGCAGCTCATTCCATACATCTACCACCCTTGGTGTAAAAAAGTTGCCACTCAGTTTCCTATTAAATCCTTCCCCTCTCACCTTAAACCTATATCCTCTGGTTCTTGATTCCCCTACTCTGGGTAAAAGGCTCTGTGTGTTTACCCTATTACTTCCTGGCATGATTTTGTACACCTCTATAATATCGTCTCTCATCCTCGTCGGCTCCAAGGAATAAAGTCCTTCATTGGATGTATAGTTCAGTTTAGTTTATTGTCACGTGTACCGAGGTACATTGAAAAAGCTTAAGTTGCATGCTAACCAGTGAGCAGATAACAATATATGATTACAATCGACCCATTTATAGTGTATAGATACATGATAAGGGAATAATGTTTAGAGCGAGGTAAAGCCAGCAAAGTCCGATCATGGATAATCCGAGGGTCATCAAAGAGGTAGATAGTAGTTCAGCATTGCTCCCTGGTTGTGGTAGCGTGATACAACAAGCTACCACAGGTAACACCAATTCAGAGTACAGGAGGGAGATCAATAACCTGGTCATGTGGTGCCAGAACACCAATCTTGCTTTCAAAAATAGCAGCACCAAGGAGCTGATTGTTGTCTCAGAAAGGAGAAGCCATGATTGATTGGCAGAGTGGACTCAAGGGCTGAATGGCCTTATTCTGCTCCTATGATTTATCAACTTATTAACAATCAGCAATGATCCAGTTGAGATACGGGAGGTGAAGAGATGAAGAAGAATTTCATACCCACATCAAGCAGAAAATGTAATATAATTAACATTCCTGTTTCCTGGGACATGAAAAATGAATGAATGAATGAAAACTTTATTGTCATTCAGATATACACCTAGACACAGTGCACCTTGAACGAAATTTCGTTGCATTTGACTCTCCAATCAGGTAAATAGTAAAAGTAAAAGTGCTAGGTGCGTCCATAAAAATGCCTCATGTGCATGGTTCTGTAAAATAAATATATATAAAAAGTTTTTTTTTTTAAAGTGTCGATATTTTAAAAGTTCTAGCCTCGGTTTTGTTGATTGTTCAGTAATCTTATGGCCTGGGGGATGAAGCTGTTGCAGAACCTGGTTGTCCCGCTCTTCATGCTGCGGTACCTCCTCCCAGAGTTAAGCAGTATAAACAGTCCGAATTGTGGGTGTGTGGGGGCTCTGGTAATGCCCTTAGCTCTAATCAGACAGCGCTTGTACCCCATGTCCATGATGGAAGGAAGAGAAGTCCCAATGATTTTTTCCGCTGTCCTCACCACTCTCTGAAGGCACTTCCAGTCCGCAGCTGCACAGCTGCCGCACCACGTAGAGATGCAGCTGGTCATGACCGACTCAATTGTGCTTCTGTAGACGGTGGCGAGGATGGGAGGGTGGAGGTGTAAACTTCTCAACCTGCGGAGGAAGTACAACCGCTGCTGTGCCCGTTTTGCCAGAGATGTAATGTTTGTGGACCAGTTTAAGGTGTCCGTTATATGCACCCCCAGGAACTTGATCTTTTTCACCTGCTCCACTGCTGAGTTGTTGATGCAAAGTGGAGTGTGACTGGGCTGAATTTTCCTTCTGAAATCGACGACAATCTCCTTGGTTTTGTTCACATTTAGGAGAAGGTTGTTTCTGCTGCACCAGCTCACGAGTTGTTCCACCTCCTCTCTATATGCCTGGTCGTCGTTATTGCGGACGAGGCCCACTACTGTTGTGTCATCCGCGTATTTGATGATATGGTTAGTAGTGGACCTGGCGACACAGTCATGTGTCATCAATGTGAAGAGCAGCGGACTCAGGACACAGCCCTGAGGGGATCCGGTGCTCAGTGTGATGACCGAGGAGGTGTTCTTCCCCACCCGCACAGACTGGGGTCTTTCAGAAAGGAAATCCAGGATCCAGTTGCATAGTATGGTATTGAAACCTAGGGGTGCCAGTTTGCTCACCAGATGCTGGGGGATTATCGTGTTAAATGCTGAGCTGAAATCAACAAACAGCATCCGCACGTGGGTGTTCCTCTCCTCCAGGTGTTGTAGGCTCAGGTGGACTACAGAGGAAATAGCATCCTCTGTGGAGCGGTTCGGGCAATAAGCAAACTGGAACGGGTCAAAACTGGAGGGGAGTTTAGAGACCATGTGCTGCTTAATAAGCCTCTCAAAGCACTTCATTATTATTGGTGTGAGTGCTACGGGGCGGTAATCATTCAGGCAGGTTATTGTAGACTTTTTGGGAACTGGTATGATGGTGGCTGTCTTGAAACATGATGGAACAATGGCCTGGTTCAGGGAGATGTTAAAAATGTCTGTCAGAACCAGAGCCAGCTGGTCGGCACATCCCCTAAGCAGACGCCCCAGTATGTTATCCGGTCCGGCTGCCTTTCGCTGGTCAATACCCTCCAGGATTTTGCGGACTTCAGCAGTTTCAAAGGACAGTGTCTGTTCTCCTGGTTGAGGCTCTAATTTCCTCATTGTAGTGGTGTTCAGTGCCTCAAACCTGCCGAAATGATTATTTAGTTCATTTAGAAAGTCTGTGTCATCCTTACAAGACATCTGAGGTGCCTTGTAGTTTGTTATGGCCCGGATGCCTTCCCACATGTTCCTGGTGTTGGTATCATCCTGGAAGAAACCCTGGATTTTCTGTCCGTGGGCGTGCTTTGCTTTCTTAATTTCGCGGTTGAGGTTGGCTCTCGCTGTTCTCAGAGCTCCCAAATCACCAGATTTAAAAGCCGCATTTCGTGCTTTCAGCATGGCACGCACCTCTGCAGTAATCCAAGGTTTGTGGTTGGCCCGGGTTGTGATGTTCCTGATGACAGTGACGTCCTCCATGCACTTCTGTATGTAGCCCGACACTGACATGGCATACTCATCCACATTGATGTTTTCGTTATGAATGGCTGCTGTCCTGAACATGTCCCAGTCCGTGCACTCAAAGCAGTCCTGGAGTGCTTCTGTAGCTCCCTCAGACCAGACTCTAACCTGCTTCACAGTAGGTTTATCTCTGATCAGAAGGGGCTTATAGGCTGGGATGAGCATTACAGAGAGGTGGTCAGAGGAGCCGAGGTGAGGCCGGGGTACTGCTCTGAAAGCCTGCTTGATGTTGCTGTAGACCCGGTCCAGCGTATTCTCTCCACGTGTAGCAAAGTCCACATATTGATGGAAATGAGGGAGGACAGTCTTCATGTTGGCCTGGTTAAAGTCCCCAGCAACAATGACAACGCCCTCTGGATGATTCCTTTGCAGCTCACTGATGGAACGGTAGAGAATACGCAGAGCCTCCTTAGTGTTGGCTGCGGGGGGGGGATGTATACAGCAGTAATGCTAACCACAGTAAACTCCCGTGGCAGATAGAATGGCCTGCATTTCACAGTCAAAAGCTCTATGTCCGGAGAGCAGTGGCTGGAAACAGCGGTAGCATTATTACACCAGCTGTTGTTTGTGTAGATGCACACACCCACACCCCGGGATTTACCAGTCAAAACAGTGTCCCTGTCGAGCCGGAATGTTGTTAGCCCCCCTAAGCTAACAGCCGCATCAGGTACAGATGAGTTTAGCCATGTCTCTGTCAGGACTATAGCGCAGCAGTCTCTCACCTCCCTTTTTATTGTGAGATCCAGATGTAGATAGTCCATTTTATTTTCCAGAGAGCGGACATTCGACAGGAGAACGGATGGGAGCGGTGTCCTCCACGGGTTAGCCTTTAGCCTCGCCATTAGCCCCCCTCGACAGCCCCGCTTCTGTCTTCTGTAGCGCCGCCTCCGTGTTCTTCTGTAGCGGCCAGTGCCTGCGAAAGTCTCCGCAATTCTCCGCAATTTCCCGCAATTCTCCGCAATTCTGCAGGCCGCTGGGTTCTCCCGACACAGCAGTCCGAGACAGTGCAGGCGTTCCTCGAGTTCAACGTCCACGCAGTCTCTACTGCTTAACCGTTGTAATCTCAGTAATGCCCCATGATCGTACATTAACTTGCAGCCTGCCTGCTGCAAGTTATGAAGCCGAACCTTAGAAAACTTACCGCTATCCCTAACGAGAGTCAAAGCAGCCGCAGCCAACCAGGGCGCCGCCATCTTTTTTTGTGTTATACCTCTAGTGTTAAAATTGTATGAAAATTAATTCATTTTTATTGTTACCAGCCCTAGCAGGTTAATGTACTTTTCTGTCAGTTTAGTTCATCCAACACATGCCCATGTTATTCCTCTCTCACCATTACTCTTCGTTATTGTTAAAACAATTAGGAAACAAAACTGCATCCAAAACTCTTTAAGGAAAATTAGTGTTGTCCACAGGCATTTTAACGTTCATCCAAAGTCTACACAATCCCTTCCTAAGTATGCTCTATACAATCTCTGAAAGCTATCGATGTACTGATTTAACAATGTTAAATCTCAACCTCACCCTCAGGGATATCAGTCGCTGGATAACAGAATCAGCAGATTTTTTTAAAGAAGCACTGATATCTAAGATTTTGTTTCTTCCTTTTCCACTTGTTACCACATCTGCTGAAGGTCTTCGTAACTCATCTGAATTGCCATTCTATCCATGAGAGTGTGGAGCAGCATGCCATATGGTTCTCTGGTTCCATGCCCTGCGAGTTAAATTAACATTACCTCTGAATCACTTACCCACAGATTGATTTGGGCACAGCTCTGCCTAACACCCTAATTGTAGAGAGTTGTGGATGTAGCCCAGACCACCACACAGACCAGACTTCCCACCATTTATTTCATCTAGAGTCGTAGTCATAGAGTCCTACAGCGTGAAAACAGAAAGCATCCAACTTGCCCACACCGATCAACATATCCCATTTACACTAGTCCCACCTGCCTGCATTTGGCCCATATCCCTCTAAACCCGTTCTATCCATGTACTGGTCCAAATATTTCTTAAATTTTCCAAAAGTACCTCCTCAAATACCACCTCTGCAGCTCGTTCCATACACCCACCACCCTTTGCGTGAAAAAAATTACCCCTAAGGTTCCTATTAAATCTTCCCCCCCTCACCTTTGTCCTCTGGTTCTCATTTCCGCTACTGGGCAAGAGACTATGTCCACCCGATCTATTCCTCTCATGATTTTATACACCTCTATAAGATCACCCTTCGTCCTCCTGCGCTCCAAGGAATAGAGTCCTAGACTGCTCAACCTCTCCCTATAGCTCAGTCCTTCAAGCCCTGTCAACATCCTTGTAAACCTTCTCTGCACCCTATCCAGCTACACCTTATACTGTCTCAGATATGTAGCCAACACGTTCAAAGAGTTTTCCTTCTTCCCCTTGCTCCCATCCAGCAGAAGGTACAGAAGCTTGAAAGTTTGCACCACAAACAACTGAACAATCTCTTTCACTCTGTTATCAGGCTTCTGAATGGTCTTTCCATAAGACATGGGAATGTCCAATTCACCTCTACCCCATTGACAATGGACTTTATCTATGGAACTGATGCACTACAATGCTAAGAAGTATATTCTGCACACTGTATCTTCCCCTTTGATTTATCTATTGCACGTGAGTTTGACTTGATTGTACCAAAGTATGCTAAATCTGATCTGTTTGGACGGCATGCAAAACAAAGCTCTTCACTGTACTTTGGTACATGTGAGAATAATAAAACTAAATATAAACCTAAACCTAAACATGACAAAAGAACGTCAAAGTTCAAAGCTGCTTGCAAACTCTAAATGCTTCCATGTGCATAGTTCACAACTCCAATGCTTCTGGAATTGCCATCTTCCGAGTCTCCTTGAATGATCTATCTGTACATAAACCCTCAGACCCAAAGCCCACAACCTGAAACTGCCTTCTAGGTTCTCCTAGCCTTTCCTGGGTGCGCCCAGACCACACTGCATGTGGAAGAATAAATGTGGGACATAATCTACTCTTGGTTCATTAATTATGTATAAAATGAGATTTAATTACTTTGCCCATCTTTAGAGCACTCACAGGGACGTATGCCTTCACTACATACTCAGAGCCATTAGAGCAGAATTCTGTTCTCCTTCACTTGCTCAAAGTACATTGTACAGCATTGTGTAAAGCCGCAGAATGTGCTTTCTTTGTTGACGATAGAACTGATATCAAAAGAGCCGTGTTCTCCAGAGATGCTGCCTGATCCACTGAGTTACTCCAGCACTTTGTGTCCTTTTGAGTAGACCAGCCTATGTCCCAATGAGGTGGGTCAAACCTTTTCTTCTGAGTGAGAGAGGTGAAGGCTCAACTCGCACTCCAGAGTTTAATTGGCAGGTTTTAGGCTGACACCTCAGTGGTGAATTAAATGATGACTGCACTGCTGGAGTTGACATCCTTGGAATGAGATGTTATGTTGTGGTGGTTCTGTAATCTTCAGTAAACAATCCCATGGAAACGGTTCATGGAAAAAGGGGAAGTCCTCCCTAATTTTCTGACCAACCTTTATATCTCTTCTAATGTCAGAACAGATTATTGGATCAGTAGCATTATCAAAGCTGAACACTAAGGCTCAGTCCGCCGAGGCTTATGTGATCTCCCAGTTGCCAACCATTTAAAAACCCCGTCCCATGCCTATACTGACCTTTCTGTCCTGGGCCTCCTCCATTGCCAGAGTAAGGTCTACTTCCTTAGAAGACTTAGGTTTGGCATGTCCCCAACAACTCTCACCAGCTTCCACAGGTGCCGTAGAAAGCATTTTTTCGGGATGCATCACAGCGTGGTTTGGGAACAGCTCCATCCAAGACCGCAAGAAATTGCAGAGAATTGTGGACGCAGCCCAGACCATCAAACAAACCAACCTCCCTTCCATTGACTCCATTTATACCTCACACTGCCTCGTCAAGGCCACTAGCATAATCAAGGACGAGTCTCACCCTGGCCACTCCCTGTTCTCTCCTCTCCCATCGGGCAAAAAGGTATAGATGTGTGAAAACGCATACCTCCAGATTCAGGAACAGTTTCTTCCCAGCTGTTATCAGGCAAATTAACCATCCTACCACAACTGGAGAGTGGCCCTGAACTACTATCTACCTCATTGGACTTTAATGGACTTTGCGGGTTTTATCCTGTACTAAACGTTATCATGTATCTGTGCACTGTGGATGGCCCGAGTGTAATCATGTATTGTCTTTCCGCTGACTGGTTAGCACGCAACAAAAGCTTTTCACTGTACCTCGGTACACGTGACAATAAACTAAACTAAACTAAACTAAAGGCCACGCCTAGATTGGAGGAACAGCACCTCATATATCACTTGGGTAGCTTAGAACACAACGGTATGAACGTTGAATTCTCCCATTTAAAAAAATATATATATTTTTATTAGAAGCAAACATATTATGGTAAAGTATAGTTACATATTATAGTAAAAACTTTTCATATACATCATTCATACATTATTAACATTTTCAATTGTCGATTGATTCTGCTTCTAGTGTTTTTTTTATATAGATAGAAAGAGAGAGAAAGAGAAAAAAAAGAATTACAAATATCAAAAAAGAGAAAAGGTGGAATGAATTACTTATAATACGTCATTGGAGATAAGTTAGTAAATTATAAAGTATAACTTTTCATCTAATCCTGAGTTCAAGCTTCAGTTGGGTTTTCGCGCCGGGCCAATCTATCCCTTCAAATAGTTAATGAATGGAGCCCATATTTTAACAAAAAGTTCTTGTTTGTCCATTAAGACAAGTCTAATTCTTTCTAGATGTAGGGTCTCTGACATTTCCACAATCCACATTTTAATTGTGGGGGTTATAGGGCCTTTCCAAAATTTTAATATTATTTTTTTCCCAGTTGAATTCTCTCATTTTAAGTAACTTCTGCTAGCACTCCCCTCCCCCTCCCTCCTCGCCCCCTTTCTCCACCCTGGTTGTTTAACCTGTTCCACAATTCTCCACATTGTATCCCTCGAGATCACACCTTTCCAACGAATGGCCTACCCTGCCTGAGGTGAATTGCTGCTGGCCTAATTCATCCTAGTCTTTTCTCACAGCTCTTCCCCCCCCCCCCCCCCCATCCCCTATTCACAGTCTGAAGAAAGGTCCCGACCCAAAACATCATCTATCCTTTCTCTCTAGAGATGCTGCTTGACCTGCTGAGTTACACCAGCACTTTATGTCCATCTTTGGTATAAACCAGCATCTGCAGTTCTTTGTTTCAACATTATGGAAGCTGGCTGGGTCCATTTTGTCTGGTGTGTATTCTCCATCCCGGCTTTAATGGAGAAATATGTATTATCCATATAATATATTAGATATATTATATAAATTAACATTCCAGATTAAAGATTACTCTATATTATATAATTTTTACTTTAATGTTAGATATTAAAGCTTGTACTTTAATACATAATTATTTAATACTTAATACTTAATACATACCTACTGGACGTCCTCAGAAGTGTGTGAATGAGGCTGTATAAATGCAGATCAACCTGGAGTTGTCCTATGTCTACCTCTCCATATTCTATGACTTGATGATCCTTATGACCGTGATGACATTGCATTGAAGAACTGGAGGAGTCTAGTGAAGAGCGTGAACATGCTGAGAAACTGATGAAGCTACAGAGTCAGCAAGGAGACCAAGACGTATACAAACTTAAAGCACACGGTATTAGTATACAAACTTAAAGCACACGGTATTAGTATACAAACTTAAAGCACACGGTATTAGTATACAAACTTAAAGCACACGGTATTAGTATACAAACTTAAAGCACACGGTATTGGGGGTTCAGTATTGATGTGGATAGAGAACTGGTTGGCAGACAGGAAGCAAAGAGTAGGAGTAAACGGGTCCTTTTCACAATGGCAGGCAGTGACTAGTGGGGTACCGCAAGGCTCAGTTCTTTAATGATTTGGACGAGGGAATTGAATGCAACATCTCCAAGTTTGCGGATGACACGAAGCTGGGGGGGCAGTGTTAGCTGTGAGGAGGATGCTAGGAGGCTGCAAGGTGACTTGGATAGGCTGGGTGAGTGGGCAAATGCATGGCAGATGCAGTATAATGTGGATAAATGTGAGGTTATCCACTTTGGTGGCAAAAACAGGAAATGTAGATTATTATCTGAATGGTGGTCGATTAGGAAAGGGGGAGATGCAACGAGACCTGGGTGTCATGGTACACCAGTCATTAAAAGTAGGCATGCAGGTGCAGCAGGCAGTGAAGAAGGCGAATGGTATGTTAGCATTCATAGCAAAAGGATTTGAGTATAGGAGCAGGGAGGTTCTACTGCAGTTGTACAGGGTCTTGGTGAGACCACACCTGGAGTATTGCGTACAGTTTTGGTCTCCTAATCTGAGGAAAGACATTCTTGCCATAGAGGGAGTACAGAGAAGGTTCACCAGAATGATTCCTGGGATGTCAGGACTTTCATATGAAGAAAGACTGGATAGACTCGGTTTGTACTCGCTAGAATTTAGAAGATTGAGGGGGGATCTTATAGAAACTTACAAAATTCTTAAGGGGTTGGACAGGCTAGATGCAGGAAGATTGTTCCCGATGTTGGGGAAGTCCAGAACAAGGGGTCACAGTTTAAGGATAAGGGGGAAATCTTTTAGGACCGAGATGAGGAAAACTTTTTTCACACAGAGAGTGGTGAATCTCTGGAATTCTCTGCCGCAGAAGGTAGTTGAGGCCAGTTCATTGGCTATATTTAAGAGGGAGTTAGATGTGGCCCTTGTGGCTAAAGGGATCAGGGGGTATGAAGAGAAGGCAGGTATAGGATACTGAGTTGAATGATCAGCCATGATCATATTGAATGGCGGTGCAGGCTCGAAGGGCCGAATGGCCAACTCCTGCACCTATTTTCTATGTTTCTATGTTTCTATACCTTACTCCAGAAGATTAAGAACCCAGCTCAGAAAATATTAATTTCCCTAACTTCAAGCAACCCTCTCTGTGTCCTTCCCCCACCCTAGTTCTCTGACTAGTTTCATTGTCCTCCTGATTAATTTCACTGATTGCATGTATCGTTGTCACCTTCCCCTCAGCCAACAATGAACCAATCTTCATTTCTTTGAACATCGTCTGCTTTGATCTGCCAATTTCACGCCTTAACCTTCCAGATCTCTAGTGCCCCCCCCTCTCTTCATTCCCAGTCTGAAGAAGCTTCTCAACCCAAGACATCACCCATCCCTTCTCTCCAGAGATGCTGCCTGGCCCGCTGCGTTACTCCGGCATTTTGTGTCTATCTTCAGATCCCGGTGAATGGGGAAGTGGTTTGGATGCAATGGTCTGCTCTCTGGAGTTGGAGTAGAGTGTGAACCCCAGAAGGGTGTGAAGGAGGCTGTATAAATGCAAGGGTTTTGTTCTTTTAGCAAGTTCCCAGTGGGTGGCAGAGACTGGTGCTGGCTGCAAAAACAGCTAATAACTGCAGTTAATGGAAATCCCAGGTGGTTCTCATTGCTCTGGGAAAAATGTACAGTTTCAACAAGAAACAAGAATTGGACTGTTTTCTCCGTAATTGACAACTCACTAATGGGATCACATTCTCCGAAATCCACGCTTTAAGGCCCTGAGGTTTGGCCAGCAGTGATTCATTACGGAGAAAACAGGCAATCTCTGTTTTTAATTAAAAGAGGAATTTCACTCCTCTTTCATTCCACCTCCCCATTGATTCCGGCTCTTTGAGTATATCTATTACTTTGAGCACTTTCCCTGGGCTGCCGGTGAGACTTCAGCAGATACATGCCAGTCCCACCTGTAACTCCACCCTCACATGGCTTGTACCTTAAAGGTTCACAACTTATTGATGTAGATCGTAGGGTACTGCCAATATCTGAATGCTAGCTTTACTTTAGTTTGGAGATAGGGCGTGGAAACAGGCCCTTCGGCCCACTGAGTCCATGCCGACCAGCGATCCCCGCGCGCTTACACTAAATGCATCTGCAATTCCTTGTTTCCACCACCCAAAGTCTGCTGCTGTATGGTATGGTATGATATGGTATGCTTGCCTTCATCAGTCGGAAAAAGGAGTGTAAGAGTCAGGAAGTCATGAAGCAGTTTTATAGGACTTTGGTTAGGCTGTATTTGGAGTATGTGTGCAGTTTAGTTTAGTTTCGTTGAGAGATCCAGTGTGAAAACAGACCCTTCGGCCCACTGTGCCTGTGCCGACCAGTGATCCCCGTACACTAACACTCCTTACCCACCAGGGACAATTTGCAGTGTTTACCGAAGCCAATTAACCTACAAATCTGTATATCTTTGGAGTGTGGGAGGAAACTGGAGCACTCGGGGAAAACCCACATGGTCATACAGAGGATGTACAAACTCCATACAGACAGCACCCATAGTAAGGATTGAACCTGGGTCTCTGGCGCTGTAAGGCAACAACTCTACCGTGCCAACTTACTTGTGCTATGTATACTGATGCTAAGTATTACAAGGCGCATGTTCCAGGCCAGAAACTAAAGAGGTGGAACATTATAAGACATTTTCTTACCTGAAGCAGGCAGTCGTGATTATTGGGAAGTAATTCACCCTTAGTGTTTGGTGTAAAGTGTATGCAAGTGTGTTGGCTGTGGTTGTATTGATTAATTGAGTGATTGAAAGATATATGGTATAGTAATATATAGATATAAGATATAGTATAGATAGTCTCATTCAGTCCCCGAGTCCATGCTGACCATTGATCAGGCCGTCTGCCCATGTCCTCCAGATATGCTGCCTGACCTGCTGCGTTACTCCAGCTCTTTGTGCTTTACATGAGATTCCAGCATTGGCAGTTTGTTGTGACTTTATATTTAGTTTAAAGTTTAGAGAAAGCTGCTTGTCTTTGGAATGTGGAAGGAAATGTAAGCACCTGGAGGAAACCCACAGAGTCATGGGGAGAATGTACAAACTCTGTACAGACAGCACCCCATAGTCAGGATCGAACCTGGGTACCCCATGAATTTCATGTGAGCAAGGCATTTCATTGCACCCTGGTGCACGTGACAATAAAGTAATCTGAATCTGAATCTAAACCTGACCCTGTCAAGTCATTTAAAAATGTATGTTCCAATGAGAACATCCTCCGATTAGTTTATTGTCACGTGTACCGAGGTACAGTGAAAAGTTTTTTGTTGCCAGCGAACCAGTTAGCGGAAAGACTACACATGATTAGAATCGCGTCGTCCAAAATGTACAGATACAGGATAAGGGGAGTACAGGGCCTGTCCCACTGTACGAGGTAATTCAAGAGTTCTCCCGAGTTTCCCCTGATTCGAACTCGGAGAATTACGGTTTTATCCACTCGTAGGTACACGGGGCTCTCGTGGACATTTTTCAACATGTTGAAAAAACTTCACGAGCTTAAGGCATTTCCCGAGTACCTGCCATTAGCATTACGAGCCATTAAGAGACATCCCGAGCTCCGACGTACCCGCTATGTACATTCTATGTACGTACCACGGGTTTGATTTTTTAAACTCGGGAGAGCTCTTGGGTAAACTCGTATAGTGGGACAGGTCCTTAACACTTAGTGCAAGGTAATGTCTAAAGCCCGATTAAGGATAGTCTGAGCATCTCCAATGTTCGAGGGAGGTGGTAGCTCAGAACCTCTTAGTTGTTGATAAGATGGTTCAGTTGCCCAATCTTTGGAAGCATTGATGTTTAGATTAGTTTAGTTTTAGTTTAGAGATTAAACATGGAAACAGGACCTTCAGTCCAAAAGGTCCATGCCGACCAGCGACCCCCACACACTAACACTATCCTACACACACTAGGGCCAATTTATAATTTTACCAAGCCAATTAACTTACACATCTGTAGGTCTTTGGAGTGGATTTCTCATCGAATTTTTATTTCATACTGTAAACAAGATTCAAAGTGAAAAGAAATATAAAATATGGACTTCCGGTGGCGCCATGGAGCACTAAGGCGCGGCATTGAGCTTCTCTCCTGCAAAAATTGCAAAAAAGCCGTTTTAAAGTCAGTACCTATTAAAAAAAAACTCACCGGAGCTGCTTGATGTCGTGTAAAGGTGACATCATCAGAAGGTGACGTGAAAATCCGGGAGATTAACGGTAAAAATCGGGAGTTTTACATGAGCAAAGAAAAAGGCTCAAGGGCACCTAAGAAAAACACTATTAGTCTTCAGCTCGAGAAAGTATTAGATACTCTGCAAATGACAGAAGAAGGCTCAGAAGAAGAAGAATCTTACAGCCAAGGGTCTCTGCTTGAAATGGCGACAAAAGGAGACAAGAAGGAGAAGGAGGTAAAACAAATGCTTTTAGAAATGACTGCTACAATTAATATTACACTGGAAAAGTTGCAGAATATGGAGTCTCATATGGAGAGTAATAGGCAGAGTATGGAGACTAATATGGAGAGAATTTCTCAAAAAATTGATAATACTTGCAGTGAGTTAAAAGAAATGAAGAAGCAATATAGAATCGAAAATGATTATAACAAGAAATTTAAAGATGTGAAGGATGATATTGGAAAACTGGATGAAATAATGGAAGAGATGGAGAATGAGATAAAAGAGATGGTCACGGAAATAAGGAGTTTGAAAAAATCACAGAAAACTGAAGAGGAAAAATGGAAGAATGACTGACAAATGTCTGGACTTAGAGGCGAGATCTCGAAGACAAAATCTGTGGATTCTCGGAGTAGAAGAAGGACGAGAGGGACATGAATCTCAAGCATGTACTTTCGTTACTGATTTACTCAAAGATGTCTTTAAACTATCGGAAGAACCAAGAATAGACGTCGCTCACCGAGTTGGACGTGTTGCAAGAGGAACAAATTATTCAAGACAGATAATTGTGAAATTCCGTGATATCTCTTCAGTGGAATTTATATTGTATCCATGGGAAGAAGCTGACATACGTGGGGATAATATTCGAATTTTCCGTGATTACCCACCTGAGGTAGTCCGGAGAATGAAATTGTTCACACCGGCAAGACACACTCTGAAGGATGTTCCCCGGAGTTAGATATGGGATCGTTTTTCCTGGAAGTATGAAGGTGTCTTATAACGGCACTGAACGCTCATTTACAGATCCCAGAAAAGCTTTAAAGTATGCAGAGGATATCGTAAAGAAAACATCGGGGGAAGCTGTCGACAAGGAAGAAGATTGAACTTTTTAATTCTTATGATAGAGTTTTGAACTGGTTAAAATGGCAGAGCTTTCCAGACAATTATAAAGCTTATCTCTCTGGAATGTGTTATTCTGAGAGCGCTGGCCATATTTCACCTTGAACGAAAAGCTCAAAGTTTAACCCTTTGGTACCTGCTTGTATGGTAGTTAACCCCTTGGTACCTGCTTGTATGGTGTTGGTACCTGCTTGTATGGTAGTTAAAGAATGGGATATTATGTAAGAATCCTGGGTGGATATATATGGTAAAGTTTAGATTAGATTAAGATTAGATAAATTGGAAAGACATATTTATATTACTAAAAGTCTGATCTTGACCGCTTTTGGCCCACTGTGCTGCGATTTCCGAGAGAACGCCGCCACCTACGGCCGTCATTTTTGGCCACCTCGATCAGAGCGCATGTCTGCCTTCCTGGACCAGAGTATTTTTCCCATCGATGAAAAATCAGAGAGGAATTAATGTTTTTAAAAAAATCCACCTTTTCTCTGGTGCCCCTGCTGGAGGGAGGGGGAAGGACTATAAAACCAGGAAGTGGTGTGCCTCAATCAGTCTCTGCAAGATGGAGCTCTGAGCTCTGAATGACACTGAACAAATGTCTACACAGCTGTGAGTACCCTTAATGTGGTTTGAAAATGAAAATATGGTTAGTTTGAAGTAAAAAAGCACTGCCTGCAAATGGTTGTTTGAGAGGTTTGGGTTGAAGTAAAAAGGAACTCTCTCTCTCTCTCTCTCTCTCTCCCCTCCTCTCTCTCTCCCTATCCCTCTCTCTTTCTCTCTCTCTCCCCCACTGTCTCTCTCCATTTCTCTCTCTCTCTCCCCTCCTCTCTCCCCTCCTCTCTCCCCACTCCCCATCTCCTCTCTCCCCCCCCTCTCCTCCCCCCTCTCCTCTACCCCCCTCTCTCATCTCCCCCCCTCTCCTCCCCCCCTCTCCTTTCCCCCCTCTCCGCTTCCCCCTCTCCTCTCCACCTACCCCTCTCCCCCCTCCCTCTCCTCTCCCCCCCTCCCTCTCCTCTCCCCCTCCCCTCTCCCCTCTCCCCCTCTCTCTCTCCCCTCTTTTCCCCCCTCCTCCCCTCCATCCCCTCCCCCACCGTCCCTCCCCTAAACCCTCCTCCCCTCCACACACCCCTACCCCCCTTCCCTCCACCCTCCCTGCTCCCCACCTCTCCCCCTCCCCTCACCTCACCCCCTTCTCAGCACACCCTCTCCCCCCCTCTTCCCCTCCCCTCTCCCCTCTCTCCCCTCCTCCCCTCCATCCCCTCCCCCACCCTCCCTCCCATCCCTAAACCCTCTCCCCTCCACACCCCCTACCTTCTTCCCTCCACCCTCCCCCTCCCTGCTCCCCACCTCTCCCTCTCACCACCCTCTCAGCACCCCCTCTCTCTCCCCCTCACTCTCAACCTCTCTCTCTCCTCCCCTCCTCCCGCACCTTTTCGCATCGATGAAAAATCAGAGAGAAATTAATGTTTAAAAAAAATTCACCATTCTCTCTGGTGCCCCTGCTGGAGGGAGGGGGAGGGACTATAAAACCAGGAAGTGGTGTGCCTCAATCAGTCTCTGCAAGATGGAGCTCTGAGCTCTGAATGACTGAACAAATGTCTACACAGCTGTGAGTACCCTTAATGTGGTTTGAAAATGAAAATATGGTTAGTTTGAAGTAAAAAAGCACTGCCTGCAAATGGTTGTTTGGGGGGGTTTGGGTTGAAGTAAAAAGGCACTCTCTCTCTCTCTCTCCCCTCCTCTCTCTCTCCCTATCCCTCTCTCTTTCTCTCTCTCCCCCCCCTGTCTCTCCCTTTTTCTCTCTCTCACCCTTTCTCTCTCTCTCTCCCCTCCTCTCTCTCCGCACCTCTCCCCCCACCTCCTCTCCCCCCCATCTCCTCTCCCCCTCTCCTCTCCCCCCTCTCCTCTCCTCTCCCCCCCTCTCCCCCCCTCTCCCCCCCCCTCTTCCCCCCACCCTTCTTTCTTCCCCCCCTCTCCACCCCCTCTCCCCCCCCCCCTCTTCCCCCCCTCCCCTCTTTCCCCCCTCCCCTCTTTCCCCCCTCCCCTCTTTCCCCCCTCCCCTCTTTCCCCCTTCCCCTCTTCCCCCCCTCTTCTCCCTCCCTCTTCCCCCCCTCTTCCCCCTCCCTCTTCCCCCCCTCCCTCTTCCCCCCCCTTTTCCTCCTCTCCCCCTCTCCTCTCCCCCCCCTCTCTCCTCACCCCCTCTCTCCTCTCACCCCTCTCTCCTCTCCCCTCTCTCCTCTCCCCCTCTCCTCTCCCCCTCTCCTCTCTCCCCCTCTCCTCTCTCTCTCCCCTCTTTCCCCTCTCTCTCCCCTCTCTCCCCTCTCTCCCCTCCATCCCCTCCCCCACCGTCCCTCCCCAAAACCCCCCTCCCCTCCACACACCCCTACCCCATTCCCTCCACCCTCCCTGCTCCCCACCTCTCCCCCTCCCCTCACCTCACCCCCCTCTCAGCACACCCTCTCCCCCCTTCTTTCCCCCCCTCTTCCCCCCCCCTCTTCCCCCCCTCATCCCCCCCCCTCTCCCCCCCCCTCTTTCCTGAAAAAATGTGATATACAATTTATTACAAAAAAAAGAACCAAATATAAATCTTGATTGTGCTTAAAAAAATTATGGTATCTAAGAAAAGATACCTTAAAGACGAATAGCCATCAATGATGGCAAAAAAATTATAGACCTCCATGATGTTGGTATACATTGAGCTCCTCCCCCTTGGTAGAGCCTCATAAAAAGTTACATACCGTTTCATATTTTGTCTTTTCTTATATGAATTTATCAAACCAGCACCAGTGAAAGCCGAAAGAAATCAGGAAAAGACATAAGAAGTAAAAAAACAAATATAAAACACAACATATACACGATTATATAAGTATACTAGACCAAGTGCAGACCCATTGGGTCTGTACCCCCAACGTGCGGTTGTGGGGGGGGAGGCGGCATGCAGCGTCACACACACTAACTATCCCCCCCCCCCCGCACTCACGCTAACTTGGGATGACCACCCAACTCCCAGAATTCTGAGGTATTTGGTTGCACCATATGATTCAGGAATACTATCTTGATTTACAATGCAAGATGATAGACAAATAAAGAATGGAGGAATTACATTCTGTAGTTGGAATATAAGGGGTGCCAACGAACCAATTAAGAGGGGTAAAATTTTTGCCGAACTAAAATCTTTGAAAAGCGACATAATGTTTTTGCAGGAAACGCACATGAAACAACAAACACAAATGAGATTAAAGGCGAAGTGGATAGGCCAAACATACTACTCATTTACTTCTAAATCTAGAGGTACGGCTATTCTTATTCGAAAAGGTATACCTTTTAAATTAAAGAATACTATATCAGATAAAGAGGGAAGGTATATTATAGTTTCGGGAGAAATTTATGCAACCCCACTAACTATGATAAATATTTACGCTCCGAATTTTGACAACCCCCAATTTTTTGATAAAATTATAGATATAATATCAGAGTTTAATTACCAAAATGTGATAATAGGGGGGACTTCAACTGTGTTTTAGATTCATATCTAGATAAATCAGCAAAATAAAGGAGGAGTAATATAAAATCTAAGACTAGTGAACTTCTAAATACATATATAAAAAAGACTAATATAATAGGATGTATGGAGATCTGCTAATCCAGTTGGAAGAGAATATTCGTTTTACTCTTCGGTACATAAAACTTATTCAAGAATTGCTTATTTTTTAGTGGATATGAAATTAATGCCATATACAATCAATCCAACATACCACATTAGTAGTATCTCAGATCACTCTCCGTTGACATTTTCAGTAAAATTTGGGGGAATGCCGGGTAAAAAATCTTTTTGGAGGTTTAATACACATATTTTAAATGACTTACAAGGCTATCAATATTTAAAACAACAAATGAAACTTTTTTTTGATACAAATGATACACCAGGTACCTCGCCTTCTTTACTATGGGAAACCTTTAAGGCATTTATTAGAGGAATTATAATTTCATATCAAAGTTTTCAAAATAAAAAGAATAAGACAGAACAAATGTTGTTAGAACAAGAAATCAGGGAGTTAGAGTTAGATAATGCTAAAGATTCCACGACAGATAAACACAATAAGATAATATTACTGAAATTTAAACTTAATCGAATTTTATCGGCAAGAGTAATAAGACTATTCCAAATTACAAAACAGGAACATTTTGAGTTTGGTGACAAACCACATAAGCTTTTAGCTCGCCAATTGAAAAAACAAGAAAAGGAAAATACTATAACTAAAATTAAATCAGAGAAAGGTGAATTACTAATACAGGTGCACAACCTTTTATCCGAAAGCCTTGGGACCAGACACTTTTCGTAATTCAGAATTTGTCGGTCTTCGGAATGGAAATTTTTTAGCGTAGATTTTAATGGCTGGCTCAGTGGTAGAGTGCTCGGCTCATATCCGCAAGGTCGCGAGTTTGCGCCTTGATCCCGGCAATAAACTCGGTCGCGAGTTTGAGTCTTCAATGTAGTTTTTTCTTGCAGAATAAATGTTTGTATGAAATGCAGTGTAGGAGAGGTGTACTGACTGTGTGGGCAGAACTTTGGAAGTGATTGCCCACCAGTCTAAAAAGCCGCGGTGTCTCCCTGTCCCTGGGATAGCAGGGGGCGATCAAACAGCACAATACCCCCCTCCCCCTCCAACTCCAGAGGAATCCGCTCCCCGATGGGCCACTACGGCGACAAGTGGCAGTATGCCCACAGCCCGAGCTGCGCCCCTTCATCCGCCACCCCAAGAACAAGACGTACCTTGCACACCATCAGCTTCTGATCCCTACGTGTTCCTCTGTAGTTGGAGCGGGGCTGGGCTGGAGTTGCTGCTGGCTGTGGGTCTCTGGGATCTCCGTGCTTGCAGTGGGCCTGGGGGTCGGTGTCCCGTTGGTCCTGACGTCTCCGGCCACCCCCCTGGACTGGAGCTGAGACTGGGAACTGTACCGCCCTTGCCCCCTCCCTCTGCAACTGCAAACAACCCCACTCTCCTGCAAGGGCGGTACAGTTCCCGGAGGATGGAAGGTGGCCGGAGACGTCAAGGCCAACAGGAACCCGCTCCCCGATGGGCCCCTACGACACCCCGAGCTGCGCCCCGTCATCCGCAACCCAGGTTCCTCTGTAGTTGGAGCGGGGCTGGGCTGGGCTGCTGCTGGCTGTGGGTCTCTGGGATCTCCGTGCTTGCAGTGGGCCTGGGGGTCGGTGTCCCGTTGGTCCTGACGTCTCCGGTGACTGGCACGGTCCTGCTGCAATCGCCGACGTGAAGACAGTGCAAAGCCCCCGCGCCGGTGCAATGGGCGGGGAGCTGGAGAGGGGAGGGAAGGGGTCACACACATGGCCGGGAAGCAGAGGGGTGTAGGTGGGGTGAATCTGAAGCGAGCGACAATCTGCTGCTGCCTGCCCCGCTGAGTTAAAAAGTTCCCACGCAAGACTCACGATACACTGTGTATCGTGAGTCTACCGTGGGAACTTTTTAACTCAGCGGGCAGGCAGCAGCATATTGTCAATTATTAACCCTCCCGCGCAATATACCCTCACCTTCTCTTTTATGAATGGGGATTTAGTTCCCCTTTCTTCGAGGACCGACCGGAGGTTCCGCTGTCACCTCTGCAGGCCGCCCTCGGTGAACGTTTTCAAGGACCTTTCTTCAAGGACCGAAAAAATGGCCGCTATTCGGAGGTTTTCGTTATTTGGATCTTCGGATAAAAGGTTGTGCACCTGTACTACCTAAAGATATTAATAATAGATTTGCTCAATTTTACCAAAATTTGTACACATCTAAAATTAAAATAGAAGATAGTAAAATCTTCCAAACCTGGACCTTTTGGAACAAGAGGAACTTGGAGCTCAAATTACAATCAAGAAATAGGTGAAACAATAAAATCGTTGAAAAATGGTAAGACACACCAGATGGTTTTAGTAATGAATTTTATAAAAAATTCCATGAGATAATGACCCCTTATTTATTTAATTTATACTCCCACGCTTTTAAAGAAAACAAACTACCTGAAACACTAACAGAATCAACTATTACGCTTATTCCAAAAAAAGATAAAAGATTTAGAAGATCCGGGCTCATACAGAGCTATATCACTTTTAAATACAGACCAGAAAATCTTAGCAAAGACTTTAGCAAGAAGTTTAAGCAAATACATTAGTAAATTGATAAACCCTGATCAAACGGGGTTTATACCCAAAAGATACTCATTTAATAATTTGAGACGCCTGTTTAATATAATGTACTCGCATAAAGTAGAGGAAGAAGATATATCAATTATTTCTTTGGATGCAGAGAAAGCATTTGATCAGGTAGAGTGGCAATACTTATATAAAGTACTGCAGAAATTTAATATGGGAGAGAATTTTATAACATGGGTAAAAATTATTGTATGATAAACCGATGGCAAGAATTTAAACTAACAACATGTTATCTCAAAAATTTCAACTATCGAGGGGTAATAGGCAGGGATGTGCGTTATCACCCCTGCTATTTGCCCTTATGATAGAACCTCTGGCTGAAAGTATAAGAATTCATCCGAATATTCAGGGCTATAATACTAGGGACTCAAAGAATAAAATCTCATTATATGCAGACGATATACTTTTATATATTACAAAGTCACAAACGAGCATACCAAATTTATTAAATTTAATACAATTCGGGTCTTTTTCTGGATATAGAATAAACTGGAATAAAAGTGAAATCATTACATTAAAACCTCAAGAACCTACACACTTATTGAAGTTCCCCTTTAAAATCGCAACTTGGGTATTCAGATTACTAGAAAATATAAAGCATTATTCAACCCTAATTTTATACCTTTATTAAATAAACTTAATACACTGATTAAATTTTGGAAAACACTTCCTTTATCATTATTAGGTAGAATTAGGTAGAATAAATGCAATAAAAATGATCTTCCTACCACAATTACTATACCTATTTCAGTCTATACCGGTATATATACCAAAATATTAAAAAAAAAATTAGAATCTAATATTACTAATTTTATTTGGGACTATAGATCACATAGAATTACAAAAAAACACTTATGTAAACCAAAAGAGGTCGGGGGACTTTCATTTCCGAATTTTATGTATTATTACTGGGCAGTGCATATTAAGAATATAATTTATTGGCTGGATAGTTCTACCCAACAGACAGAATGGATAAAAATGGAGAAAGAGGATTGTCATCCTTGTAATATAGGAACGATCCTCTTCTCCCCGAAAAAACTGAATAACACAATATATAAGAAGAACCCAATTATATATGGTACAATAAGAATTTGGAAACAAATAAAATTATCTTTAAAATTAAGAAATTTATCATTGTTAATGCCAATAGCGAATAACCCTTTATTTAAACCATCTCTTATTGATAAAACATATAACCAATGGGAAAGTCTCGGAATTAGAAGGATCGGGGATATGTACAAAATGGGAAACCTACTATCATTCCAACAATTACAATTAAAATTTAAACTGAAAAACAACCAATATTTTAAATATCTTCAGATTTGCGATTTCATGAAAAAATATATACAAGGATATCAAAAAATAACTCCTGAATTATTGGAAGAAGCAATGAATATTGAAGATGACTCACAAAAATTAATATCATATTTATATAATAGTATTCTAAATATAGACCTACCATCGACAGAGGTACTTAGAGAAGAGTGGGAACGGGAACTAATGATAAAAATTATGAAGGTTACATGGGAAAAGTACTTGATGTATATTCACAAATGTTCGATTAGTCTAACATCGGTAGTGGGGAAACTGCTAGAGTCAGTTATTAAAGATGGGATAGCAGCACATTTAGAAAGTGGTGAAATCATTGGACAAAGTCAGCATGGATTTACAAAAGGTAAATCATGTCTGACGAATCTTATAGAATTCTTCGAGGATGTAACTAGTAGCGTGGATAGGGGAGAACCAGTGGATGTGGTGTATCTGGACTTCCAGAAGGCTTTCGACAAGGTCCCACATAAGAGATTAGTATACAAACTTAAAGCAGTCCTTTTCACAATGGCAGGCAGTGACTAGTGGGGTACCGCAAGGCTCAGTGCTGGGACCCCAGCTATTTACAATATATATTAATGATCTGGATGAGGGAATTGAAGGCAATATCTCCAAGTTTGCGGATGACACTAAGCTGGGGGGCAGGGTTAGCTGTGAGGAGGATGCTAGGAGACTGCAAGGTGACTTGGATAGGCTGGGTGAGTGGGCAAATGTTTGGCTGATGCAGTATAATGTGGATAAATGTGAGGTTATCCATTTTGGTGGCAAAAACAGGAAAGCAGACTATTATCTAAATGGTGGCCGATTAGGAAAAGGGGAGATGCAGCGAGACCTGGGTGTCATGGTACACCAGTCATTAAAAGTAGGCATGCAGGTGCAGCAGGCAGTGAAGAAAGCGAATGGTATGTTAGCTTTCATAGCAAAAGGATTTGAGTATAGGAGCAGGGAGGTTCTACTGCAGTTGTACAGGGTCTTGGTGAGACCACACCTGGAGTATTGCGTACAGTTTTGGTCTCCAAATCTGAGGAAGGACATTATTGCCATAGAGGGAGTGCAGAGAAGGTTCACCAGACTGATTCCTGGGATGTCAGGACTGTCTTATGAAGAAAGACTGGATAGACTTGGTTTATACTCTCTAGAATTTAGGAGATTGAGAGGGGATCTTATAGAAACTTACAAAATTCTTAAGGGGTTGGACAGCCTAGATGCAGGAAGCTTGCTCCCGATGTTGGGGAAGTCCTGGACAAGGGGTCACAGCTTAAGGATAAGGGGGAAATCCTTTAAAACCGAGATGAGAAGAAATTTTTTCACACAGAGAGTGGTGAATCTCTGGAACTCTCTGCCACAGAGGGTAGTCGAGGCCATTGGCTATATTTAAGAGGGAGTTAGATGTGGCCCTTGTGGCTAAGGGGATCAGAGGGTATGGAGAGAAGGCAGGTACGGGATACTGAGTTGGATGATCAGCCATGATCATATTGAATGGCGGTGCAGGCTCGAAGGGCCGAATGGCCTGCTCCTGCACCTAATTTCTATGTTTCTATGTTTCTATTAATGTAAGACATAATCTAATTAAATTTAAAATTTTACATAGATTATATTATTCAAAAACAAGATTGAACAAATTTTATCCAAATATATCCCCCATTTGTGATAAATGTCTATCCCAAAACGCAACTATAACACACTCCTTAGTTTCCTGCATAAAACTTTATAGATTTTGGAGTGATATTTTCGAAATATTTACAAAATAATTCAAGATAAGAATGGAACCTAATACTGAAATGATTATATTTGGAGTAATGGAAGATGGGAATAAATTGAACACATCTCAAAATTTATTTTTTAACTATGGTTTAATAATAGCAAAAAAATTAATACTTAAATTTTGGAAAAATACATCAATATGAACGCTTAAAATGTGGATAGCAAGTATGTTGGACACCGCACATCTTGAGGAAATGCGATTCCTCCTAATGGATAAATCAGACCAATTCTTAACGAGTTGGTCTCCATTTGTCGTCTTTTTGGAATCATATGGTGCAACACAATCGTAAAAACTAACTGTTTCAGGACTGGACGAGGGTTAGTCAAGATTATAAACAATGATCTCTTTACCTTTTAAAAATTTTTTTTTTAATGTCTTATTCTCTTTTTTCTATTTTCTTTTTCTCAACTTTCTTTACTCATTCGTCTTTTTTCTTTTTCTTCACACACTATATATCTCACGCCTTTCTATCCTTTACTATCTAATTTCTTTTTCTTATTTTAATCTTTCTTTAATATAACAAAAAAAATAAGAAGCTGTACATAAAATGTATTATGAAAATATATATTAGGCACTTTGGTGCCATATGATTGTACTTACTTCTAATAAAATAAAATATATTTTTTTTTAAAGAAAAAAAAGAAATATAAAAGAAAATTAAACAAAAACTGGAGATGCTGAAAATCTGCTGAAGGGTCATGAAGCTGTTAGCTCTGTTTCTCCTCCCATAGATGCTGTCTGACCTGTAGAGCATTTCAGCAAGAAATGTTAACCTTAAAGAAAAGTATTTAATATGTTCGTTAAAATATATTAAACAAAATAAATAAACCTAGACGGGCGGAATTAGGAAAAATCGTTAGGAAGGTTGTTGGGCAACTGTTCTTTCCATGAAACATAGAAACATAGAAACATAGAAAATAGGTGCAGGAGTAGGCCATACGGCCCTTCGAGCCTGCACCGCCATTCAATATGATCATGGCTGATCATCCAACTCAGTATCCTGTACCTGCCTTCTCTCCATACCCCCTGATCCCTTTAGCCACAAGGGCCACATCTAACTCCCTCCTAAATATAGCCAATGAACTGGCCTTAACTACATTCTGTGGCAGAGAATTCCAGAGATTCACCACTCTCTGTGTAAAAAATGTTTTTCTCATCTCAGTCCTAAAAGATTTCCCCTTTATCCTTAAACTGTGACCCCTTGTTCTGGACTTCCCCAACATCGGGAACAACACCTTGAAAGAGCCTTATTGATGTAGTCCAGGCCATCATACAAACCAACGTCCCTTCCATTGACTCCATCTACACTTCATGCTGTCTTGGCAAGGACACCAGCAAAAGCAAGGCCGAGTCGCACCCTGGTCACTCGCTCTTCTCCCCTCTCCCATCTTGCAAGAGGTACAGAAGTTTAAAAATGCACACCCTCGGATTCAGGGACAATTTTCTCCCAGCTGTCATCTGGCAATTGAACCGTCCTATCAGCAACTAGAGAGCGGCCCCATCTACCTCATTGGAGACCCTCGGATTGTAATCATTTATTGCCTTTTCGCTGACTGGATCGCGCACAACTAAAGAAGCTTTTCACTTTAACTCAGTCCATGTGACAATATAAACTAAACTAAACCAAATTAAACTAAACTAAACTAAACTTAACTGTACAAATATGGACCCAAAATTTGCTGCGTAAAAATTGCCCATCTGATCACTCCCTAACAATTCTTTTTGTCAATGATCTTAAACAGGAGAAATAAAAATCAAAAGTAAATATGGTTCTATGGGTGACCATGTTTTAACTTTGATTGTTTTACCGATCTGCATCAACTTTCTTCGATCTCAATATTAATGTCAAATGTTCACCTTAATTGACTCAGTCAATGACATGACCAAAGCCTTGAGTAGAGTTGGATGTTGGCAGAAGGCCATTCACTGCACACAGAGCAGGCATGTAAAATACATTTTGATTAAACCAACAGTTATTGCTTTATTTATGAACTGCTTTGCCGTGCATTTTGCTGGGCATACAGCTGACGGTATTACAAACCAGAGGTCTAAACAGTCAATGCATCTTCAGATCCACAATGCATTGTTGAGAAATGGCATCTCCAGTAGGTGACGCCTGAATGGCACCTTGAAGCATTTACTTTACTGCTAATAATGGTAGGAATCTGCCCGCTCATTACTACTCCTGGTTAGTAAGGCAAGAGACAAGTCACCAAGTGATATACAGTTCTTAAAGTTACGTACGCACTCAGTATACACCGCATTGATGTTCATATTTGCCAAATTATTTACAGGAATGAGTGTATATACTCTAGGAAATAATAAAGTGCTGAAGGAACTCAGTGGAGCAGGCGGCATCTGTGGAGGAGTGGCGAATGGGTGGAGCTTTGATGCAGCATCAGTAAGTCAATATCTAGAGCAATGCTGTTGTTTCTGCACTGTATGATTCTGCATTTCCATTGCTCACTATCAATGGGACATTGGCAGCCTTGAGTTTTCCACTAACTTCCCTCACTAACTCCCGTCCTCTAAAAGTACAGTTCTGTAGAGAGGTGCAGAAACTGAAGCAGGAACTGGGTGCTGCTTATGCAGTTGCTGCCTGACCGGCTGAGTGTTTTAGTCGTCTTTGCTATGAATATGAATAACAGGATTTGGCCAGACATTAAATCCTTTCTCAGGGCTAGTGCAGCCTCAGCCTCTGCACCTCTTGCCATACAGCCGGGAGACAGGGTAATGAAAGATCAGAGACGGGGAATCGTGGCGATGGAGGGAGGAGGCGATTGTGGAGAACAGGGGTCGGAATGAGGGGGCCAGCAGTTAAAAATCCAGGATCATTTCAAAAGAGCAGCTGAGTGAGGGAACTGCAGATGCTGGTTTACACCAAAGATAGACATACAATGCTGGAGTAACTCAGCGGGTCAGGCAGCATCTCTGGAGAAAAGGAATAGGTGACGCTGTGGGCCTGAGACCCTTCTCAGTCTGAAGAAGGGTCTCGACCTAAATCGTCACCCATTCCCTTTCTCCAGAGATGCTGCCTGTCTCGTCGCATTACCCCAGCGTTTTGTGTCTATCCTGAAGTGTGTATATCTGGTTCAAGGCTGTGCTCTGGAGTACTTCAGTGAAAAATGTGAATTTTAAGGCAACATTTGTCCATTTGCTTTTGAAGGAAATAGCTGTTCTGGTAAAACTCAATTGTTTCTGTTAGACATGCAACATTTTAGTTAATGATAAACCAATACTCCTAAACTGGGTAATCAATGAAAGGCTTCCTAAGTGGCAGAGTACAAAATCCTGATTCAATAAATGGCGCAGAGAAGCATGATACGCTGTGAGATTAATATTAAAATCATACTTTAGATATATATCTGATTTGCTTTCATAGTGCCAGCAACATTATTGTGCAGTGTCCAGGAGGGATTGCTACTTATTGTCTATGTACCAGGCTTTTAAGAGTCCGTTATCAGATTTGAATTGATTACAACTCACTTACAAATTGTATTTTTGCTGATGTTCATATTTTTGTGAACTCATCTTCCCAAATATTGTTCAGATTCTCAACAGTGTGGAGATATGATTTAACAGGGTGGTTTGACTTGTAACAAACACACACAATTATCCGGAAATATAGAATAACCCAGTTTTTTTAACGTCTTCATTTACACCTAGTTGGTTGGCACGCATACTTAATGGAGAGTAAAATGCATTAGGATTGCTGACATGGCCATTCCCACGTTGGGAAGATTGCACTGTGGAGAATTGAGTATGTTGAGACGCTGCTAAAAGACTGCGCCTCATATTCCGCTTGCGTAGCCCGCAACCTAATAGCAAGAACATTGAATTCTCCAATTTCAAGTAGACTGCTCACTTCCTTCGCCTGTGCTAAACACCACTCTTCCACTATCCCTGTCACCCTGTTCCTTTCCACCTTCCCCTCATCTCCCATCCCTCCATCCTCCATATATTTTATTCCCCCCTCCCCCACGCTGTCCCCTGTCCCGTCCCCCCTCAGGTTTTACATTTTATTCTCTCTCTTCATCCTCATCTGACACCCTTTTGTCTCAATTTCACCTGAGGCATTTGTCACAATCTCCACCCAACTCATAAGTTCATTAGTTCAAATTTTCTAGGAGCAGAATTAGGCCATTCGGCCCATCGTCTGCTCTGCCATTCAAGCATGGCTGATCTATCTCTCCCTCTCAACCCCTTTCTCCTGCCTTCTCCCCATAATCCCTGACTCCTGTACCAGTCAAGAATCTGTCAATCTCCGCCTTTAAAAATATCCATTGACTTGGCCTTCACAGGCACCTGTGGCAATGAATTACGCAGATTCACCATCCTCTGAATGAGAATCTTGGAGTGAGAGGGTTGAGCAGCAAAAGAGAGCGTGGCCAGGGTGGTGTGAATCTATTAGCTGCCTTCTTGATGTAGGGTGTCCCATAGAACTCTTAATCACGGGGAGCACAATACTCGTATTGGATTAGACAATGGACATATTGCATTGGTCAGGAGAAGTGTCTCAATACGAAACGTCACCTATTCCTTTTCTCCAGAGATGCTGTCTGACCCACTGAGTTACTCCAGCTTTTTGTTTCTATCTTTGTATTGGACCATGTCCACCATTTTAGTTTAGTTTAGTTTAGTTTAGAGATACAGGGTACGGTATTACAATCCAGAGGTCTAAATAGTCGATGCATCTTCAGATCTCTCTTCGGCTCGCCGAGTTTGCAGCGACCAGCAATCCCCGCACTCATTAACACTGTCCTACGCTCACTAGGGACAATTTACACATACACCAAGCCAAACTAACCTGCATACCTGTACATCTTTGGAGTGTGGGAGGAAACCAAAGATCTCTGAGAAAGCCCACGCGGTCACGGGGAGAATGTATAAACTCCATACAGACAGTACCTTTAGTTGGGATTGAACTGGTGTCTCCGGTGCTGCAAGCACTGTAAGGCAGCAACTGTACCACTGCTCCACCGTGCCGCCCAGCCTTTTCTGCAGCCTCCTTCATTTATCAGCGTTCGATTTACAGAACCAAGCCAATGACGTAACGAGTGACTACATGGGTTTCCTGTGGGTGCTCTGATTTCCTCCCACAACACAAAAACGTGCAGGTTGGGGGGCTAATTGTCGACTGTTAAATTGCCCCTGTCATGCAGATGAATGGTAGTTTGTAGGAGGTGGGGTGGAGTTGACGAATGTGTGCAAAATAAAACGGATTAGCGTAGGACTAGTTTAAAGATGGACACGTGAAAGTCACTGCAGACTCGGCGGGGACCCTGCTGCATCTCTCTATAACACTTTGAAGTGGGCAAAATAGGTCAAATTTAATTTCCTATGTACTAGGCTATCTTGTACTCAACAGGTTTAAATCTGGTATCTCTCAAAAATGACAAAGCTATAAAAAATGAGCACAATTAAACCACCTCTGCCAATAAACAAATGTAAGCACAGAGTTATTGATCACTTGTGTAGTAAGGAGCCAGAAGCTGGTTTACACAGTAAATAGACACAAAATGCTGGAGTAACTCAGCGAGACAGGCAGCATCTCTGGAGAAAAGGCATAGGTGACGTATGGGGTGGAGACCCTTCTTCAGACTGAGAGTCAGGGGAGAGGGAGACTAGTGGTGTGAAAAAGTACCGAACAAATGAATGAAATGTATGAAAGGGACAAATCAAAGCCAGCATCGATGATCAAGGACCATTGTTGGCTGTGGAGAAGGTGATAACAAGTGATACTAAGAGTGAAACTAAGCAGGACGACAATGAAACCAGTAGGACAACTCAGGTGGGGGAGGACAAAGAGAGGTACAGGTCATAAGTGATAGGAGCAGAATTATATACGTCTCCTCTATAAGGTCATAAGGTCATAAGTGATAGGGGAAGAATTAGACTATTTGACCCATCATCAATTCTGCCATTCAATCATGGCTGATCTATCTCTCCCTCCTAACCCCATTCTTCTGCCTTCTCCCCATAACCCCTGACACCCGTACTAATCAAGAATCTATCTATCTCTGCTTTAAAAATATCCATTGACTTGGCCTCCACACCTCTGTGGCAAAGAATTCCACAGATTCACCACCGTCTGACTAAAGAAATTCTTTCTCATCTCCTTCCTAAAGGAACATACTTTAATTCTGAGGCTATGGCTTCTAGTCCTAGACTGTCCCACTAGTGGAAACATCCTCTCCACATCCAATCTATCCAAGCCTTTCACTATTCTGTACGTTTCAATGAGGTCCCCCCTCATTCTACTAAACGCCAGTGAGTACAGGCCCAGTGCTGAAAAACGCTCATCATATGTTAACCTACTCATTCCTGGGATCATTCTTGTAAACCTCCTCTGGACCCTCTCCAGAGCCAGCACATCCTTCCTCAGATATGGTGCCCAAAATTGCTCACAATATTCCAAATGCAGCCTGACCAGCGCCTTATAGAGCCTCAACATTACATCCCTGTTTTTGTATTCTAGCCCTTGTGAAATAAATGCTAGCATTGCGTTTGCCTTCTTTACTACAGATTCGACTTGCAGATTAACCTTTTGGGAATCCTGCACCAGCACTCCCAAGTCCCTTTGCACCTCCGATTTCTGGATTCTCTCCCCATGTAGAAAACAGTCTACGCCTTTATTCCTACTACCAAAATGCATGACCACACTTTGTTACACTATATTCCATCTGCCACTTCTCTACCAACTCTCCCAACCTGTCCAAGCCCTTCTGCAGAATCTCTGCTTTCTCTAGTGTTCAAAAGGGAACTGCAGATGCTGGAATATCGAAGGTACACAAAATTGCTGGGGAAACTCAGCGGGTGCAGCAGCATCTATGGAGCGAAGGACATAGGCGACGTTTCGGGCTGAAACCCTTCTTCAGCACCTCATATTCCGTCTGGGGACCTTGCGTCCGTATGGCATTAACATTGAATTCTCCCAATTTTGCTAGCCCTTGCTGTCTCCTCCCCTTCCTTAACCCTCTAGCTGTCTCCTCCCACCCTCCCATCCGCCCGCCCTCGGGCTCCTCCCCCTCCTCCCCTTTTCCTTCTTTCTCCCACCCCCCATCAGTCTGAAGAAGGGTTTCGGCCCGAAACGTCGCCTATTTCCTTCGCTCCATAGATGCTGCTGCACCCGCTGAGTTTCCTCAGCAATTTTGTGTACCTCTGCTTTCTCTACACTGGCTGCCCCTCCACCTACTTTTGAATCATCTGCAAACATGGCCACAAAGCCTTCAATGCATGGGTTACTTGAAATTAGAGCAATCAATATTCATACCGCTGGGTTGTAAGCAAAATATGAAGCGCTGTTCCTCCGATTTTAATTTGGCCTCACTCTTGTTGTACATTGCTACTTAGTTGCAGAGCCTTGCTGCAAATTTGAGAAATCATATACCAGCCACGTAGCCCTTTTAAGAATGATTGCTTGGCCGCAACTCCATAACCAGCTGCCCACTAAAGGGTGTACAGTACAACTTTCATTGATTCTGTAATCCAATGTAAAGTTTAAAAATGCAGAAATGTCTTGTCTGATAAACTTGGCTGATGTGTAGTTGCCAGCTGTGTACCCATGGAATACATACTCCTTTTGGCAGTGGAGACATTAAAGGGAAGCATCATTTAAAAAAAGAAAATAAAGGGGCGGCACAGCGTTGGTTGCCAGAGATCCGGGTTTGATCCAGACTATGGATGCTGGTCTATACAGAGTTTGTACGTTCTCCCTGAGACCGCATGAATTTACCCCGGATTCTCCGGTTTCTTCCCACACTCCAAAGACATGCAGATTTGTAGGTTAATTGACTTTGGTAAAGATTGTAAATTGTTCCTAGTGTATATGATGGTGCCAGTGTACGGGGATCGCTGGTCGCTACGGACGCGGTGGGCTGCAGGGCCTATTTCCGCGCTGAATCTCTAAACTAAACTAAGCCATACTGAGGAAGGGTTTTGGCCCGAAACGTCGCCTATTTCCTTCGCTCCATAGATGCTGCTGCACCCGCTGAGTTTCCCCAGCAATTTTGTGTACCTAAGCCATACATACGTCCAATTAGATGTAACATTCCTCATCTTGATTGCATTCTCATAGTCTTGCAGTTTGGGATTTAGCATCTTTCCAACTTAATACAATCTATTGTAAGCAGGAAACTCTTGTATTGTATTAACGAATTGGTGGTCTGAGCTTGGGTCATATACAACATTGCTGTTGACTTACCCTCACAGATATCCTGAGCCCTGATATCTTTTTCCTGCTTTGGCTTCTGTACAGCTTGGATTCTGTACAGATGCATTCCCTGCTGTATCCTCCCACACTGGCTGAACAGTCTGTTTCCTTGCCTTCCTGTAAGGCACCAGGGTCTTGTTTGCAAACCTGGCTTTTCTTGCTCTCGTGAGCACCTTTCATTATCTAAGTGGCCTTAGGTAAGCACGTGGCAGTGCGGGGAGTAGAGCAATATGGATCATGTACAGGCAGGGATTCACAGCGGGGCAGCGGTAGAGTTGCTGTCTTACAACGGCAGAGACCCAGGTTCCATCTTCACTACAGGTGCTGTCTGTACTAAAGTTTAGTTTAGTTTGGATTTACAACATGGGAACAGGCCCTTCAGCCCACCAGGTCCACGCTGACCATCGATTCACACTAGTCCTATGTTATCCTCCACTCCCTACATATTAGGGCCAATTTTGCCGAATGGCCTGTTTCTATGCTATATGACTGTATGACTCTCTGACACTGACATCATTCATGGAAGATTCATTGTGAGGCAAGAGCTGCAGGACAGGGACAGGCCATTCGGCCCATCGAGTCTGTGCTGACCAGCGATCACCCCGTACACGAGCACTATCCTACACACTGGGGACAATTTAATTTTTGTTACTGAAGCCACTTAACCTAAAACCTGTGTGTCTGGAGTGTGGGAGGAAACTGGAGACAACCCACACGCTGTCTAATTCATGTTTTATAAAGTTACAACATAGGAGCGGCATGGTGGCACAGCAGTAGAGTTACTGCCTCACAGCGCCGAAGATACAGGTTAGATCCGGACCATGGGTGCTGTCTGTATGGAGTTTGTACGTTCTCCCCGTGACCTGTGTGGGCTTTCTCCTGGTGCTCAGGTTTCCACCCACACTACAAAGACATACAGGTTTGTAGGCTAATTGGCTTTGGTAAAATTGTCAATTGCCCCTAGTGTGTAGGGCATCGCTGGTCGGTGCGGACTCGCTGGGTTGAAAGGGCCTGTTCCCGTGCTGTAACTCTAAACTAAACTAAAACAAGGTGAGATCAGTTTAACTTAAGTCATGATGCAGCTCTATAGGACTTTAGTTAGGACGCATTTGGAATATTGAGTGCAATTCTGGTTGCCAAATTACAGGAAATATGTGGAGGCTTTAGAGAGGATGCAGAGGAGGTTCACCAGAATGCTGTCTGACCCACTGAGTTACTCCAGCACTTTGGATCTTTTTTTGTAAAGTAACATCTGCAGTTCCTTGTATTTACTAAAAACTTCTCCTCCCTTGTGTCATTTGCATCATATTTCCAATGTTTGTCTCTGACTGCTTAAAGCTGCCACTGTTGTATCCTGGCTAAATCAGCCATGATCTTGTATCTCTCTGTTAGACCTCCTCTCAACTCCCTTTTCTCCATGGATAACAACATTAGCTTCTCTTAGATGGATGAGGAGGGGGGATTTCATTGAAACCGACCAGATAATGAAAGTCCGAGGTAAAGTAGGTGTGGAGAGGATGTTTCCAGTAGTGGGAGAGTCTAGGACCAGAGGGCACTGCCTCAGAATGAAGGGACGTACCTTCAGAAAGGTGATGAAAAGGAATTTCTTTAGCCAGTGGGTGGTGAATCTGTGGAATTCATTGCCACGCATATACCCAAATCATTTGGATATGTTTAAAGCAGAGATTTTGTTAAATTCTTGATTAGTAAGGCTGTCAAAGGTTACTGGGAAAAGGCAGGAGAATGGGGTTGAGAGGGAAATATAGAACAGCCATGAATTAGAATTAGATTAGAATTAGAATTAGAATTAGATTCCTTTATTGTCATTCAGACCTTTCGGTCTGAACAAAATTATGTTGCCTGCAGTCATACACAGAACCAATAAAAACAAAACATACAATAAACACAAATTAAACATCCACCACAGTGAGTTCACCAAGCACATCCTCACTGTGATGGAGGCAAAGCCTTAGTCTCCGTCTCTTCCGTCCTTGTTCTCCCTCTGCGCTGAGGCGATCGATCCAGGCCGGTGATGCCGCTCTCCAGTCCAGCGGACCTCCGTGGTGATGTCGCTGCCGCCGAAAGCCGGAACGCCGTCTCCACTCCGAGACGGCCTGCCACAGCATCAGCTCCTGGCAGCCACCCCAGCTCCAGGCCGCCGCCCCAGCTCCGGGTCCTGCAGTCTCCGCTCCGGGCCGCCGCCCCAGCTCCGGGTCCCGCAGTCTCCGCTCCGGGCCGCTGCCCCAGCTCCGGGCCGCTGCCCCAGCTCCGGGCAGCCGCCCCAGCTCCAGGCCGCTGCCCCAGCTCCGGGTCCCGCAGTCTCAGCTTCGAGCCCCGCTGCATCAGCTCCAGGCCGCCGCCAAAAGCCAGAACGCCGCACCAGCAAGTCGGGCCACCGCTGCCTCAGCCCCGAAGACGGCCAGCCTCTCGTTGGTGAGTCCTGGCTGGCTCTGCCTCCGGAGCCTCGGGGTCAGTCGCAGGCTGGAGGCCGCCAGCTCCACCATTAGGCCTCAGCGCAGATGGAGGCAGAGAAGGGGGATACGACACGAAAAAGTCGCATTCCCCCGAAGGAAGAGACAGAGAACATGTTTCACCCCCTCTAACACAACCCAACAAACTAAAACTTAACCAAAACAAGACAAAAAAAAACGACAGGCTGAATAGCGGAGTAGACTCGATGGGCTGAATGGCCTAATTCTGCTCCTATGTCTTATGTCATATAAATGTAAATAATGGTGATAACAGAATTGCTGTTCAGTCAAAGGTAAATTTGTTTTACCGATATCCGTTGAAGTTGATTAACTGCCATCTTAACCATTCTAGTTTATATGTGACAGAAGATATTATCATCTGGTATGTTTTATTTGTAGTTTATTCTTTCCTTGGACAATGAATGAACAGCATTGTTTAAGGAATGAGTAAACTTAAAGTTAAAACAATGCAAAAGAAGCACTGAAATATTGGCCTGAGATTTAAATAAAACATTTCAGATTGCACATGGAACATAACACAGTACAGCACTGGAACAGGCCCTTCGGCCCACTATGTCTGTACCAAACATGAAGCCAGGGACAACTAATCTCATCTGCCTGCACATGATCCATATGTAAGTTTGGTTAGTCACTGTGAAAAATTGTTCTCTGGGAGGAATAAGAAGAAGAATTATATTCTAATTAGAACAATAAGAATAAGAATGTTTTTTTTTAAATCTGCAGATGCTGGAAACCTGAAATAAAATCCGAAAAAGACTCAGACTTGAAATATTATAAAGTCATAGGGTCATAAGTGATAGAAGCAAAATTAGGCCATTCGGCCTATTAAGTCTACTCCATCATTCAATCATAGCTGATCTATCTCTCCTTCCTAACCCCATTCTCCTGCCTTCTCCCCATAACACCTGACACCCGTACTGATCAAGCGTTATATTAAGTGTTTCTGTTCCCACAGATGCTGCCTGACCTGCTGAGTGTTTTTGTCTTTTATTTGGGAGCAGGAGCAACTTTGTAAGTTCACAAAGCTGCAGTAGAGTTGCTGCCTCACAGCGCCAGAGATACGGGTCCAATCCTGACTACAGGTGCTGTCGGTATGGAGTTTGTACATTCTCCCTGTGACCCCGTGGGCTTTCTCCGGGTCCTCTGGTTTCCTCCCACACTCCAAAGATGTACATGTCTGTAGGATGATTGGTTTTGGATTTAAAAAAAGTACAATGTCCCTAATGTGTAGAATAGTAGCTGGTCGGCGCGGACTCAGTGGGCCTAGCGGCCTGTTTCCACGCTATATCTGAAGCCTAATCATCGTAACAATGACCTGCCCTCCAAAATATCAACTTATCTTTTCATCTTTCCAGGTGCTGATGGAAATACTGAGTGTCTCTGATATTTTAACATTGTCTCATCTTCGTGTTTGCGTTAATTTATCAACTTGTTTGTTGATTGATCAATCAATTGTTGTTTGACTGATTGATTGTTTGATTAATTGATGGAAAGATACCACATGGCCCCCTGAGTCCATGCCGATCATTGATCACCCGTTCACACTAGGTCTACGCTATCCCACTTTCACACACACTCCCTACGCCTTCGGGGGATTTTACAGAGGTCAATTAACCTGTAGACCCGCACGTAGTTGAGGTGTTGGAGGAAACCGCAGCATCCAGAGGAACCCCACGCGGTCACAGGGACAATGTGCAAACTCTCACATAGAGAGTACCCAAAGTCAGGATCAAGCCAGGGCCTCAGGCACTGAGCTATGCCACTGTGCCACCCTATTTATATTCCTGGTCAGTCATCGGTGAAAGTACTTTGTTTTTTCGAGATACAACATGGAAGCAGACCGTTCAGCCCAAGTTCATGCTGACACGTCGGAGAGCGAAGAGGTTCATCGAGTGAGCGAGGAAGGTCATTGGAATGCTGTCGGGGAGAGAGGAGGGGCCGCTGAGAATGACGTGGGCCCCGTGGGTGGGGAGGGGGAGGTGGTCTGCTGCCACATGCGGCAGCAGGCAGTAGATAGGACTTTGGTGAACTTCTGTAACTCGTCGGCGCCAAAACGTGCACAGCCCAGGTGAGGTCTGCTACATGGTTTTACCGGGTTGTAAGCAAAAAAAAAACATTTCACTGTACCTGGGTACATGTGACAATAAAGTATAATTGAATCATTGAAACATTCCTGGATTGACACAGCAAACAGAAAGATCAAAAGACCCACTCTTGCAATTATTGACTGAACACTCAGTTTGTGAGCAGTTTAAAATGATAAGTCACAACTGGCCATCTTGTATTATTAATTAAAGATGGTGCACAAGTGTTTGGAAATTGTGTTGCAGTTCAGATGCAGTTAAACTGGGATTATCAATAGAAGAAGGGGTTTGACGTCCATATCAATTGGATTTAAATTAATTTTGTCCATTCAGCTAGCAGAGTTGATTGTGTGTTAAGGAGCTAGCAATATTTTGATCAGGATTTATTAATTATTTATTGAGCATATGCAGACTCAGCATCAAGTGCATTATTATCACCATTCTTATTGTATTATTTCTCCCGTTGGTTTGGAGCAACATTGGGATGCTTACCATTTGTTTTGGGCATTCATGATGGCCCTTGAAATGGTGGTGAGTGCCCCATTGAACCACTTCCAATGAGTACTGTGTTCAGTATTGGTCACCATGTTATAGGAGAGATGTTGTTAAGCTGGAGTGGGTGCAGAGAAGATTTGCGAGGATGTTGCCAGGACTCGAGGGCCTGAGCTACAGGGAGAGGTTAAGCAGGCTAGGAATAAAACTTCACCCCTTAGAGCGCAAGAGGACGAGGGGTGATCTTATAGAGGTGACTCCACAATTGTGCGTTCCCATTAACCAGGGGTAACTTTTCACCCACTTGCTTAACAAACCCCAACTCATTTAAAGACTCACCATTCGCGAGGATGTTGCCAGGTCTTGAGGGCATGAGCTATAGGGAGAGATTAAGCAAGCTTTGTTCCTTGGCACTCAGGAGGATGAAAGGTGGTCCCAGGGCCGGATTTAGATGAAGATAGGCCCTAAGCTATTTCACTTGTGAGGCCCCCCCCCCCTCCCAATCCCCCCCCCTCCCAATCCCCCCCCCCCCCACGACTAGAGGACCATGACTACCCGACAGTGACAGTGTGACACTTTTAGACCCTACTGTATGTTGTCATTAAACAGTTGGTTTTAAAATACAGATTGGATTCACTGCGGAGCGGGCGATGCCTTACCTGGATCGCCGTTTGAAGCTCTGGAGTGTTGGTCCTGCTGCTTCAACATCACTGTGGTTTGCGGAGCTCCCAGCCTCGGGCCGCGCTGATTTCAACATCGTGGAGCCCAGGGATCACTTTGCCGCGGGCCGCCAGCGTGAATCTCCGCCCAGCTCAGCCTGTGGACTTTGGGAGCCGCGGTCTCCGGTAGGAAGTGGCCGATTACGGAAGTCCAAGCCGCTGAGAATGTTCTCCCGTTCTGAGGTCGGATGGTGACCCCAAATTTCATTGTACCAATTGGTGCATGTGACAATAAGTGTCTCTTGAATTAAAGTGGAATATTAGGAAATAAAGAAACTACAAATACACTAAGAGCAAAAATGTTTTTTTCTCGCCTTCTTCATAGCAAAATCATCCAGAAGTTCACCAAGATCTGTTTGTCTGAGTTTGTCACTCTCAATGCACATAATGCTCATTGCAGACAACCTCTCTTGAGACATTGTGGACCTTAATTCATTTTTAATTCTTTTGAGTCTGGAAAAAGACCTCTCTCCCGAGCAGTTGGTGACCATTAAGCTAAGAAACAGCCGCAAGATTGCTTCCACATTAGGGAAGGTCCATCTGAATTGCTTCCTTGTATATTATTTGATAACGGTCTGTATGAGACAGAGAGTGCTCTTCTGTATGCCTATGGCTTTGTCTCACATACGAGTGAAAGTGCAAAAATTCATCAGTACGTTCCAGGTCAACATCTTCTGGGTATGCTTCCATCAACAGTTCAACACCTTGCTGAATTTCTTGCTTAGATGCGGTCAGATTAGCAAGAAAGGAAAACTGTTGTGCAACTTCACTGTACACAGTACCTCTTCTTTTTAAATGTGTTTCAAGTGCATCTAGTATAGGAATAAAGGATTTTATCCAAAACTTATCTCTTGAAGAGAGTTTATCTAAAGCATCAGGACCAGGTGCACTTCCATCATTTCCTTGCCATTTACTTACTCTTTGTCTCCCTGTGACAGTTCTGTAGGTAACATTTGGAAAGGATGGCCTTTGCTTGTTGCTCAAGCTCATCAAAATCTTCTCTAATTTTGCTTACAAAATCCTGAAGTGAACTGTACAAACTTGCACAAGTACTCAATAACAGTTTGGATTTCTGAATGGCTGCCAGCGTGAATCAAACTTTTTTTTTTGTTACACAAAGGGTGGTGGGTGCATGGAATGAGCTGCCGGAGCAGGTAGTTGAGGCAGGTACTGTCGCAATATTTAAGAAGCATTTAGACAAATACATGGATAGAAAAGATTTAAAGGGATATGGGTCTATAATGAAATATATGCAGGATTCAAGGATTCGGATCAATGAATGGAGGAAGCACATGGTGAAGACGGCAACTAATTATTTATTAAAGCAAACACTAATTAAAACACAGAAACTCTATCAACTATCAATAGGGGTGGAAGATTGCAATCTTCACGTGGTCCGCCCTGTTTCGACGAATGCAATCAACCCGGCATGCACAATCAAATAAGATTAAATAAAACAAGTTGTCCGACAAGTTTAGGCTGTGCACGCCATACGCAAGAAGAAGAAGAACTATCAATAAAGAAACAATACAAAATAACTCTTATGCTCCTCTGTGTATTCGAGTGTCCTGTCTACACTGGCTGGCAGCGGCACACACCGCAGTCCCAGCTCTCCCTCTCTCTCTCTGTCTCTCTCTCTCCTTGGTGAAGCTCTTTTCTCTCCCTGAAGATGAAGCTCATGTTAGAAGCAGATATTTATATAATAATTTTATCACTAAAAACAACAGGATGTGTCAAGCTGGCTATCCTCATTGGTATCATAATGGCGTGAGTTAGTTTAGTTTAGTTTAGTTTAGTTTAGAGATACAGCATGGACACAGGCCCTTCGGCCCACCAGCTCCGCGCCGTCCAGCGATCCCCACACATTAACACTATCCTACACCCACTAGGGACAATTTTTACATTTACCGAGCCAATTAACCTACAAACCTGTACGTCTTTGGAGTGTGGGAGGAAACCGAAGATCTCGGAGAAAACCCCCGCAGGTCACGGGGAGAACGTACAAACTCCGCACAGACAGAACCCGTAGTCGGGATCGAACCCGAGTCTCCGGCGCTGCATTCACTGTAAGGCAGCAGCTCTACCCCTGTGCCACCGTGACCACCGTTATGTGTCCTATCAGACACCGAGCTGGTCTCGGATGTCTCTGGGAAAGCAAAGCTTATCTCAGTGACTTTGTAGGTGTCCTCATGATCTTCTGGTCTCCTTGACTTAGCCCAAGCATTCTTCGAAACATCTACTTTTTTCCTAAGCAGGGTTCCAAGTACGGTGCTGCTAATGTAGCTGCCAACTCAATTTCACAGTCTGCTTAACCCTTCATTACATTCCACCCCTTGGAGTTGTCAGCCTACATTAGCACCCATCCAACTACATATTACCAAGTATAAAAGTACAAACAATAATAGTCAAAAGTTTAGTATAAATCATCAATCCCAGAAAAATGTAAGTCCATTCCAGAAGATTGATATCCTCCAGACGTGATTGTCTTTCTGCAGATTCATCATAATCCCTTCTTGGTTCAATCATCTGGTGGGATCCGAACAGTCACCATCATGTTTCAATGATTCAATTATACTTTATTGTCACATGTACCCAGGTACAGTGAAATGTTTTTTTTGTTGCTTACAACCCGGTAAAACCATGTAGCAGACCTCACCTGGGCTGTGCACGTTTTGGCGCCGACGAGTTACAGAAGTTCACCAAAGTCCTATCTACTGCCTGCTGCCGCATGTGGCAGCAGACCACCTCCCCCTCCCCACCCACAGGGCCCACGTCATTCTCAGCGGCCCCTCCTCTTTCCCCGACAGCATTCCAATGACCTTCCTCGCTCACTCGATGAACCTCTTCGCTCTCCGACGTGTCAGCATGAACTTGGGCTGAACAGTCTGCTTCCATGTTGTTTCTCGAAAAAACAAAGTACTTTCACCGATGACTGACCAGAAATTGTGTTGCAGTTCAGATGCAGTTAAACTGGAATTATCAATAGAAGAAGGGGTTTGACGTCCATATCAATTGGATTTAATTTAATTTTGTCCATTCAGCTAGCAGAGTTGATTGTGTGTTAAGGAGCTAGCAATATTTTGATCAGGATTTATTAATTATTTATTGAGCATATGCAGACTCAGCATCAAGTGCATTATTATTACCATTCTTATTGTATTATTTCTCCCGTTGGTTTGGAGCAACATTGGGATGCTTGCCATTTGTTTTGGGCATTCATGATGGCCCTTGAAATGGTGGTGAGTGCCCCATTGAACCACTTCCAATGAGCACTGTGTTCAGTATTGGTCACCATGTTATAGGAGAGATGTTGTTAAGCTGGAGAGGGTGCAGAGAAGATTTGCGAGGATGTTGCCAAGACTCGAGGGCCTGAGCTACAGGGAGAGGTTAAGCAGGCTAGGAATAAAACTTCACCCCTTAGAGCGTAGGAGGACGAGGGGTGATCTTATAAAGGTGACTCCACAATTGTGCATTCCCATTAACCAGGGGTAACTTTTCACCCACTTCCTTAACAAACCCCAACTCATTTAAAGACTCACCATTCGCGAGGATGTTGCCAGGTCTTGAGGGCATGAGCTATAGGGAGAGATTAAGCAAGCTTTGTTCCTTGGCACTCAGGAGGATGAAAGGTGATCCCAGGGCCGGATTTAGATGAAGAGAGGCCCTAAGCTATTTCACTTGTGACGCCCCCCCCCCCCCCCCCTCCCAATCCCCCACCCCCACGACTAGAGGACCATGACTACCCGACAGTGACAGTGTGACACTTTTAGACCCTACTGTATGTTGTCATTAAACAGTTGGTTTTAAAATACAGATTGGATTCACTGCGGAGCGGGGGATGCCTTACCTGGATCGCCGTTTGAAGCTCTGGAGTGTTGGGCCTGCTGCTTCAACATCACTGTGGTTTGCGGAGCTCCCAGCCTCGGGCCGCGCTGATTTCAACATCGTGGAGCCCAGGGATCACTTTGCCGAGGGCCGTCAGCGTGAATCTCCGCCCAGCTCAGCCTGTGGACTTTGGGAGGTCTCCGGTAGGAAGTGGCCGATTACGGAAGTCCAAGCCGCTGAGAATGTTCTCCCGTTCTGAGGTCGGATGGTGACCCCAAATTTCATTGTACCAATTGGTGCATGTGACAATAAGTGTCTCTTGAATTAAAGTGGAATATTAGGAAATAAAGAAACTACAAATACACTAAGAGCAAAAATGTTTTTTTCTCGCCTTCTTCATAGCAAAATCATCCAGAAGTTCACCAAGATCTGTTTGTCTGAGTTTGTCACTCTCAATGCACATAATGCTCATTGCAGACAACCTCTCTTGAGACATTGTGGACCTTAATTCATTTTTAATTCTTTTGAGTCTGGAAAAAAGACCTCTCTCCCGAGCAGTTGGTGACCATTAAGCTAAGAAACAGCCGCAAGATTGCTTCCACATTAGGGAAGGCCATCTGAATTGCTTCCTTGTATATTATTTGATAACGGTCTGTATGAGACAGAGAGTGCTCTTCTGTATGCCTATGGCTTTGTCTCACATACGAGTGAAAGTGCAAAAATTCATCAGTACGTTCCAGGTCAACATCTTCTGGGTATGCTTCCATCAACAGTTCAACACCTTGCTGAATTTCTTGCTTAGATGCGGTCAGATTAGCAAGAAAGGAAAACTGTTGTGCAACTTCACTGTACACAGTACCTCTTCTTTTTAAATGTGTTTCAAGTGCATCTAGTATAGGAATAAAGGATTTTATCCAAACTTATCTCTTGAAGAGAGTTTATCTAAAGCATCAGGACCAGGTGCACTTCCATCATTTCCTTGCCATTTACTTACTCTTTGTCTCCCTGTGACAGTTCTGTAGGTAACATTTGGAAAGGTGGCCTTTGCTTGTTGCTCAAGCTCATCAAAATCTTCTCTAATTTTGCTTACAAAATCCTGAAGTGAACTGTACAAACTTGCACAAGTACTCAATAACAGTTTGGATTTCTGAATGGCTGCCAGCGTGAATCAAACTTTTTTTTTTGTTACACAAAGGGTGGTGGGTGCATGGAATGAGCTGCCGGAGCAGGTAGTTGAGGCAGGTACTGTCGCAATATTTAAGAAGCATTTAGACAAATACATGGATAGAAAAGATTTAAAGGGATATGGGTCTATAATGAAATATATGCAGGATTCAAGGATTCGGATCAATGAATGGAGGAAGCACATGGTGAAGACGGCAACTAATTATTTATTAAAGCAAACACTAATTAAAACACAGAAACTCTATCAACTATCAATAGGGGTGGAAGATTGCAATCTTCACGTGGTCCGCCCTGTTTCGACGAATGCAATCAACCCGGCATGCACAATCAAATAAGATTAAATAAAACAAGTTGTCCGACAAGTTTAGGCTGTGCACGCCATACGCAAGAAGAAGAAGAACTATCAATAAAGAAACAATACAAAATAACTCTTATGCTCCTCTGTGTATTCGAGTGTCCTGTCTACACTGGCTGGCAGCGGCACACACCGCAGTCCCAGCTCTCCCTCTCTCTCTCTGTCTCTCTCTCTCCTTGGTGAAGCTCTTTTCTCTCCCTGAAGATGAAGCTCATGTTAGAAGCAGATATTTATATAATAATTTTATCACTAAAAACAACAGGATGTGTCAAGCTGGCTATCCTCATTGGTATCATAATGGCGTGAGTTAGTTTAGTTTAGTTTAGTTTAGTTTAGAGATACAGCATGGACACAGGCCCTTCGGCCCACCAGCTCCGCGCCGTCCAGCGATCCCCACACATTAACACTATCCTACACCCACTAGGGACAATTTTTACATTTACCGAGCCAATTAACCTACAAACCTGTACGTCTTTGGAGTGTGGGAGGAAACCGAAGATCTCGGAGAAAACCCCCGCAGGTCACGGGGAGAACGTACAAACTCCGCACAGACAGAACCCGTAGTCGGGATCGAACCCGAGTCTCCGGCGCTGCATTCACTGTAAGGCAGCAGCTCTACCCCTGTGCCACCGTGACCACCGTTATGTGTCCTATCAGACACCGAGCTGGTCTCGGATGTCTCTGGGAAAGCAAAGCTTATCTCAGTGACTTTGTAGGTGTCCTCATGATCTTCTGGTCTCCTTGACTTAGCCCAAGCATTCTTCGAAAACATCTACTTTTTTCCTAAGCAGGGTTCCAAGTACGGTGCTGCTAATGTAGCTGCCAACTCAATTTCACAGTCTGCTTAACCCTTCATTACATTCCACCCCTTGGAGTTGTCAGCCTACATTAGCACCCATCCAACTACATATTACCAAGTATAAAAGTACAAACAATAATAGTCAAAAGTTTAGTATAAATCATCAATCCCAGAAAAATGTAAGTCCATTCCAGAAGATTGATATCCTCCAGACGTGATTGTCTTTCTGCAGATTCATCATAATCCCTTCTTGGTTCAATCATCTGGTGGGATCCGAACAGTCACCATCATGTTTCAATGATTCAATTATACTTTATTGTCACATGTACCCAGGTACAGTGAAATGTTTTTTTTGTTGCTTACAACCCGGTAAAACCATGTAGCAGACCTCACCTGGGCTGTGCACGTTTTGGCGCCGACGAGTTACAGAAGTTCACCAAAGTCCTATCTACTGCCTGCTGCCGCATGTGGCAGCAGACCACCTCCCCCTCCCCACCCACAGGGCCCACGTCATTCTCAGCGGCCCCTCCTCTTTCCCCGACAGCATTCCAATGACCTTCCTCGCTCACTCGATGAACCTCTTCGCTCTCCGACGTGTCAGCATGAACTTGGGCTGAACAGTCTGCTTCCATGTTGTTTCTCGAAAAAACAAAGTACTTTCACCGATGACTGACCAGAAATTGTGTTGCAGTTCAGATGCAGTTAAACTGGAATTATCAATAGAAGAAGGGGTTTGACGTCCATATCAATTGGATTTAATTTAATTTTGTCCATTCAGCTAGCAGAGTTGATTGTGTGTTAAGGAGCTAGCAATATTTTGATCAGGATTTATTAATTATTTATTGAGCATATGCAGACTCAGCATCAAGTGCATTATTATTACCATTCTTATTGTATTATTTCTCCCGTTGGTTTGGAGCAACATTGGGATGCTTGCCATTTGTTTTGGGCATTCATGATGGCCCTTGAAATGGTGGTGAGTGCCCCATTGAACCACTTCCAATGAGCACTGTGTTCAGTATTGGTCACCATGTTATAGGAGAGATGTTGTTAAGCTGGAGAGGGTGCAGAGAAGATTTGCGAGGATGTTGCCAAGACTCGAGGGCCTGAGCTACAGGGAGAGGTTAAGCAGGCTAGGAATAAAACTTCACCCCTTAGAGCGTAGGAGGACGAGGGGTGATCTTATAAAGGTGACTCCACAATTGTGCATTCCCATTAACCAGGGGTAACTTTTCACCCACTTCCTTAACAAACCCCAACTCATTTAAAGACTCACCATTCGCGAGGATGTTGCCAGGTCTTGAGGGCATGAGCTATAGGGAGAGATTAAGCAAGCTTTGTTCCTTGGCACTCAGGAGGATGAAAGGTGATCCCAGGGCCGGATTTAGATGAAGAGAGGCCCTAAGCTATTTCACTTGTGACGCCCCCCCCCCCCCCCCTCCCAATCCCCCACCCCCACGACTAGAGGACCATGACTACCCGACAGTGACAGTGTGACACTTTTAGACCCTACTGTATGTTGTCATTAAACAGTTGGTTTTAAAATACAGATTGGATTCACTGCGGAGCGGGGGATGCCTTACCTGGATCGCCGTTTGAAGCTCTGGAGTGTTGGGCCTGCTGCTTCAACATCACTGTGGTTTGCGGAGCTCCCAGCCTCGGGCCGCGCTGATTTCAACATCGTGGAGCCCAGGGATCACTTTGCCGAGGGCCGTCAGCGTGAATCTCCGCCCAGCTCAGCCTGTGGACTTTGGGAGGTCTCCGGTAGGAAGTGGCCGATTACGGAAGTCCAAGCCGCTGAGAATGTTCTCCCGTTCTGAGGTCGGATGGTGACCCCAAATTTCATTGTACCAATTGGTGCATGTGACAATAAGTGTCTCTTGAATTAAAGTGGAATATTAAGAAATAAAGAAACTACAAATACACTAAGAGCAAAAATGTTTTTTTCTTGCCTTCTTCATAGCAAAATCATCCAGAAGTTCACCAAGATCTGTTTGCCTGAGTTTGTCACTCTCAATGCACATAATGCTCATTGCAGACAACCTCTCTTGAGACATTGTGGACCTTAATTCATTTTTAATTCTTTTGAGTCTGGAAAAAGACCTCTCTCCCGAGCAGTTGGTGACCATTAAGCTAAGAAACAGCCGCAAGATTGCTTCCACATTAGGGAAGGCCATCTGAATTGCTTCCTTGTATATTATTTGATAACGGTCTGTATGAGACAGAGAGTGCTCTTCTGTATGCCTATGGCTTTGTCTCACATACGAGTGAAAGTGCAAAAATTCATCAGTACGTTCCAGGTCAACATCTTCTGGGTATGCTTCCATCAACCGTTCAACACCTTGCTGAATTTCTTGCTTAGATGCGGTCAGATTAGCAAGAAAGGAAAACTGTTGTGCAACTTCACTGTACACAGTACCTCTTCTTTTTAAATGTGTTTCAAGTGCATCTAGTATAGGAATAAAGGATTTTATCCAAAACTTATCTCTTGAAGAGAGTTTATCTAAAGCATCAGGACCAGGTGCACTTCCATCATTTCCTTGCCATTTACTTACTCTTTGTCTCCCTGTGACAGTTCTGTAGGTAACATTTGGAAAGGTGGCCTTTGCTTGTTGCTCAAGCTCATCAAAATCTTCTCTAATTTTGCTTACAAAATCCTGAAGTGAACTGTACAAACTTGCACAAGTACTCAATAACAGTTTGGATTTCTGAATGGCTGCCAGCGTGAATCAAACTTTTTTTTTTGTTACACAAAGGGTGATGGGTGCATGGAATGAGCTGCCGGAGCAGGTAGTTGAGGCAGGTACTGTCGCAATATTTAAGAAGCATTTAGACAAATACATGGATAGAAAAGATTTAAAGGGATATGGGTCTATAATGAAATATATGCAGGATTCAAGGATTCGGATCAATGAATGGAGGAAGCACATGGTGAAGACCGCAACTAATTATTTATTAAAGCAAACACAATTAAAACACAGAAACTCTATCAACTATCAATAGGGTTGGAAGATTGCAATCTTCACGTGGTCCGCCCTGTTTCGACGAATGCAATCAACCCGGCTTGCACAATCAAATAAGATTAAATAAAACAAGTTGTCCGACAAGTTTAGGCTGTGCACGCCATACGCAAGAAGAAGAAGAACTATCAATAAAGAAACAATACAAAATAACTCTTATGCTCCTCTGTGTATTGTCCTGTCTACACTGGCTGGCAGCGGCACACACCGCAGTCCCAGCTCTCCCTCTCTCCCTCTCTCTCTCTCTCTCCTTGGTGAAGCTCTTTTCTCTCCCTGAAGATGAAGCTCATGTTAGAAGCAGATATTTATATAATAATTTTATCACTAAAAACAACAGGATATGTCAAGCTGGCTATCCTCATTGGTACCATAATGGCGTGAGATATTTTAGTTTAGTTTAGTTTAGAGATACAGCATGGACACAGGCCCTTCGGCCCACCAGCTCCGCACCGTCCAGCGATCCCCACACATTAACACTATCCTACACCCACTAGGGACAATTTTTACATTTACCGAGCCAATTAACCTACAAACCTGTACGTCTTTGGAGTGTGGGAGGAAACCGAAGATCTCGGAGAAAACCCCCGCAGGTCACGGGGAGAACGTACAAACTCCGCACAGACAGAACCCGTAGTCGGGATCGAACCCGAGTCTCCGGCGCTGCATTCACTGTAAGGCAGCAACTCTACCCCTGTGCCACCGTGGCCACCGTTATGTGTCCTATCAGACACCGAGCTGGTCTCGGATGTCTCTGGGAAAGCAAAGCTTATCTCAGTGACTTTGTAGGTGTCCTCATGATCTTCTGGTCTCCTTGACTTAGCCCAAGCATTCTTCGAAAACATCTACTTTTTTCCTAAGCAGGGTTCCAAGTACGGTGCTGCTAATGTAGCTGCCAACTCCATTTCACAGTCTGCTTAACCCTTCATTACATTCCACCCCTTGGAGTTGTCAGCCTACATTAGCACCCATCCAACTACATATTACCAAGTATAAAAGTACAAACAATAATAGCCAAAGGTTTAGTATAAATCATCAGTCCCAGAAAAATGTAAGTCCATTCCAGAAGATTGATATCCAGATTCATCATAATCCCTTCTTGGTTCAATCATCTGGTGGGATCCGAACAGTCACCATCATGTGCTGTCACAAACAAGTGCCACGGTCTGACATCCATGGTATCTGAAAGACAAAGTAATGCCTGCTCTTATTTCCAGTAAAACATCTTATTCGTGCTGCGTAGGTTTTCTCGAATTAATACCCAAAATGTCTTACCTCGCCCACCGGCAAGAATCTCTGCCATTTGCGGAGGGTTATTTGGGTCGTGTACCCATACCTTCCCACCCCTTGACATTTTGGAAGCTGGAGTGGGAGTGGGCATGAAGTTGTTGATCCACTGTGTTATTGTGCAAAGTCATGTCAGAGTCATTTTTCATGTGTGCATCAACATGATAGACAGTGATGGACATGCATCGGGCTTTCTCCCAAATGTCTTGCCCCAAAGAGGCTTTTCTGCAATATTCCAGTCATTCTCAGTAACCAAACAGCCATGCCATTGGTGACAGCCCAGAGTCGGTGTAGATATGAGCTTCCTTGTCTTCTTCTTCCATTACCAGGTGAACTGCGACCATTTCTGCATATTGGCTGGAACCTCCAGAGCCTTGTTGCTGTAAAACAGTCTGTGTATTAGGGTTAAAAACTGCTGCCTTCCAGCATCTCTTTTCGTTTTTCCATGCAGCAGAGCGGTCCGTGAACCATGCATGTTGTTGCTGAGTCATGGATAGTTCCCTTCTTGGCGCCCCCCACCCATATAATAGGTGAGTCTGGCAGGCTAGGGACTGTGGCCGGGTCAGGATCTGCAGATCACGAGTCAGTCCCTGATGGAAGGCTCTTGAGTAATGTGACCACATCTGGAAGTGCAGGAGTTACAGGATGTGCATGTTTATTTAACTGCCGTTAGTCGATTGTCATTAGCCAGCTAGCGTCAGCTTTCTTGAATTGAATTGAATTGAATTGACTGGCCAGACTGGGTTATTGTCACCGGATATTGCAGGTGGGGTAACGCCTGCCTGCAAAAGTCCATCTATAGTTTCTTTCTGGCCACCCGGCATACCGTATTGCTTTAAACACACAACACGGGATCAGGACAGATTCCTGTTTAGCGTTGCCCACCACCACTGTCACTCTCCGTATTCCAAAAGAACGTTTTCCGAAAGGATGCCTTTAACAAATCCATGGCCAGAATATTTTCAGGTACATTTGATATTAAAACAGAGACAGTCTGTGATGCGCCATTACCAATCGACAATTTAATAAGAGTGCAACTGCAGGAGTAACTGCACCCCCCGTATCCCTGAATCGACACTCGCTCGCCCGTAACTCCATCAGGATTACCATGAATTAGACTGGCTTCTGCATGGGCATCTACCAGAGCCAATTCCCTCTGTATATTTCCCCCTCTCCACCACAAGGTTATCGGAACGTGTGGCCTCAGGTCTCCAAGTGATACCCCAGGGGTTGCTCGTACTTGAGCCCTGGAACCCCGGCCTCACCTCGAGTCTAAGGGGCGGCTGAGACACCATAACCGACGAAGCTTTTCCAGATCAGGATAAAGCTGTGACACGGAAGGCACAGGGGGCTTCACTGCCTCCTTCTCCTTCCTTGGTTTCCCTGACTGTGTCTGCCCTTTCTCACAATGCCGGCTCCAAAGGTCATAGAGTACCGTCGTCGGAAGATCATCAATCTTATCCCTCTCAATCCCAGCTTTTAACAACGATGTGAACATCTCCTTTCTAGTCACCCTATTTGTCCTTTATTTTCTGTCCTTCTTTGACCTAGACTTCCCTGGGCTGCTCTATCTTTCTCAGTCAAGGTGACACAGAGTTTCTCCAGAGCAGTAAACCTTTTCTTTCAGCTATCATTTTCACCCTTCAATCTGTCAATCATGAAACTCTGCTACCATAGTGCAGTAGCAAATATCCAGCCCACTTGTGGGAGATCTTTCATTTTGGGAAATCCCACTTTCTCCAACCATTTAATAATCAAATATGGTAGCTTTGCCCCCTTATCCTGTAACTCTTCCTCCCAACACGCAGGAGGTCCCCATTTACTTAACACATTGGCCAAACTACCATAACCTTCAGAATGATCTACCTATCCCAGGACTTGAAAGGTCCCGGGTTCCGCATCTTCAACCCTCTTTCTCCTCATGTTCACCAAATCCTGCCGACTACGCCAAAATGGCATGGAATATATGCATGATTCAAGGATTCGGATCAATGAAAGGAGGAAGCACATGATGAAGACCACAACTAATTATTTATTAAAGCAAACACAATTAAAACACAGAGACTCTATCAACAATCAATAAAGAAACAATACAAAATAACTCTTACGCCCCTCTGCGTATTCGAGTCTCCTGTCTGCACTGGCTGGCACCGGCACACACCATGGTCCCAGCTCTCACTCTCCCTCTCTCTCTCTCTCTCTCTCCTTGGTGAAGCTCTTTTCTCTCCCCGAAGATGAAGCTCATGCTCTCATGGGTAGAAGCATGTATTTATATAATCATTTTATTACTAAACACAACAGGTGATTATGTGTTAAGCTAGCTATCCTCCTTGATACCATAATGGCGTGAGTTATATGTCCTCTCAGACATTGAGCTGGTCTCGGATGTCTCTGGGAAAGCAAAGTTTATCTCGCTTGGCCCCATAGCAGAAGCGTCCACGTCACGGGGCTGGAAACTGGAAGTATCCTGAGCTAATTCTGCTCCCACTGATTGTTGGCTCCCACTGATTGTCGCCGGAAGCCTGCGTCCTTTTCAAGACAGACCATGACAGCGAGGTCAACATTTGTAACAAGAAGAAGAAGTGACCTCACAGGTGGCTTCATGATCTACTGGTCTCTTTGAATTAGCCCAAGCATTCTTCATTCTGAAGAAGGGTTTCGGCCCGAAACGTCGCCTATTTCCTTCGCTCCATAGATGCTGCTGCACCCGCTGAGTTTCCCCAGCAATTTTGTGTACCTTCAAAAACATCTACTTGGTTTCCTAAGCAGGGTTCCAAATAAGGTGCTGCTAATTTAGCTGCCAACTCCATTTCAGCTCACAGTCTGTTTAACCCTTCATTACAGGGTGAAATGCGGGCAGGTGGGACTAGTGTAGATGGGGTATGTTAGTCGGTGGACAGGTTGGGCCGAAGGACCTGTTTCCCCACTGTATGACTGCAATGCATGATGTGAGGGCACCACCTGATGTTGCCACAGAAGGAGTTTCAGGGCAATGAGAAAGTAACGGCAATACTTGGGAGTTAGATGTGGCCCTTGTGGCTACAGGTATCAGGGGTATGGAGAGAAGGCAGGTACAGGATACTGAGTTGGATGATCAGCCATGATCATATTGAATGGCGGTGCAGGCTCAAAAGGCCGAATGACCTACTCCTGCACCTATTTTCTATGTTTCTATACGTTTGCAAGTCAGGATGTTACGTGACTTTGGGATGGTGATGTCTCCATAGAGCTGATGCCCTTGTGGTTCCTGGTGGTAGAATTCAGAAACTTGGTTTTCAGTGGAAGAAGTTTAAAGACACAGCATGGAAACAGGCCATTTGGCCCACGGAGTCTGCACCAGCCATGGATCACCCGTTCATGCAGGTTCTATGTTATCCTACATTTCACATCCACTCCCTACACACCTGGGGCAATTTCACGGAGGCCAATTAACCCACAAACCCTCGTGTCCTTGACATGTAGGCGGAAACCGGAGCACCCAGCGGAAACCCACGTGGTCACAGGTAGATAGTGCAAACTCCACACAGACAGCACCCGAGGTCAGGATCGAACCCAGGTCTCTGGTGCTATGAGGCAGCAACTCTACCAGCTGTGCCACCGTGAAACTGTGAAAGAGTTGCTGCAATGCATCTTGCGTGTGGTCCACACTGCAACCACAATGTGTTGATGATGCAGGGAATGAGCGCTTAAGGTGATGGGGCTGTTATATCAGTCAGTATGTTGTTGTGCCCTCGATGGCATTGTGCTTGGAGGATGGTGTAGGTGTTGCATTACTCTGGACATGTACACTGACTCCATTTCCTTTGATTCTCTAAAAATGTTGTTCAGCTACTAAGCCCCACCACCCTCCAAAGACACCATGTAGTTACTCTAGTACTCAAATCCTTGTGCAAGAAAGGCCAACATACCTTATGCTCCACTGGGTGTACAGGACTGACGAGGGATGTTGACATGCAGGAAGGAACTACAGATGCTGGTTTAAACCGAAGATAGACACAAAAAGCTGGAGTAACTCAGCGGGACAGGCAGCATCTCTGGAGAAACGAAATAGATGACGTTTCGGGTCGAGACCCTACTTCAGACTGAAGGACTTATGCTGTAGTTGTTTACTGTAACTCTAGTATTAATCATGGAGGTTTGATGTCATAGAATCATACAGCGGGGTAACAGGCCCTTTGGTCCAACTTGCCCACGCCGACCAACCTGCCCTATCTACACTATGTCCCACCTGCCTGCGCTTGGCCCATATCCCTCTAAAGCTATCCAATCCATGTACCTGTCCAAATGTTTCTTAAATGTTCCGATAGTACCTGCTTCAACCACCTCCTCCGGCAGCTCATTCCATACACCCACCACCCTTTGTGTGAAAAAGTTACCCCTCAGGTTCCTATTAACTTTTCCCCTCCCCCCTCACCTTAAATCTACAGTATATCCTCTGGTTCTCGATTTCCCTACTCTGGGCAAAATACTCTGTGCTTTACCCGATCTATTCCTCTCATGATTCTGTACACCTCTATATGATCACACCTCATCCTCCCGCGCTGCAAGGAATAAAGTCCCAGCCTGCTCAACATCTCCCTATTGTTGAATAGCAACGTGCGTTAGACCCTGGCAGTTTCCACTTAATTGTACATCTCCTTCCCCTCCAGCCCCCTCTCCTCCTTCTCCTCTCCCCTCCTCCTCCTCCTTCCCCCTCTTCCTCCCCCTCCTTATCCTCGAGTCCTGCCTTTCGCCCACCCTACAATCTTGAAGTCTTTGTTTGGACTCTTTTTTTTCTTACATTTAATACTTCAGGCAGCCCGTCACATCTTTTAATCCCCCTGTAGAGATATGTTCCGAATTCCCTATTAAGTTTAATAGCAACTTCCTTGCAGCACTAGTGTTAGGCTTCCCAGAAGTGGAAACACTTTCCAGGACTTAGTAAAGTGGCATGTGGAGAGAGGCCTGTTCTACCTGTGCTGTTCTTTGAAAGTTATCTTGGCAGTTTCATTACCATTTTTTAAATATTGTCACCCCTGCAATTATTTATCCAATTCTCTTTAGAAAATTACTATTAACTCTGATACCCACCACCTATCATGCAGCACAGTCCAAGTCAAAGTAACACTCTGGAGTATAACATTGTTCTTATCTGGTGTCCGGCTTCCTCACTAATCCCCTTCAATCACTGCTGTGTGGGGTTACTGACCCTTCTTTCTCCTTATTTACTTTATCAAAACCCTTCATGGTTTTAAATGCCTGTTAATTCTCCCGATAACCGTGCAAAGAGAAATAGAACATCGAACATAAAACAATGCAGCACATGAACAGGCCCTTCTTCCAGAAGGTTTGAGTCGAACATGATGCACTAATCATCTCTCCCTGCACGTGATCCATATCCCTCCGTTCCCAGCAGATTCATGTGCTAATAAAGTTTCTTTATCAGCTCTTCAGCCTCTGCATGTCTTCCTTATGGTTCATTCATGGAGCAGGGAGGTTCTACTGCAGTTGTACAGAGTATTGGTGAGACCACACCTGGAGTATTGCGTACAGTTTTGGTCTCCAAGTCTGAGGAAAGACATTGTTGCCAGAGAAGGTTCACCAGACTGATTACTGGGATGTCAGGACTTTCATATGAAGAAAGATTGGATAGACTCGGCTTGTACTCGCTAGAATTTAGAAGATTGAGGCGGGATCTTATAGAAACTTACAAAATTCTTAAGGGGTTGGACAGGCTAGATGCAGGAAGATTGTTCCCGATGTTGGGGAAGTCCAGGACAAGGGGTCACAGTTTAAGGATAAAGGGGAAATCCTTTAGGACCGAGATGAGAAAAACATTTTTCACACACAGTGGTGAATATCTGGAACACTCTGCCACAGAAGGCAGTTGAGGCCAGTTCATTGGCTATATTTAAGAGGGAGTTAGATGTGGCCCTTGTGGCTAAAGGGATCAGGGGGTATGGAGAGAAGGCAGGTACAGGATATTGAGTTGGATGACCAGCCATGATCATATTGAATGGCGGTGCAGGCTCGAAGGGCCGAATGGCCTACTCCTGCACCTATTTTCTATGTTCCTATGTTTCTATTCCCCCTCTAACTGGTGGACCTCTTGGGTTTGGGAGATGCTGTCCAAGGAGCCTTGGTAAGTTGCTGCAGTGCATCCTGTCGATGGTATAAACTGCTGCCAATATGTGCCAATGGTTTGCAGGTCATGTTCATAAGTTCTAGGAGCAGAATTCGGCCATTTGCTCCATCAAGTCTACACTACCATTCAATCATGGCTGATCTACCTTTCCCTCTCAACCCTATTCTCCTGCCTTCTCCCCATAACCTTTGACACCCTTACTAATCAAGAACCTCTCAATCTCCGCCTTAAAAATATCCATTGACTTGGCTTCCACAGCTGTCTGTGGCAATGAATTCCACAGATTCACCATCCTCTGACTCAGGAAATTCCACCCCATATCCTTTGCAAATGTACATCCATTTATTCTGCGGCTGTGCCCTCAGGTCCTAGAATCTCCCGCTTGTGGAAACATCCTCTCCACATCCACTCTATCCAGGCCTTTCACTATTCGGTAAGTTTCAATGAGGCTCCCACTCACCCTCCTATACTCCAGCGAGCACAGGCCCAGTGCTATCAAACACTCATCATATGTTAACTTAATCATTCCTGGGATCAATCTCATAAACCTCATCTGGACCCTCTCCAATGTCAGATATGGAGACCAAAACTGTTCACAATACTTCAAATGTGATCTGCCCAGTGCCTTATAAAGCCTCAGCATTACATCCCCGGTCAGTCAGCATCACTGGAGAAAGAAGCAAAGTTAGCATTCCATGTTTCATCAGATTGATCATCAAATTAAACAATTTATTCTTTCTCCACAGTGGCTGCTTAACCCACTGATCATTTTCTGTATTTATTTCAGATTTTCCACAACTACAGTTACAGCACCATTGGAAGCAGGCCATTCAACTCAACTTGTCCACGCTAGTCACACTTTCCTGCACTTGGTCCACATCCTCCAAACCTTTCCTATCCATACACCTGTCCAGATGACTTAAATGTTGTATGCATACCTACCTCTATCACTTCTTCTGGCCAATCAGACCAGAATCCCTCGATTCTAACTGCAAGTGCTGTCTGTCCCAAGTTTGTACGTTTCCCTACAACTGCGTGGGTTTTCTCTGGGCATTCCGGTTTCCTCCCACATCCCAAAGACATGCAGGTTTGTAGGTTAATTGGCATCTGTGAATTATCCCTAGTGTGTAGGATAGATCTAGTGTGAATTGGTGATTGTTGGTCAGCGCAGACCTGGTGGGCTGAAGGGCTTGTTTCCACACTGTATCTCTAAATGAAATTAATCTCTGTGTTAAAAATTGTTGTCCCTCAGGATTCTTTTAAATCTTTCCCCTCTGACTTTAAACCTAAGCCTTCCATTTTTATACTCACCTGGGGAAAAGATTGTGACAATTCATCTTTTCAAATTGGTACTTTAATAAATCTTTTCATGCTGCAGAAAGCAAAACATGTTTTGTTTTAGCAAAGTAGTCCACAAATTATAATGCCGTAGACAGACACAAAATACTGGAGTAACTCAGCGGGTCAGGCAGCATCTCTGGAGAAAAGGAATGGGTGACACTTCAGATGGAGACTCATCAGTCTGAAGATGGGTCTCAACTGTTCCTTTTCTCCAGTGATGCTGCCTGTCCCACTGGGTTACTCCAGCATTTTGTGTCTATCTTCAGTGTAAATCAGCAACTGCAGTTCCTCCTACACAATTATAATATTGTTGCATTGCTCAGCCACCAGAAACTCTAGAGAGGTATACATTTAGATTAGGAAATGGAAGTCAATGACATTGTCAGTGAGAACACTGTCTTATTGAGTGAACCGATCAGCAATGGTTCTTTCTGGACCATGCACTAAATGACTGGTTTGTTGTTTGATTGAAGAGTGAATTCTATTGAACTTAGATAAACTCGTGCTCACGTAAACAATATGTAGGAAGGAACTGCAGATTGCTGGTTTAAACTGAAGATTGACACAAAAAGCTGGAGTAACTCAGTGGGACAGGCTGCCTCTCTGGAGAGACCCTTCTCCAGATTGAAGAAGGGTCTCAACCCAAAACGTCATCCATTCCTTCTCTCCAGAGATGCTGCCTGTCCCGTTGACTTATTCCAGCTCTTTGAGTCTATCTTACATAAACACTTCTGTGCTCAGTCCCTAGTGCAATTGAGGCAGTTTATAATGTCCACAACACTGTAACAACACTCAAGTTTACATCGGAAACAAGCCGGCAATGGTGGTGGCGCTTACCCACAAGGCCGTGTGCCGCGGAAAGTGTCCTGGACGCAGCCGGACGCCAGTGAGACAGCTAATACTCGCAGTGAGTTATTGGTGGAGATGGTGGTTCCGACTTACTTAAAATCTGACTTACGTACAGGTTCATGGAACGTAACACTTACGTAATTTGGGTAGTGACTATATACTGCATCAACAGGTTCCCGTTTATTAATTCTCCCTGTCGTATTGTCAAAGAATTTGAGCAAAATTGTCAAACGTGATTTACCTTTCATAAAACCATGTTGACTCAGTTTAATTATAATTAGGCTTTCCTGAAAAATTAGTTATTTCCTCTACAATTCCTGACTCCAGCATCTTGCCAGCAATAGAGGTTAAACTAACTGGCCCATGGTTTCCTGCCTTCTGGCGTGCTCCCTGTCTGAACGAGGGTGTCCCATTGAATGTTTTCCAATCTTCCGGTAGCCTTCAGAAAAATGTCAACCTATAGATCCCTATCGATACAATTATTGAACATCAGTGTTATATGCAGTTGAATTGGATAGTTAATTCGTACAATGTTGTTTCTTCCCACATCCCATAGACATGCAGGTTGACCAGCGACCCCGTACACTAGTTCTATCATACACAGCAGGGACAATTGTACTGATGCCAATTAACCTACAAACCTGCACGTCTTTGGAGTGTGGGAGGAAACCTGTGCACCCGGAGAAAACCCACATGGTCACGGGGAGAATGTACAAACTCCGTACAGACCACAGCCACAGTCAGGATCAAGCCCGGGTCTCTGGTGCTTTAAGGCAGCAACTCTACCGCTGCGCCACCGTGCCGAACTATAATAGTGAGTACTATGAAAAATGGACAACATTATAATAGTTTAGTACCATTTCAGAAAAATGATCAAATTCGTCACTGTAGACTCCATGGCTGTGTTTACATTGTTTAAAGAATATGTGGTTTCATAGCAACATGATCCTTAGGTTGCCCATCACACAGTTTATGTGTCATATGTTCCAATGAAGTACATCCCTGAATAAATGAGGTTGTGTTTTTAATTTCATGGGATTCTGGGATTTCAACTGGAGTTTTGGATTCCACTGTTCTCTCCAACTTTCCATGAAAATGATAGAGACATGAAAGATGGTTGGAAAGTAGTTGACGCATCAATCTGTGAATGTTTAGTTTAGTTTAGTTTAGGGAGACAGGCCCTCTGGTCCACCGAGTCCACGCCGACCAGCGGTCCCCGTACACTAACACTATCCTACACACTTGGGACAATTTACAACTTTTACCAAAGCCAATTTCCTACAACCCTGTGTAGTGAGCTACCGCAGATGCTGGTTTAAACCGAGGCCATACACAAAAAGCTGGAACTTGACAAACAGTCCAAAGTCATGATTTCAAATCTCACTACTACAGCCGGGGAATTTAAACAGTTTGCAACCATGGAACCACTGATGTGAAAATCCACCTGATTCATTAATGCTCCTCAGGGAAAACAATATAACATCTTTACCCAGTCTGGCCTGCATGTGGCTGCAGACCCACCATGATGTGATTGACTCTTAACTGTGCACTGAAGCAAGTCACTTAGTTCAAGGTTTGTGCTTGACTATGATGCCCACATCAATGAATGAATTATGAGAAATAAAAACAGGTTACAGTGGAAAGATACAACTTGCAGACTCCAGCACTCAGAAATATGTATTTTGTTTTGTATAAATTGCCATGTCTTAATGATAAATTTAAATAATGCAAGTAATGGGAAATAAGTTCTATTTCCTACTATGTATTTGGTTGAATGTTGATTTGGCACTATTATTGTTTGTTGGTTTTTCTGTCTGTTTGTTTATGTACATATATGTTTTTTTACTATGTATATATTTATTATTTTGTATGTTTATACATAAAAATATATGTAATGAACAGAACTAAATTTTCACTCTCTCTCTACAGACACACACACACACACACACATATTTTTTTTCTCTGTTTATTACGGGCTTTACAGAGTACTATGCTTACATAGCCATGGTGCTGCTGCAAGTAAGAATTTAGCAAGTAAGTGGTGCAGTGGTAGAACCGATGTCTCACAGCGCCAGACACCCGGGATCAATCCTGACTATGGGTGCTGTTTGTGCGGAGTTAGTATGTTCTCCCTGTAACCGCATGGGTTTTCTCCGGGTGCTCCGGTTTCCTCTCACATCCCAAAGGCTTGCAGATTTGTTGGTTTGTTGTAAATTGCTCCTCGTGTGTAGGATGCCTAAGTGGGATAACATAGAACTAGTGTGGACAGGTGGATAGGAGTTTGCACGTTCTTCTTGTGACCACGAGAGTTTTCTCTGGGTGCTTCAGTTTCCTCCCACATTCCAAAGATGTCCTTGTTTGAAGGTTAATTCTGTAACTAGTTCTTAGTGTGTAGGTGGCCACGGTGGGCTGAAGGCCTGTTTCCACGCTATCTCTAAACATAAACTATTAAAACAAAGTCACTTTAAACTGAATGGCAATAGCCGGTACCACAGTTGTTATTAACTACTGGTACTGCAGTTATGGAATGGTGTAAACTGTTTGTTAATCCTGGAGTTATCGATCCTTCAAATGCTTCTGCTAGTTACCATGAGAATCACACAATCCTTTGGTTTAACAGAATGTTAACTTTTAATTTTCAAAGTTTCATAGATACTGGCGTAAGGTTGAGGTTTTGCAAATGCAGCGGGAGAGTTGAGTTAAGTCCCCTTCCTTTGTTGACATCTAAAAATTGTGAGCTGACTTCTGCTATCAATCTGTGCTCCTGTAAGCGCCCTCTTCTGGTGGAGCAGTGCAGTGCCACCACACTGCTGTAATTCCAAGTCCAACACTTTGCTGTGGTGGCTCCAGGTGACATCCTGCCCTCATGCTAAGTGGCAAGGGCAGGGAGAAGAGCAGGTGGAAGACATCCCCATTGTTGTAGCTGTGCAAGACGTTAGTGACACCACACTCAGAGGATCGTGTTCAGTTTTCATCACCCAGGCAGGAGTCAGTACTTTAAAAGCTCTTCCTGAGAAATCATATGTATACATTTATTTGCAGGATTAATAACTCTGAAAATGTAATTATCTTGGTCTTATCAAGCATAAAGTTTAGCACTACATGCTACCAATCCCAGTTGTGGAGACATTGGTATCGTTGTCTCGTTGTAGGACACTGATCGTTCTTTTTATTCTTTAAATCATGTATTGTGTTTTTGCATTTCATTTATGATGCTCTTATAAGTAACTAACTAAGCTTTTATATTTATTTTATGGTATTTTTATATGTAATGTATTCTATGTAATGTTGTCTTTTATCTGGACCTTGAGTCTGAAATAATACTATAGATTCAATTAAGCTGAAAAGAATGCGGAGAAGATGTTGTCAGTTGCCAGTGGCCAGTGGCCAGCACAGTGGCGCCACGGTAGAGTTGCTGCCTTACAGCGCCAGAGGTCCGGGCCGTGCCCATGCTGCCCAAGATGCCCCATCTAAGCTACTCCTATTTGTTTATTCTCCTACGGTTCCACGTCTTTTAAACATTGTTACGGTATCCGCCTCTACAGCTTCCTCTGGCAGCTCGTTACATGTACCCACCACCCACTGTGTGAAAAGTTACCTCCCATGGCCCTCTTTAAATCTTTCCCCTCTCACCTTCAATCAATGGCCTCTAGTTTTAGACTCTTAGCCTGAGAAAATCTTCATCCACTCTTCATCCACACCCTTCATGAATTTATGTGACCTCGATGAGGTCACACCTTCGCCTCCTCCACGTCATGGAGAGAAGTCCCAGTCTATCCAACCTCTCTTCATCAATCAAGCCCTTCACTACTGGTAAGATATCTCGTGAATCTTTTCAGTAGTCCTTTCCAGCTTAATGACATCCTTTCTTTAACTGGGTGACCAGAGATGCATCCAATACTACGAGTGGTTTCAGCAATAACCTGTACTTTAGATCAGTGCAATGAGAATCAGATCTGCTTTAGTTTAATTTAGTTTAGTTTAGAGATACAGCGCGGAATCAGGCCCTTTGGCCCACCGAGTCCGTGCCGACCGGCAATCCCCGCACATTAACACCACCCTATACACACTAGGGAAAATTTACACATACACCAAGCCAATTAAGCTACAGGCATGTACGTCTTTGGAGTGTGGGGGGGGAACCAAAGATCTCAGAGAAAACCCATGCAGGTCACAGGGGGAACGTACAAACTCTGTACATACATCACCCGTAGTAGGTTTAAGGTGGGGAGGGGGGGGGGGGGGGGGGGGGGGGGAGGGTAGACTTAACAGGAACTTGAGGGGTGATTTTTTCCACACAGAGGGTAGTGGGTAGCAGGTCTCCAGCACAGCATGCACTGTAAGGCAGCAACACTACTGCTGCTGCGCCACTGTTGCGTAAAGGATGGGGTCTGAAGAAGGGCTCCGACCAAAAATGTCACCTCCTCCTTTTCTCCAGAGACGCTGAGTTACTCTAGCATTTTGTGTCTCTCTATGGAAGCTCTCCACTGTGTTAGTGCACTTGGATGGTAGTCAATGAAAACATCTATGTTTAACATATATCTACATTCAAAAGGCACATATACTTAGAAGTGTTTGACTGTATTTACAGCACTTTGAGATTCTAAATTTTTTCTAAATAAATTGAAGTTCTTTATTTCCTGGTCGGAATTGATCTAATGATCTGATCTCAGCATATGTGCAAGTGACACAAATTCCATCAAACCCAGTTTACAACCTCCCAATAGCTAATCTGGCTAATAATGTAAATATGGGGAAAGCTATCTAATATCACCAACGTTAGTGAAATAACATTCAAGATTCGAAGCGATTGAAATCTACTAATCAAAGCAATCATTAGATTAGGAGTCTAGGGTGTGAAGAAGGGTCTCGACCCGAAACGTCACTGTTCCTTTCTTCAGAGATGCTGTCTGACTCGATGAGTTACTCCAGCTTTTTGTGTCTATATCAGGAGTCAAGATTATTTAATTGTCATTTGCACTGGATATGAACTGGAACAATTAAATTCTTATTTTCTGCAATTTTACAGAAGCATTAGATGCACTTATAACAACAAAAACCACAGTGAATTATCAATTATTCTCAGTAAATTAGACCAAGGAAAGAGCGTTCACGTCGCGGCCCTGTTTCCACCAATCTTTCCACCACCACGCACAAGAAGCACAAGAAGCAACAAGACAGACACCATTGTTTGCAGATGCCGAGTGTGTTCAGCTCTGGTGTAACAACTTCTAATCTTGTGTGTGGATTTAATAATAAGAAGAAGACCATGATCATGCAATCCGTGCTGGAAAATGGTTTGACTTCAGATTCTATAAATGGAAATTCTATCACTGAAAGGTGGAGAATGTATTCTTAATTTCAAGTGTGGCCGAAGGGCCTGTTTCTGTTCTGTATCTCTAAACTAAACTAAACTAAACTAAACTAAACCTTCTCTAGACCCTCTCCATGCCAACACATCGTTCCTCGGATATGGGGCCCAAAACGGTTCACAATATTCCACATGTAGTCTGACCATCACCTAATAAAGCCTCAGCTTTACATTCTTGCTTTTATATTCGAGACTATATGTAGAGCATTACTCAAAACCTCTGCTTAGGATGTCCTGTTTTTTCAGAGACTGAAGATCATGGATAATGTGTGTCAGGGAGTGGTGTGGATACTGGAGGGTGCCAAGTAGGATTAGTGGGGAGCTGGAAGGTTGATGGGAGGATTCTGAGGTAGTGATGGTGGAGGGTGGAGGTTACTAAAGGCATGATGGTGGTTAAGATGGATTGGAGGGGTTGTTGATCGCAAGAAATTGCAGAGAATTGTGGACGCAGCCCAGACCATCAAATAAACCAAACTACCTTCCATTGACTCCACTTACACCTCACGTTGCCTCGGCAGCCTACAAACCTGCACATCTTTGGAGTGTGGGAGGAAACCAGAGCATCCGGAGAAAATCCATGCGGTTACAGGGAGAACGTACAGACAGCACCCGCAATCAGGATGGAATCTGGGTCTTTGGCACTGGAAGGCAGCAACCCTACTGCTGTGCCACCGTGCTGGGACTTTCTTTAGCATAGAGTGCTTTAAAAAAATATATATTTTTTGTACTTTATGGCACTGGTCAAAGGGGGCCAAAGCAGACATCAACTCTCTATATTCATGGTGTTTCAATGGTACTGTGGAAACCCACGACTTCCGCCAAGAACAACAGGGGACCCGGTGTGGAGGGGGGGGGGGGGGGGGGGGGGGGGGGAGGGCCGGCAAGAACAAAGAGGGATCATTGGGAACTGTAATTAATACTTAATAATGTTGTCGGTGCCCTATACCTTGTGTGTCGTATATAAAACAAAGAATCTCACAGAGACATGTCACATGTGATAATAAAGTATCTATTTATCTATCCATCCATCCATCCATCATGTAAGCGGGCATTGAATGCACAAAAAATCCAAAATAAATATTTGTGGGAGTTCGCAAAGAAATGTTGGACAGCACATTTTTTTTGATTGACAGATACACAATGGAAACAGGCCCTTTAGTCCACACCGACCATTAATGACCAATTCTTTCTAGGCAATTTTGTCTCCTCTCTTAGATGTACATCTTTCTATTCCTTCATCAGAAGGTGGCAAGATGAGGGGGCCCCATACAATTCATTGGTAAACATCATTAATGAGAGAATATCCCTTATACCTCCCATGATACCAACTACTGCCTCAATAATTACCAAGACATGGCAAAGGCTAAATTGACATCCATGTAATTTAATTTTTGGTAAAGTTCTCTTGTGAAAACTTTTCAAATGCCTCATGGAAATCATACAGAAAATATCTCCAGACATTTCTTGTCCACCATTTTAGACAATAAACAATAGGTGCAGGAGTAGGCCATTCAGCCCTTCGAGCCAGCATCGCTATTCAATGTGATCATGGCTGATCATCCCCAATCAATGCCCTGTTCCTGCCTTCTCCCCACATCCCCTGACTCCGCTATCTTTAAGAGCCCTATCTAGCTCTCTCTTGAAAGTATCCAGAGAACTGGCCTCCACTGTCGTCTGAGGCAGAGAATTCCACAGACTCACAACTCGTCTCCGTTCTAAATGGCTTACCCCTTATTCTTAAACTGTGGCCCCTGGTTCTGGACTCGCCCAACATGTTTCCATGCCTCTAGCGTGTCCAAACCCTTAATAATCTTATATGTTTCAATAAGATCCTCTCTCATCCTTCTAAACTCCAGAGTATACAAACCCAGCCGCTCCAATGCATTTCGTTGTCTCTGTACTGTACACTGACAATGACAATTAAAATTGAATCTGAATCTGAATCTGAATCTGAATCCATTCTCCATTCCGCCATCCCGGGAATTAACCTTGTAAACCTACGCGGCACTCCCTCAATAGCAAGAATGTCCTTCCTCAAATTAGGGGACCAAAACTGCACACAATACTCCAGATGTGGTCTCACTAGGGCCCTATACAATTGCAGAAGGACCTCTTTGCTCCTATACTCAACTCCTCTTGTTATGAAGGCCAACATTTTAGTGGCCTATCTGAAGCAATCAATGAGATTAGTCAGATATAACATCCTTTCCTTCCTCTATTGATTGCCTCATTAAGTGCGCAGTCACAGTCTCTAATGATAGATTCCAGTAACTTTCTCATAGTCTTTACAAACTGAAGCAAGTGTATCCACCTGCCTTCCCTTCGCAATGCATCTAACACTCCCTTAGTCCTTCTTAAATAACACAGTTCAGACCCTATGTAAATTATAATAAACATATATGTATTTCCTTCACTGCTTTCTTTTAATACTCTGGGTATGGAATGATCAAGTTCTGAAAAGTAATATATCTTAATTTGCTTTGTCACTTACTTCACACATCTTGCCGATCAAAATCCCCTCTCCTGTGTCCAACTATCACTTGCCAGGCTTTGTTCCATCTCCACATCTCTTCCAGCTTCCGCCTCTTCTTCCCGTATGACTATCAGTCTGAAGAAGAGCCCAGATCCGAAATGTCACGTATCCATGTCCTCCGGGGATGCCGCCTGACCCGTTGAGTTGCTCCAGCACTTTGTGTTTTGCTCAACCCCTATTAAGTTTCTTTTAAGATTCATGTAAAGGTAATATTTTGATTCTGTTGTGAAAATCTGCCATTTCCTAATTGTCTGTTATGGTCTCACTTGCAAGTGTTAATGGGGCTAGAATTTCCTGTTGCACTTTCATTTGCTGCTCTTACTGTGTATCAATAAAAACATTTGCTGTGAGCTTTTATATCCCCTTGGGACGTTTCAATCCTGTCACAGGAAACGTCTTAAAATGATTTGTAAAGATGTGTCCCGACTATACTGTGGACATGGACATTATTAACATTTTGTTATGCTTTATCAAACTCCATGAACAACCGATGAACAGACTGAACACCAGGCATGGTTCCCTATCACGCTACCCTGTGTGTGAGCAACCCAAGCACCAAACAGCACCTTTCACCTATATGATATGCTCTGACATTACTGGCACCAGTCATTGCATTATTAGCTCATAATTTGTTTTTATCGTCAATAAAATGTACATTATGGTGAAGAGACTCGGAACTCAATATCTTAATTACCTTTCTGGGTTCCCAAAATGTACCCAGTCAGTAAAGAGTTGTTGGGTATTGTAATGGAGTTGAAATTATTAATAATGCAAATCCAAAAGTAATTTATATCTGTTTGTGTCCTTGTAACTTAATGGTTGAAGTTATATCAGTCAGGCTAACCGAATTACTGAACATTGCCCAGCAAACAATCAGATGCATTAACATTGTGAATTTCCATTTCAGTCCAATATCCCATTTATTTTTAATAGATAAAACGTGTACTGTCTATTGGGAAATGTTATTATCCTGATCTTACTACTGAACTTACTTCCATAGGCCGGCCGGCCTTCAACAAGGTTAGTCATTGCACTGATTGCTCTCCTCCACTCTGCTCCTTAGTATCTCCATCTATTTTGTAGCAGAAACCATATTTACCACAAGATTGCCGTTTTGTTTTTAAATGGAAAGTAAAATGTTTGTATCTGGCATTAATTTTCATTTTGTAAAGGCATAGAGAATTTAGTCTGCAAGTGTAATAGAAGATGGGGATGGATGATAAGATAGTTTAGTTCAGCTTTGATATCCAAAGTTTTCAAAGTGTATCTATTTGGTGCCCCCTGCCTTAGGAGACTTCCAATCGTGGGGTAGTTTGGAATGCGTTTTGATGGGTATTGAAACATTTGCATTCTTGCTCAAATCTCCTGGATTAAAAATGTCAGTTTTATACAAACAGATTTACATGACTTCACGCTGCCTCGGCAAGGCCACCAGCATAATCAAGGACCAGTCTCACCCCAGTTACTCCCTCTTCTCCCCTCTCCCATCAGGCAACAGGTACACAGATGTGAAAATGCATACCTCCAGATTCAGGGACAGTTTCTTCCTAGCTGTTATCAGGCAACTGAACCATCATATCAACAACTAGAGAGCAGTCCTGAGCTGCCATCTACTTCTTTGGAGACTCTCGGACTGTACTGGATTTTACTGTGCACTAAACATTATTCCCTTTATCCTGTCTCTGTACACCGTGGACGGCTCGATTGTCATCATGTATAGTCCTTCCGCTGACTGGTTCGCACGCAACATAAAAGGTTTTCACTGTACCTTGGTAGACGTGACAATAAACTAAACTAAGCTGCCATTAGGTTTTACATCTTTAGCTTAGAAGAAACAATAAACTGGTAGCAAGTAACCAACAGAATATTTCCCCACAAACATCCAGATGATCTAAATTGAAATGCATAAAATATCTCTTAATGTAAAGACTCATTGACTTCCTGTGACAAAGTGTATAATAATGAACAGAGATGTCATAAAGTAATTCCATACGACTTATTTGTGTCATTAACATCATGGATAATACCTTGCAGGACTTGGAAAGTCTTACCCTGGGTTAAGCCACACTGAATTTATTTGTAGTGTATTGTAACATGCACCGAGGTGACAGAGAAAAGTTTTTGTTGCGTCCAAATAGCCCTGTCCCACGGTGCGAGTTATACCTTGTAATCATGTATAATCTCTCAGCTGACTAGTTAAAGCCCTGTCCCACGGCACGAGTTCATTCCAAGAGCTCTCCTGAGTTAAAAAAAAATCAAACTCGTGGTAAGCACGGAGAATGAACGTAGCGGGTACTTCGGAGCTCGAGGACGTCTCTTAGCGGCTCGTACCGCTAATGACAAGCACTCGGGAAGACTCGCTAACGGCGGGTAAGCACGGGAAGACTTGTGAAGATTTTTCAACATGTTGTAAAATGTCCACGAGAGCTCCGAGTAACGACGAGTGGCCATTACCGTAAATCTCCAAGTTCGAATCAAGGCAAACTCGGCAGAGCTCTTGGAATGAACTCGTACCGTGGGACAGGGCTTTAACTAATTAGCTGAGAGATTATACATGATTACAATCATGCCATCCACAGTGTACAGCTACATGATAAAGGGAATAACATTCCGTGCAAGATAAAGTCCAGTAAAGTCCAATTATAGATAGTCTGAGGGTAACATTATGTCCAATGTTGATTCAGATTCAATAATTGTCAAAAACACCATGGTACAATTAAGTTCTCTTAGTGGCATTTAAGAGACTTTTCGATAGACACATGGATATGCAGAGAATAGAAGGGTCTGGATTATGTGCCAGGTGGTCTTGCTTTCATGTTCAGCACAGCTCACACTATTCATGGAAAGACAAATGTTTATAGATGGTGTGGAAATAATCTGACTAGTTTAGTCGTACCCTGTGAATAAGAGACATTTTATCTTGCATGTACTCTAGCTAGATTTAAGCACTGCCACAGCTAAACATCTTTTTTTAGTGTAGTTTAGTTTAGAGATACAGCATGGAAACAGGCCCTTCAGCCCACCGAGTCCACACTGGCCATTGATCACCTGTTCACACTCATTCCATGTTATCCCAATTTCACACTCTATACTACACTCTAGGGGCAATTTGACAAGGGCCAAGTAACCTACAAACCTACATGTCTTTGGGATGTGGGAGGAAACTGGATCATCCGGAAGAAACCCACGCAGTCACAGGGAGAACATGCAAACTCCACATAGACAGCACCCAAGATCTTGGGCAGCACAATGGCGCAGTGGTGGAGTTGCTGCCTTACAGCGCTTGCAGTGCCGGAGACCCGGGTTCGATCCCGACGGGTGCTGTCTGTACGGAGGTTGTAAATTCTCCCCGTGACTGCGTGGGATTCCAAGATCTTCGGTTTCCTCCCACACTCCAAAGACGTACAGGTAAATGTAGGTAAATTGGCAATTAAAAAAATTGTCCCTAGTGTGTGCAGGATAGGGTTAATATGCGGGGATCGCTGGTCGGCGTGGACCCAGTGGGCACTGATTAAAGCGAATGGCATGTTGGCCTTTATAACAAGAGGAATCGAATATAGGAGCAAAGAGGTCCTTCTGCAGTTGTACAGACCCCTAGTGAGACCACACCTGGAGTATTGTGTACAGTTTTGGTCCCCTAATTTGAGGAAGGACATTCTTGCTATTGAGGGAGTGCAGCGTAGGTTTACAAGGTTAATTCCCGGGATGGCGGGACTGTCATATGCTGAGAGAATGGAGCAGCTGGGCTTGTACACTCTGGAGTTTAGAAGGATGAGAGGATATTCTCTGCCACAGAAGGTAGTTAAGGCCAGTTCATTGGCTATATTTAATAGGGAGTTAGATGTGGCCCTTGTGGCTAAAGGGGTCAGGGGGTACGGAGAGAAGGCAGGTACAGGATACTGAGTTGGATGATCAGCCATGATCATATTGAATGGCGGTGCAGGCTTGAAGGGCCGAATGGCCTACTCCTGCACCTATTTTCTATGTTTCTATGTTTCTATCTCATTGAAACATATAAGATTGTTAAGGGTCTGGACACGCTAGAGGCAGGAAACATGTTCCCGATGTTGGGGGAGTCCAGAACCAGGGGCCACAGTTTAAGAATAAAGAGTAAGCCATTTAGAACGGAGACGAGGAAACAATTTTTCTCACAGAGAGTGGTGAGTCTGTGGAATTATCTGCCTCAGAGGGGGTGGAGGTGGGATCTCTGGATGCTTTCAAGAGAGAGCTAGATAGGGCTCTTAAAAATAGCGGAGTCAGGGGATATGGGGAGAAGGCAGGAACGGGGTACTGATTGGGGATGATCAGCCATGATCACATTGAATGGCGGTGCTGGCCTACTCCTGCACCTATTGTCTATTGTCTATTGTCAAAGGGCCTATTTCCGTGCTGTACCTCTAAACTAAACTAAATCTGAATCCTCTCTCCAGAGATGCTGCCTGTCCCGCTGTTACTCCTGCATTTTGTGTCTATGTTCGATTTAAACCAGCATCTGCAGTTCTTTCTTAAACATTAAATCTGAATCAATCTGTGATGTTGTGAGACAGCAGCTCTACCAGCTGTGCCACAGAGCTGGCCTGACTATTTTGTGCCTCCCTTAAATTAATTCTGTAGCTATAATTTCCCACGGCACTGAAACTGGTAATGCCCAATTTTCAAAGCATGGGTACTGACCTACCGTTGAAGGGATCTATAGGAGGCGCTGAGTCAAAAAGGCAGCCTGCATCATCAGGGACCCGCACCAACCTGGCCACTCCTGCCCTCGGGAAGAAGGCATAGGAGTCTGAAAACCACGACCTCCAGGTTAAAGAACAGCTTCTTCCCAACATCCATCAGGCTCTTGAACACTTCAAACACCAACTAAACTATGAACTACATACTGAAGAATAAAAACTACTATTTATTTAAAATATTGAGATACACAAATATATCTTTTAAGTGCGAAGAGACACTCCATGCTTTGCTATTCAGGAGTTAGTCAGCAGAGTAACGTTAGGCTTCTGGTTTGAAAGAGCTCACTTGAATGACAGGTAGGAACCTTATCCTCATTAAGCTGAATGTAGATTGTCATCCTTGCAATGTGCTGCCCAAGGCTGTTACTTTGATCAATATAATATGTTCCAATTAGGTTTAGTTTGGCTTTAAAGATGCACAAAGCTCCTCCCTCCCCCATTTATGTTTAGAGATACAGCGTGGAAACAGGCCTGTCGGCCCACCGAGTCCGTATCGACCAATAATCCCCGCACATTTACATTGTCTTAGGGACAATTTACACTTATACCAAGCCAATTAACCTACAAACTTGTACGTCTTTGGAGTGGGGGAGGAAACTGAAGATCTTGGAGATCGTACAAAGTCCGTACAGACAGCACCTGTAGTCAGGATCAAACCCAGGTCCCCGGCGCTGTAAGGCAACAACCTGACAGCTGTGCCACCGTGCCGTACCCTTGAGAGACTTCCTTTAAAAATCCATAATTAGCTGTGGGAACGAAACTCAAAAACCATGATTTCTGCAACACTATTAACTGGGGGGAAAAAAACACATTTTTTGCTGTGTCTCAATGAAAAGTTGAATATTTGTTTTGAATATTGGACATGAAGAGTTTTAGTGCTGGAGGAAATTACAAATGCAGAATGAATTTAACCCGAGACATTGGCTAGGGAAGAAGATGGAAATGGTGGCACATAAAACGGTAAATGCTGGAAGAACTTGGCAGGTCAAGCAGCATCTGTGCAAAACACAAATGTAGAGGGGGTCTCAAAATATGGAAATCAGTTAAGACAGATCAGGTGAGACATAAAGAACGGCAGATGCTGAAATCTTGAGTAAAACGCAAAGTGCTGGAGTAAGTCAGCGGGTCAGGCATCATCCCTGGAAGACCTGGATTTAGTTTAGTTCAGAAATACAGCACGGAAACAGGCCCTTCGGCCCATCGAGTCCGCACCAACCAGCGATCCGCGCACACGTGCACTACCCTACACATATGTGGGACAATTTTACATTTACATCAAGCCAATTAACCTACAAACCTGTACGTCTTTGGAGTGTGGGAGGAAACCGGAGCAGCCGGGGAAACCCATGCAGGTCACGGGGAGACCGTGCAAACTCTATACAGACAGCACCCATAGTCAGGATTGAACCCGGGTCCCTGGCGCTGTAAGAAAGCAACTCTACCACTACGCCACCGTGCCGCCCAAATGGATAGGCGACGTTTCCGTTCAGCACCCTTCTACAGACTGACAACTGACTGTTTGTTTGTTAACATTTTGGGTCAGGGACCCTTCCTCAGAACTGGGGAAAGAGTAGAGGTTTTGTGCTTTTCAAAACAGAGACAAGGGAGGAATTAAGCACAGGTGGAAGACTTGTAGAGGAAAGATTCAAACTGCTGCAGGAATCCAACGCGTCAGGCAGCATCTGCAGAGGGCAGTTCAATGTTTTGGGTTAAGACACTGCATCAAGACCGCACCCACCTGTGTGGAAACGTTGTCCATCAGATTCCTATTCAATCTCTCCCCTCTCACCTTAAACCTATGTCCTCTGGACCTCGATTCCCCTAGTCTGGGTAAAAGACTGTGTGCATTCACCCTATCTATTCCCCTCATAATCTTCTACACCTTTATAAGATCACTTTTCATCCTCCTGAGCTCCAAGGGACAAAGTCCTAGCCTTACAAACCTCTCCCAATAGCTCAGGCGTTCAACTCCTGGCTACACCCTCGTGAATGTTGAGTCTTTAGATGTGTGTAGGGGTTTGTTAAGCAAGTGGATGAAACCCCTGGTTAATGGGAATGCACAGTTGTGGTTTTAGTCAGATTATTAAATGGTGAAGCAGCCTGAGGGGCTAAATGGCGTGCTCTTGTTCCTAATGGCTGCCGAGAACGAAGGGGGACCTGGTGTGGGGCCACGTGCGGCTTAAGTCCTGGATCGCCGCTGCAAGAAGATAAAGACTGTTCTAAGAACTTTTGAAACTTTGTCAGCACCAGAAACATGGTGACACTTTGTGTGCTGCCTTGGGGAAATCTGCTGCATGATTTTACCCGGATTGTACTCAAAACAAAGCATTTCACTGCATCTAGGTACATGTGATAATAAAGTATCATTGAATTGAATAATCAAATTTATATGTCCCCATTTGTCATCAACAGGAATAAAGAGTGAACTCTGCAATAGGCCAATAGCTTAATCCATCATCTTGCGGATCATTTACCTCAAAGAGACATCTAGTAATTTAAAGTTTAGACAAAAGTCTTCAATTTATTTCATTTTGTGTTGTTGATTATATTATTAAGCCAATGGAATGCAGTGGGGGTGGAATGAAGATTATGGTGTCTTCAAACTGTAACTCTTTCCACTTGTGGATCTCGCTGGGTATAAAGGGGGGGGGGGTAAAATCCTGGCCAATGCATCAATTCCCCAACCAATCTTACACAAATCTTAATCCCTACTTAACCCTATGGTTGTTTGCAGGACTTTGTTCAGAAATTTGGCCAAATTTGGGTGGGGCTGTCATGATGCTTTATTCAATGGTTGTAGAGTCATACAGCATGGAAACACGCCCTTTGGCCCAACTTACCGACACCTGCCAACATGTCCCATCTACACTAGTCCCACCTGCCTGCATTTGGCCCATATCCCCCCCCCAAACCTGTCCTATCCATGTACCTGTCTAAATGTTTCTTAAACATTGCAATAGTACCTGCCTCAATTACTTCCTGCAGCAGCTCGTTCCATACACCCACCACCCTTTGTGTGAAAAAGTTATCCCTCCGATTCCTGTCAAACCTTTCCTTCCTCCCTCACCTTAAACCTATGCCTCTGGTTCTCAATTCCTCTGCTCTATGCAATTTAGTCCTTTAAAAAAAAAACTAAATTTAAGAGGAGAAATTGCAATTACGCTGTGATGTTTCGGGTTGGGACCCTTCTTCAGACACCTCTGTAATGTTGACTCAGTCGAGTACTGTAATTTCACATGATTATAAGCTACAATTCACACTAGAAGTCCAAGTTACTGTTGAGTGGATTGCTTATTTAGATAACTATCAAATAAATCTATCAATCATGCTTCTCCTTAGCAAAGTAGTGTTCCCGTTAAGTGTTTCTATCTTTCAACAGGTGAATCCATCTATTCACTGATAACTGCTTGTTTGAGCAGTTAACTATCACTTATGTACCACTCAGAGTAGTTGGAGTTTTCCCCGTCTACTCAGCTGGGAAATGGACCCAATTACCTGTTTGCTTCACAACACAGTCCACAGTCCACCCCCTCCACCCTCCACCCTCCACCCTCCACCCTACCCACCTACCCACCTACCACCTACCCACCTACCCACCTACCCCCACCCACCCCACCCCACATCTCATTACAAAATGGCCATAAATAGGTAGCACCTGGCAATTTGGATGACAGGCTAATTGTAAGGAAATTAGTCTCTGCCTTCTGGCTCCATATACATCAGCCCATTAGTTCTCCAGCTTCCACTATAAGTAATTAAATCCACGGTGTGTGAAGGGGAAAAATATAGAACCTCCCCTCTTACAGCAACTGTAAACACGCGTTTTTATTACCCCCCAAAAAAAGAAACGAGCAGGAGTCAAGAGTGTATTATTGTTATATGTACCATAGAGAACAATGAAATTCTTACTTGCAGCAACACTACAGAATATGTAAACATAGTACTCTGAAAAATAATATAATAAACGAGAAAAAAGTTTATTTGGGGTGGCAGAGTGGCGCATCAGTAGAGTTGCTGCCTTATAGAACCCTCCAGTGTATACAGTCTGAAGAAGGGTCTCGACCCGAAACCTCACCAATTCCTTCACTGCTGCCTGTCCCGCTGAGTTACTCCAGCATTTTGTGTCTCTTCTAAATAGTTCAGAGCTTATTTGGAGGTTGTAGTATTTAATAACCCGATGGCTGTAGAATTCAAAGAACCAACCGACATCTGTGGAGGCAAAAATGTTTGTGTGTATCTTTCAGATGGAGACCCAGGTTCCTGACTGTCCCCCCGAGTTCATTCAACGTACCGCTTCTTGTTCCAGTTCTAAAGAAGACTTCCGACCCGAAACGTCAACTATTCCTTCTCTCCAAAGACGCTGCCTGACCCGCTGAGTTACTCCAGCATTGTGTGCCTATCTCCAGCAATCCACCGTCTCTTTGGTCCTCGTATTTTTGTTACTTTTCTGCCATCATTTTCAGATTCATTATAAGGGAATTCTTAACATTATGGCCAATTTAAAAAAAAAAACTAAAAATACTGTACATCAATTATGTTTAATAGATAGGAGTTAGTTGCAGGGCGATCAGATGGGCTAATTTCTTAATTTCATAAACACTGCAGAAATCCTGAGCGTCATGCAATCACGTTTGCTCAAAAGTTAAGATTAAAAGTCTAAAAAAGGATGCGATTGTTTGCTGCCCGTAAAAGTGTTGTGTTCAATCGAGATGGTATGTAAACAAAACCTGTCTAATGGCAGATAGCTCCAGTGGATTGCTTTTAAAAAAAAATGCCTACAATGTTTTTGAAAATACGAAAATGAAGAAAAGCAGTGGCTCCGGTTTCGATGCTTCCAATCGCCTAGAGAAAGTCACATAAGACATTGTTGAGTGTAACTCCGTGTGCGAAATAAGGACTGAGATACAGAAAATAAACAAATGCAGATTATAGGCACAAAAATGCTGGAGTAACTCGGCTGGTCAGGCAGCATCTCTGGAGAAGAGAAAAGGATGGGAGAGGTTTCGGATCGTGACCCTTCTTCAGATTGACACGTAGAGGGGGACAGTGAGAGAGGAGGGGAACTTCTTCAAAGTAGTCATACCTTGAGGAGATTTCGTAATGGAGCAGGCAAAATGTAGAAACAAAGAACGGCAGATGCTGGTTTATTCCAAATATACACAACGTTCTGCAGCGGGTCAGGCAGCATCTCTGGAGAATAAAAGGAGAGGTGATGTTTCGGGTGGGGACACTTTTATTTCACAAGCCACTTTTTAAAAATTTCTTTCACTGCCGAGTTTTGGGAACAGATTCTTTATTGTATCTCTTTATAGCGAGTTGCTACAGCTTTTTATCAATAATACTAGAGCGAGTTACTATAGTTTGTTATCTTTTACGTTTGTGATTATTATTTTCTATTTTATGTTATCTGTAAATATTTTATTTCACGGTACACCTCTTAGTTAACAAATTCCCTTAGTCAACGGTAAAATGCATCCTGCACATTGCAACGAAATTCTACAGTATTTCATAGAGGCACAGGGAACTGTAAATGCAGTTCTATTCCATAGACTTGGGGCGCGCCTTATTTATTTGAAACAAGGTTAGCTGACAAAAAAAATCAAGGTGTTTCTAATCTATATAAGAATTAAAAACAGCTGGAATAAAATCATTTCTGTAATTTTGCTTTTTTTAAAGCTGGGTTTTATAAACAAGTTGTTGCTTTGAGCGGTTTATGTTGGAATGGTGGTTTTACAGATTAATTTAATAAGTGAGGGCAGATAGGCACAAAATGCGGGAGTAACTCAGCGGGACAGGCGGCATCTCTGGAGAGAAGGAATGGGTGACGTTTCTGGTCGAGACCCTTCTTCTGACTGACTCTTCACACACTTTCTATTCTTCTCTCCGCTGCCTGTCCCACTGAGTTACTCCAGCACTTTGTGTCTATTTTCGGTTTAAACCCGCATCTGTCATTCCTTCCTACATAATAAATGAGGGAGTTCTCAAAATCAGTTTTAAACCCCAAGCCTCAACTCGCCGGGCTGGTCGATTTGCTAGATTTTATTCCTTTCCACATACATGCGTGACGCTTCCTCGATTTGTGAATGGTCGAACCGGACGTCGATCAGGGAGGGAGAGAAAGGGAGAGAGGGGCGGTGTTTTGTCAATAGTTTCATTGAAGGTGGAGAGACGAGTGTGGTTCGCAGTGGAGAGGCGAGCGGCCGCTGAGCAGAGTCCCGGGGAAGTAGCCAGCGCCAAGGGCTGCCTTTTTCAACCCAGTTAACCAGCGGGAATTAAAACATTGAGTCCCCAGCGCGAATCCCGAGAGCAGACAGACGTGTTGCTGAAACGAAAAAAAAGAAATCGATTCTCTTTTGTGAAATCAAGGGATCACACAGTATCCAATAAACTGGCCACAGGGAATCAAGGCTACTGTACACAAAACATTGACAGAAAGGCCGGGGTAACATCACTGAAACTGCCCGGCTCTGATGAGTCATCTTGGGTGAAGGATTTAATAGCGGAACAGCTTGAAGTCGCCTTCTCCAGAAACATAACTCGTTTCCCGGGACGTGAGCGCTGCACCGTTACCGGCATCAATTGCACCTCACGGTTAATTAAAACAAACACATAGGACAAATGTCGAGACCACCAGGAAGCCAGTTGTGAACAACCAACAACAAACTGGACTGTCTCTCTACCAGTCAAAGCAGGTACTGCTCGGATGTAGGGGCGATGCGACTCGCCCGTTAAGATTTCCCCGGGACTGGAGAGCTAACGCCGAGACAACTTTAGAGAGGAAGAATAAACAGCATGAACAGGTCGCCGTGAATGCCGGCGAGGATCGGGCCGGAGTGGATGGATTTTCTTGTTTGCGAATGATAGACCGCGGGCAGCTAATAAGTAATTATTTGACCTCCCCGCGGTAGGTTTAAGAGAACTGTCTGCTCACAATGGCATCGGAGGTGATGTGTGGTCTGATCTTCAGACTACTTCTTCCCGTCTGTTTAGTTGCCGGTAAGTGACTCTAGATAATAGCCTTTCTTTACACCTGCGGGATTATTTTTTGACCAGACCGTCGGAAATATCTGTAATGGGTTGTTTTTATTTTTTTTAAACTCCTCTCCGAAAATGCAAACTTTCCCAAAGGATGCGTTGTTTTGCAGCGATTGTTTTTTTTCCTTCTTCAAATAAATGATAGGTTGAAATGCAATGCTATAACGCTGTTTTTTCTGGAGTTGGGCGCAGAGTTTAGTTATTTGTTATTGTGGAGGGAATTTTTTTAAGTATTGAACGCAAGGTTGTGATCGATCAGGTGTATTTTTGTCCGTATCTGTCGCTGTTAAAAAAAAATCTAATTGAGATTTAGGCTGGAGATGAACAAAAACGGCTCCATAAATGCATTTGCCATCGCTCCTACAAGGCAGATTAACACACAAACAGCCCATCACATTCGGTAGGTCGGGAAGGAACTTGGAATCGATTTTCCCCGAGGAGGTGACATGCCGGGGGGAGAAGAGGGAGAGAGAAAACATGGGTACAGCCTGAAAGCAGACTTGAAATTGAATGTGCTCGTCGCCTGTACTGCATGTGAATGGAGTTCCTTGATTAGTTAAGTTGAAATGCGCCTGGATTTAATGAGCGCTGGCAATAAAGGATTGGAGTCGGTAACCACAGTCCCGTCTGCCGTGCAGGACGGGCGAGCGGGCGGCTGGTTCCTTGGTCCAAGGTTGGGGCGAAACAGCCGCCCGGCTGGTTGCAGAGAGCCGCGGCGCGGCGCGATGTGGCCACTGTGATGCGAGCGAGCACTGCACTGAACTGAACCGTCTTGTCAGTTGCGGCCAATGCGGCCGCGAAGTCTACACTTAAAGCCCAGCCGCTGGGCGAAGGGGAAGCAGGCGTGAACGCTGTTTGTAACCCGACTGAATTCCAGATATTATATTTTCCAAATGCCACTCCGATTGAAAGCCACAATTTAAAAAATGTAATCACTTAAAACGAATGTAGCGCGTATTACATCGTATAACGCAGACGGCTGTGGAGGCCAGGTCAATGGATATTTTTAAGGCGCAGATTGACAGATTCTTGATTATTAAGGGTGTCGTTTGGGGTTATGGGGAGAAGACAGGAGAATGGGGTTGAGAGGGAAAGATAGATCAGCCGTGATTGAATGGCGGAGTAGACTTCCTAGGCCGAGTGGGCCAATCCCTTCCCTATAACTTATGAACATGAGTACCAGCAAAATATTTTTGGAAAAAAGTTGTAACGTAGCTAATATCACAGCACAAGATGCCATTAATTAACAAATATATATAGAAACAAGGAATACCAAGAAAAGACACAAAATGTTGGTGTAACTCAGCTGGCTAGGCAGCATCTCAGGAGAGCATGAGTAGGTGACGTTTCGGGTCCAGACCCTTCTTCAGACAGTTGTTCTTCAGAATAAATACGCTTTTTTTCTGAAGAAGGTTCCCAACCCGAAACTTGCACTAAACGTTGTTACCTTTATCATGTATCTGTACACTGTGGACAGCTTGATTGTAATCGTGTATAGATTAGCACGCAACAAAAGCCTTTCACTGTACCTCGGTACACCTGACACTAAATTCTTGCCTATCCATTCCCTCCACAGATGCTGCCTGACCCACTGCGTTCCCCCAGAAATTTATATTTTCTCAAGATTCCAGCATCTACATTCCCTTAATTTTGGTGACATTTGTTGAGCGAAAAAGATGACCATATTTCGCAACGGTTTTTATTGGATATTTATGCACGATCCTGCTGTAATGCCTCGTACGAAGGTTGTACCTAAGATAGTGTCGTGCTCCATCAACACTGGGCCAAGTCAGACACGATTTGTAGCTCCTGTCTCCAGGGTGGGACTTGAATCTTATTCAAACTTAGTTAGCAATTGAGTTGAGGTAAACATGACATTAGGAATCAATCCACTTTTTGAATAAGTGTTTCACTTAAATATTCAAGTTGGCTTGTCTGGATAGAATGTGTAGAAAACAAAATGCTGGAGTAGCTCAGCAGGACAGGCAGCAACTGTGGAGGACATGGATAGGTGACGTTTCGGGGCAGGACCCTTCTTCAGACTGATGGGGCGGGGGGGAGGAAGGAATTGAAATTTAGCGTTGAAGAGACTGAGGTGTCTTCATAAGACGTAGGAACAGAATTAGGCCATTCAGTCCATCGCGTCTACTCCGACATTCAATTATGGCCGAATTAGTTTTTGCTCCCAACTCCATTCTCCTGCCTCCTCCCTGTAACCTTTGACACCCGTACTAATCAAGAGCCTATCAATCTCTGCCTTAAATATCTAATGACTTGCCCTCCACAGCCATCGGAAGCACTGAATATCTTGTCTCCATTTTTAGGGTGGCAAGGTGGCGCAGCGGTAGAGTTGTTGCCTAACAGCGCCTGAGACCGGGATTCGATCCTGACCATGGTACTTTTTTCATGGAGTTTGTATGTTCTCCCTGTGACCGTGTAGGTTTTCTCCGGGTGCTCCAGTTTTTGCCCACATTCCAAAGATGTGCAGGTTTGTTGATTAATTGGCTTCTGTAAATTATCCCTAGTGTGTAGGATAGAACTGGTGTTCAGGTGATTGTTGGTCGGTGGGCCAAAGGGCCTGTTTCCGCAATGTATCTCTAAACAAACTACGTTTTGAAGGTATGCCCTTTTATTCTGAGGCTCTCATCCTATATCTAGGATATAAGTGGGGTTAGATGAGGTAGACAAAATGCTGGAGTAACTCAGTGGGGCAGGCAGCATCTTTGGGGAGAAGGAATGGGTGACAATTTGGGTCGTGACCCTTCTTCAGACTACGGGTTAGATGAGGTGATGGGGGGTCTAGGAATTGAAAGTTATTGAAGTGTTGAAGAATATGTAAGATGCCTTGGATGTAGCTTCAGTTTAGATTAGTTTACAGATACAGCATAGAAACAGGCCCCTCGGCCCACCGCGTCAATGCCGACCAACGATCCCCGCACACTAACACTATCCTATAACACCAGAGAGTTTATAAATTTACCAAACCAATTACCCGGCAAATCTGTACGTCTTTGGGATGTGGGAGCAAACTGGAGCACCCGGAGAAAACCCATACAGTCACAGGGAGAATGTACTAACTCCATACATATAGCACCCGTAGTGAGGATTTAACTTGGGTCTCTGGCGCTGTAAGGCAGCATCTCTACCGCAGCGCCACCATGCAGCCCATTTAGATGAGGTAATGGGAGTGATAATGGCGGTCTAAATTGAATTAGATGAGGCAATGGGAGTGTAGGAATACAAGGAATTGATAGAAAATATTTTAACGCCAGCTTCTCACTCTAATGTTAGCAATGACCTGGAAGAGTCAAAGCCTAGAAAAGGTTTTGTGATCAATGGGATGTTTAAATGTCTGTCGATGCAGTTCATGTGCAGTTGCAACTTCCTTTCCTCCGTTAACTTACGGTTGACTGGAATGTATCAGGTAAAAATCCAGACAGCCCTCTTGTGCAAATAAACACTACTGACCCCCTCCCCTCCCCTCCCCTCCCCTCCACTATGTCCCTGGCTTCTGATTGTAATTCTCACTGTCAGTAGCTTTCAAAGGAGAGTGTCGATTTTTATTTTTCAAGGGTTTTCAGATAACAAGGCGAGCCTTCATAAATTGGTGTGTGTTGCCACACTGAGACACTGAGAAAGACAGGAGGCACATTAGCCATTTGATGTTCAGTTTTTAGTTTAGTTTAGAGATACGGTGTGGAAACAGGTCGTTCGGCCCCACCGAGTCCACGCCGATCAGAGATCACTCCATGCATTAGCACCATCCGACACAAACTGGAGACAATTTACAATTTTACCATTGGTCTACAAACCGGTACATCTTTGTGTGGGGGGAAACCGGAGCAGCCAGAGTAAACCCACGCAGGTCATGGGGAGAACGTACAACCTCCGTACAGACAGCACCCATAGTCGGGATCGAACCCGGGTCTCTGGGGCTGTAAGGCAGCTATTCTACCGCTGTGCCACCGTGCCAGTTTTGTTTGGGACAGGGTGGTGTTGCATGGGTAGTGGTGCTTCTAGGAAGGTTGTACTCCAACCCTTCCTTGTCTAAGTATGCCCACCACAACCCATCTCATGCATTCAGGGAGCCATCGTGATCTACCTGGTGATCTAGGGCAGGGGGTCCCAACTTGACCTGCAAACCTTGATGGTGATTTTCTTGCCCAAGCTTGAGATGAGTAACATAGCGAAACTAGGCAGCATCTCTGGAGAAAAACGATAGATGACATTTCGAGTCTGAAGAAGCGTCCTGACCCAAAGCATCACCTATCTTTTTTTCTTCTGAGATGCTGCCTGACCCGCTGAGTCACTCCAGCACTTTGTGAGCCTCTTTGGCATAAATCAGCATTTGTCGTGGTTCTTTGTTTCTTCACTCCCGCCATAGATACTGCCTGACCCATTGAGTTCCTCCAGCACTTTATGTTTTGCTCAAGATTCCAGCATCTGCAGTTCCTTGTATGGTCAAGCCTTTGGGTGTGACCTGTTAGCTAAAGCCAATACTTGTGCAGGGGGCAGCTGGACATTTATGTGAGCCGAGCCACAAACTAAGCTGCAAACACAGTGGATCCGTTGAGGGTTGCAAACTCATTCAATTCCAGGAGGGATTTGGAGAAGATTGGAGAATGGTTAATATGACCCCTGTGTTCACAAAGGGCAGAAGGCAGGGAATCATAGTTTAACATCTATTGTTAGCAAGATGTTGGAGTCAATAACCAAAGAGGAAAGAACTAATCATTTAAGAAGGCTGATATCACTGAACCTAGTCACCATGATTTTATGAAAGGTGTTTGCTCAAATTCTATGAGAAATACATAAAAGCTGAAGGATATGCTTCAAGACGTCAAGAGTCAACTATGTTTATTTGTCGTATGTACAGACATTGAAAGGGTCCAAATCCAAATCGTCCCCTATCCATGTTCTCCAAGGATGCTGCCTGACCTGCTGAGTTACTCCAGCACTTTGTCTCTTTTCTTGGTAAACCGGCATTTGCAGTTCCTTCTTTCTACACTGCTAAACAATGAACTTCTTATTTGAAGCAGCTTAACAGGCCTATAAACATAATACACACAGCTAAAAGTATATAAATTAAGTCAGTATATTAATTTTAAAATATCAATAAATTAATAACCACAACAGTTGCGTGAAAAAATGCCAAAGTCCATAGTGCAACGAAAGAGACATTCCCTAGAAGTTCACGGTTGTTGAGGTTAGTATTGTGCAGTGTTCAAGAGCCTGTTGGTGGCTGGGAGGAAGCTATTGTTGAACTTGGTGCTCACGGTTTTCAGGCTCCTGTACCACCTTCCTGATGGTAGGAGTGAAATGAGAGCGTGACCGGGGTGTTGTTGGTTTTCTTGTTGATATTGGCTGCCTCCTACACATGGTCTTCTCTGTTGTAGAGTTGCTGCCTAACAGCACCAGAGACCCGGGTTTGATCCGGCTTACGGATGCTGTCTGTACAGAGTTTGCACGTTCTCCCTGTGATCTGCATGGGTTTACTCCAGGTGCTCCTGTTCCCATATGGTCACGGGGAGAATGTGCAAACTCCTTGCAGACAGCACTGTAGTCAGGATCGAGCAGGGTCTGTGGTGCTGTGAGGCCTCAATTCTAGCACTACATCGCAGTGCCACCCCTACATGGATCCCTTTCTGTGTAGTTTCCGTTCATGGACACTGAGCTATGTGAAATTGAAAACACAATCACTGTCCTACAAAACAATTAATTTTATACTCTAGTTTGCAAACTAATGTGTGCTGAAGAAGGCTGGCAAATGGTCTAGGGTGCCCCAAACGAAATGCTGATTTAGTCTTTGGACCCAATTGTTCAAAAAGAGCCATAACGCCTGACAGAAAAGAATGTAGGTGTTAGTCAGAATGATTGTTCAGTATAAAATTGTAGGTCATAAATTGGTCATTTACCAAATATAGATATCTCTTTTTGCCTTATTGACATTGAGTCTTGAACTCCTAAAGCCTGAGGATTCTGAATTTTTAACAACCTCTCATTTAAGCTCATTTACAGTAGACCGTAATAGTTATTTTGGTTTTGCGTTGTAATTTAGATTCGGGTTCAAACGTTTCAGGTTTCTGCAGAATTAACGGCAATGAGTTCACAGTGTGAAAAATTATACTTGTAAAAATAACCCCATCAATCTTTGGCAATATGGCGCAGCAAGGATTCCAAGCTGCAGATTATGAGGTGATTTGTGCCTCATTGGACCACAGTCTACAAACCACAACTCTCTCCTGTACCTTCATGTGCCATAACATCACTGGATTTACACAACTTAATGTTGCTTCAGCTATTTAGGACTCGTCATTTATTGAATAATGACTGTTGATGATTTGTAGATACAAGGAACAGCAGATGCTTGTTTACAAAAATAAAGACTCAGAGTGCTGGAGTTACTTAGCCGGTCAGGCAGCATCTCTGGAGAACATGGATAGGTGACATCTCCCTACAACAATCCGTCCGAAAAAGGGTCCTGACCCAAAACATCACCTATCCATGTTCTCCAGAGATGCTGCCTGATCTGCTGTAGTCCTCTAGTATTTTGAGTCTATCTATGGTGTCATTTCGGTTTGGGATCCGTCCAAAGACTCGAGATGATTTTTTATGGGCCTGTCCCACTTACCCGACTTTTTCGGTGATTGCCGGCACTAGTCATAAGTCCTTACAGGTCGCCGAAAATTCTCAACATGTTGAAAATCCAGCGGCGACCAGAACAAGGTATGACTCTTTGGTCGATTACTCATGACCATACAGGCTTCACCCCATGACATGTCTCCAGGGTGTCGCCTGTATGGTCGTGAGTAGTCTCCTCAGTCTCCCAAAGAGTCGTGGCGTCTTTCTGGTCGCCGCTGAATTTTCAACGTTGAAATTTTCGCCGACCTGCAACGGCCTATGACGAGCGCCGGCAGTCGCCGAAAAAGTTACGTAAGTGGGACAGGCCCATAAGGCGTATTAACTTGTTCCAAGTTTTAAAAAAAAATTTAAAAATTATATTTTAGAAAATATATATATTTTGTCTTTTTCTATCTTTTAATCCATTCTTTCTTTCTACCTCTACTATAGTTTGAAGCCATTTTGGCTAATTCATAAAATACTGGAGATATTTGGTACGGGGTGTATATGGGGAGACAGAAACAGTGATTGGTTTAAGGTGACCTTTCATCAGACTTTTGCATTTCGTTAAATTCTTTTTTTGTTTTCCTTCATCCTTTCTATCATTCTCCATACTTACAATTCATTAAATAATGAGGTAAATGATTGGAGTTGACTGTGGCACAGTACAGGGTGGCAGAGACCTGGGTTCGATCCTGACAACGGGTGCTGTCTATACGGAATTTATGCGTTCTCTCCATGACCTGCGTGGGTTTTCTCAGGGAGCTCTGGTTTCCTTCCATACTCGAAAGACGTACAGGTTTGTAGTTTAATTGGCCTGGTTTATTTGTAAATTGTCCCTAGTGTGTGTAGGATAGTGTGTAGGATAGTAGGATAGGTATGAAGAAGGGTCTCGACCCGAAACGTCAACTATTCCTTTGCTCCATAGATGCTGCCTCACCCGCTGAGCTTCTCCAGCATTTTTGTCTACGTTGGATAGTGTCAATGTGCGGGGATCGCTGGTCAGCACGGTCTCAGTGGGTTGAAGGGCCTGTTTCTGCACTGTATCTCTAAACTAAACTGAACTAAATCAACAAAGCCCCAGTGCAAAGTTGACCATGCCATGCCAGTTTTATTTGTGTTTCATGCGAGTTTTCCAATGCAAAATTAATATAATCTGAAGGGGGAGTTAGAATCACAGAGTGCTTGAAATTTCTTGGCTACAGGGTTCAACGGATTTCAGGTTTTCTTTCCATTGCACAGGGTGACCTAACCATAGTAACTTATCACGCAAGGTGGCATAACTAATATTTACATACAGGTCACATTTAGGTGATGACTGATGAATGAGAACATGTATTTATTGAGAACATGGGATTGCTGTAACATTAGGTGAATGGCTGTGCGGACTGGTATTCAGTCTGAAACTGGCCATTTGCTCCACGTTTAATGGAGTGTTTTTCTAAGCAGGACGTATTTTCAATTAACGTTCATAAGTTGTTAGAGCAGAGTGTGGCCATTGACGATGAACCTCTCATCAAGTCTACTCCGCCATTCAATCATGGCTCATCTATCTTTCCCTCTCACCTCCATTCTTCTGACTTGACCCCATAACCACTGACACCTGTACTGATCAAGAACCTATCAAATCTCCACCTTAAAATATCCACTTACTTGGCCTCCACCGCCATCTGTGGCAATGAATTTTACAGATTCACTATCCTCTGGCTAAAGAAATTCCTCCTCATCTCCTTTCTAAAGGTACGTCCTTTTATTCTGAGGATATGGCCTCTGGTCCTATACTCTCCCATTAGTGGTAACATCCTCTCCACATTCACTCTATCCAGGCCCAACATTGTCTTGACTTTGCAGTTTTGAAACTTCTTCTTATCGAGTCCATACACAAGATTAGAAGTTGTTCGGCCAGAGCTGAACACATTTGTCGGCATCTGCATACAATGGTGTCTGTCTTGTGCTTCTTGTGCGTGGTGGTGGAAAGATTGGTGGAAGCAGGGTCGCGATGTGAACACTCTTTCCTTGATCCCAGTTTCGAAACTAAACCATGAGTGAAATCAGTTAAATGGTCAAAACACACATTGCTGGAAGAACTCAGCGGGCCAGGCAGCATCTGGGGAGGGAATGGACAGGCAACATTTTGGGTCGGGACCCGTTGTCAGATTGATTGTAGAAGAATATTTCAAAGTAGGCATCCTTTGAGTAGATTTCACAGTGGAGTAGTACAATGCAGACTCAAGGAACTGTAGGTGCAAGAATCTTGAGCAAAACACGAAGGGCTGGAGAAACTCAGCAAGTCGGGCAGCATCTGTGAAGGGAATAGACAAGGTGACGTTTCGAGTCGGGACCCTACTTTAGTCTGCATATTCAAATATCGCTTGAGTTTCTCCAGCATTGTGTGTGAGAGAGAGTGAGATCTTTCTTGTAAAAGTATGAGTAATTTTAAAGTGGCACATGCATTAGAAATGAATACATGATACAGAGAAGTGCTGAGAAAACCTGCTCAAGTTTCTTTGGAGCGTAGGAGGCTGAGGGGATGACATTATTGAAGTTTACATGAGGGTTGCACTATGCGCAGCTGGTAGGGAGCTGCCTCACGGCGCCAAAGACCCGGTTCGATCCTGCTCCCAGGAGCTGTCTGTACGGAGTTTGCATGTTCTCTCTGTGACTGCGTGGGTCTTCTGGTTTCCTTCATCATCCTAAAGACAGGCATGTTTGTAGGTTAATTGGACTGTAAATTACCCTGTGTGTGCAAGGAGTGGACGGGGCCGTGGGATAACATAGAACTAGTGTGAGCATGGACTCGGTGGGCCGAAGGGCTTGTTTCCATTCACAATTATAATTTTCAATTTTATCAAGCCAATTAACCTACAAACCTGTACGTCTCTAGATAGATAGATGAGGGGAATCACTAAAGTAAATGTTTAGTCTTAATCCCGGCAGAGAATTGTAAAATCAGAGCGTTAGGGAGGAGAGGGGGAGCTGAGAGGAGAGGGATTTAGTGAGACCTTTGGGACAACCTTTTTCACCCGGAGGGTAGTCCATATTCTAGAATGAACTACCAGAAGAAGCAAAAGGAGCGGGTACAATTCTGACTTTCAAAAGGGATTTGCACAGATACATGAATTGGAAGGGTTTAGAATCCTATGGGGCAAATAAGTTACGGGGAGAAGGCAGGGGCATGGGGTTGAAAGGGAAAGTTAGATCAGCCATGATCGAATCGCGGAGTCAGATTTGATGGGCTGAATGGCCTAATTCTGCTCCTGTCTTATGGTCTAATGAAATCAGTGAGAATTCCAACTTGTTTAGCATGGACAAGTTGGGCTGAAGGGTTTGTTTCATGCTGTATAGATCTATGAATTTATTTTTGCTGACCTTAAGCGATTTAGTTTGAGATTTTTTTTGGGCAGTAGCTGACTTCTCCAAACCTTGGCTCCTACTTTAGCTTCTTCCAGGAATCCACTGTGAGCCATTCTGCATGCAAATCTTGCTGGTGTAACTCTGTGGGAATGGGCAGCATCTCTGGAGAGTATGACTGGGTGACGTTTTGGGTTGAGACCCGCAGTCTGAAGAAGGGTCTTGACCCATAAAGTCACCTATTCCATCTCCACACAGATGCTGTCTGCCCCGCCGAGTTACTCCAGCATCTTGTGTCTATCTTCAGTGTAAACCAGCATCTGCAGTTCCTTCCTACACATTAAAATGCAAGCCTTCCCTTATGGTGCAAAGACATGGCATTTTGCAAAACTATATGTGATTCATTCATGATCTTGTGGCTCTGGATCGAAATGCTAATTCGTAACATATTTTACAAGTTTAGAAATTGCCCAAACCTATTCAAGCAACACAAATTTGGTCAGATTGGCTGGCAGAATGCATGCCTGGATATTGGTGGAAACTCTCATAGAATAATCTTATTGTTTACGTGGCTGTATAATTCTTGGCTTTCGAGTCTTGCTTGAGCATCGTTAACAGCTCAGTTATTATGGGTCAATCTTAGCTCGTGTTGGGGTTTTTTCATTATACTCAACTAGTGATTATGCACTCTGACAGCCACTAAAGTTTCTTTCTTAAGAAGAATTTGCAAGCTAACATGATTATTATTACCATTTAAAAAAAAGACATGCATCAATATTAAAATAAACAAAATTTGAATTTTTTTGGTCGATTTTGATCTTTAAAGAATATTATTATTCTTTTTTAGAATTATTCAAATTATTCATCTTTGCTACGTGTGTACCGTACCAAAAACAACCCCAAATTGTCAGGCCGAGGGGCCTGTTTCCACAACGTATCTCTCTCTAGAGGGAAGAAAGTGTCCAAAATGTTGATGAAAATATCAATAAAATGTTAGCTGAACAACAAATGAAGGGATCCATAATTAAGTAGAAATCTTATCAGCTAAACTTGCTGTGGATTTTTAATGTCAGTTTTAGTAGAACCAGCTGTTAACGACTTGGAGATTACGGCTGATCTTGTTTGAGGGAATGCAATTCCATCCACTTGTCTGTTTTCATTTGCTATTATCTCTCCTTCTGCACAGATTCTATGAGTTCATCTACAGTTTGAAGAACATCCTGAGATATTTAAATAGTGTGCAAAGTGTAATAAACACCCAATATGTGGTTTAGTTTAGAAATACAGCATGGAAACAGGCCCTTACAGCCCTCTATGTCAACGCCGACCAGCGATCCCCGTGTATCCTACACACTTGGAACAATTTACAGAAGCCAATTAACCTACAAACCTGCACATCTTTGGAGTGTGTGAGGAAAGCAGAGCATCCGGGAAAAACCCGCGCGGTCACAGGGAGAATGTACAGAGTCCGTACAGACAGCACCCATAGTCAGGATCGAACCCAGGTTTCTGGTGCTCAAAGGCAGCAACTCTACCGCTGCTGTTGCAGAATAATTTGGTGAAGTTCTTGCATATTCCTGGGTGATGTACAAAGATTGAGTAATAAATCTTGAAACTAGGAACTTCAGTTTAATAGAAGCTTTGAACATCTTCCCCATGCTGTTTGAGGGTGTTCCCCAAGTGTAGTAGTGGGACTATATGAGATATAGTCTATATCTCCTATATCCACCCTTTGTACAAAATAGGTTAATTACAAAACAATTCAAACCAGCACCCTTGGATTTACAAGGCAGAATTAGCAAATGTATATTTGTAAAATGGTTTGTCTTCTTCTGGGCCTTGTTTAAATGTTAGAGCTGTGATGGAGATGTTTATGGAGACTTCAAGAAAAATTGTGGCGGATTTTTGCCTTACTGTAATTAAATTCATATGTTTTTAAGGAAAAGAACACTTTGTAGTCTGATATAAGCCAGATACTTTCATAACATTTAACATTTAAGTGACAATTGGACAAGTACAAGGATATGGACATGGACACGTACAAGGATATGGACATGGACATGTACAAGGATATTGACATGGACATGTACATCGACATGGCTAGATCAGGCTTATAGGGACATAGCCAAGCGCAGGCAGATGGGATAGTGTAGTGCAGTGGGATGGCATGTTGGTCATCATGGGCAAGTTATACAGTGTGGAAACCCACCGAGTCTGCACCAATCAGCGATAACACGTACACTAGGATAATCCTACGCACTGAGGACAAATTACAGAAGCCAATTAACGTACAAACCTGTATATCTCTGGAGTGTGGGAGGAAATTGGAGTACGCGGAAAAAACCACAGGGAGAATGTACGAACTCCGTACAGACAGCACCCGGGTCTCTGGCAGCAACTCTGCAGCAACGCCACTGTGCCACTCTCTGAACGGATCTCTGAACTACTCTAGTCTTACATTGCACTTGTGCTAAGATCCACAATTGTGTGCCACATCTCTTCCACATGTGAAATAAAAGTTGACATAGCTATTGAGTTATTGCCATTTTTTATTGTTTTTTAAAGAATCTCATATCTTATAATGTAGGCATGGCATCAGAAAACATATTTAGCCATGGAATTGGAATGTATCATTTTATTTTCAATTAGGGCTAACATTTTCATAATCTAATTATACTTAAACTTAAAGTAAATATATTCTGCATAGTACAAATAATATATATGTACTAAAATAAGCCTGCTAATAATTTTAGCAATATTTGACTATTAATGCATTTTATAAATCCATCAGGTAAGGCAAATTTGCTGAAGTTCTATTTTGAATCATCATTGGAACGAATGTCTGGTATTACAAATAATTTCATAATATAATGGTCCTGCTTTACAGCTCATGCCAGAAAGAAGAGTCAGTCAGTGCACAAACAAATACTGAACTGGTCCACTGATGCGTTTTAGACGTTGGTTCAATTTGCTGTCAGTAAAAATGAAAGGCAAATCATTCGATTTAATGGCCTTTTTGCTCTGAACACTTGGATTTGGCAGAATTATTAAATGAATTCAATTGAATTCAATGTTTAATATTTGGGAAGGAATAAGCCAAGGTTAAGCTGACCTTTGGGTGAGAGTTAAGAAGAGCACAAGAATTGTGCACAAGACATGTTGGTCAGTGTGGGCAAGTTGGGCCAAAGGGCCTGTTTCCATGACTCTAATTAAGACTTGGTTGTGTCAGAGGGATCCCTCATCTCATTTCCTAAGGAATATCATGGTCTTAACTCTCCTCTCCTGCCTGGTCCCCAAGGCCTGTTGATTTCCCAACAAGTCCATCGCAAGTTTGAATGCATTTGATGATTCAGCCTCCTCTGCTCTCTGGGCAAAGAGCAGCCCTAAGGTCCTCAACTCTGAATGATCCAGTGTGTGTCTCCCAGGCCCACAATTTGCAGATGGGACAGTGTATATGGGGCATCTTGGATGGCATGGACAATTTGGGCCAAAGGGCCTGTTTCCACGGTGCATGAGTCTATAACTCTGTAACTTGTGCCTCACAAAATGGAAAGCATGGCCACTTCCTTGTGCCATAGAAAGCATTTTATTGGGATGCATCACAGCCTGGTTTGGGAACAGCTCCATCCAAGACCACAAGAAATTGCAGAGAATTGTGGAAGCAGTCTAGATCATCACACAAACCAACCTCCCTTCCACTGACCCCATCTACACTTCTCGCTGCCTCGGCAAGGCCACCAGCATAATCAAGGGGAGTCTCACCCCGGTTAATCCTTCTTTTCCCCTCTCCCATCAGGCACGAGGTACAGAAGTGTGAAAACGCACATCTCCAGATTCAGGGACAGTTTCTTCCCAGCTGTTATCATGCAACTGAATCATCCTATCAACAACTAGAGAGCGGTCCTGAGCTACCATCTACCTCTTTGGACTATCTTTAATAGGATTTTACTGGACTTTACCTTGCACTAAACTTTATTCCTTTTATCCTGTTTCAGTAGGCTGTGGACAACTTGATTGTAATCATGTATTGCCTTTTCGCTGACTGGATAGCAGGCAACAAAAAGGCTTTTCACTGTACCTAGGTGCACGTGACAATAAACTGAACTAAATTACCTTAAACAATGCGACCCAAAATAGGAACATCTGAAAACGACGTGCTGAATGGTGTGCTCTGCCTACTTACAAAGTTAAAAAATAAAAGTAAGAACATGAGAAAGGGGCCAGCTGATTCCTTCTAACTTGCTCAGACGTTTAACAAGGTCGTGGGTGATCTACCTCAACACCATTTCCAACCACTATCTCCACATCGATTGATTCCTTTAACATGTAGATACTGTATCTATGGAACTCTTTTCTGAATGCAATCAAGGCTCAAGACTCTACAGCCCTTCAGTCCTAAATAGTCTACTTATTTTAAGATTATGGACTACCAACCCCCCCCACACCCCCCCACACCCTTCAGCCGATTTGGGACATCTCAACTAGTGGAGACATCATCCCCACATCTACCTTATTAAAGCCCTTCATGAATTGGATACATTTCGGTGAGGCTAGCTCTACTTCTAGTAGATTCAAGGTCAAAGAGGACCAGGCCTGTTCTGAATTGAATTTCATTGCTCGTACATGTCCTTCAATTGTTTTAAATGATTAGATGCCTTGCCACAATCTAAAATCCATTATTACTGGTTTATAAGAATAAATGTAAACTTTATTATGACTCTACTTGAGTGCTCAAGGAATTAAAGTGTCAATTCATAATCTCCTGTTGCAATGGGGAATTGTTAACTTAAAATGACAGCGTCCATATTAGACATTGCTGAGTCTTTCATCTGATAATGTGATGGTCATGGTGCTCATGCAGCAGAGAAACTTGCCCTCTGTCCAGCAGGTCCACACTGAACATCAAGTATCTATCCATGCCAATTGCATTTACCAGCACCTGGTCCACGGTCTCTTATCTATAGGTGATTCAAGTGCTTGTGTAGCTGCTTTTTAAATGATGTGAGCTTCTGCCTCCACTACCCACTCCGCCAGTGAGTTGTTGCCTGCTGTCACAAATTCTCTCTGTCAACCCTGATGCAAGGTTAATGAGCGAATGGGCCAGAGTAAGTGCTGAGCAATTCAGTACTTTCAAGCTCCCAAAGGAATTCCGCAAACGACCCATTGTCAGAGATGGATGGAAAGTGCTGGTGTTACTCAGTAGGTCAGGCAGCTTCTCTGGAGAAAAATGATGGGTGACGATTCGGGTCGGGACCCTTTTTCAGACATTGGACTTACTCCTGAGGAAGACTAGCATTTCCATAAAGAGCCAGTTTAAAAAAAAAAAAAAAAAAAAAAAAAAAAAATATATATATATATATATATATTTAAGTTAATTTTTATTTCGTTAATTCGGGTGGCACAGTGCCGCGGTGGTAGAGTTGCTGCCTTGCAGTGCCAGATACCCGGATTCGATCCTGACTACAGGTGCTGTCTGTGCCGAGTTTGCTAATTCTCTCTGTGACCTCGTGGGTTTTCGCCGGGTGCTCCGGTTTCCTACCACTCTTCAAAGACATACAAGTTTGTAGGCTAGTTGGTTTCAGTAAAATTGTAAATTGTCCCTAGTGGGATCGTGTTAGTGTGCTGGGACCAATGGTCGGCACGGACTCAGTGGGCTGAAGGGCCTGTTTCCGCACTGTATCATTAAGTTCTCTGAGCTCTGGACTACATATCATTCATTTTGAATATGACAATAAAGTTTGTAGTAACGTAAGAAGTGAAAATGCTAATCAAAAATCACAGCAGGATCTTGATTATTTGGGCGTGGGCTGAGGAATGGTTAATGGGGATAAGTGTGAGGTGTTGTATTTTCGTCAAACCAGAGCACGACCATCGTAATGAATGGCGGGGCCCTGGGAAGTATTATAGAGCAGAGAAATTTGGGAATACAGAATCGTAGGTAGATAGGATGGTCAAGAAGGCTTTTGGTACATTGGCTTTCCATCAGTCGGGCAGGGTATCAGTCTGAAAAAGGGATCTGACCTGAAACATCAACCATCCTTTTTATTCAGAAATGCTGCCTGACCCACTGAGTTACTCCAGCACTCCTGTGTCTATATTAGGTAGAGATGTTTAGTTTAGAATAGAGATACAGTGTGGAAACAGGCCCTTTGGCCAGGATCGAACCTGGGAGTTCCATTTCTGTCAAGATGCTGACTGTCGCATTGAGTTACTCCAGCATTTTGCCTATATCTTTTGTGTAAACCAGCATTTGCAGTTCCTTCCTACGTATGCACAGTATTTCCACTGATTCAATAGCATACAACGAAAAAGCTTTTCACTGTACCGCTTATATGACAATGAACTAAACTAAGTTAAACTAGCTCTACATCTTCCCAATTTGAGCCAACATTGCCGGAGATGGCCACGGCATCCCTATAGAATTGGTAGTGGCCAACTTCCCAATAATGTCCTACAGAGGCAAATTACCAATTAGTGGCCCATGGTGGAACCTGTCAGGAATTGTGAAGGGGCATTGAAAATAACCATAGTTCCTGGACTATACAGTTGAAGCAAAAATCCAATGAGGGCAAATCATTTGCAAAAGGCTACAAAGGGCAGAGGTGAAGGATCAACTAGAAAGATTTAATTTGCAGCAAACCACCTTATCCTTATATAAATAGTGCAATACCAACAAGCAAATGTAATGTTTTTTTTAATTTTGAAATGCAATTGTTATCAATCATCCATTATTTTAATTTTGTCATTACACTGACATATTGATACTGACCAAATATCGGAGAATATATAGCTGTTATACTGCAAGAAACAAATGAAGAACAATTTAGTTTTCGTCTCCTACAGGCTGTAAGGCGATACGGTGAATTCTTTTGATTTGGCAAAGTAGCCAGTTTGCGATTAACACTTGACTGCTTAATTTCCAGGATTAGGTGGAATTTTATTTTTAAAATAAGGAAATTCTTAGCCTGTCAGCAGGGTTGTTAACCTAAGAATATGGACGTAAAGTGGTTTTCAATAAAACTAGATCGAAAAAAATGAGAATTATTTTTATACAGCTGTCATGTAACGTCCAGGTTCAGGAGCAGCTTCTTCACTACAACTATCAGGTACTATTGCAACGCTTAAGAAACATTTAGACAGGTTTAGAGGGATATGGGCCAAACACAGGCAGGTGGGACTAGTGTAGATTGGACATGTTGGTCGGTGTGGGCAAGTCGGGCCGAAGGGCCTGTTTCCACACTCTATGAATCTATGACACTATCAGGCTATTAAGCACTACAAACTCCAAATAGGCTCTGAAATATATAGACCTGGGGACATTATTTTTGCACTATTATTGTCTGTTTATTCGCTGGAATTTAGAAGGATGAGAGGGCATCTTATAGAAACATATAACATTCTTAGAGGATTGGGCAGGTAGATGCAGGAAAAATGTTCCTCATGTTGGGGGAGTCCAGAACCAGGGGTCACAGTTTAAGAATAAGGGGTAGGCCATTTAGGACTAAGATGAGGAAAAACATTTTCACCCAGAGAGTTGTGAATCTGTGGCATTCTCTGCCACAGAAGGCAGTGGAGGCCAATTCACTGGATATTTTCAAGAGAGAGTTAGATTTAGCTAAAGGAATCGAGGGATATGGGGAAAAAGCAGGAACGGGGTACTGATTTTGGATGTTCAGTCATGATCATATTGATTGGCAGTGCTGGCTCGAAGGACTGAATGGCCTGTTGACTGTCTATTCCCTCCCGAGATGCTGCTTGACCCACTGAGTTCCTCCAGCACGTTGTATTTTGGACAACTTCTAGAAGGTTGTCGTCGGTCGGTGGGACTGGGAACCCGCCCAAAGGCTCATTGGACGGCAGAGCCGGGAGGGAACTGGAGACATCGGACATGAAGAGCAAAAGCTAGTAGGAGGGTAAACCGGGGTAATGCCTCCAGCGCCTTCAAGGTCAGCTGTAGGAGGCACCCTTGGGATATAAAAGTGGCCGGCAAAAGGGGAGACAGACACAAAATGCTGGAGTAACTCAGCAGGACAGGCAACCTCTCTGGAGAGAAGGAATGGGCGACGTTTCGGGTCGAGAACTTCCGACTGATGTCAGGGGAGGGGGCAGGACCGAGATAGAATGTAGTCGGAGACATTAAGACTGGTGGGAGGACTGGGGAGGGGATGGTGATGGTAACTGGGAATGGAGAGGGACATCGGTTCGCGGGAACTGCTCCAGTACATCGACCAGACTTTGGACTTGGAATAATGGCGCCAAAAATGGCGGAGCCTGCATGTGTAATATATGCAAAATGAATTTCACTGTGCAATTGCATGTGTGACAAATAAAGCGTCATTGAACCATTATAGGTGGTTGGGGAAATTACAAAACTATTGTCAGTCATACCTCACTCCTTCATGGGTTGCCTTGTTCCAGTCTTCTCCATTCGAACCTGTATGGATAAATATGCTCGTGGCCTCAATTTTTGCTCATTTCTCATTGCTTTTACCTGCTTTGGGAGCAATTGAGCTTGCGATGGCATCGTCTGATATCTGTTGTTGAACAACCTCTCTGGCCCTAAACATTTAACTTTGCATTCATAGAGTTTGAGAAGAAAATTGGTGTTGTAGATTTAAGAAAAAATAAGCATACTTTCTGTCAGTTCTTTCATTTATATCCCCCATTGTCTCTGATTTCCTTCCTGTGCAATGATGTTAATGGAGTTACAATGTTTTCCTTTCTGCATTGGTGCACAGGGGGATTCTACAGTTTAAATTGGTTGAAAAAGGCTCCTTGCAGATGTTCCAGATTCCCTGCAGAGGGTGTCGCATTCCAACAGACCCTGGGACGACAAGCCCACGAAACGCCCAGAGGCAATTGTATATCAGGTGAACCGTGAAATCGGTTTGATATGAGTCCGTAACTTTCAAAGAGTAAAAGGGCAGCGAAACTCATGATGATACTTTCAAAGAGTCAAGAGATGAATGATACAGTGAATTACCTCCTCTTTCTTCTGTATCATTACACCATTCAATGATACGAAGCACTGATACTGAATTATCAATTTTAAGGTTCACTGAATTGTGATGAAATGCATTTGGTTGTTATCGCAGTGATTTTACAAGTGTATGCTTTTAGGTTCCACAGGGAGAAAACAATTCTTCTTGGCTTGTACCACAGCTGTGACCTCCAACTTTAGAGTAAATATGAAAATGAAAAATGCAAATAAGATTAACTTTAAAATCGAGTTGAACGACATGCAGATTGTCGTGCATTTTCCTGACATCTTGGCAATAGGGAAATAATCCGTTTCAACTTTGAATTGCTTTCAAAAGTTCAGATGACACGGTAAAGTGCTTTGTGAAGAAATAAGATGTGATCAATGATATGAATTTAGGGATTTCCACTGTAAAATAATTTTTTGAAAAAAACAGACAGCACCAAAGGTCAAATAGAAAAGAAGTATGAAGAAATTGAGGCAAAATGCCAAAACATGAAGTAAGCTGAATGAGCTATACCATGTGTTACAATTGATTTACCATGGTGCGATATTAAACAGAATTTACAGCACAGTAGCAGGCTGCTCACCCGGTCCGCACCCATGTTTTTATGCTCCTTCGTTTAGCACGGACACAGGCCCTTCAGCCCACTGAGTCCGCGCCGACCAGCGATCCCCGCACACTAACACTATCCTACACACACCAGGGGCAATTTACAATTAAACCAAGCCAATTGGCCTACAAACCCGTGCGTCTTTGGAGTGTGGGAGGAAACCGGAGACCCGAGGGAAAGCCCGTGCAGGTCACGGGGAGAATGTACAAACACCTTACAGACAGCACCCGTTGTAGGTTTAAGGTAAGGGGGGGAAGACTTAACAGGAACTTGAGGGGTAACTTTTTCACACAGAGGGTAGTGGGTGGATGGAACGAGCTGCTGGGAGAGGTAGCTGAGGCAGGTAGTATTGCAACGTTTGAAACATTTGGACAGGTGCATGGATAGGACAGGTTTAGAGGGATATGGGTCAAACACAGCCAGATGAGACTAGTGTAGATGGCCAGAGTGGGCAACTTGCACCGAAGGGCCCGTTTCCACACTGTATGACTATGACTGTTCAAATGATCAAAGGCTTAGCCAAAGAGGTGGATTCCAAGAGGGTTTTTAAGGAGGCTTGGAGATGGTCAGAGAGTCATACAGCACGGAAACAGGCCCTTTGGGCCAATTCGTCCAATATAACTGGCATTTTAGATGCCAATCGACAATAGGTGCAGGAGTAGGCCATTCAGCCCTTCGAGCCAGCACCACCATTCAATGTGATCACGGCCCAATCAGTACCCCGTTCCTGCCTTCTCCCCATATCCCCTGACCCTGCTATCTTTAAGAGCCCTATCTAGCTCTCTCTTGAAAGTAACCAGAGAACCAGCCTCCACTGCCCTCTGAAGCAGAGAATTCCACAGACTCACAACTCTGTGAAAAAGTGTTTCCTCATCTCCGTTCTAAATGGCTTACCCCTTATTCTTAAACTGTGGCCCCTGGTTCTGGACTCCCCCAACATCGGGAACATTCTATCATTCTATCAATGGTGCAACCTTTATTTTATTTTATAGTTTTTTAGTTTGAGAGATACAGTGTGGAAACGAGCATTCGGCCCATCGTATTCATGCCAACCATCGATCACCCGTTCACATTAGACTATGTTATTTATCCCTCTTTTACATCCACTGCAAGGAGCAATTTACAGAGGCCACACAACCTGCAATCACGCACATCTTTGGTATGTGGAGGGAAACCGGAGCACCTGGAGAAAACCCACATGGTCACAGGGAGAATATACAACTCCGTACTACAGTACTCATAGTCAGGATTGAAGCTGGGTCTCTAGCGCTGTGAAACAGCAGCTCTACCAGCTGCGCACTGTGTCAATAATAATGCACAAGATAATAAAATATATTTGAAGAGTGTCATAATTGGAAATGGGTTTGGAAAAATATGAAAATAAATTAACGAGCCTTGCCAACTTTTATGCATACATATGTATGAATAATTTGTGTCGGAAGGAACTGCAGATGCTGATTTAAACCAAAGATAGATACAAAATGCTGGAGTAACTCAACGGGTCAGGCATCATTTCTGGAGAAAAAGAATAGGTGATGTTTTGGATTGAGACTGAAGCAGGATCTCGACCCAAAACGTCTCCTATTCCTTTACTCAAGAGATGCTTGCTGCCTGACCCGCTGAGTTACACCAGCTAGACAAAAGTAAATCTTCTTTTGAAAGTAATTATTATTTTCAGCATGCACAATATGCCATTCTGGGTAATTAAAGGAAAACAAATAGATTTTGATTATATGCCTAAAGTGATCCCATTATAAAAGAGGAAAGTCAAGATGAGACGAATAGTCTGTACAAGGAAAGAACTATTCAAGGAGATTTTGGTTTAATGATTTCCTTCCTACTGAAACTCGCAGGAGAACTATACTGGAGACAGTAACCTTTCAGAAAGTACAAAATGAGAAATTACAGGGCTGCTCAGGATCTTGAGGTTTTGATAGAATACGTGCCTCGCTAATTTGTTGCCGCAAAGAGCAAAGTGAGGAATACTTTGCCTGCTGTTCTTACTCTCATTTGATGGCCACCGTTTCATTTCATTCCTGCCATCGGGAGAAGGTATAAGCTTCAAGAACAGCTTCTTCCCAGCAACCATCAGGATCTTAAACACTGCACAATGCTAACCTCAACTATGAACCTCTATGAATGCAACAGGTCAGGCGGCATCTCTGGAAAAAATGGATAGGTGATGTTTTGGGTCGGGACCATTCATGGACTTTATTAACGTCACCACTAACTTTCACCCTGCTCTCAAATTCACTCTGACACCTCTCTCCTCTTTCTTGATCTCTCTGTCTAACCGTAGCTCCTGAGAATATTAGCTTAGTTTAGTTAGAAGGCACAGCGTGGAAACAGGCCCTTTGGCCCACTGAGTCCATTCTGACCATCGAGCACCCGTATAGTAGTTCTATGTTATCCCACTTGCACATTCTGCATACTGGGGGCAATTTATAGAAGCCACTGAACCTATAAATCTGCACGTTTTTGGAATGTGGGAGGAAAGCAGCGTGGAACAATTATTTCACTCTGAGAGGAATTCACAAACTGTTCGGTTACAAGCCAGTTCATAACAAGTTCGGATCAAAGTATACCATGGATTTGGAGAATGTTGAATGGTCAGCTTTTGTCAATTGTAGAATCTATTCAAGTCCTCTTCAGACTTTGGAGATACAGCGAGGAAACAGGGCCTTCGGGAAACCAAGTCTGCGCCAACCAGCAATCACTCCTTCCGTTAGCATTATCCTACAAGCCCTAGGGTCAATTTTACAGAAGCCAATTAACCTACAACCCTGTACTGTCTTTGGAGAATGGGAGGAAACCAGAGCACATGAAGAAAACCCACGTGGTCTCAGGGAGAACGTACAAGCTCCAAACAGACAGCACCCGTAGGATCAAACCCAGATCTATGGTGCTGCAGTGCAGTAACTTATTGTACATCCTCAAAATGGGAACAGATGGTTGTTTCAGTGGTAAGAGTGTAGGTTCTGAAGAAAGTATTGTTTATCGGGATTAATAAGAGTCAGATTCAGTGTTGTACAGAATCAAGCTGTTTGCTTATTTACACTAATCCCATTTGGCTGTGTTTGGTCCATAGCTTTGTTCCTTTTAGTAGTTAAAGAAATGTGGCCAAACAGACAGAATACGCTTGATGGGACAGTGGTTTATTTAGCAATAGTACAGAATCACATTTTGGCAATTTTATACTCAGCAAGGATTTGAATAAAACGCTGATTGAAGCTGACAGCATTAGCTAAGTGGTGACACCAGAGACTGGAAATGCTGGAAACTGGAGCAAAAAACAAGCTGCTGAAGGAATTCAGTGGGCCAACAGCATCTGTGGAGGGAAACGGATAGTAGAATAGAAATAAACTTCATCCAGTCCAGAGGAAGGGTCCGACCTGATACATTGACTGACCATTTCCCTCCACAGATGCTGCCTGGCCCGCTGAATAACTCCAGCACTTTGTTTCTGGCATCAGTCATAGCAAGTCGAGTTTATTGTCTTATGCACAAGTACGATGAGGTACAAGTACATTGAAAATCTTGCCAGCAGCAGCAACCTAGTCGCCTAGAGTCAGACAAATGCACAACAATGTAAATAATACATAAATTATACATAAATCACACACATTGTATATAAATTACACATTGTATATAAATTACACATTGTATATAAATTACACATAAATTGTACACAAATTACACATAAATTGCATATAAATGGAATAAAAATTACACATAACTTGGATATAAATTACAGAGAAATTCTGCAAGACAATGAAATGAAACAGACTGCAAAATACAAGACATTAGTGCAAACCACCTTTGGATAATAATGGGGCCTGTCCCACATAGGCGATTTTTTAGGCAACTACAGGCGACTAGTTTGTCGCCACATGTTCGCCAGTGGTCGCCGGAAGTAGTCTCCTCGGTCGTGCAAAAAGTCGTAGCATCTTTCTGGATGCCGCTAAATTTTCAACATGTTGATAAATTTTCGGCGACAGAGGGTTTGACGCCAAGTATAAGGAATAAAGTGGACGAGCTTGAGGCTCAGTTAGAAACTGGCAACTACGATGTTGTGGGAATTACTGAGACGTGGCTGCAAGAGGGCCAGGGAACTGAATATTCTAGGCAATTAAATTCTTTAGTAACTTGTCAGTTTCTTTGTTGAACTAAATTAAGGTATACTCCTATCGAAAAGACAGACAGGTGGGCAGAGGGGGAGAGGCTGCTCTGTTGGTAGGAATGAAATTCAGTCCCTTGCAAGGGGTGACATTGAAACAGGAGATGTGGAATCAGTATGGATAGATCTAAGAAATTGTAAGGGTAAAAATACCATAATGGAACTAATCTACAGGCCCACAAACAGTAGCCTGGACATAGGGCACAAGTTGAATCAGGAGTTAAAATTGGCATGTAGCAAAAGTAATGCTGTGGTTATTATGGGAGATTTCAACATGCAGGTAGACTGGGAAAATCAGGTTGGTACTGGACCCCAAGAAAGGGACTTTGTAGAGTGCCTTCATGATGGATTCTTAGAACAGCTTGTATTGGAGCCTAGCAGTGTGAAGGCAATTCTGGATTTAGTGTTTGTAATGAACTGGATTTGATAAAGGACCTTGAGTTTAATGAGCCATTAGGAGGCAGTGACCATAACATGGACAGGTTTAATCTACAATTGGAGAGGGAGATGAGTAGATCGGAGGTGTCAGTGTTACAGTTGAATAAAGGGGTCTATGGGGCCATGAGGGAGGAGCTGGCCAAAGTTAACTGGAAGGATACACTAGCAGGGATGACAGTGGAACAAAAATGGCAGGTATTTCTAGGAATAATACAGAAGGTGCAGGATCAGTTCATTCCTAGGAGGAAGAAAGATTCCAAGGGGAGAAAGGGGCGACCATGGGTGACAAGGGACGTCAGGGACAGTATAAAAATTAAAGCGAAGAAGTACAACGTAGCAAAGATGAGCGGGAAGCAAGAGGATTGGGTAATGTTTAAAGAACAACAGAAGATAACTAAAAAGACAATACAGGAAGAAAAGATGAGGTACGAAGGTAAGCTAGCCAAGAATATAAAGCAGGATAGTAAAAGCTTCTTTAGGTATGTGAAGAGGAAAACATATATTAAGACCAAAGTTGGACCCTTGAAGACCGAAAAAGGTGAATTTATTATGGGGAACAAGGAAATGGTAGATGCGTTGAACAGGTACTTTGGATCTGTCTTCACTAAGGAGGACACAAACAATCTTCCTGATATAGTAGTGGCCAGAGGATCTGGGGTGACAGAGGAACTGAAGGAAATCCACATTAGGCAGGAAATGATGTTGGATAGATTGATGGGACTGAAGGCTGATAAATCCCCAGGGCCTGATGGTCTGCATCCCAGGGTACTTAAGGAAGTGGCTCTAGAAATCGTGGATGCATTGGTGATAATTTTCCAATGTTCTATAGACTCAGGATCAGTTCCTGTGGATTGGAGGGTAGCTAATGTTATCCCACTTTTTAAGAAAGACGGGAGAGAGAAAACAGGGTATTATAGACCAGTTAGCCTGACATCGGTGGTGGGGAAGATGTTGGAGTCAATTATAAAAGATGAAATAGCGGCACATTTGGATGGCAGTAACAGGATCGGTCCGAGTCAGCATGGATTTACGAAGGGGAAATCAAGCTTGACTAATCTTCTGGAATTTTTTGAAGATGTAACTAGGAAAATGGACAAGGGAGAGCCAGTGGATGTAGTGTACCTGGACTTTCAGAAAGCATTTGATAAGGTCCCACATAGGAGATTTGTGGGCAAAATTAGGGTACATGGTATTGGGGGTAGAGTGCTGACATGGATAGAGAAGTGGTTGGCAGACAGGAAACAAAGAGTAGGGATTAACGGGTCCCTTTCAGAATGGCAGGCAGTGACTAGTGGGGTACCGCAAGGCTCGGTGCTGGGACCGTAGCTATTTACAATATACATCAATGATTTGGATGAAGGGATTCAAAGTAACACTAGCAAATTTTCAGATGACACAAAGCTGGGTGGCAGTGTGAACTGTGAGGAGGATGCTAAGAGAATGCAGGGTGACTTGGACAGGTTGGGGGAGCGGGCAGATGCATGGCAGATGAAGTTTAATGCGGATAAATGGGAGGTTGTCCACTTTGGTGGCAAAAACAGGAAGGCAGATTACTATCCAAGTGGCGTCGTTGAGAAAAGGGGAAGTACAACGGGATCTGGGGGTCCTTGTTCATCAGTCTATGAAAGTAAGCATGCAGGTACAGCAGGCAGTGAAGAAAGCGAATGGCATGTTTGCATTTATAACAAGAGGAATCTAATATAGGAGCAAAGAGGTCCTTCTGCAGTTGTACAGAGCCCTAGTGAGACCACAGCTGGAGTATTGTGTGCAGTTTAGGTCCCCTAATTTGAGGAATGACATTCTTGCTATTGAGGGAGTGCAGCGTAGGTTTACAAGGTTAATTCCTGGAATGGCGGGACTGTCATATGCTGAGAGAATGGAGCAGCTGGGCTTGTACATTCTGGAGTTTAGAAGGATGAGAGGGTATCTCATTGAAACATATAAGATTGTTAAGGGTTTAGACACGCTAGAGGCAGGAAAAATGTTCACGATTGCTGGGGGAGTCCAGAACCAGGGGCCACAGTTTAAGAATAAGGAGTAAGCCATTCAGAACAGAGACGAGGAAACACTTTTTCTCACAGAGAGTGGTGAGTCTGTGGAATTCTCTGCCTCAGAGGGTGGTGGAGGCAGGTTCTCTGGATGCTTTCAAGAGAGAGCTAGATAGGGCTCTTAAAAATAGTGGAGTGAGGGGATATGGGGAGAAGGCAGGAACGGGGTACTGATTGGGGATGATCAGCCATGATCACATTGAATGGCGGTGCTGGCTCGAAGGGCCGAATGGCCTACTCCTGCACCTATTGTCTATTGTCTAATGAGCGTAGTTTGACTTCTCCTGACGTAGGTGCTGTCGTAGGTTGTGGCCAGGATGACGTAGGTTGTCGCCGGTTTCTCAGCGACCTGCTATGACTATGACAGTCGCTGGCAGTTGCCTAAAAAATTGCCAAGTGGGACAGGCCCATAAATCCATCACAGTGGAAGAGGTGGTCGGTGGTGTTCTGTTGTCGAGGTAGGATTAGGGCTGTGCAGGTTGGTTCAAGAACCTGAAGGTTGTAGGAAAGTGCAGGTACAAGAAACTGCAGTTGTTGGTTTACAAAAAAGAAAACAAGAACAAAAAAGGGAGTAACGCAGCTGATCAAGCAGCATCTTACAAAAAAGCACAAAGTGCTGAAGTGCTACCTGAATTGCAGTGTTGCTCCAGCACTTTATGTTGTTCCTCAACCTGGTGGTGTGCAATTTCAGGCTTCTGCACCTCCTGCCCGAAGGTAGCAGTAAGAAGAGGGTCTCCCATGAGGTGGATGGTGGGTCAGGACCGCTCTCTAGCTGGTGAAAGGATGGTTCAGTTGCCTGATAACAGCTGGGAATTTCACTGTACCTTAATTGGTACGTGACAATTAAATTGAATCTTGAATCGTGGAAGAAACTGTCCCTGAATCTGCAGGTGTGCATTTTTACACTTCTGCACCTCTTGCCTGATGGGAGAGTGGAGAAGAGGGAGTGACCGGGGTGAGACTCATCCTTGATTATGCTGGTGGACTTGCTGAGGCAGCGTGCAGTGTAGATGGAGCCAGCGGAAGGGAAGTTGATTTACAAGATGGCGGGCTGCAGGAGTGGGGTGCTGTTGTGTATGGCTGCTCTGCCTGCAGTCCGTCCTTTCACCCATTTTTATTTTTTATTTTAGTCTTGTTAAACCAAAATGTTAGTTGGAGGTCTTCTTTTATGTAGTGGGTGGGGGGAGGGGAAGGGGGAAACTTTATTTCCTAGTCGGAGAGGCGGTTTCCCTCCGAGCTGCTTCTTCGCCCCTTCCTCACGGCCTACCATCGGACTGGAGCGGCGTTTACTGTCGGGAACTACTGGGACTACTAGAAGGCTGGGACTACAGCTTCGGCGGCGGCACAGCGCTGGGACACCATCAAGGAGCGGGCGATGCCCTACCCGGGTCACCGTGCGGTAAGCTCCGGAGTGCTGTGACCACCGACTCCAACATCCGAGGAACTGTGGCTGCGGGCGTCCAGCCGCGAACGGCGCTGGATTTAAAACGCCTGGGATCCGAGATCACCAGAGTCGGAGCTCCAACCAGCGCAGCCTGAGGACTTCGGGAGCCGCGGTCTCCGGAGAGGGAGCGGTCACTCCAGACATTCCAAGCCGCTGAGGAGTGTTCACCTGACGCCGGAGTTCCATCTTCCCGGCAAGAGGGCCTGAAAACATCGGACTGGCTGCGGAGGCCACAAATAGGCTTAAGCCCTCCCTTCACCACCTCCAGTTTAAATTCCATTTGGAATATTTTGGAGGACCAAGAAACCAAGAACCAAGAACCAAGAAGCAAGACCTCGGGTGATCACAGAGGAAGAGGAATGAACTTTCTGATGCCTTTCCCCACAGTGGAAAGTTTTGATTCTGCTGTGGGGGGACGTTCATGTTGAATTCTATAATGTGTTGTGTCATTTTTATTTTTTTATTTTTTCTATGGATGTAAGGAAACTTAATTATTTCTTTTATGTAAAGCACTTTTGGTTTCAACGCGAGTTGATTTATACGTGCTATATAAATAAAATTTACTTACTTACTAGATCTGAAAGTTGGATAACAGATCTAGTGTTCATAAGTTATAGAAGAAGAATTAGACCATTCGAACCCATCAATTCTACACCATTCGATTATGGCTAATCTATCTTTTTCTCTCAACCCCATTCCCCTGCTGCCTTGTGTGAATGGGTGATCGATGGTCGGCGTGGACTCGATGGGCCAAAGGGCCACCTTCCGTGCTGCATCTTTCAATCAAAAACAAATTGTCTCCCGTTCCTTTCCCTGCACAGATGCTGCCTGGCCCACTGAGTTCCTCCAACAGTTTGCTCAAGATTCCAGCAACTGCAGTCTCTTGTCTCTGACAACTTTTGTTTAGTGGGTTTGAATTAAACTATGCAGAGCTGACCTGAGCTGAAGAAGATAAAATCCACAGACACTCGTATTGTACCTTCACATAACAATGCAAGGAATGAAGATTGAACTCCAGAGATTGAGACAGCTGAAAAGACTGCTGCGGTTTGCAATGATCATTCGCTGTGCCAGGCTGTTGATACATTGGTCTGTTATTTGGACGTCGGATCCAAAAAAAGGGATCATACTGATTATTATATCTATCCCAATCATCCCTGCAGAACAGGAAGAATTACATTTTAAAACAAAAACATTGTTGCTTTATAAAGAGGAAATTACTCACCTATACGTGTAGCTTAATATAAAATGGTTATATTCATGAATTAACGTAGAAACAAGGAACTGCAGATGATGGTTTGCAATACAAAAAGACAGTGTTTGCGGGTGCTGTCTGTAAGGCGTCTGTACGTTCCCCCCGTGACCGCGTGGGCTTTCTCCGGGTGCTCCGGTTTCAAACTCCGGTGTAAAACTTTTATAAGGACAAAATTTAAAATTTGTGCAGGTTTTTAGGTTAATTGGCTTTGTAAATTGTAAGTTGTTCCTAGCGTGTGGGATAGAGCCGTGTACGGGGTGAATGCTGGTCATCGCGGACTTGGTGGGCCGAAGGACCTGTTCCCACACGGTATCTCTAAGGTCTAAAGTGCTGGAGTGATTCAACTGGTCAGTCATGATGTGATGATTAACGGGATGATTATGAATAACTGTTAAACAAAGTCATATTTTAATTTTGGTCTTATAAAAGTTAGAACAGGTCAGTTCTAAATAGGCCCTCGGCCCACGCTGTTTGTACTGAGCATGATGACATGGAGTTAAATTAAACAAAGATAGACACAAAAAGTTGGAGTAACTCAGTGGAACAGGCAGCATTTCTGGAGAGAAGGATTGGGTGACATTTAGGGTCGAGACACTTCATCAGACTGAAGAACTGTCTGCACGTGATCCTTATCCCTCCATTCCCTGCATATCCATGAGCCTATCTAAAAGCCTCTTAAATGCCACTATGGTCTCTGCTTCCACCACCTCCCTGGGCTGTGAGTTTACGACCACCACCACCCAAAACAATACTCGGCCCGCATATCTCCTCTAACATTCCCTCCCCTTGGACCTTAGAATACATAGGGTAGTTGCTACCAGAGTTTCTTGCCCAGAATAAACGTGTTCAGTATTCCAACTGCGCATGTCTAGGTCACAAGCGAAAAACACTCTGCAGCTGTGCCGCAGCATGGACATAGACCTGCGTCTCATCCGCAGCCAGGATCGATCCCGGGTCTCCGCCGTCGCAATCGCTGTCGAACTGCCACTTGACCATCCCCGTCCCCTCCCGAATGCCCCGTCCCCCCCATCCGGGGGCAGCCAGAGATGTCAGGAGTCAGACGGGAGCGCGCCCCTAGGTCCACAGCCAGCGCGGAGAAGCAGCGCTAAATCCAGCTCAACTCTGCCTGTTAACCCACCAGCTCTACCTGGACTTACGGGAACAACGGCCCAGGCTTACAGCCAGCACGGAGAAGCAGGGCTAACTCCACAGCGCCGGGCTGGTGTCTTGTCACTCCAAGCAGCGCTGTAGGTTAACCAGGCGAGACAGGCAGAGTTGAGCTGGATTTAGCGCTGCTTCTCCGCGCTGGATGTAAGCCTGGGCCATCATTCCCGTAAATCCAGGCAGGGCTGGTAGGTTAACGGGCAGAGGAGCTGGATTTAGCACTGCTTCTCCGTGCTGGTTGTGGGCCTGCGGGCGCCGCTCCCGCCTGATTCCCGATGTCTCTGGCTGCCCCCGGAGGGGGGGCCCACTCGGGAGGGAATGGGGATGGTCCATTGCCGGTTTGGCAGCGATGGCGGAGCCGGGGACCCGGGATCGATCCTGGCTGCACATGAGGTGCAGGTCTATGTCCATGCTGCGGCACGGCTGCCGAGAGTTTTTATCGCTTGTGACCTTTGACAAATCCCACGATTCCTTGCTTTTTTTGGAATACCAAACTCGCTTATAGGTGAATCGAGGACCAGCGGCATCGGTATAAGGTGAAGGTGAAGGGGAAAAGATTTACCAGGAATCTGAGGGGTAACGTTTTCACACAAAGGGTGGTGGGAGCATGGAACAAGCTGCCAGATGAGGTAGTTGAGGCAGGGACTATTCCAACATTTAAGACACAGTTAGACAGGTACATGGCTAGCCAAACGCAGGCAGGTGGGACTAGTGTAGCTGAGACATGTTGGCCAGAGTGGGCAAGAGGGCCAAAGGGCCTGTTTCCACACTGTATCACTCTATGACTCTAACTGTACCTACTAGTTTTGACATTACCACCCTGGAAAAAGGATTCAGTCTGTCTACACTATCTATGCCAACTACTAATTATACAACTCCTTTTCCGATCTTAAAATATCCAAAGTGCTTTACGGTCAGTGAGATAAGTCTCTTGCAAATTAAGGTGCATCATCATCATAAGAAAAAAAACACTTAAACTACAAATTTTATGCAAAAGTTAATGAATTTTTAACTGACGCTATGTCATGAAAGCCACATTACTGCTATCCGCATACTCCAAATCAAATTAGCTGAATTTTGTTTTCATAATGCATGTATTTTTAATATGACATTGATGGATCTATATTTTCAAACAATAAGTTATTTAAGGCTTTCCTTTATTCACTGCAGTTATCCTTTTGTTTTCTTTGTCATCTATACCTGCTGATTTCATATCAAGGATATGGGAGCATTTTTTTCTGTCAAATAAACTTCGAATTTGTTATGCATCCAGTAAAGAGGAAGGTCTATTTAGCATTAAATGTGGTCTTCTTGCTAAATATATAGGTTTAAATTTGAATTAAGTATCCCATCACACCAACACTGAAACTAAGTTTCCCAGAAGCATTCCTCTTGCACTTTGCCTTCCAAAGTTGTTGCATCTCTTTAACATGAATTAACTGATTAGATATTTTTGTAAACTACATGTCTTTATTTATTATATTTCCTATTTATATATTGTTAATTTGAGTTTGAGTTTGAATTTAGTGTATTGTCACGTGTACCGAGGTGCAGTGAAAAGCGTTTGTTGTGTGCTATCCGGTCAGCGGAAAGACTACACATAATTACAATCGAGCCGTCCGCAGTGAACAGATACATGATGAAGGGAATAACGTGAATAATGTTAGGGCAAGATAAAGCCACTTCAGTCTGATCAAAGAAAGCCTGAGGGTCTCTGATGACAGATCTGAGAGGAGATTAAGAAGAGCATAGTTAAAGTAAGAAATGCTGCTGTTGGAGTAGCGATTTCAAACAGTGGAGCGATTGTAATGTGTGATTGCAGATCCACTTTTGTGACTAGCATGGACGCCATTTTGGATTCACATCGTAACTGTAAAAGCTATAGTGCACTTCCAGTTATCAAAAACACCATTTATTTAAAAATGATGATTTGCATTAATGCTGGCAGGCTAATTGGACACTGATAACAACATAAAACACCACAACCCTTTGGCCCACGATGTTTGTGTCGCACATAATGCCCAGCTGAACTGATCTTATCTGGCTGCACATGATCCACATCCCTCCATTCCCTTCGTATCCTTGTGCCCATTTAAAAGTAGGTATCCTTGTGCCTATTTAAAAGCATTTCAGGTCGAGACACTTCTTTAGACCTGTACCTATACTTTTCAAAACGATACCATTTGGGGGTTTATTTCTTGTGAGCTCCCATCTGGTCATTAGGATGGCACAAAGGCGAAGCGGTAGTGTTGCTGCCTCACAGCGCCAGAGACCCGTGTTTGATCCTGACCTCAGGTGCTGGCTGCGTGGAGTTTGTACGTTCTCCCTGTGAACGCCGCGTGGGTTTCCTCACACATCCCAAAGACTTGCGGGTTTGTAAGTTAACTGCCCCTAATGTGTAGGGAGTGGATGCAGAATTGGTGATAACATGGAACTGGTGTGAGGGGTGATCGATTGTCAGCGTGGGCTGAAGGACCTTTTTCCATGCTGTATCTCTGATTATCAATTTGATAAAGCATTTGGTCATGAGTTGGGATACATTATTGGGCACGGAGGTGATGAGGTGTCATTAGAATCTTCCAGGCAGCAACATCATGAAAGGGTCTAATTCTGTCAAGGTATAAGCTTGCTAAGGCTGTTCAGTCAGCTGCTACAAAATAATTTAAAGTGTTGAAAATATAAAAAGAAAAAACTCCTGGAAATAATCAGTATGCCAATCAGCACCCACATATATGGAGACTATGTCACTTTTCAGGTTGAAGATAGACACAAAACGCTGGAGCAGCTCAGCGGGTCTTTGGAGAAAAGGAATTGGTGACACTTCGGGTCGAGACATTTCTTCAGACTGAGAATCGGGCAAGAGAGAAACTAGAGGTGTGAAAAGGTGCAAAGAAAAAAATGATTGAAACGAACAAATCAAAGTGAGCAACGATGATCAGGGGAGGGTGGAGCCCACAATGGTCCATTGTTAGCTGTGGGGAAAGTGATAATGAGTGGATACAAACAGGAAAACTAAGTAGGACGGCAGTGAAATGGCTTTCATCAAAATAAATTATTCTGAACAGTTCTGATGAACAGCCATTGATCTGAAACATTAATTCCATCCCCTCCTAATTGGCGATGTGTGGTATGCCAAGTATTCCCAGATTTGTTGGCTTTTAGTTTAGATTTGCTGCCTTGATAATGTTTTACTTTTAAAGCCATTATAATGGCCGGCAATGAGAATTGTAAGGGCTGTGTTTTTATTTATTTCCAGATGCTCTCATGCAGATAGTTTTGCTTTGATTGAAGCCAACCCTTGTGTTTCAAAGGGATAATATTCTGACATGATCCCATCTGTGTTGAAGTTTAGACTCAAACTTGTATGCTGGGAAGCAACCAGAAATAGTTGTGGTATGTGGCTGTGGTATTCTAAAATGGGTTGTCAGACAATGATGAGTCATTCCTAATTGTACTTCCTCATTTTCTGCGTGGGTAGTCTACAACCCAATGGTAGACCACAGAATTATACATTTGTAGGTAATTCATGTTTAGCAGTTCACGCTGCCTTGGCAAGGCCAGCAGCATAATCAAGAAAGAGTCTCACCCCAATCACTCCCTCTTCTCCCCTCTCCCATCAGGCGAGTTGTACAGAAGTGTAAACGCACACCTCCCGATTCAAGGGCAGTTTGTTCCCAGCTATTATCAGGCATCTGAACCGTCCTATCAACAACTAAAGAGTAGTCCCAAGCTACTATGTACCTCATTGGAGACACTCAGACTATCTTTAATCGCATTATACTAAACTTTATCATGCGTGAAGCATTATTCACTTTATCAAGTATCTGTACACAATGTACACCACTGAGAGTAGGGAAGATTCAAACAAGGGGACATGACTTGAGAATTAAGGGACAGAAGTTTAGGGGTAACATGAGGGGGAACTTCTTTACTCAGAGAGTGGTGGCTGTGTGGAATGAGCTTCCAGGGAAGGTGGTGGAGGCAGGTTCGTTTTTATCATTTAAAAATAAATTGGATAGTTATATGGACGGGAAAGGAATGGAGGGTTATGGTCTGAGCGCAGGTATATGGGACTAGGGGAGAATACGTGTTCGGCACGGACTAGAAGGGTCGAGATGGCCTGTTTCCGTGCTGTAATTGTTATATGGTTATTATATGGTTATAATGGACGGCTGGATTGTAATCATGGATTGTCTTTCCGCTGACTGGATAGCACGCAACAAAAGGTTATCACTGTACCTCGGTACTCGTGACAATAAACTAAACTAATCTAAACTAACCCACTCCCCATCTGCCCCTTGATCCTTTCACTCCTTGTCTGATCTACCCAGGTCCTCTGCTGCACCCCTTCCTTTATGGACACCCCTACCCCTCCACCCAGTTTCCTCACCTCCCACCGCCGTTCCCATCTGCCCCCAACCCTCACCCCCACCACCCTGACTCCCTTATTTGGTTCTACTCTGACATGAGATTCCACAATCCCCAGCCCTTTACTGTCCCCATATCATCTCCCAGCCTCTATCACCATCTCCACCCTTTCCTCCAGAGGGTGATGAATCTATGGAATTCATTGACATGTGGAGACTAAGTCAATGGATATTTTTAAGGCAGAAATTCTGATTCTTTATTAGTGCGGGTGTCAGGGTTTATGGTGAGAAGGCAGGACAATGGGGTTGAGAGGGAAATATAAATCAGCCATGATTGAATGGTGGGCCGAATGGCCTAATTCTGCTCCTGGAACTTATGATTTTGTGAAACCAGATGTTGGCACATCTGGTTGTCCACTGTTGCTGGATTAGGCAGCAGTGAGTTTGAAGGGAGGGATTAGATATAGGGCAGGGAGGGTTGACATATCAGAAATCATTTGAACAGGTTTGCTGACCCTGTGGAAAACAGTAAGTGCTTGAGCTAGAATATTTTAATGTCTTTATTTAATTTTTTGTTCAATATTTCAAGAACGGCATCTTCCCAGCAACCATCGGGCTCGTGAACATTGCACAACACTAACCTCAGCAACTATGATAGTCTATGGACTTGCAGTATTATGGTTACTTAGTATTAAAGTTATTAATGTATTGTATCATTGATTATTATATATTTATTATTTATAAGCATATTTATATATGCACAGTACGCAGCGGTATAGTTGCTGCCTGATAGCGCAAAAGACCCGGGTTCGATCCTGACCACGGGTGCTGTCTGTACGGAGTTTACACGTTCTCCCCGTGACCACGTGGGTTTTCTCCAGATGCTCCGGTTTCCTCCCACATTCCAAAGACGTACAGGTTTGTAGGTTAATTGGCTTTGATAAAGATTGTAAATTGTTCCTAATGTGTAGGGTAGTGCTAGTGTACGGGTATCGCTGGTTCAGCGTAGATTTGGTGGGCCGAATGGCCTGTTTCCACCATGTACCTCTGAAGTAAATTAAACAAGGAGGAAAATGATGCAGAAATGTCAAACTGTATGCTTTCTGTATCTTGTTTCTTTCTCTTGTCCTTAACTAGCCTTCACTTTCTATAATTTGATTTCAATTTCTATACATAATTTGCCATTGAATTACATTTCCTAGCCCACTTCATGGTTTTGACTCTGGCTGCACTTTATGAATTCTTCAGGCTCACAGTTTAAGGAGACACACCCAACACTAAGCCTGTTCTCACAGGATCACCATTCCCCTTTCCAATCATCACACTTCACAGTGCTAAAGCCCAAAGAAAATCCTGGGGCATGTGTAATAAATAACTTTCATCTCAGATCACCAAAGTATTAAACAATTTTTCAAAGCAAACTTAAAAAAATATATTTGGAGCATTTAAATTACAATACAATGCTTTATAACTGATATATGTATACATAAATGACTCCCCCCTTCCCTCCAACTCAAGCACCACATCTTGTACCTCATGGTTTCCAGCTCCAGTTCCCTACCTCCCAGTTCGGACCCGATTGGGACTATAGAAAACCTCCTCCCCCCCCTCCCCCCCTCCCAGCTCTCCCACAGTCCACTGTCTCTGCCTCTTCCTTTCTTCTTCCCGCCCTCCCCCACCACCCCCACATCAGTCTGAAGAAGGGTCTTGACCCGAAACATCACCTATTCCTTCGCTCCATAGATGTTGCCTCACCCGCTGAGTTTCTCCAGCATTTTTGTCTACCTTGGATGTTAGTGTAGATGAGTTGGTGAGTAAACCTGCTGACAATAAAATTGGATGACTTGTAGACAGTGAGAAATGCTGTCAGAAGATAAAGCGGGATATACAGCTGCAGAAATGGGCAGAGAAATGGCAGATTGAGTTTAATCCGAGCAAGTGTGAGGTGTTGCATTTTGGGAGTTTACAGAATACATAATTGTTGGATAGCACACAACAAAAAGCTTGTCATTGTATCTCGGTACACGTGACACTAAACTAAACTAACTAACTTAATGGCAAGACCCTTAACAGCATTGATATGAAGTGGGATCGTGGAGTCCAAGTTCATTGCTCACTGAAGGTAGCAGCATAAGTGGTTGGGATGGTTAGTAAGGTTAGTAAGGCATGCTTGCCTTCATTGCTGGGACATTGAGTATAAGAGTCAGGAATTCATGATGCAGCTCTATAACACTTAGGTGAGGCTGCGTTTGGAATATTACATGCAGTTCTGGTTGCACATTACAGGAAATATGTGGAAGCTTTGGAGAGGCCTCAAAAGAGGTTTAGCAGAATGCTGCCTGGGTTAGAGGGTTTCCGCTACTAGGGGAGATTGGACAGACTTGCATTGTTTTCTCTGGAATATCAGAGATTGAGACTTGATAGAACTATATATAAAATGATCAGAGGCATAGTCAAAACCTTTTTCCCAGGGTGCCCAACACTAGAGTGCAGAGTTTTAAGGTGAGAGGGAGAACATTTAATGGAGATGTGCAGGCCTTGAATGCATTGCCTGGGGAGGTGGTGGAGGCAGATACAATAGTGGTGTTTAAGAAGCTTTTAGACAGGCATATGGAAGTGCAAGGAATAATGGGATGTGGATCATGTACAGGCAGATGAGATCAGTTTGACTTGGTATCCTGTCTGGTGCAAACATTGTGGGCTCCAGGATACCGTTCCTGTCCTGTACTGTGCTGTGCTGTGCTGTGCTGTCCTGTGTTCTATATAATGCATCTTTGCATAGGCTAAACGGGCTGTTGGATCAGGACTCTATTACCAGGCAAATGTGAGGGTGAGAGAAGTGACAACAATTAGATGCATTATTGAATTTGGTGTCGGATTTGAAGGAAAGCTTAGAAGAGGAACAGTACCACTCAGCAACAGGCCCTGTGCTGTCTGTACGGAGTTTGCACGTTCTCCCTGTGACTGCGTGGGTTTTCTCCGGGTGCTCCCGTTTCCTGCCACACTCCAAAGATTTACAGTTTGTAGATTATTTGGCTTTGGCAAAAAATTGTTTTAATTGTCCCTAATGTGTAGGATAGTGCTAGTGTATGGGGATCACTGGTCAGCGTGGACTCGATGGGTTGAAGAGCCTGTCTGCATGCTATATCTCTAAACTGAACTATTCTAAGCTAAATGGCTCAAAGGGCCGAAAGGCCTACTCCTGCATCTATTTTTCTATGTTTTCCTATGTTTAAACTAAACTAAAACAAACTAAACTAAAACAAACTTAGCCAAATCAAACTAAACTAAGAAGACTGAGAGGGTACCATGGGATATGCCAATTAAAGCATCGCACAAACCAATCTCCCTTCCACTGACTTAATTTACACCTCAGGCTGCATCGGCAAGGCCAGGAGCATAATCAAGGATGTGTTACAGCCCGACCACTCCCTCTATTCCCCTCTCCCATTGGGCAAAAGGTATAGTTTGAAAACGCACACCTCCAGGTTCCGGGACTGTTTCTTCCCAGCTGTTATCAGGCAACTGAACCATCCTACCACAACTAGAGAGGAGTCCTGAGCTACTATGTACCTCATTGGAGACCGTCGGACTATGTTGGATCGGACTCTACTGGCTTTATCTTGCACTAAATATTATTCCCTTTATCATGCATCTGTGCACTGTGGGTGGCTCGAATGTAATCGTGTATTGTCTTTACGCTGACTGGTTAGCACGCAACAAAAGCTTTTCACTGTACCTCGGTGCACGTGACAATAAACTAAACTGAACTCAAACTGAAACTGCGTTGCCTCACTTTGTGTGCTTGGAGGGTCAGTGTGTTTGACCATCCATGAATGGGTGGGCGGGCACCAGTTTGGGGCAGTCGATTGAATCCAGGGTGACTTGGCACTGTTCTCCGTATCAAATGGGAGGCCGGTAGTTTGTGAAGCAGCTGCTGATTTTTCCTGAGAGCTTGTGACTTGCACTATGGTCAAATTCCAATTCTACTCCCACTTTTCTGCTGCTGTCCGACTAATAAACAAAAGCTGCGAGTTGAACAGAGGGAGAGTTTTTTTTTTGCTCTTTCCCTCCCATTGGCGTCCCAACATCTTGTCCCCACATGGCATTCCATCCAGTAACTTGACTGTGTGCTGCCCAACCAAACAAATGAGCTGAACTGCCGATCAGGAGTTTGCTTTTGGTTTAATGCCAACCTGGAGACTGCTTGGTCTCCAAAGCTAATTCTTCACAGTACAATTGCAAAATACCAGCAGATGCTCTGAGCGTACATTTTTGTCCCTGTAGCTACGCTTTAGGTTTCAACACATTTCCAAAATTATATTTAAAACACACAACTGCATATTTGCGATGACTCAGCAAACCTCAAAACAGCTTAAGACTTTGCAAAGAAATATTATTTTAACAAGGTGTTTCAATAAGTGCTGGGTTTTAAAGCTAAGTGAAATGTACTTGAAACTCTTAGCCACACTCTGAGTGCTGGAGTAACTCAGCTGGCCAGGCAGCAGCATCTCTGGAGGACGTGGATAGGCAAGGTTTCAGGTCAGGATTTGAATTTACTTAAAAGCCTTTTGTGAAATCGTGATGGAGCTTTATAGGACTATGGTTCAACCCCATTTGGAGTGTTGCCGTCAGTTCTGGGCACCCCAATACAGGTAGGATATGGAGGCTTTGGTTAGGGTGCAGAGGAGGTTTACCAGAATGATTCCTGGATTATGGAATATTAGCTGCAGGGAATGGTTGGATAGACTTGGATTGTTTTTTTTGGAATGCCAGAGGTTGCAAGGAGACCTGACAGAAGTACATAAAATGATAAGAGATATAGATAAGGTAGACAGTCAGAACCTTTTCCCCAGGATGGAAACATCAAATACTAGAGGGCATAGCTTGAAGGTGTGAGGGGCAAAGTTTAAAGGAGATATGCGGAGCATGGTTTTATACAGAGGGTGGTGGGTGCCTGGAATGTACTGCTTGAGGCAGATATGATAGTCATTTAAGAGACTCTTGCATAGGCATATGGATATGCAGGGAGTGGAGGGATTATAGATCATGTGCAGACTGTTACAAGTAGATCACGTTTGGTCCAGACATTGTGTCCTGAAGGGCCTGTTCCTGTGCGGCAGTGCTCTTGGTTCTTTATCGACTGTGCTCTCGATGACTTACGATGAAGAGAGGTGAAAATTAAGACTTGCAGTGCTGGTTGCTTGCAATGAAATTGTTGATCAGTTTGTTAAGACTGGGATCTACAATCGGTTACAATTACTGCACACGGACAATTTTGAACCATGCCTCCTTATCTTGCTCCTTAGTCGATAATTATCCTCTCCTGATCTGGGGTTGTATGGTTTTACTGCCCATCCTATGACTCACCAGCTATGGATTGAAAACACTGTCCAGAGTGGTTGAAAGATCAGCTTTCAGATTGTTCAGTGGTGTCATTAAGGGCATACTTCAATCTCGATGGCCTGTCGCCATGATATTAACTAACAGGTCTGCCACAGAGCAGATCAGTGAAGATGAGTGTTACACAAGGCTGCATCCTTGTTTAGAGTTTAGAGCTACAGCGTGGAAACAGGCCCTTCAGCCCACCAGGTCCACACCGACCAGCGATCGCCCATACGCTAGTTCTACCCTACACACTAAGGACAATTTACAGAAGCCAATTAACCTACAAACCTGCAAGCCTTTGGAAGAATGTGGAGGAAACTCCGCGCAGTTACAGGGAGATGTACATACTCCGTACAGACAGCGCCAGAGGTCAGGATTGAACCCGGGTCTCTGGTGCTGTAAGGCAGCAACTCTATCGCTGCTCCACCGTGCCTCCCCAACACCATTCTCAATCCTACTTGCTCCTCAAAGTTGACGTGACCACAACACCACAAAACTCATTCAGTAAGTCTTAATTTTCACTTCAAGCTACAGAAAGGCATGTAACCCTCCAGTCTCTTCGAACACATGTTACTGAAGATTAAAAAGTTTCAGAGGAAATGTCAAGAGTGTTTTATTGTCCCGAAACAGAACAATTATATTAAAATTTGCAGCCGAAAAGCAGATATGTAAACATAGTACAGATCCACCGATCTTCTGGCACTCTAGGTTCCAGAGGCTTTCTGGATTATCTGTTTTGCCGGACCAACAGAGGTCACAGCCTTGGGGGCTGAGATACCAGCCCACAAAGTCATCTATGGAAATGGATCTGCCGGCTCCAGTTCCAGAGGCCCAGCCACAGGGGCCAAATTCGACCCGCCGATCGGTGCGGGACTCCGGATGAGGTCGAGATCGGCCGCTTCACCCAGCCCAGGCAACACATTTTCGGGGGGACTTCCGTCCGTGAGGGATTAAAGACTAATAGTTCCTGGATGCTGGAAAATCGGTGGTGGACCTGTAGTCTGTAAAACCCATAATAATTCAAAAAAAATTGTCTTCAACCTGAACCAATAGCCTGTCTCCCTATACACAGATGTTGCCTGATATTTTGACTGAGTGGATGTTTAAAATGTTCAGTGTAGTTTGGTTTAGAGACACAGCGTAGAGATGGGCCCTTCGGCCCATCGACCACGCCAACCATTGATCACCAGAATCACCAGAAGCCTACTGGAGGTGCTCCCCTTGCAGACAGTTTCTCTCTCCACCAATGATCTTTGAACTGATGAGTGCCTGGAGCTTTCCCTGTTTTTTTTTTTTGTCCCATTTTTTGGGACTATTTTGCAGAGTAAAACGTATAAGTTAAGAAACCTCACTTTCCGTTGTGTTTGATACACAATTCCCAACTTTGCTTGCAGATTTCCAGCATCCAGAGTGTTGGGGATAGCTTCCTCGAGTGAATTCATCAGTGTTTTATGGGAAATGGGGAGAATATGGAAGGGAGCTCCAAGAGTGGATAGAAGGAACTGCAGATACTGGTTTACAAAACAAGACACAAAGTATTGGAGTAACGCAGGCAGCATCTCTGGAGAACATGGATAGGTGTTAGAGAGTGTGTCCACAGCCTGTCACACATGGAGATCCATTACTGCTTATACATTCCTATGTGATAATTGCAATGTGGGGATCTGGCACAGTGGCACAGATGGTAGAGCTTCTGCCTCACAGCGCCAGAGGCCCAGGTTCGATCCTTACCTTGTGTGCTGTCTATGTGGAGTTTGCACGTTCTCCCTGCGACCACGTAGGTTTCCACCGGTGCTCTGGTGCCACATCCCAAAGATGGAAATTCCCCCGAGTGTGTACCCCTAGCTCCAGATTCAGGGACAGTTTCTTCCCAGCTGTTATCAGGCATCTAATCGCCAACTAGAGAGCGGTCCTGACCTCCACTCTACCTCATTGGAGACCTTTGGACTATCTTTAATCAAACTCTGCAGGGCTTTATCTTGCCACTAAACGTTATTCCATTTATCCTGTAACTGTACACCGTGGCTTAATTATCATCATGTATAGATGGTTGGAGAGCTCGCAACAAAAACTTATCACTGTATCTCAGTACACGTGGGAATAATAAACTGAACTAGACCAGTGAGTGTAGGAAGGAACTCCAGATGCTGGTTGATACCAAAGAGAGACAGTTGTGGAGTAACTCAGCAGGTCAGGCAGCATGTCTAGAGAAAAGGAACAGGTTGTGGATGCAAAAGGTGGGAGAACAAATAACTAGTGTGAACGGGTGATCGATGGTCGGCGTGGACTCAGTGGGCCGAAGGGTTTGTTTCCATGCTGCATCTTTAAACAAAGGTTGCAGAGGCCATCATTGGATGTTTTTAAGGTGGAGATTGATAGATTCTTTATTAGTACGGGTGTCAGGAGTTATGGGGGGATGGCTGGACAATGGGGTTGAGAGGGAAAGATTGAATGGCAGTGTAGACTTGATGAGCCAAATGGCATAATTCTGCTCCTATAACCTGTGAACTAATGAAGCCAAACTATCTCTAAACTAATCTACCGTTGGATGAGGTAACGTTGTTTGTCTTTTTGCATGTGCACTGGATGGTAACTTGATTACAGATTGGGTTCAAGGTTGCATCAGATGAGGTTTAGCTGGTAAAAGCTGGCAGAACCTCACCTCCTCCCACTCCCAGTGTCTGACCAGTTCTTAACAACCAGCTTTGGACCTCCCATAGAAATCAAAATAAAACTATAAATGCGATGATAACTGATGTCAAACTGCGTAGGTTGCTTAGTTACTACAGTGTGTTACAAGTGCTGTTCATGATATCTTCATAAAGATAGTGCCAACAGCTGCCCTCTGTGTGTATGGAAAATATATTACAGTATTGAACTTGTTGATTGAGTGGGGAGACTGCAATAAACTTCTGTTGAAAAAGATATGCAGCCCAGCATTTTCAATGAAAGAATCTAGGGAAAGACATTTTGTGTGTGTGCATGCGTGACATTTATTATTTATTATTTGTACACCTTGCAGAAGTGCTAGGTTAAGGGTTTGGAACTGCAGCTGTAGTAAACTGATACTCATCTCCAAATAATTGACAAAGAACCACAGTGAAAGGTCTACACTGATTACTTTGTGACAGTTTAAAGCTTCTCCAATGAATGTGTGAAACACTTGTGCTCCTGACATTTAGTTTAGTTTGGAGATACAGCGTGGAAAGCAGCCCATCAGCTCACCGAGTTCTAGCGATCACTCATATGCTAGTTCTATCCAACACGCCAGGGACAATTAACAGAAGCCAATTAACCTACAAGCCAGCACGTCTTTGGAGTGTGGGAAGAAACCAGAGCACCCTGAGAAAACCCACAGGGTCACCGGGGGAATGTACAAACTCCCTACAGACAGCACCTGTAGTGGGGATTGAACCTGGATATCTGGTGTTGTAAGGCAGCAGCTCTACCACTGCACCACAGTGCCACCCACATGTTGCACTGGTGGATGGCAGCAAACAATATCCAGAAGGTATCTTAGATAAACCTATTTAACATTGTTTTCCTTAATCAGTTTTGAGGATGACTTGCTTCCATTCCAGTTCCACTGCAGACTTGCTTCCACTCCACTTCTGGTATCCTTGTCAACCTTTAATGCACCCTTTCCAGTTTAGAGTCATGGACTCATAGAGTGATACAGTGTGGAAACAGGTCCTTCGGCCCAACTTGCCCACACCGGCCAACATGTCCCAGTTACACAGGTCCCACCTGCCTGTGCTTGGTCCATATCCCTCCAAACCTGTCCATGTGCCTGTCTAATTATTTCTTAAATGTTGGGATAGTCTCAGCCTCAACTACCTCATCTGCCAGCTTATTCCATACACCACCATTTGTGTGAAAAGGTTACCCCTCAGATTCATATTAAATCTTTTCCACTTCACCTTGAACCTATGACCTCTGGTCCTCGATTCCCCTACTCTGGGCAAGAGACTCTGTGCTTCTACCTGGTTTATCCCTCTCATGATGTTGTCCTGAATGAATAAATGAGCCACTAACAATGATCAGTTTTCTCTCTGTATTCTCCTACTCTGGCAAGAAATTCATTTCATTGCATGTGATGTGCATGTGACAAATAAACATTGACTTTGACTTTGAGACTCTGTGCATCTACCCGATCTATTCCACTCATGATGTTGTACACCTCTGTAAGATCACCCCTCATCCTGCTGCGCTCCATGGAATAGAGACCCAGCCTACTTGACCTCTCCCTATAGCTCACACCCTCTAGTCCTGGCAAGCTTAATGCCACCCTTCCTTTAGTGAGTTGACCAGATGTGCACAGGATACTCCAAGTATGGTCTCAGCAATGTCTTGTACAGGCGTAATATAATGTGCCAAGTCTCGTACAAGTAGCTTGAGCAGATCATAATCAAGTATTTACAATGAAAGAATCTAGGGAAAGACATTTTGTGTGTGTGCATGCGTGAGTGTGCATCCTCTTAGTTCCACTGTTCACATCCTTGTATCCCTTCGTTATCATCTCTTCCCCAACCAAGACCGGGTCATTATGGGCTCCATCCTTCCTTGGTCATCTGTTGCCGGCCCTGATTCATTCTGGCCTTTTCTTCCCTCCAGTTCCTTCCCTACTACTTTTAGTTTGAAGAAGGGTCCAGACCCGAAACGTCAACCATCCTTTTTCTCCAGAGATGCTGCCTGACCCGCTGAGCTACTCCAGCACTTCAGTATTGAAAGGGCACTTGGACAGGGACACGGACAGGAAACGTTTTGAGGGATATGGGCAAAACATGGGCAAATGGGACTAACTAAGATGAGACATTTTATATATTTTTTAAAATATTTTTATTTATTAGAAGTACAGTAAATTACAATAGTACAAGCCAGATATTTATTGTACCCCTTCATTTTTTAAGCTTTAAGGAAAGATATAGATAAAGAAAGTAGAGAAAGTGAGAGAAAGAAAGTTGTGTTCGTGTAAAAGAGTGATCAATGAGAAAAAAAACCCAGAAACCCATTGGTTAGAGAAAATAATTAAGAAATAGACCCTAGAAAAGAAAGGAGGAAAAAGGAAAAAAAACAACAACAAAAAACAAAGCTCTATTATAAAAACCGCGCAAAAGGGATATACCAACTTCATATTTTTCCTCCCCCCTTACCAGACCCTGACACCATTTCTTTTTTGAAGTACTGATGCACCTTATTCTTGTAGTAAGTCAATAAATTAGACATTTTAGACAGCATGGATGAGTTGGACCAAAGGGCCTGTTTTCGTGCTGTATGACTCTTTGACTCGAAGGAGACATTGATACAAAATAAGTGGCAGTCATTTAAAACTTCTTCTTATCGAGTCCACACACAAGATTAGAAGTTGTTCAGCCGGAGCTGAACACACTTCTTGGCATCTGCCTACAATGGTGTCTGTCTTGCGCTTCTTGTTCTTCTTGAGTATGGTGGTGGGAAGATTGGTGGAAACAGGGCTGCGACGTGAACGCTCTTTCCTTGACCCCATTTAAAACTGAAGTGCATAGAAATATCTTCTGGAGATTCACCACTATCTGAGAGAACTTGCTTCTTGCATTGAGATAAACGTTGCCAGTTTTATTACCAGGTTCATCTGTTCCGGACACCTAAGTAAGCTTTTATCTCACAACCATGGTGCAGTAATCATATGAAGTTGCAGGGAAAATTGTAAATTTTCGATCATTTTAAAGTCCAGACTACTCTGAGTTAGAACAACAAATGATAAGAAAGATATATAACCTAGCGACAGGCAATACATTCCAAAAGAATCCGAGCCGACAAATGTGAGTGTTATCAATTTTATTTTTTTAAGTCTTTTGATTTGAGACTAATGTCTGTTGGTTAAGCGGTGAACAAAAATGTAGACTGTAAAATGTAAACAAAGAGATTTATGCTCTCCGGAGAATATAGCACTAAGTAATGCATGCTTTGAAATTATTTTACTATAATTTTTATTTAAAGTGCGATCATTGTACCATATTTAGAAAAAATTAGTGGCTCCAACAAAGTATTGAGCTAACCAATCATTATAAAATAAATTCTTCAGATGTGTCAGAAGCGGTGCAGCAGTAGAGTTGCTGCCTTACAGCGTCAGAGACCCGGTTCAATCCTGACAACGGGTGCTGTCGGTATGGAGTTTGTACATTATCCCTGTGACCTGTGTGTGTTTTCTCTGGGTGCTCAGTGTCCACCCCCCCCCCCCCCCCCCCCCCCCCCCCCCCCCCCCCCACACACACACACACTCTAAAGACTTACGGGTTTGTAGGCTAATTGGCTTCAGTAAAATTGTAAGTTGTCCCTAGTGTGTGTAAGACAGTGTGTGGGGATAGCTGGTCAGCACGGACTCGGTAGGCCAAAGGGCCTTTTCCCACCCGTATCACTAAACTAAATTAAAATAAACACATGAACAGGCCCTTCAGCCCACAATGTCCATGCTAAACTTGATGCCAAGTTAAACTAAGTTCTCTCACATGAGCCATATTCCTCTTCCATGCAAAGCCATGTGCCTATCTTAAATCCTCTTAAATGCCACTATCATATCTGCTCTCAATATCAACTCTATCAGTGCGTTCCAGGCACTCACCATTCACTGTATAAAAGAATTGCCCTGCACATTTCCTTTAAACTTTACCCCTCTCATCTTTAAGCTATGCCCTCGTATCCTTGATATTTCCACCCTGAAAGAAAATGGTTCAGAATGTCTTTCTTATTTATACCTCTCATTATTTTATTTACTTATTTTAGGTCCCCTCAACCTCCAGCATCCCAAAGAAATACTGATACTGAAATCCTAAATTTACTGTCAGTCATTTAGCGTTTCCATGGAAGGTTGCAATGTTTTATAGGTTTCTTGATGATAGTTAAGGGAATTCAATGCATTAACGGAACAGAAAAGGATTTGCAAACTATTCTCTCTGTAAAATAATGCGAGATCTAAAGTCACATTTGTAAGTTATCATTGATTTTAAAGCCATATAAATCCCGCTGAGCAAACTATCTGTCACTGAAAAATCTACTTTGATGTCAGTGCATTGCAAGACAGCTGCCAAAACTCATAGAACAATACAGCACAGGCCATTTGGCCCAACTCGTCCATGTAGACCAAGATACCCCATCTAAGCTAGTCCCACTTGCTCACATTTGGCCCATATCCCTATAAACCTTTCCTATACATGTACATGTACCTGTCCATATGTTTTTTTAAACGTTATTATAGTACAGTAATGTCAAGGGTTATGGGGAGAAGCAGGTGAATGGGGTTAGGAGGGAGAGATAGATCAGCCATGATTGAATGACGGAGCAGATTTGACGGGCCAAATGGCCTAAATCGGCTCCTATCACATGAACTACCTGCCTGAACTACCCCTTCAGGCAGCTTGTTCCATATATCCACCACCGTCTGGTTGTCAAGGCTGCCCCTCAAGTTCCTGTTAAATCTTTCCCCTCTCACCTTAAACCTATGTCCTCTGTTTTTTGATTCCCCTACCCTGCATAAAAAACTGTGCATTCACCCTATCAATCCCTCTCATGATCGCCATTTTATGCATCATTATATCTCTCTTTGGCCTTCTGCACTCCAAGGAAGCTTGAAAGTCTTGAAAATTCACACAGATATGTATTTCAAAAGTGAAAGATTTAAATATTTTAAGATAATTACTCATGAAGGTTATAACATGACATTCTGTTAAAGGACCTGAAATATTTCCCCCGTTTCTCTTTCTGCAGATGCTGCCTGACATACTGAACACTTTCTATATTTATTTCAGATTTCCAGCATCTGCAGTGTTTTAATTTTGTTTCTATTTTTGTATCTTTCTGCTTCCTTAATGGCAAGCTAACTTTTTGTCTTCATGTCTGGCAGATAGTTAGATACCAGTCAATGCCAACATCTATAATTCTTTGACATTTTCAAGCTTTTCTGCTTTAACTAGTGAAGGATTAGTTTCATGTTTCCCATAAGTTCATAAGACATAGGAGCAGAGGTAGGCCATTCAGCCCATCGAGCCTTCTCCGCTTTTCACTGTAGCTTGGTACACGTGACAAAAAACTAAACTAAACTAAAGTAACCATTCGATCATGGCTGTTCTAGTTTTCACTCTCACCCAATTCTCCTGCCTTCTCCCCCATAACCTTGGATGCCCTTAACTGAACCTCAAGAACCTACAATCTCCTAAAAAATACCCAATGATAGCCTCCAATGTAGTGGCAATTAATTGTACAGATTCACCACCCTCTGGCTAAAGAAAAATCCTCCTCATCACCATTCTAAAGGTACGTCCTTTTATTTTAAGGCCGTGCCCTCTGGTCCTATGCCCTCCCACTACTGGAAACATCCTCTCCACATCCACTCTATCCAGATCTTTCACTATTTGATGAGTTTCAATGAGAACTCCCTGAAGGGAGTTCTAAACTTCCAAACTCATCACTCCAGCTTCTAAACTCCACTCCAGCTAGTACAAGCCCAGTGCCATCAACGCATGTTATACATTAACCTAATAATCACTCTGATCATTCTTGTAAACTTCTCCATTCGTTCCTCAGATATGGGGCCCAATAATGCTCACAATATTCCAAATGTGGTCTGACCAGCACCTTATCAAAGCTCAGATTTCCATCCTTGCTTTATGCTTACATTATCTGTTGTGCTGCTGCAAGTAAGAATTTCATTGTTCCGTTTAGGGACATATGACAATATTGTGACGGCACCCGGTGGTTGGGCCACTAGCTACACAAACCCTCATCACGTCGGGGTCACCAATGTAGAGGCACCAAACGTCGTGAATAAATGGGTTACATTATTCAGGCATTAAAGGTAGATATCTAGAACTCTAGAATCTAGAATCTAAAACTTTAGATTCTGGAGTAGTTCCTGAGGATTGGAGGGTAGCTAATGTAACCCCACTTTTTAAAAAGGGAGGGAGAGATAAAACGGGGAATTACAGACCAGTTAGTCTAACATCGGTAGTGGGGAAAATGCTAGAGTCAGTTATTAAAGATGGGATAGCAGAACATTTGGAAAGTGGTGAAATCATTGGACAAAGTCAGCATGGATTTATGACAGGTAAATCATGTCTGCCGAATCTTATAGATTTTTTCGAGGAAGTAACTAGTAGAGTGGATAAAGGAGAACCAGTGGATGTGTTATATATGGACTTTCAGAAGGCTTTTGACAAGGTTCCACATAAGAGATTAGTATACAAACTTAAAGCACACGGTATTGGGGGTTCAGTATTGATGTGGATAGAGAACTGGCTGGCAGACAGGAAGCAGAGTAGGAGTGACTAGTGGGGTACCGCAAGGCTCAGTGCTGGGACCCCAGCTATTTACAATATATATTAATGATTTGGACGAGGGAATTGGATGCAACATCTCCAAGTTTGCGGATGATACGAAGCTGGGGGGCAGTGTTAGCTGTGAGGAGGATGCTAGGAGGCTGCAAGGTGACTTGGATAGGTTGGGTGAGTGGGCAAATGCATGGCAGATGCAGTATAATGTGGATAAATGTGAGGTTATCCACTTTGGTGGCAAGAACAGGAAAGTAGACTATTATCTGAATAGTGGCCGATTAGGAAAAGGGGAGATGCAACGAGACCTGGTTGTCATGGTACACCAGTCATTGAAAGTAGGCATGCAGGTGCCAGCAGGCAGTGAAGAAAGCGAATGGTATGTTAGCATTCATAGCAAAAGGATTTGAGTATAGGAGCAGGGAGGTTCTACTGCAGTTGTACAGGGTCTTGGTGAGACCACACCTGGAGTATTGCGTACAGTTTTGGTCTCCTAATCTGAGGAAAGACATTCTTGGCATAGAGGGAGTACTCAAAGGACTCTGGCAAGAGCAAGGGCGGCGGGCTCTGCATCTATATCAACAATGACTGGTGCACCAACCATACTGCAGTAGAGAGCTACTGTTCCCCAGATCTGGAATACCTACTGCTTAAATGTAGGACATTTTATCTGCCTCGGGAGTTTACTGTGGTTATGATCATGGCCGTATACATTCCACCACAGGCTAATGCTAACCTAGTGTTAGCACAGCTGCACTCGGTCATCAGCAAGCAGCAGGATGCTCACCCCGACAGTGCCTTCATTGTGGCAGGGGACTTTAATCAGGTTGACCTACGAGCTGCACTCCGCAAATTCCACCAGCATGTGCAGTGCCCTACCAGGGTCTCAAGCACGCTGGATAAAGTGTACACCAACATCAAGGATGCATACAGAGCTCTCCCCTCCCCTGCCCAATCCCTGGGACAATCCGATCACCTCTCACTGTTTCTACTGCCTGCATACAAACTCCTCATCCTTTACATTTCTTCCGATTTTTATATCCAATGATGAACTTTTTTTCAGACTAGACAAGGGACAACATTAAATAAAAAACATTGTAAACCTCCCCGCAACTTCACTTTCGTGCCTCGGCCGTGCTGATCCAGGCCAGACTCCCCGCACGGGGAACCTGGAAAAGACAAGTCGGGTCGCTACATTGCCGATTGGAGCAACTTACAGCAGGACTAGTAGATGTGGACGCCGCCATGGACAAAGAGAAGATTCTTTAGATTCCAGAGCGGAGGCGGAAGCAAAGATCCGATCTTTTGCCGGAAGCAAGATGGCGGAGGCAAGATGGCGGAGGCAAGATGGCGGAGGCAAGATGGCGGAGGCAAGATGGCGGAGGCTGGTTGCTAAAATGGGTCCTATAATCGCCCATGAATCTGCCCATGACCGTACTACATGTTTTGCGTCGGAATAGGCCATCTTGCTCCGCTATAAGATCTTTGGTTTGCACAACAGGCAACCTGTGGTACAGAGGTAGACTTGGAGGAGTACACATCCACTGTGCTCTCCTACATCTCCAACTGCTGTGTGGAGTCTGTCACAGTGGACAAGAAAATAAAGATGTTCCCAAACCGGAAACCGTGGATGAACAAGGAGGTTCAGAATCTGCTAAGGGCACAACAATGCTTTTAAATCCAGTGACACTTCTGCATACAGTGCTGCCAGGTCAAACCTGAACAAAGGTATAAAAAAGGTCAAAGACATCCACAGGCAAAGGGTGGAAGACCACTTCAATACCGCAGACACCAGAAGCATGTGGCAGGGTGTCAGTGACATCACTGACTACAAGAGCAGCCCCGCCTGCCCCCACAGTGATATCACACTGGCCAACGAACTGAACACCATCTTTGCCTGCTTCGAAACTGGCAACACCACCAGGAGTGGAATAACCCCGGCCATGGCGGAGGGACAGGTCTTAACACTGAGCACTCAGGAGGTACAGTGCGCTCTGCGTAGGATCAATCCACGCAAGGCTGCAGGCCCGGATGGAGTCCAAGGAAGGGTACTAAAGGACTGTGCTGTACAGCTGGCTGAGGTATTCACGAGAATCTTTAACCTGTCTCTATCTCTGGCAACGGTCCCCAAGTGCCTGAAGACAGCTACCATAGTGCCGGTGCCAAAAAAGTAAAAAGTCACCAACCTGAACGACTACCGTCCGGTTGCCTTAACACCAATATCCATGAAGTGCTTTGAAAGGCTGGTCCTCTCACACATCAAATCCAGCATCCCTGCCTCACTGGACTCTCATCAATTTGCATACAGGGCAAATAGATCCACAGAGGATGCCATCTCTCTGGCTCTTCACACTGTCCTGACTCACCTGGAAAGACAGGGCACGTACGTGAGGATGCTCTTCATAGACTATAGCTCTGCCTTCAACACGGTCATCCCCACCAAGCTCACCACCAAACTCCACCAGCTAGGCCTCAGCTCGTCGATATGCGACTGGATCCTGAATTTTCTGACGGAGCGACCGCAGGCAGTGAGACTGGGCCCGCACCTCTCCTCCATTATCACCCTGAGCACCGGCACACCACAGGGCTGTGTACTGAGCCCCATGCTCTACTCCCTCTTCACACACGAATGTGTTCCTGCATTCGACACCAACACCATCGTCAAGTTTGCAGATGACACAACAGTGATTAGGCTGATCACCAACGGTGATGAAACAAACTACAGAGCGGAGGTGCAGAACCTGGCGGACTGGTGCTCACATAACAACTTGTCCCTAAACACCTCCAAGACCAAGGAGCTGATTATTGACTTCAGGAGGACACATAATGGAGAATACGCCCCAATCTCCATTTACGGGGACAGTGTGGAGAGAGTGTCCAGCTTTAGGTTTCTGGGCACACACATCTCAGAGGACCTCACATGGTCCACCAACACCGCTGCGCTGGTCAAGAAGGCACAGCAACGACTGTTCTTCCTGAGAACATTGAAAAAGACTGGTCTGCCCCAACAGCTGCTGACAACCTTCTACCGCAGCACCACATAGAGCATACTAACATATGGCATCTCTGTGTGGTGTCTCAGCTGCACGGAGGCGGAGAGGAGAGCTCTTCAGCGCGTCGTCCACAGAGCGCAGAAGATTATTGGGACACAGCTACCAGCCTTGGAGGGCATCTACTACACATGGTGCCTCAGGAAGGCCGTCAGCATCCATAAAGACTCCTCACACCCTTGTAACGGACTGTTCAAACTACTTCCTTCCGGCAGACATTACAAGGCCTTCTATGTCCGCACCTCCAGACTCAGGAACAGCTTCATCCCCAGAGCTATAGCGGCTCTGAACCGGCCCTGCTGAGTGCCCCCCACCCCCATGAACTGTCTCCCTCAGATGGTCACGTCGCACATCGACCCGGCACAGACACATTTGCACTTTAGACTGTTTTGACTGTTTTACTGTTCTTTTAATAAATCATGTTTCTCGGGTTATCTAAATCTAAATTTTATTAGTTGTTTAAATTATGACATCGGATGGAAGCTGAATACCAAATCTTGTTGCACATATGTGCAATGACAATAAAAGATATTATTATTATTATTATTATTATTATTGGCTATATTTAAGAGGGAGTTAGATGTGGCCCTTGTGGCTAAAGGGATCAGGGGGTATGGAGAGAAGGCAGGTACAGGATACTGAGTTGGATGATCAGCCATGATCATATTGAATGGCGGTGCAGGCTCGAAGGGCCGAATGGCCTACTCCTGCACCTATTTTCTATGTTTCTATGTTTCTATATGCATGCACGTTGGTCCTCTAACACAAAGTTGTTGTTGCTGCTGCGAGGCTGTTGCCTCGTGGGAGTTGAGCTCTTGCTGAGGTGGAAGGACACTCACCCAAAGAGAGAGAGAGAGGGTTGTCCCGGGGTTCGTTACATATACCAGGACACACCTCTATACCCCGTGTCAACTCCTCCCTGCCTTTGCCCAGTCATGTGAGCGCCTCCCACACCAAGACGCCGCCCTCCAGAGCCGAGGGTTCGTTGTGCCCGTGGCTTACCACCAGGTGCCGCCACAATATATTAAAAACACTCTTGATTCTTTTGCATTCTAGTCCTCTCAAAATGAATGCCAATATTGTATTTGACTCCCTTACTGCTGATTCAACCTGAAAACTAACCTTTTGGGAATCGTGCACCAGGACTCCCAAGTCCCTTTGCACCTCCGATTTCTGAATCATCTCCCCATTTAGAGAACAGATGTATTCCTGTTGCTACATTTTAGCCCATTCAATAAACATGCCCCTATTTTATTTCCATCCTCCTCATATGTTATTTCCCTCTTCCAGTTTTGCATTGGCATTGGAAATATTACTCCATTTCCTTCATGCAAATTATTGGCATGGATTATAAATAAGTGAAGCCATGCACCAACCCTTGAGGGACACTTTATTGGAGATTTTTGTCTCTCATGTAACCCTTTGCCATGTTAACTGCATTTGGAATGTTGTGGGCAGTTTTGGGCCCCATATCTGAGGAAGGATGTGCTGACATTGGAGAGGGTCCAGAGGAGGTTTACGAGAATGATCCTCGAAATAATTGGGTTAACATATGATGAGCGTTTGAAGGCACTGGGCTTGTACTCACTGGAGTTTAGAAGGATGAGGGGGTACCTCATTGAAACTTAATGAGCAGTGAAAGACCTGGATAGAGTGGATGTGGAGAGGATGTTTCCGTTAGTGGGAGAGTCTAGAACCAGAGGCCACAGCATCAGAATAAAAGAACGTACCTTTAGAAAGAAGATGAAGGGAATTAATTTAGTCAGAGAGTGGTGATTATGTGGAATTCATTGCAACAGACGGCTGTGGTGGCCAAGTCAATGGATATTATTAAGGCAGAGGTTGACAGATTCTTGATTAATAAGGATGTCACGGGTTATGGGGAGAAGGCAGGAGAATGAGCTTGAGAGGGAAAGATTGATCAGCCATGATTGAATTGCAGAATGGACGATGGGCCGAATGGCCTAAATCTGCTATTTGAGCTAATGACCTTAATATATGGGGCCCCATTCCTCGAACAATGTGTATCTCATCTTATTAACTGCTTTCCTGAGAATCAAACATCCACTTGTTCCTCCTTACCTAGTCTGCCAGATACGTCCTCAAGAAACTAATGGATTTGTCAAAAGCAATTTTAAGAAATCCATATTGACAATGTGCAATCATATTAAGACGGTACAAGTGCCCTACTGCATTGTTTTTTTCTAGAATGTTCCCTCTTACAGATTTCAGACTACTCTGTCTGTGGTTCCCAGATTTCTTTCTCAATTCTTTCTCAAGCAATCCATCACACAACACAAAGAGAAAAAAGACCATAAAGCAAAAACGAACTCCGATAAATTTAAATCATAGCCTATAAAGCATTTACTTGTCTAAAAAGTACAATCTGTTACTTTGTTTAAGCAAACAAAAATGAAAATTTCTTCAATCTTTTTTCAAGAGCGTTTTCAACAGTTGACAAACTTCACATTAAACATAATCTATTTGATCTTTAAGCAGAATTGGGGTTTTTTTTGTGCTCCGGCCATATTGCCGTAGAAGTGCGTTAATTTATTAATTTCTGCCTTACTTTAGTTTAACTTTGTAAAATAATGAGCACTATTATAATAAAAAGGAACAGCAGATGCTGGTTTATACCAAAGATAAACACAAAATGCTGGAATAACTCAGTGGGCCAGGCAGCATTTCTGGAGAAAAATGGGTAGGTCTGAAGAAGGGTCCCAACCCAAAATGTCATCTATCTATTTTCTCCAGAGAGAAAATTTCTCAGTCACGAGTTAAAATCAAAAGGGCACAGGCAAAACAAAAATCTTAAATTTATCCGAACCTATGGGCAAAAGGGATTGGTGTCATAAGCGTTACTTAGCTACAGTGTGTGTAATAGAGACACAAGGGGCCACAGATGCTGGAATCTGGAGCAACAAAGATGAGACACTTCAAGAAACAAGTGAATAGTATTGACCCGAAATATCACCTATCCTCGTTCTCCAGAGATGCTGCATGATCTCCTGAGTTACTCCAGCACTTTGTGTAATTTTGTAGACCAGCACCTGCAGTTCCTTGTTTCTACAAGAGACTCTTTGTGGCCAATTCCATCCACAGATGCTGCCTGACCTGTTGAGGTCTTCCAGGTCTCCCTTTTCTTGCAGACCCAAAATGCTGGAGTAACTCAACGGGTCAGGCAGCATCTCTGGTGAAAGGGAACATGTGATTTCGGGTCGAGACTCTTCTTCAGACTGAGAGTCAGAGGAAAGGGGAACACGAAATATATACTCAGGACAAATGAATGGAAGATATGCAAAAAGCAATGATAATCAAGGAAATGTGGAGCCCACCATGGTCCATTTTTGACTATGGGCTTGGTGATAAGTAATACAGACAGTGAAATTCAGCAGGATGATAGTGAAACTAGTACAACGACTGGGGTGGGGGAGGGACGGGGAGAGAGGGGATGCAAGAGGTTAGAGAAATCAGTATTCATACCGCTGGGTTGTAAGCTGTCCAAGTGAAATATGAGGTGCTGTTCGTCCAATTTACATTTGACCTCACTCTGACAATCCTTTTTCTTGCTCTCGATTTCAGCATCTGCTGTGTCTTGTGCCCTCTGTTTTTCTATTCTATTCATCTCTAAAATGGTGCAAATACCTACACCTTGGGTTTGCTGCCAGAGTACAGGAGTCCAATACATGTCCTCTAACGACGCTATTGAATGAGTCCATATGAAGGATACTGACCCCGAATTGTTGACTGTCCATTTCTCTCCATGAATGGGCTGCACAGTGGCGCAGCAGGTGGAGCTACTGCCTCACAGAGCCTGAGACCCAGATTCATTCCTGACCTCGGGTGCTATGTGGAGTTTGCACATTCCCCCTGTGGGTTTTCTCCGCGTGCTCCGGTTTTATCCCACATTCCAAACACATGCTGTTTGTAGGTTGATTGGCCACCAGTTTGTAGGAAAGGGAAAAGGGGGATGACACAGAACAAGTGTGAACGGGTAATGGATGGTGGGCCAAAGGGCCTGTTTCCATGCTCTATCTCCAACCTAAACTAAAGATGCTGCCTGACCTGCTGAGTTCCTCCAGTAGTTCTCTAGGACACCATAATATTTTATTTTGCTGTCTAAACAGGGTGGCAGGTTGGCGCAGTGGTAGAGTTGCTGACTTACCGACATCAGAGACCCGGGTTCAATCCTGACTACGGTGTCTGCCTGTATGGAGTTTGTACGTTTTCCCTGTGACTGTGTGGGTTTTCTCCGGTTGCTCTGGTTTCCTCCCACACTCCAAAGACGTGCAGGTTTACAGGTTAATTGGCTTCTGTAAATTATCCCTAGTGTGTAGGATAGAACTTGTGTACTTGTGTGTGATGGCTGGTCGGCGCAGACTCGGTGGGCCTGTTTCCACGCTGTATCTCTAAAACTAACACTAAAACTAAAACTGAAGCAGTCTAGGTAATAACAACCATCAAAGCTTCCAGATTGTTGTAAAAATACCAGACTGTTGTAAAAACCCATTTTGGACACATGTTCTATAGAAGAGGGAATCTACTCTCTTTACCCAGTCTGGCCTATATGTGAACCTTCATACACCTCGTAAGGTTTACCAGCAACTGTGCAGTTGTCAGCTCAATACTGAAGGGCAATCAGAGAGGGGCAATAAATATAGGACTAACCCATGATATTAACCCATGATAGGTAAAAAAAGAGAAGAGGTCCTGAAAGAAGAATTTAGGGAGTTAGGTAGAGAGTTAAGGAGAAGGACTGCAAAGGTAACAATCTCAGGATTACTGCCTGTGCCACGCGACAGTGAAAGTAGGAATGGAGCGAGGTGGAGGATAAATGAGTGGATGAGGGACTGGTGCAGTGGGTATGGATTCAAGTTTCTGGATCATTGGGACCTCTTTTGGGGAAGGTGCGACCTGTACAGAAAGGACGGGTTGCACTTGAACTCGAGGGGGACCAATATCCTGGCGGGGAGATTTGCAAAGGCTACTGGGGAGACTTTAAACTAGTATGGTTGGGGGGAGGGACTCAAATTGGGAAAGCTAGCAGTCAGTGTGTGAGGCAGGAGGCAGAGAATGGTAGCACTCTGACCCAAAATGTAGGGGAGAGAGAAGAAAAAGACAATAATCAGAGAATAAGATAGGGTGGGTTTCTTAAATGTGTATATTTTAATGCTAGGAGCATTGTAAGAAAGGTGGATGAACTTAGAGCCTGGATTGACACCTGGAAGTATGATGTTGTGGCGATCAGTGAAACATGGTTGCAGGAGGGCTGTGATTGGAAACTAAATATTCCAGGATTTCGTTGCTTCAGGTGTGATAGAATTGGAGGGGCAAGAGGTGGAGGTGTTGCATTGCTTATCAGGGAAGATATTACAGCAGTGCTTTGGCAGGATAGATTAGAGGGCTCGTCTAGGGAGGCTATTTGGGTGGAACTGAGAAATGGGAAAGGGGTAGCAACACTTATAGGGGTGTATTATAGACCGCCAAATGGGGAGAGAGAATTGGAAGAGCAAATATGTAAGGAGATTGCAGATATTAGTAGTAAGCACAAGGTGGTGATTGTGGGAGATTTCAATTTTCCACACATAGACTGGGAAACACATTCTGTAAATGGGCTGGATGGGTTGGAGTTTGTAAAATGTGTGCAGGATAGTTTTTTGCAGCAATACATAGAAGTTCCTACTAGAGAAGGGGCGGTGCTGGACCTCCTGTTAGGAAATGAGACGGGTCAGGTGGCAGAGATATGCGTTGGGGAACAGTTCAGGACCAGTGATCACAATACCATTAGTTTCAATATAATTATGGAGAGGGTCAGAACTGGACCTAGGGTTGAGATTTTTGTTTGGAGAAAGGCTAACTTTGAGAAGATGCGAAAGGATTTAAAAGGAGTAAATTAGGACAGTTTGTTTTATGGGAAAGATGTGGAAGAGAAATGGAGGACATTTAAAGGTGAAATTTTAAGAGTACAGAATCTTTATGTCCCTGTTCGGTTGAAAGGAAATAGTAAAGATTAGAAAGAGCCATGGTTTTCAAGGGAAATTGGACACTTGGTTCGGAAAAAGAGAGAGATCTACAATAATTATAGGCAGCATGGAGTAAATGAGGTGCTTGAGGAGTATAAAGAATGTAAAAAGAATCTTAAGAAAGAGATTAGAAAAGCTAAAAGAAGATATGAGGTTGCTTTGGCAAGTAAGGTGAAAGTAAATCCAAAGGGTTTCTACAGCTATATTAATAGCAAAAGGATAACGAGGGATAAAATTGGTCCATTAGAGAGTCAGAGTGGACAGCTATCTGCAGAGCCAAAAGAGATGGGGGAAATATTGAAGAATTTATTTTCTTCGGTATTCACCAAGGAGAAGGATATTGAATTATGTGAGGTAAGGGAAACAAGTAGAGTAGCTATGGAAACTATGAGATTATACTGACTTCTTTTGAGAAATATAAAAGTGGATGTCTCCAGGTCCGGACAGGATATTCCCTAGGACATTGAGGGAAGTTAGTGTAGAAATAGCAGGGGCTATGACAGAAATATTTCAAATATCATTAGAAACGGGAATAGTGCCGGAGGATTAGCGTACTATGCATGTTGTTCCATTGTTTAAAAAGGGGCCTAAGAGTAAACCTAGCAATTATAGACCTGTTAGTTTGACGTCAGTGGTGGGCAAATTAATGGAAAGGATACTTAGAGATAATATATATAAGCATCTGGATAAACAGGGTCTGATTAGGAACAGTCAACATGGATTTGTGCCTGGAAGGTCATGTTTGACTAATCTTCTTGAATTTTTTGAAGAGGTTACTCGAGAAATTGATGAGGGTAAAGCAGTGCATGTTGTATATATGGACTTCAGTAAGGCCTTTGACAAGGTTCCTCACGGAAGGTTGGTTAAGAAGGTTCAATTGTTGGGTATTAATGGTGGCGTACCGCCACAACAGATCAACGGTGGATGCGATCTCGCTGGCCCTCCACTCCGCACTGGACCACTTGGACAACAAAAACTCATATGTCAGGCTGTTATTCATTGATTACAGCTCGGCATTTAACACAATCATCCCCTCCAAACTGGTTACCAAACTCGCAGAACTGGGTCTCTGCGCATCCCTCTGCAACTGGATCCTTGACTTCCTCGTCCACAGACCACAGTCTGTTCGTATTGGTGGAAATGTGTCAGCCTCAATAACAATCAGCACGGGAGCACCTCAAGGCTGCGTGCTCAGCCCCCTGCTGTACTCACTCTATACCCATGACTGCGTAGCGAACCACAGTGCGAACTCCATCATCAAGTTCGCTGACGACACCACTATTGTGGGGCGTATCACTGATGGGGATGAGTCAGAGTACAGAAGAGAGATCGAGCAACTGTCCATATGGTGCCAGCGCAATAACCTGGCCCTCAACACCAGCAAAACCAAGGAACTGATTGTGGACTTTGGAAGGAGTAGGAGGGGGACCCACAGCCCCATTTATATCAACGGGTCGATGGTTGAAAGGGTCAAGAGCTTCAAATTCCTGGGCGTGCACATCTCTGAAGATCTTTCCTGGTCCGAGAACACTAATGCAATCATCAAAAAAGCACATCAGCGCCTCTACTTCCTGAGAAGATTACGGAGAGTCGGATTGTCAAGGAAGACTCTCTCTAACTTCTACAGGTGCACAGTCGAGAGCATGCTGACCGGTTGCATCGTGGCTTGGTTCGGCAATTTGAGCGCCCTGGAAAGGAAAAGACTACAAAAAGTTGTAAACACTGCCCAGTCCATCATCGGCTCTGACCTTCCTTCCATCGAGGGGATTTATCGCAGTCGCTGCCTCAAAAAGGCTGGCAGTATCATCAAAGACCCACACCATCCTGGCCACACACTCATCTCCCTGCTACCTTCAGGTAGAAGGTACAGGAGCCTGAAGACTGCAACAACCAGGTTCAGGAATAGTTACTTCCCCTCAGCCATCAGACTATTAAACCTGGCTCGGACAAAACTCTGATTATTACCAACCACTTTCTGTTATTTGCACTATCAGTTTATTTATTCATGTGTGTATATATTTATATCATGGTATATGGACACATTTATCTGTTTTGTAGTAAATGCCTACTATTTTCTGTGTGCTTAAGCAAAGCAAGAATTTCATTGTCCTACACAGGGACACATGACAATAAACTAACTTGAACTTGAACTTGAACTTGAGTAGCAAGATGGATTCAACAGTGGCTGAATGGGAGATGCCAGAGAGTAATGGTGGATGGTTGTTTGTCAGGTTGGACGCCAGTGACTAGTGGGGTGCCACAGGGATCTGTGTTGGGTCCACTGTTGTTTGTCATGTACATCAATGATCTGGATGATGGTGTGGTAAATTGGATTAGTAAGTATGCAGATGATACTAAGATAGGTGGGGTTGTGGATAATGAAGTAGATTTTCAAAGTCTACAGAGAGATTTATGCCAGTTGGAAGAGTGGGCTGAAAGATGGCAGATGGAGTTTAATGCTGATAAGTGTGAGGTGCTACATCTTGGCAGGACAAATCAAAATAGGACGTACATGGTAAATGGTAGGGAATTGAAGAATGCAGGTGAACAGAGGGATCTGGGAATAACTGTGCACAGTTCCCTGAAAGTGGAATCTCATGTAGATAGGGTGGTAAAGAAAGCTTTTGGTGTGCTGGCCTTTATAAATCAGAGCATTGAGTATAGAAGTTGGGATGTAATGTTAAAATTGTACGAGACATTGGTGAGGCCAATTCTGGAGTATGGTGTACAATTTTGGTCGCCTAATTATAGGAAGGATGTCAACAAAATAGAGAGAGTACAGAGGAGATTTACTAGAATGTTGCCTGGGTTTCAGCAACTAAGTTACAGAGAAAGGTTGAACAAGTTAGGGCTTTATTCTTTGGAGCGCAGAAGGTTAAGGGGGGACTTGATAGAGGTCTTTAAAATGATGAGAGGGATAGACAGAGTTGACGTGGATAAGCTTTTCTCACTGAGAGCAGGGAAGATTCAAACAAGGGGACATGACTTGAGAATTAAGGGACAGAAGTTTAGGGGTAACATGAGGGGGAACTTCTTTACTCAGAGAGTGGTGGCTGTGTGGAATGAGCTTCCAGTGAAGGTGGTGGAGGCAGGTTCGTTTTTATCATTTAAAAATAAATTGGATAGTTATATGGACGGGAAAGGAATGGAGGGTTATGGTCTGAGCGCAGGTATATGGGACTAGGGGAGAATACGTGTTCGGCACGGACTAGAAGGGTCGAGATGGCCTGTTTCCGTGGTGTAATTGTTATATGGTTATATGGTTATTAACATCCATCAAAATGGCTGGTAAACCTGTTGTAGGTTAATTGGCTTCTGTAAATTGCCCCTAATGTGTGGGAAGCAAAACTGGGGTAAGGTGGAACTAGTGCAAATGGGTGATCATTGGGCGGCGCAGACTCGGTGGGCCAAAGAGCCTGTTTCCATGCTCTATCTCTAAACTAAACTAAACTAAACCAAACTTTCGATGCTAATGTGAAGATCATATCTGGAGATGAGCGTACACAAAGAAAATGGGCATACACAAAGTGGATTGTCAGGTCGAGCATACTCCGGTCCAACACATGGCAAAATCACATCGCATTGAAGCATGTTACTGGATATGATATTCTCCTTACTACACTGGCCCAGTGTTTACATTTAATTTTGCAACTTGGAAAAAAGAGCTTATTATGTTGCTGCTGCCACATGAGTGGTGAATGGATTGCTCTGGATTTAATTTAATTTTAGCGAGTCAGAACAATGCATCTATTACCAATTTTAAACATTCAACACACTGGAGATTAGGCTGACCACCTGAAATGGTTTGGCATTGTTGAACCTGAGCCAAGTTGTCCCACGAGTGGCCCAGACATCTGTGTCGTGTTCTGCATTTCAGACTATTATTTGGATTTTGTTTTTTTCTAGAGACCTCTTAACAACGGGCAGCTTATTTCAGTGCATTTGAAGTGTGCTTTGACACATTTCCAATGAGGGTGATAAAGTACAATATAAATCAAAGTTGTCCTCTTAACTGCAGCTAAATTAATGAAATCATCATCAGCACTTTTTCAAAATGTTTCACAAAATGGGTGAGACGGCAAATTATGTAATTGGGCATCGTAAAAATGTTTTTTTTTTCAGTTCAAATTCCTTATTTTATCATCGAAAGCATTTTACTTTGGTTTTTGGTAAGAATTTCATTGTTCTGTATCAGGATATATGACTCCAACATGCTCTTGACTTTCTTAACTCCAAGCTTCATTTTAAACCTTTTCCTTAATTTAGTTTAGAGACAGCGTAGATATCCAGGCCCTTCGGCCCACTGAGTCTGCATTGACCAACAAGCACCAAAAAGTACACTAGTTGTATCCTGCACACTAGGGACAATGTACAGAAGCCAATTAACCTACAAATCTCCACGTCTTTGGAATGTGGGAGGAAACCGGTGCACCCGGGGAAAACCCACGTGGTCACAGGGAGAACATGCAAATTCCGTACAGACAGCACTCCGTAGTCAGGATTGAACCCGGGTCTCTGGTGATGTAATGCTGCGCTCTACCTCTGCGCCACGGTGCCTCTCACTCGCCCATCTAAACCAAGTTAACATTTCTAGTGAATACTGGTTTGAAAGTATTTAACAAGACCAACTATTAATTTAATGAGTTTAAATACAAACTCCTGCAGATCTGAAAGAAAAATGTTGGCATCACCCTTCAGATGAAAGGCCATTGGCTGGAAACGTTAACTCGGTTTCTCTCTCCATAGTCGCTGCCTGACCTGCTAAATGTTTTTTTTGGCTTTAATTGCAAAGTGAATTTCATTATTATGTGTATAAGCCACTTGTACAATGCAGCATTGGTGATGTGGGGAGGATGATTCATTATGTAGGAGAATCTTGCACAAATAAAAAATTATTTTATATTGTTTAAAATAAAAAAGGATCGCCCTTTTATGATAAAGCACGTGTAAAACTTTTTCTCTGAGGTTTGTGAGAGGTTCTTTTTAATCTCTTCGAAGAACAGTGGGAGTGGAGTCCACAAAAAAAAATTCAAGTGGGCAAAAATGGGACACATAACTGATGGAGAATAAAAGACACAAACTGCCGGAGCATCTCAGTGGGTCAGGCAGCCTGTCTGGAGAACATGGATAGATGACGTTTCGGCTCGGGGCCCTTCTACAGATTTGTGGAGCTGGCGGTGAATAAAAAGCTGGAAGATGCATTAATACAATTAAATGAATTAAGTGAAATTATTAAAAATTAATGCCCAAAGAAAGGTTCTGAGCTGAAACAGCACCTATCCGTGTTCTCAAGAGATGCTGCCTGACCTACTGAGTTATTCCAGCATTTTGTGTCTTTCCAAGAGGAGGTAATAGTAGATCTTGCTAATGCATTCAACAATTGATAAGCCGGTGGGTGAAACGTTATAGGGGGTTGGATGGAAACGATGAGCTGAAGGTGTAATTAGTTTAGTTTAGAGGTACAGCGTGGAAACCGGCCCTTCGGCCTACCGAGTCTGCTCCAACCAGCGATCCCCGTACATTAACAATATCCTCCACACTCCAGGGGAAATTTACAATTATACTAAACCAATAAACCTACAAACCTATACGTCTTTGGAGTGTGGGGGGGAAACTGGATCACTTGGAGCAAACCCACACGGTCACGGGCAGAATTTACAAACCCGTGGTTCAGATCGAACCTGGGTCTCTGGCATTATAACGCAACGACTCTTACCGCTGTGCCACCACTAAGATCACCTAGGATTTTACTAAGTGGTAGTTCAGGCTTGTACAGCTTCATTTGTTCATGTTCATATTTGAACAGGGCTTATTGAGCATATATCTAACTATACCATTGAGCCTACACAAGTACAGCATGTAATATAAAGATACATGCAGAAAGGCAAAAGTTCTTTACATTTGTTTTCATGTGGATGTTTTCATCAAAGCCAAAATTCCCATCCCAAAGTCCCCTTGCATTTATTGGCTTGCTGGGCCATTTCATCGATCAATTGTGGATCTTAAGGTCAGAGTCACTGGTTGGGATAAGGATGGCAGATATCCTTCTCGATAGGACATTGATGAATCAATTGAGTTTGTATAAGACCATAAGACATATGACCAGAATTAGACTATTTGCTCCATTGAGTCTACCCCGCCATTCAATCATGGCTGATCTATTTCTCCTTCTCATTCCCATTCTCCTGTCTTTCCCCGTAAACTTTGATGCCCTTGCTAATCAAGAACATATCAATCTCCCTGTAAAAATCCCCAAAATCTTGGCCTCCATAGCCGTGTGTAACTATGAATTCCACCAATTCACCATTTTCTGGCTAAATAAATTCCTCCTCATCCCCATTCTAAATTTAAATGGATTTTAAATGGAATTAATGTTGCAGTAACTTCACAATCACAAAGACTCATTGCTTAATTAAATGAATCTAAATTATCAGATTGTCAGGATAGACTTTGTTTTTGAGCATTTGTGAATAGTTGTGAATATCACATTTGGAATAGTGTGAGCAATTTTAGGCCCCATATCTGAAGGCAGTTGTGCTGGCATTGGAGACGGTCTGATGGATTGGAACTCTTCTCTCCAGATCATTAAGGCTGTGGATTACTAGCTCAGCAGCAACTACAGTGCCCATGCCAGCAGCAACGCCATCAACCTCTGCTTAAAAATAAATACTCAGTTCCAAAAAAAACAGAAGAATAGGATGTTGAAGATTAAATAAAATTATTGTGAGACTCCCAAGTGCATCAATGGATAGGTAAGTTCAGTACACTGAGTTTTGATTTTAAAAACATTGCCACAGAGGAACTTAACTGAAAAACAATGGAACCGTGCTCAAAGGTACAAGAATTAGAATGGGGTGTACACGAGGCCAATATATAGGGCATTTTTGGACATTAGGGCATTAAAGCGGAGATTGATATGTTCTTGATTGGTACAGGTGTCAGAGGTTATGACTTCGGCCCAACTTGCCCATGCTGATCAAATCTACGTTAGTACCATTCACCGTATTTGGCACATATAATTTAAACCTCTCCTATCCGTACCTGTCCAAATGTCTTTTAAATGTTGTTTTAGTACCTGCCTCAACTACCTCCACTAGCATCTTGTTCCATTTACCACAGTCAAGAGCTTTTCATGTTTATTTTGAAGTATGATATTATTACTTGCTGTAGCTTTACAGGTGCATTAAACACAGAATACTTTAGTACGAGCGTGGTGAATCCGTGGAATGCAGTCACTCACAGACAGCGGTGGAGGCCAAGTCATTGGGTATTTTTAAGGCGCAGATTGACAAATTCTTGATTAGTGCAGGTGTCAGGGGTTATGGAGAGAAGGCAGGAGAATGCGGTTGAGAGGGAAAGATAGATCAGCCGTGATTGAGTAGCAGAGTAGACTTGATGGACCGAATGGCCTGATTCTTTATGAAATTATGAACACGACAAATATAGAGATAATAAATTATCTAGGAAAATCTAGGCCATAATATTGAAAGGCAAAGTTTCCTACTCAATAAAGTTGTTTTTTTCCAGATTATTTTGCCTCAGCTCAGTGTTGCATGGTCACCATCAATACCGATTTTCTGCATATCTCTATACAGCTGTTTTGTGTGTATTCATTACACCAGCCTGCTCTGGGAATGAAAACCCTGCTTGTTTTCTTTTATCCACTGGTGCAAATTGAAGTGATTTGCCTTGAGAACTTGCTGGGAATACGTTGGCTTATGCGAATGGAAAATGTTGCTTGTCAAACTTGGTGCTCACTCTTGTTTGCAAGATTCATGTTTATTTGCAAGTTCCTCTCCACTCTGTTAATGATTTGTGAAACAAAGTGGCATCATTGGCTGCAGAAGTAACTTCTGCATTTCTGAATACGAATGGAAATTCGGGCAAATCGATAGCTGAAATTTATTGGCCTCAATTTCATCACCTATTGCAACATTTACATGTTTTGCCGCACGGTGGCACAGCGGTAGAATTGCTGCCTGACAGCGCCAGAAACCGGGGTTCGATCCTGACTAAGGGGTGCTGTCTGTACGGAGTTTGTACGCTCTCCCCGTGACCACGTGGATTTTCTCCGGATGCTCTGGTTCCCCTCCCCTCCCCCCACACACACACCAAAGACGCACTGGTTTGTAGCTTAATTGGCTTGGTAGAAAGGTAAGTTTTCCCTAATGTGTGTGTGTAGGATAGTGTTCGTGCATGGGGATCGCTGGTTGGCATGGACTCGGTGGGCCTAAAGGTCTGTTTCCACAATGTATCTCTAAACTATAAACAAAAACATTTACATGTGCTAAAGAAAGGCACAGTGTTGGAGTAACTCAGTGGGTCAGGCTGCATCTCTGAAGAACATGGATAGATGCCATTTTAGGCCTGGGCTCTCTTTCGTCTGACTATGTACTATGTACTACGCTGTGTTCTATGTACTATGCTGTGCATGATAATTTAATCAGAAGTACCATTGTGAAATGTGTTCAGGGACTTAATACGTGGTAATTTTTCTTCCCGGTCATCCATGCACGTAATCAGATCCATGCGGTAGGTTTTGTGCAGGGAATGAGTCTGAGTGAGGGTGGACTGAACATGCATTGTATGTGTCTCAAAACCTACAGGAATGTGATTGAACATTCCCCTGAAGTGGCCCCGCAACAGAGTTGGCACAGTGGTGCAGCGGTAGGGGTTGCTGCCTTACAGTGCCTGAAATCCAAGTTCGATCCTGAGGTAAGCCCCAGGCTTCTGTAGGGCCTGCCTCCCGCAGCCCACTCCACCGTTGAGGCATTGTACTCCCTCCCACAGCCCACTCCACCGTTGAGGCACTGTACTCCCTCCCACAGCCCACTCCACCGTTGAGGCACTGTACTCCCTCCCACAGCCCACTCCACCGTTGAGGCACTGTACTCCCTCCCACAGCCCACTCCACCGTTGAGGCATTGTACTCCCTCAGGCATCCAGTCGGGTTCCCGGTCCGCAGCAGAGTTCCTCGATCAGTGACGGGTGAGCTGGGCCTACCCGGTGGGTTCCGGCCTGCGATGCGGATCCTCCATCAGCAGCGGGCGAGTCCCTGGTCTCCGGGTGGCGAGCCGGGCCTACCAGGCGGGTCCTCAGTCTTTGGGCCTTAAGCATTAGAAAAGCCTGACAAATCCCCCCAACTGAATGCATTGAAACATTTTTTTCCTTTTCAATCTCTGCCATTTAGAAAATGCACACGCCTTTCATGTTGACACGTTGGCCACAATCTCTGATTCATTTTTAGGGAGTGTTCCCTCCACAACACTGTGCTGCCTGTGCCAGCTGCTCACTCTCTACCCCCCCCCCCTCTTAATAATATTAATATAATATCAAGGGGGGTAGTTAGCGTATGTATGGGGGTGGAAGTGCGTGTGACTACGCATGCCACCCCCCCCCCCCCACCCCCCCCCCCCCACCGCAACCGGGTGTTGGAGGAACAGACCCAACGGGTCTGCACTTGGTCTAGTGAAAATTAAAAGTTTCAAAGACATTGGCAGTGGAATATTTGTCCTAGTCAGAAACATGGCTGGCTATTCTACATTTCATTTCAGACTTTGATGAAAGTGGTAACATTATAATAGTGACAGATTTTCATATCGTTCAAGGAATCCTTCCTTAGTCACTATGATGATTGAAGACGGGTTCAGGAGATAATCGAAACGCACTCACAAGCTCTCCACGAGTCATTCAATGCCATCCAATGATAAATCTTCCAAACACAGTCTCTTAATTAATAGTTTCATTATTGTAGTAGTAAAAACAGTAAGATATTCATCCAAACTTCTTGTATAAATAAGTACATTTTGATCTTACTCGTGGTCAAACTCGTGCATGGTCGAAAGCTGTGACCTCTCCCCCATGCTTCTTCAAACTAAACTAAAACTATTAGTGAGTCTGCGCGAGAATCCCAGCCGCAAACACACCTCAGTCTACGTATAAATCCCACCCACAGAATCACAGGCAGATAAAATGTAAAGGTAACTGGTTGTAGTTATAACATGTTGAGTTAAGTTAAATGGCTAGTACAATTAGTGCGCCACTAATCAAGGCACATTTATCATCATCATGTCAACCATGTCCAGAGCCAAAGATTCAAGGATACACTCAAAGCTTATTTGGGAAAATAAATGCTCTCCTTGTAAGTCCGAAGTAAGACATCCTCTCTTACTTACTCTTGGGATTCTCTGGCCCATGACAGCTCAAAGTCAAGAAGTGTCCAAGATGGGATCCTTGAGACCGTGTCTTGGGAACACTTCGAAGATCTGTGTAAATAGGAACTTGAGGGGCAACTTTTCCACACAGAGGGTGGTGGGTATGTGGAACGAGCTGCCAGAGGAGGTAGTTGAGGCAGGTGCTATCACAACATTTAAAAGACATTTGGACAGGTACATGGATTGGACAGGTTTAGAGCGATATAGGCCAAACTTGGGCAGGTGCGACTGGTGTAGATGGGGAATTTTGGTCGGCATGGGAAAGTTGGGCCAAAGGGCCTGTTTCCATAATTTGTGACTATAAATACCATCTCATAGGTACATGGATAGGAAAGATTTAGAGGAAAATTGACCAGGCACAAGCAACTGGGACTAGCTCAAATGGGCATCTTGGGTGGCTTGGATGTGTTGGCCAAAGGGCCTGTTTCCATGTGTGTTTTGCTGTGACTCCATATGACTCATCATCTATCTATCATTCTGCAGCATCTGTGGAATAGTTGATCATTCTCACATTGGCCTCATCAGCCGCCTCAAAACCTACAACACACTGAATCATCCTAGATCCCCAGGGTATTCCTTAGAAGAAGAAGAATTTCAAGAGAAGCTGGAAGCAAGAAACATACCTATAAATAGTGGCACATTGATAATACTGTGTGAACTGTGTTGATACAGGCTCTAATCCCACAAAGGCGGCTAATCCATGTTTAAAAGAATGAAAATTGTTTTGTTGGGGTGGCAGGTTGGCATGGTTATGCAGTGGTAGAGTAGCTGACTTACAGCAACAGTGACCCGGGTTTGATCCTGACTATGTGTGCTGTCGGTATGGTGTTTGTACATTCTCCCTGTGACCACATGTATTTTTCCCGGGTGCTCCAGTTTCCTCCCACACTCTTAAGACGTACAAGTTCGTGGGTTAATTTGGAGTCAGTAAAAATTGTAAGTTGTTCCTAGTGTGTTGGATAGCGTTAGTTTACGGGGATCGCCGGTCAGCGTTGACACGGTGGGCTGAAGTGCCTGTTTCTGCACTGCATCTCTAAAGTTCATGTTTTAAAGAATTCATTTGGGAGATGGCATGACAGCTGAAAAATTCATGTTTTGTGTTGACAAACAAGATTGCTAAGTGTTTCTCATCTTGCAGAGTGAAATGATTATTACTTGCCACATGTACAAAGCGTCTCATTGTTATGGTGTGTGATTTGGCAAAGTAAAACCCTGTATACAGTCCAGAGATGGTCCCTTAAGTCATCCTGCAATCATGGCACACCATGCAAATCCAGTTCTTCCAAAGATAACACAGACTGTTTCCCAAATAGCTCATCTGTCAAAACTAATTGGTTGGTTGACCAGAAAGTCAAAATACAAGTAAATCTGGATCAAATGGACAATATTAATAAAGAATATTGCAATGAACCAGCGGAATAAAAGGTGTACACAATCATGAGAGGAATAGATCGGGTAGACACACGGTCTCTTGCCCAGGGTAGGGTAATCGAGAATCAGAGGACATAGGTTTAAGGTGAGGGGGAAAGATTTAACAGGAACCCGAGGGATAACTTTTTCATACAAAGGGTGGTGGGTGTATGGAAAGAACTGCTTGAGGATGTAGTTTAGGCAGGGAGTATCGTAATGTTTAAGAAACATTTATACAGGTACATGGATAGGACAGATATAGAGAGATATGGGCCAAACGCAGGCAGGTGGGACTCCTGTAGACATAATGTAGTGTGGGACGTATTGGCCAGTGTGGGCAAGTTGGGCCACAAGGCCTGTTTCCATGCTGTAAGACTCTGTGACTATGACTTTAAATTAAATGTTTCACCCTCTACCCCATAATTGTGGTGAAATTCTGTCTGTGCAGTTTTGACAGCAAGAGCAGCACACTCACTCTCAGTCCTTGTGTTGGAATCTATTAATTTCACTGTGCAGGAAATCGTGGACCAGGAGACTAGAATTTGAGATATGTTGTCTTAGTGTGCAGAGGAATTTTGTACCCTTGCGTATATATTTGGGTAATTTATAACGCAGTGTTTCTTTAAACTCCACTTTCTTGTTTTTTGCCTTAATACTGTTTGTTTTGCCTCTGTATTCAGTGTGGCCTGCAGTGCAGCTAATGTTTCAACCCTGCTGCGTTGTATTAAAAAGATTTACGTGGTTGCCCTCATAAAACTGAGACAAGTGATAACAGTATTATGGAAACTGCTGCCCAATAACTATAATGTGTATGGGGTAATAATATATCAGCTCCATTAACAAGAGTTGTTTGGGATGTGGATAATGTGGCAATGGATCTTCCGTTCTATCGGCTGACTCTAGATTGAGTAGGTATAGAGGAATCGCTGTTTGTGTTTAGTTGCTTATAAATGTAATCTGTTGCACATTAGTCTGTATGTGTGTGGAGGGTTTGAAATTTCTGCTATTTCCTGTCTAGCCCACGTCTGAGCATTTTATCCCTCAAGAATCCCACAAAGATGGTTCAAAGGTAAAAGGATTGGGCTTTCGCTCCTGCAAACCGCTGCATGTAAGCACTAAATGACACAAACAATAGGACGAGTATTCTCAACTGGTGAAAATTGGTCTGCTGGCAAACAGTCAAGGAGAAAAGCATTCAAAGGAGAAATAGCACGAGTTCAAGGCCAGTGTATTTCTGGAAGGGTAAAAGCCAGAGGTAATGAGTGGAGAAAACTCTGGATTTTAGTTTAGAGATACAGCAGGAAAGCGAGCCCCGTGGGCCACCAAGTCCACGCGGACCAACAATCACCCATACACTAGTTTTATCCGACACATCAGGGAGAATTTACAGAAGCCAATTAACCTACAAATCCGCACATGTTTGGAATGTGGGGGGAAATTAGAGCACACGGATAAAACCCACGCGGTCGTAGGGAGAACGTGCAAACTCCGTACAGGCAGCACCCAAGGTCAGGATCAAGCTCATAGTTTCTAGGAGCAGAATTAGATCATTTGGCCCATCAATTCTACTCCACCATTCATTCATGGCTGATCTATCTTTCCTTCTCAACCCCATTCTCCTGCCTTCTCCCCATGACCCCTGACACCCGTACTAACCAAGAATCTATCAATCTCTGCCTTAAAAAAAAACCATTGACGGCCATTTGTGGCAATGAATTCCACAGATTCACCACCCTCTGACTAAAGAACCCGGGTCTCTGGCGCTGTAAGAAAGCAACTCAGGATGTCAAGGGATATTGAAGGTAGGAAAAAGAGAGAGCAGGAGGCAGATGACAGGAAGGAAGCCTGTCAAGAGTACAAAAAGTGTAGGGAGGCAATTAAAAAGGAAATTAGAAAGGCAAAGAGGGGTCACTGGATATCACGAGCAGACAGGATTGAGGAAAATGCGAGGAGTATTCTATACGTACATTAAAGGGAGAAGAATAAAACCCCAAAAATAAACATTAAAGGGAAAAAGGTGGCAGCACAATGGTGCAGGCAGCATCTGTGGAGGGAATGGTCACATGACATTTTCTGGTTGGGATCCTTCTTCAGACTGGGTCATTCCTGAATGGAATACAAGACCATTAATAATCTACCAGAATTGTGGTTAGACTATATTACTGTGTACATGCAAGCTAATTTCTTCTTAAGCACAGTCACGTCACTTGCCTCAACCGCTCCTTGTGGTAGTGAGGAGCACATGTTTCTCTTGAATCTATTAAATGAATTATTGATAACCTTTTAATTTTTTTCCTGTGCCACTGATTGATTTTATAAGTGGTAATAGTGCCCAAAAATTCACTGGTGTTAATTATTTGCTGAATGGTAGACCACTGGTCCTTTAGGTGTTGTTTGGAAACCTGTGTTTATTTATTTATTTATTGCCAGTGCTAGTGTCGAGTTATTGGCTTAAAACACTATTATTCTGAAAAGGAGGGCACGGAAAATTACTGAAGGGTTGTTTAGAGATTACAGTGCGTTGTGACAGCATATGTAAGAAAGACCTCTCAATTTTTTTTCTCTGTTGTTAGCCGGGCAACCGTGGCAGCATTTTAAGTTGCCAAATGACAGTTTAGGTCGTCATTTAAGGCGGCTTGCATGACGCGTGCGATAATGTGCTCGGACGAAGTGCGTAGTCACCAGTCGTAATTATGCTCAATGAAGCATTCACATATTATTTCTGCTTCAAATAAAGTCACAAACTAAACATATTCACCAATCAAGACATGATATATACCACATTGCCATGCAGCAAAATTATAATACAGTATCTCAACTCTTTTTACACGTTGCAATGGATGCAATTTCTATTATTTCTTTCCACTTCCAAACAAAAATGTGGTTGGATTATTCAGCGTATGATCAACCTCGGTGAGACCAAGCGTAGGCTTGGCGATCGCTTCGCACAACACCTCCACTCAGTTCGCAATAACCAACCTAATCTCCCGGTGGCTCAGCACTTCAACTCCCCTTCACATTCCGAATCCCACCTTTCTGTCCTGGACGTCTTCCATGGCCAGAGTGAAGCCCACCGTAAATTGGAGGAGCAGCACCTCATATTTCGCTTGGGCAGTTTACTCCCCAGCGGTATGAACATTGACTTCTTCAATTTCAGGTAATCCCAGCTTTCTCCTCCTCTTCCCAGCTCTCCCTCAGCCCACTGTCTCCGCCTCTTCCTTTCTTCTTCCTGTCCCCCCCACCCTCACATCAGTCTGAAGAAGGGCCTCGACCCGAAACGTCGCCTATTTCCTTTGCTCCATAGATGCTGCCTCACCCGCTGAGTTTCTCCAGCATTTTTGTCTGCCCATTCACACAAGTTCTGTTATCCCACTTTCCTCACCCACTCCCTACACATTAGGGGCAATTTTACAGAGACAAGTTAACCTACACGCCTGCAGGAAGAATGTGCAAATTCAACACAGACAGTGCCCGAGGACAGGATTGAACACTGACCTCTGGCGTGTGAGGTAGCAAGTCTACCAGCTGTGCCACTATATTTTGTTTTCCAACACACAAAAAATTATACGTTGATAACTTTGGTTACTAAAAAAATGAAAATATCCATTTTCAGTTTTAAATCTCCAACTGACGCTATGTCCCCCTTTACAGCTACTGTTTGTTTTAATTAGGTTCAAGACTATGGGGCAGTACATTGGCTATAAAGTTGCTGCCTAAAAGTGCCAGAGACCCAGAATTGATCCTGAATATGGGTGCTGTCTGTATGGAGTTTTCTCCTTTTCCCTTTGATCGCATGGGTTTTCTCCGGGTGCTCTTGTTTCCTTCCACATTCTAAAGGTGTGCAGGAACCTATTTCAGACCCAACGCAAAACTTAATATTTTCCTTTTGTCCAGAGGTTCTGTCTGACCTGTTGAGTTACTCCAGCTTTTTGTGTCTATCTTCAGTTTAAATCAGCATCTGCAGTTCTTTCCTACACACACGATACTATACGATAGAACTTTATTAATCCCAGGAGGGAAATTGGGTGTGTGTCTGGGTATATATATTATATACACATGCACACACACACAGATATGAATATAGTTATATATTCATATATAAATATGCACCATTTTGTTTTCTTGTTTATAACATTGTTTACAGAGTACTATGTTTACATATTCTGTTGTGCTGCTGCAAGTAAGGATATAATTTTTCTAACTGGGACGTGAGAGAATAAAACACTCTTGACTCTTTACTTGCTGCGCTAATGTGTGGGATAGAACTAGTGTACAGGTGATCGGTATTCAGCGTGGACTCGGTGGGCCGAAGGGCCTGTTTCCATGCTGTATCTTTAAATTAAACTAAAAACACTAAAACCAGAGTGAGTCTAAAGAAGGGTCTTTACCCGAAACGTCACCCAATTTCTTCTATCCAGAGTTGCTGGCTGCTCCATGGAGTTCCCCCGCACAATTAAAGCATGGAATAGTCTTCACCCCACCATAGTTACCCAACCAGACGCAACTAAATTTAAGGTACCTCTTTTTTCCCCAAGAACCATTTTTTGCTTAAGTCCAAGTCAAGAGTCACAAGAGTTTTATTGTCATGTGTCCCAGATAGGACAATGAAATTCTTGCTTGCTGCAGCACAACAGAATATGTAAACATGATACAGAACAGGAGATAAAGGTTCAGTGTGTTTATATACCATAGACCATATATATACACAATAAATAAACAGATAAAATGCAATAGGCTGTTATTGTTCAGCCCTCCACCACCTCCAGTTTAAATTCCATTTAGAATATTTATGGAGGACCAGGAAACCAGAAGCAAGAGTTATTCCAGGGAGTTACTCCAGGTCCAGGGTCAGGGAGTGATTCTGCGTTGGTTTCAGCGGTCGCCTAATGGTAAATCCGACTCTGCAAGGCCCCCCTAGATCTCGAGGCATTAAGCTTAAGCTTGTCAAGCTTATACGTAAATCTGGCCCTGCGTGTACCGAGATATGGCGAGAAGCTTTTGCTTACGCGCTGCCTAATTAAATCAGATAATATTGTACATTAATACGATTGAGCCAAATACAAGTACAAAAGGTAGAGTGAAGAGAGATACCAGAATGCAAAATGCATTATCTCAGCATTGCAGCAGAACAGGTCCAGAGAATGTCCAATGTCCACATTGTGGTAGGTTGGAGAATTGGGACTGTACCCTAGCCAATGGATGGACTATTCAGAAGCCTGATAATAGAGAGGAAAAAGCTGTTCTTGAGGCTGATAGTGCGCGCTTTCAAGCTTCTGTACCTTCTCCTGACGGAAGTGGGGAGAAGAAGGAATGACCAGGATGGGAAAGATCTTTAATTATTTTGGTTGCTTTGACAAGGAAGCATGAATTGTAGATGGAGTCATAGGTGGGGAGTCTGGTCTGTGCGATGGCCTGGGCTACAACAACAGCTCTTTGCCATTTCGTGTGATCTTGGGCCGAGCTGTTCTCAAACCAAGCTGTGATGCAACCTGACCGTATGCTTTCTATGGTGCATCTGTAGAGGTTTGTGGGCGTTGTTGGAGACATGTTAAATTCCCTCAATCTCCTGAGGAAGTAAAGGCGTTGGTGTGCATTTTTTGGCTGTAGCTCCCATTTGGTTGGTCCATGACAGATTGGTGGTAATGTTTACGCTTGGGAACTTGAAGCTCTCAGCCATTTCCACTTTGGCACCAGTGATGCTGATTGGGTTGTGTACCCCACCAAGGTGCCAAGAGCTGGTGAATCAGTGTCACACAGATCTAATGGCTTTCCTACCTACACTATCCCAGTGCAGAGCATGCAAAAGATGGCAGATGAGCTAAGGCCAATGCTGGGGTTGAGCATTCAAATGGGAGAGCGACCAAGAGGTTTGTGACCCAACAAAAGCTGAGTAATCGATTAGTTTAGTTTAGAGATATAGCATGGAAACAGGCCCTTTGGCTCATCATGTCCACGCAAACCAACCATCACCCAAATACACTAGTTCTATCCTACACACTAGAGACAATTTACAAAAACAAATTAACCTACAAACCTACACCATCTTTGGAATGTGGGAGGAAACCGGAGCACCATGCGGTCACCACACGATCACAGAGAAAGCCCATGCGGTCACAGGAAGATTGTACAAACTCCATGCAGACAACACCTGTAATCAGGATCGATCCCAGGTCTTTGACACTGTAAAGCAGCAACTCTACCGCTGCGCCACCGTGCCACCCCTAACGTACTCTTAGGGGAGTCTAATACTTCCAAAAGTCTACATGATATTTCATGCCATTAGCTTAGTTCCCAGCAAATAAGACATGAGCAGGATTTCTTGCATTTGATCTCGGAAAAGATTTAGCCAAGGGAAAGCTGTGATAAATATTTTCCAAGCAATGAGCTGAAAAGATACAACCCTGGCCATGTTCTCATTTCACTCCCACCACTGGGAAGAAGGTACAGGGATAGGAGTCTGAAAACCATGGGTCAAGAACAGCTTCCCAACAACTATCAGGCTCCACACAACACTAACCCTGACTATGAATTATGGACAATTTTTGGTGGCACTAAGACTTTGGCCTTCTTTACACTAGTATTTGGGTTATTAATTTATAGATTATTTAATTCATTACAAATGATCTTGTGTATTGTTTTATGGGCCTGTCAAGCTGCTGCTGTAAGAATGTCACTGTTCTGTTGTCGGTATATATGACTATTAAACAGTCTTGATTCCTGATATTATCAAGGCTGCTTGAGACTGTATAATGTATTTAGCATTTGTGACATCTAAGAGTCATAGAGTAATACAGTGTGGAAACAGGCCCTTCAGCCCAACTTGTCCATGTCGACCAACATGCCCCATCTATACTAGTCCCACCTGCCTGCACTTGGCCCATATCCTTCTAAACAAGTCCTATCCATGTACCTGCCTAAATGCCTAATTGTTGCGATAGTCCCTGCCATAACTACCTCCTCCAGCAGCTCATTTCATACATCCACCGCCATTTGTGTAAATAACACTATGTAATCAAAACACTCTTAAGTTATTCTGTATGCAATTTGTGAAAAATGTGTCTTGGATACAAATACGTCTTGCATTTTTCAGCAGATTTTGTTTTGTTTATGATGTGACACAGAAATGGCTTGAAAATTACTACTCGGGCTGAATTGTCAAAGGGATTGTAAAGTCACAGCCAAAAGATCCCTCGAGGTTTCTCTAAAGCCAGTAGATTTTCCTAAAATAAAATTGTTGGCAATGTCTTATTGCTACTGTTAATAGTTTGTCAAAATAGACAAAATAAAATCTAAGCGTACAAGAGGCAACTACTGAATTGAAAGAAAATGTTAGTTTCTTTCACAGGGAATAAGATTTGGTTTATAATGAATGACAGGGTACATTTTCCAGCAGGTAACCTCTGTTTCTGGTCGACTTGAATGAACCGAGGGAGTGATAGATATGCAGGTGTTTTAATGGCTTTTACCTGCTTAGCAATTACTATTTTGTTGTTAGCAGCACCTGCCTCATTGTCCTGTTCTGTGTCCTGAAGCATATCCATTGTCATCAACTAAACGAGCTATTTATCCTTTCCCTTCATTGGTATTCATGAGTTTATTATACTGAGGTACACTGGAAAATCATTTTTTTATTAAGTACTATCCAGTCAAAGCATGCCATACATACATACGGTGAGAACGGCCAGGAACATCGGGCCTCCGTAGAGGCAATTGCGGTGGCCTCAATGGGCCTGACTTTGGGGTGAAATTGTGGTGGGGACTGGACATTGTGCCTTCCCCCACAATGGTATCCATTGTGGGGGGATGATTTTTTTGTCTGTAAGTAATCCTGTTAGTCTTTGTCCAAGATGGCTGCCGTGGATGCTGGCGCGCTTTAGCTGCCGCTGCTTTCTCTTCACATTGTGTTTTTGATTTTTTGTTTTTGGACTGAATTCTGTTTTTAATTTGTGTTTCTGTGATGTCTTTATTATTTATTTTCTGATTATATGTTTATATTCCTGTTAATCTATGTAAGGTGTCCTTGAGATGTCTGAAAGGCGCCCAATAAATAAAATTTATTATTATTATTATACATGATTACATCGGTGGAGCAGTGGTAGAGTTGCTGCCTCACAGCAACAGAGACCTGAGTACCTTGAACATGAGGCACACGGGTTAAATGCAAATTGGCAAGGAATTAGGTTTCCCACCATAAACCAATCAGTCTAGCCCAATAACTTCATAAAGAATGCTTGATCTAGCTTCCCACGAGATGTACAATGCCTGCCTAGATGGCAAGCACAATGGTACTGTTGGAATATTCTTTCTATTCCCCTTCTTAATATATGGTTCTTCAGGAAGACTATTGCTAAGGATTCCTGGCAGCAGGCGTTGCAGTGTTGGTAACATGCATTACTGATTCTCTGATTATATAAACATTCACAATAGGGAATGAGTAGAGCAGCCAAAGGAGGAGGAATTCACAAAATATTGGATGAATTACAACTTTGACTCCACTATAACAGCATTTTAAAAGACATTTGGACGGGTACATAGATAGGAAAGGTGTAGAGAGATGTGGGATTAGATTAGGCAAATGGGATTAGATTAGATGGGGCATCTTGGTCAGCATAGACAAATTGGGCTGAAGGGGCTGTTTCTGTGATATTTGAATCCGTGATGTTTTTTACACAAATGGTGGTGAGTACCCGGAACATGATGCTAGTGGCGGTGGTTGAAGCAGATGCGATAGTGGCATTTAAGAGTCTTTTGGATAGGCAGATGGATATGCAGAAAGTTAAGGGAATTGGATTATGTACATGCAGATAAGAGATGGTCTTGGCATTATGTTTGCACAGACAAATGGGATTAGCTTAGACTGTATTTTCAGACTTTAGAGATCCTGTGTGGAAACAGGCCCTTCGGCCCACCGAGTTGTGCTGACCAGCGATCACGCCGTACTAAAACACTACCCTACTCACTAGGGATAATTTACAATTTTTACCCGCCAATTAATCTACAAACCTGTACTTCTTTGGAGTGTGGGAGGAAACTGGAGCACCCGGAGAAAACTCATGCAATCACGGGGAGAACGTACAAACTGCGTACATACTGAACCCGTAGTCAGGACAGAGCTCGGGTCTCTGTAGGTCTACTGCTGCCCCACTGTGATTTTACTAGAAACTCATCAGATTGTTGGTACTCGAAGAGTGTTATTGGTACTTGAAGGGTGTTTTCTTCCTCTGTCAGATTTTGCGGCTCAAAGGTAGTATTTTGCGAGGCACAGTTGCAAAGGAGAACGCAGTCCAGAAATTGGGCGTCCCGCCACAGAGTTTAACAAGCTCCAGATGTTTGCAGAGCTGAAATTGTAGTATTATACTTCAGCGAGGGGAAAAAAACACTGGAATAGATTAGCCTGCATTTACAAAGGCATCATAGTTTGTAGTACAACAGCCATCTGCAAGAATTTGCAGCCATTCAGCGCAGGTCCAAAGTACAACTTGCAAGAGGATCCTTGAATTGTGGATGAGGGGAGATGTGAGCAGTCCATGTGTGTTGGCCTTTGACTCACGTGTGACCTTTTGATGAGCGTCTGCAACGATTTCATTAGTAAAGGATGAACTTAGTTCAGACACTGCTCAGTGGGGTTCCCTTTTGCCAAATCGCAGAACAAAAAAAAAAGATTTTACTGTCTAAAACATTGAGTGCTCTCAATGGATGTCATTTTACATTTACAGTTTAAAAATCACATTTGGTATAGAGACACAAAGTGCTGGAGTAACTCTACAGGTCAGGCAGCTTCCCTGGAGAAAAAGGATAGATGACATTTCGGGTTGGGACCCTTCTTCACATTGAAGAATTATCCTGACCCAAAACCTCACCTATCTTTTTTCTCCTGGGATGCTGCCGTCCCGTTGAGTTACTCCAGCATTTTGCATCTATCTTTGTTATAATAGATCGGGTAAACACACAGTCTTTCACTCTGAGAGTGGGGGAATGGAGAACCAGAGGACATAAGTGAGTAGGGGAAGATTTAATGGGGGGCCGAGGGATAACTTTTTTACACAAAGGATGGTGGGTGTATGGAATAAGCTGCCGGAGGAGGTAGTTGAGGTAGGTACTATTGCAACGTTTAAGAAACCTTTCTCCGGAGATGGTGCCTGACCCGCTGAGTTACTCCAGCTTTTTGAGTCTATCTTCGTAACAAACATTTAGACAGGTACATGGATAGGGTAGGTTTAGAGGGATGCAGGCCAAAAGCAGGCAGGTGTATCTAATTTAGATGGAGCATGTTGTTCGGTGTGGGCAGGTTGGGCCAAAGGGCCTGTTTCCACGCTGTATAACTCTTTGACTATAAACCAGCATCTGCAGTTTTTTTGTTCCTAAATTTGTTACAGATCTCATTTAGGCACTAACTTCTTATTTGTATGAATGTTATTCATTTAAAATGCTCAAGATCGTTGGATGTGAGGCAACATCTGCGGTGTTTCTTAAAAGCTTTCACACAAAGGATGGTGCCTATATGGAATGAACTGCCAGCTGAAGTCGTTGGGGCAGGTACTGCAGCAGCATTTAAAATACATTTGGACAGGTTCATATTAAACCTACCTGATCTCCTGGTACTAAACCTACCTGATCTCCCAGTTGCTAAATGTTTAACTCCCCTTCCCATTCCCATACTGACCTTTCTGTCCTGGGCCTCCTCCATTGTCAGAGTGAGGCCCAGTGCAAATTGGAGGAACAGCACCTTATATCGCGCTTGGGCAGCTTACACCCCAGTGGTATGAATATTGACTTCTCTAACTTCAAGTAACCCTTGCTTTCCCTCTCTCCCCATCCCCACCCCCTTCCCTGTTCTCCAACCAGTCTTCCTGTCCCCGACTACATTTTATCTCTGTTTGTTTTGTTGTTACCTTCTCCCAACTAACAATGATCTATTACTACTCTAACCTCACGTCAAAAACCTTGGCGTGATATTTGACTCAGCACTGAAATTTGACAAATAAGTCAATGCCGTGGTAAAAGCTAGCTTCTTTCAGCTTCGGACAATAGCTAAAATAAAACAATTCCTCCAGTTTGATGACCTGGAAAAGATCATCCACACTTTCATCTCCTCCCGCCTAGATTACTGCAACTCCCTTTACACTGGCATCAGCCAATCTTCGCTGTCCCACCTGCAACTGGTCCAAAACGCCGCAGCGAGACTCCTGACGGGCACCCGAAAAAGGGACCACATCACCCCGATCCTGGCCTCTCTCCACTGGCTCCCTGTGCGGTTCCGTATAAACTTCAAGATCCTCCTCCATGTCTACAAAGCCCTCAATGGGCTTGCCCCCACCTACATTAATAGTCTTCTCACCCACCACTCCACCTCCAGGTCCCTCAGATCAGCCGACTTGGGGTTGCTGAATATCCCACGGTCTAGGCATAATCTCAGGTGCGACCACGCCTTTGCGGTTGCAGCCCCTAGACTGTGGAACAGCATCACCTTTCCCATCAGAACTGCCCCCTTCGTCGACTCTTTTAAGTCAAGACTAAAGACTTATCTATACTCCCAAGCCTTTCCTGATGTCCTCTGAGTGAGGGCTACATGTATATATGTATGTAGCTTGTTTTGTTGTGCTATTCTTATAACAAATGTAAAGCACTTTGGCCAACGAGAGTTGTTTTTTAAATGTGCTATATAAATAAATGTGACTTGACTTGACGACTATTCTACATTTTCCTCGATCTCCATTCCATTTGTCCTGTTTTCACACCTTACACTTCCTTGTCTACACACTTCCTTATCTATGTACTGCCCACTCCCCTGATATCTGCCTAAAGAAGGGTCTTGACCCAAATCGTCACCCATTCCTTCTCTCCAGAGATGCTGCCTGTCTCGCTGCGTTACTCCAGCACTTTGTGTCTATCTTGGACAGGTTCATGGATAGGAGGGATTTAGAGGCATATGGGCCAAATGCAGGCAGATGGGACTGGTGCAGATGGGGCATCTTGTTCGGCGTGGGCAAGTTGGGCTGAAAGGCCTGTTCCCATATTATATGACTGAGGATCCTTTCACTGTAAATGCGGGCAAATGGGACTAGCTTAGATGGGGCATCTTGGTCAGCATGGATGTTGGATTGAAAGGCCTGTTTCTGTGATATTTGACTCTTATGTTTTTTTTACATCGATGGTGGTGAGTTCCTTGAACATGATGCCAGTGTTGGTGGTTGAGGCAGAAGTGATAGTGGCATTTAAATCTTTTGTGGCATGTGGACATGGATGAGGTGGGCTCAATGGTCTGTTTCTGTCTTTTTGACTGTATGACTCAAACTAATACAAGTGATGGCAATGGAGGATTTACAATGAAAATCACAAAATAAAAACTACAGATGCATGAAATCTGAGGTAAATCTGGAACCGTGACCTCTAGTTTCACGAATACCTTCACCACAACAACCATCCTGGTCTTAAAGGGCCTGTCCCACTGCGGGGACCTAATTTGCGACAGTAGAAGAGTTTAGGAGAGTATGAGAAAGTGTCATGGTCGTGCTGTATCGCCGAAGTAGAACACCTCCTTCGACCTTCCTCGACTATGTAGAGAACCTCCTACGAATATGTAGAAGACCTCCTTCGACTATGTAGATGACTAGCTGTGACTAGCTTCGGGAAAATTGGACACCGAATAGTGGAGAGTGAAGACCACCACCTTCGACTACCTTCGACTATGCTAACACTATCTACGACTACCTTTGATTACCTTTGATTGCCTTTGATTACCTATGACTAACATGCCGACATACTACCACCTACTTCGACTAAACCCACGAATAAAATAAAATATCGATTTTTTTCCATGGCGACCTTTTTTTACTCGCGGACAATTTTCAGCATGCTAAAAAAGACGCCTTGACCTAACTGAGGCTTCGAGTACGAGAGGACTACTCTCCAGCATGAAGGAAAGTTAAGGGCCTGTCCCACTTTCCCGAGTTATTCACAAAATCTCCCGAGTTATTCACAAATTCTCCCGAGTTTTCCCCTTGATTCAAACTCGTAACGAGTCCACAGGAGTCCGTGGATATATCGTAGCGGTTCATTATGCCAGTCGTATGCACTCGGGGCTATTTTTTCACTCGTGGACATTTTTGATCAGGCTGGAAAAAACGTCCCGACTTACCTGATGCCCCGAATACCTACGGCTGGCATAACGAGTCGCTACGATATATCCACGGACTCCTACAGCCTCCTACCGACTCATTACGAACATTCTGCGAGTCTGAATCAAGGGGAAAACTCGGGAGAATTTGTGAATAACTCGGGAAAGTGGGACAGGCCCTTTACAAAGACCTCCTAGGACGTTGTGTCGACCATGCTGTGAGTATGAGTCGAGAGCAAACTCTTCTAAAGTCGTGAATTAGGTCCCCGCAGTGGGACAGGCCCTTAAGCATGACACAATACTAACCCCAACTATGAACTTCTATGGGCTGTGTTTAGTTGAATTCAGGACCTTGGTTTCTTTTGCACTAGTATTGTGGTTATTAATCTATTGAATTTTTAATTATTAATTGTCTATGTGCACTGTGTTTACAGGCCTGTAATGCTGCTGCAAGTAAGCATTTCATTGTTCCATTGTTGGAACATGACAATTAGAGTCATGAAGTCATACAAGTCAAGTCAAGAGAGTTTATTGTCATGTGTCCCAGATAGGACAATTAAATTCTTGCTTGCTGCAGCACAACAGAATATAGTAAGCATAAATACAGAACAGTTCAGCAAAGACTATATATATACACATAAATAAACATATAAAGTGCAATAGGCTGTTATAGTTCAGAGTTTGTTTGATGGCGAGTTTAATAGCCTGATGGCTGTGGGGAAGAAGCTGTACAGAAGATGTACCAGATTTCAGGCTCCTGTACCTTCTACCTGATGGCAGCAGAGAGATGAGTGTGTGGCCAGGATGGTGTGGGTCCTTGATGATGCTGGCAGGCTTTTTGAGGCAGCGACTGCGATAGATCCCTTCGATGGTGGGGAGGTCAGAGCCGATGATGGACTGGGCAGTGGTCACAACTTTCTGCAATCTTTTCCGCTCCTGAACGCTCGAGTTGCCGAACCAAGCCACGATGCAGTCTGTGTGGGAACTGGCTCTTCAGCCCAACTCATCAAAGCTGACCAAGATGCCCCATCTAAGCTAGTCCTATTTGCCCATGTTTAGTTCATATCTTTCTCAACCTTTACTTTAGTTTAGCTCAGTTTAAAGATGCAGCGCAAAAACAGGCCCTTCAGCCCACCGAGTCCGTTCTGAGCAGAGATCCCTACACACTAACACACTACATAGGAATATTTTACCAAGCTAATTAGCCTACAAATCTGCATGCCTTTGGAGTGTGGGAGGAAACAGGAACTCTCAGAGAAAACTCATGCCAGAGGTGGTAGTTGAGGCAGGGAGTATCGCAACGTTTAGGAAACATTTAAACAGGTACATGGATAGGACAGATTTGGAAGGAATTGGGCCAAATGCAGGCAGGTGGGGCTCGTGTGGATGGGGCATGTTGTCCGGTGTGAGCAAGTTGGGCCGAAGGGACTGTTTCCACGCTGTACGACTCTATGACTCTATGAATGAACATAGCTTGAAATGTTCACTGTTTCTCTTTTCACTGTTGCTATCTGACTTGCTGATTAGTGAAAGTGAATCAAATAGTGAAAGGCTTGGAAAGAGTGTATGTGGGGAGGATGTTTCCACTAGTGGGCGAGCCTAGGTCCAGAGGTCATAGCCTCAGAATAAAAGGGTGTTCCTTTAGGAAGGAGATGAGGAGGAATTTCTTTAGTCAGAGGGTGGTAAATCTGGAATTCATTGCCACAGAAGGCTGTGGAGCCAGGTCAATGGGTAATTTTAAGGCAGAAATAGATAGATTCTTGATTAGTTTGAGTGTCAGGGGTTATGGGAAGAAGGCAGGGGAATGGGGTTGAGAGAGAGAGAGAGATAGATCAGCCATGATTGAAGGGCAGAGATGACTTGATGGGCCGAATGGCCTTATTCTGCACCTATCAATTATGAACACGATTGTTACTAGCATTTTCTGAGCTTCGACAGTGGTGAGTCACCTCAAACATGATCCCGAGAATTGCTTTGATGATTGTGATCTACATTATTTGATGCCATGTTAAATGAGGTCAGTTCACCATTCAGTACAGCATCTGGATCATGTTATTTCATTCCAGAGAATCAGAGGAAGTCTGAGGAGCTGTTTATGACCATAATTGATGAGCAGTACTAAACTAAATCATCATAAACTACGCTGGATTCTCCTTATCTCCCGAACGATAAGAAAATAACAAAAAGCAAAAAGTACTTTTAATTACGTTAGCTTTTCACTTCCAATTTAAGCTAAATACTTTTGTAAAGACCAAAGTGATTAAACACTGTAACAAGATCTACTCTGAAACAGTTATTCAATAAAATGTAGTACTTCTATAATTCATTTGGATTGATTTACATTAAAGCTTTCTCTGCCTTGTGTTAAATATCTGGCAAGGCAAGCTAGGTGCTTCCAAGAAACCTGCTGTTAAAAACTTTGCTCGCCTAGTTAGGGCCAGTCGTGGTTAATTTATGTCAGATGATAATTTTGCAGAACTATTTAATTATTCTATTTAATTATGTGCAGTCTTCAACTCAACTTGATTACAGTGTTTAAAAGAGGCAGATTAATGGAACAGCCTTAAATGTTGTAGTATAAGTTTGCATGCGTCATATTTTAAGGTACAGGGAACATTGAACATGGTCGTCAGGTCTTCTTCATAAGTTCACAAATCATAAGTTCATAAGTCTTATTTGGGCAGCAAGGTGACACAGTGGTAGAGTTGGTGCCTACAGCACCAGAGACCCAATCCTAACTTCGGGTGCTGTCTGAACGGAGTTTGTACGTTCTCCCCGTGACCGCGTGGGTTTTCTCCGGGTGCTCCGGTTTCCTCCCACAGTCCTGAGACATAGAGGTTTGTAGGTTAAAAAAAAGGAAATTATCCCTGTGTGTAGGCTAGTACAGCATATACCGAAGGGCCTGTTTCCGCACTGTATCTTTAAACTAATTTAATACTAAACATAGGAGCAGAATGAGCTCATCAGGCCCATTGAGTCTACACCGCCATTCAATCATGGCTGATCTATCTTTCCCTCTCAACCCCATTCTCCTGCCTTCTCCATGTAACCTTTGACACCCGTACTAATCAAGAATCTGTCAATTTCCACTTTAATAATACCTTACGACTTGGCCTCCACAGACTTCTGTGGCAATAAATTCCACAGATTCACCACCCTCTGACTAAACACAGTGTGGTGAAAGGAAGGTAAATGCATTAACAGTAGATGAAGATGAAGTTTTATAGGGCAGTAATATTTATCCTCAAATTCAAGACCAGTGGGATGGTTGGAGTATTGATGTTAATCAACTGGCCATTGAAGTTTGTCATGGTTAACTTGCACAATGAACAATTTATAATATGGTTCTATCTGTGGCTTTTCTCATTGTACCTTCTAGAAGATTGAATCGGATATATAGCATGGAAATAATATTTATTATTTAACACTTGCGCTCAGTTCGCCTTGGCATGCGCAATCTCCGGGTTGCCAAACATTTTAACTTCCCTTTCCATTCTCATACTGACCTTTGTGTCCTGGGTCTCCTCCATGGTCAGAGCAAGGCCAAACGCAGATTGGATGGACAGCACATCATATCTCTCTAAGGGCAACTTACAACCCAGCGATATGATTCTTGATTTCTCTAATTTCAAGTAACTCCTGCATTCCTTTACCTGCCCCCCTCTCCCCCCTTCCTCACCCTAGTCGACCTACCAGTTCCACTGTTTGTATCCTTGTATCCCTTTCGTTAGCACATCTTCCCCAGCTAAGAATGGGCCATTATGGACTCCACCCATCCTGAGGTCATATGTTGCCCGCCCTGATTTGTTCTGGAAGTTTCTCGCCTCCAAAGACCCCCCCCCCCCCACCCCTACCCCCTTGTCTCTATTGTTCAGTCTGAAGAAGGGTTCCGACCCAAAACTTCACATATTTCTTTTCTCCAGAGATGCTGCCTGGAGTTACTCCAGCACTTTGTGTCTATCCCAACCTATTTATGCTGGTGTTTATGCCCTTCTCCCCCTCCCACCCTGACCCTTCTGTAGCTATCGCAATCAGAATCGAACCCATTGCAATCCTCATCAGCTTGCTACCAAAGTGGATCTGTCTTCAAGATCGCCTGCTTTCTTTCTTAAGTTAATTATATATGATTGCTGTAAATGCAGAGATATAACTGCAATTTGCAAGGAAAGTTTACAGGCTGGCAATTGCTTATAAAATCTTGGTTCCTGGTCAGATCCAACACAGAACAGTGCAGCACAGGAACAGGCCCTTCGGCCCATAATGTCCCTGCTATACATGATGCCAAAATAGACTAATTTCATCTGCCTGCATTTGATCAGCAAGTATCATCAAAGACCCACACCACCCTGGCCATGCTCTCATCTCGATACTGCCATCGGGAAGAAGGTTCAGGTGCCTAAGAATTATTACCTCCAGGTTCAAGACAAGCTTCTTCTCATAGACCATCAGATTCTTGAACCACACTGTACAACCTTAGACATAACCCCATTGTAGCACTGAACTACTATAGAACTATGGACTCCATATAAGGTCGCACTATGTACTTCGGCTTGCATTGTCATGGTCTTGTTACCTAGTATAACTGATAAATATTTACATAGAGCATAGCAGTTCAGCACAGGAACAGGTCTTTCGACCCACAATGTCTGCGTCGAACACTTTGCCAAGACCAGCTCCTATCTGCCTATTCATGATCCAAATCCCTCCATTCCCTGCACTGCCATGTGCCTATCCAAAAGCTTACTAATTGCCACTATTGAATCTGCCTCCAACACCACCCCTTGACAGATTATGAAACTGCTTTAATGTGAATGCATAGATACATAGATACATATACAATAGGTGCAGGAGTAGGCCATTTGACCCTTCGAACCAGCACCATCATTCAATGTGATCATGGCTGATCATCCACAATCAGTACCCCGTTCCTGCCTTCTCCCCACATCCCTTGATTCTGCTAGCCCCAAGAGCTCTATCCAACTCTCTTTTGATTGCATCCAGTGAATCGGCGTACACTGCCTTCTGAGCCAGAGAATTCCACAAATTCACAACTCTCTGGATGAAAATGTTTTTCCTCATCTCCATTCTAAATGGCCTACCCCTTATTTTTAAACTGTGGTCCCTGGTTCTGGACTCCCCCAACATCGGGAACATGTTTCCTGCATCTAGCGTGTCCAATCCCTTAATAATTTTATATGTTTCTATAAGGATCCCTCTCATCCTTCAAAATTCCAGTGAATACAAGCCCAGTCGCTCCATTCTTTCGGTACCCGCAAGTGGCGTTGAAGGACGAGATGCCAAAGCGAAGAAGTAGAAGCCAAATAACCGAATTGAAACAAAGCCGAAAAGCCAAATAACCGAAAGGGCGAGACACCTAAAAGTCAACTATCCGAACGGAAACTATGGCGAAAAGCCAACTCACTGAAAGGGCAGATCGTCGAAAAGCCAAATAACTGAAATGGCAGGACGTTTAAAAGCCAACGAACCGAAAGCACGCATCGCCCAAAAGCCAAATAGCGGACATGACGTCACATGAGGACGGGGCTTGTCAGCGATTGGTCCAGACCCCTGCGTCCATCACATCACTGGCCGGGGGAGACGGGAGAGTGGGGGTCATTTTTAATTTTCCATCTTCTTTTGGACTTTCCTGAATATAAAATAAACCCCTTTGTGATTGGAACTTTCGGTTGATTTAACAAAATAATAATCCAAATTGGTTCCATAGATATTTACACCAACTGTAACAATTATATTTTGACTACCACAATACATTTACATATACTGCCGTGCATCTTGAAGACCACTGGTCCTTTTGGGTGTGAATCGATAAACCAGACAAAAAAAAAGACTTTTTTTAAAGAATATCTTAGCTCCCTGAGTCGGTTCAGTGATATGAGTAAGTGTGAATCGGCGTGAGTTAGTGTCAGCGTGCACGCCCGAGAGACGGGAAGTGTCCGCGCCTCGCTGCCTCGGGACACACACTAGGAACAATTTTAAGAAGCCAACTAGCTACAAACCTGCAGGCCTTTGGAGTGTGGGAGGAAACCGGAGCTCCCGGAGAAAACCCATGCAGGTCACAGGGAGAACGTGTCAACTCTGTACAGACAACATCGAACATGGGTCTCTGGCACTGTCAGGCAGCGACTCCATTGCGGTGCCACCGTGCTACCCTCGTGAAGGGTTCTGGACCTAAAATGGTAGCTGTGTCTCTTTCCACAGATGCTGACTGATCTCCTGAGTGCTGCCAGCTTTTTATTTTACTTAGTGTTAATCTGGGTCCAGATAGTGTAAGGAGTGAATATATTTGCAATACGGTAAGAATTTGTCCAAGGTGGAGGTGCTGATTTTTTAAATTTTGTGAGAGGCATGGAAATGATACATGTGTCTTGAATGTTAGAAGACCTTGCTGTTGTATTCCGGTTCTCCACATTCCCACGGTTCTGGGTGGCGTATTTGTGGATTCACATCTGAAATAAAAACACATGTCTAGTACCTCGAGCCTTTTCCAGTGCTGAGTCCATTCGGAACATTTCCACCTCGCTAAAAAGTATGTGTTGTTTCAGCAATAAATGTCTCGAAAAGCTGAAGCTAGCTGGCATTCAGGACTGTCGAGGAATGTAGGTGAAAGACCAGGTCTGCCATGCAAGGCAACAGCAGAGGGGAAGAGAGATGGGAGTGAGGGATAACAATAAACGGAGGAAAAACCGTGCTGCACTGCGCTGTGTGAACACCTTTGTCTGGGTTCCGACAATTTATTTATTTATTTATTTTATTATTTATTTTGAACAGAATAAAAGAATAAAAAACAAGTGTGAAACAGCATACAAAAAAACAAAACAAAAATATTTATAAAGTGTCATAAACAATATCTATAAATAAATGAAATCATATGTGTCCGAAAAGGAGCAGGAAGAAGCCAAAGTTTATTAATTCCCACCCCTTATTCAACCGCTTGTAATTATCTTATACAAATTTAGCAGCTATATGTACACCATATGTACACCAGCCACTATATGTACACCAAATTATTTACATTTGAACACTAATCAAATATTTACAAAGCCATACAAAAAAGAAAAAAAGAAAAAGAAAAGAAAAAACCCGCATATACTATACAGTATCTGTCATATTTACAACCCATCACTCTATAATCACCCTTCCCAATACAATCAGTATAACAAATATCACAATCACCTATCCTCATCCAATATCCTTTTAAACAAGTGTTTAAACAATCAAACAATTAAACAATCAGAGAATACTTTACACCCAGAGACTTTAAATGCAAAGCTTCATCCTTTGATCATGGGGGAATCAAACCTAGGTTTCAAACGTCCGTGGGGTAGAAATCTATCGCAAAACAAATGCTTTCAAAACAGCGTATAAAAATTAAAAAAAACTGCAGATGCAGGAAATCTGAAGTAAAGTATAGAAGTGTGAATACGCACATCTCCAGATTCAGGGACAGTTTCTTCCCAGCTGTTACCAGGCTACTGAACCATCCCATCAACAACTAGGGAGTGGTACTGAGCGACTGTCGACCTCATTGGAGACCCTCAGATTATTTTTAATTGGACTTTCCTGGACATTATCTAGCACTAAATGTTATTTCCTTTCTCATGTGTCTGTACACTGTGTATGGTTCGATTGTACCATGTATTATCTTTCCGCTGACTGGTTAGCACACAACAAAAGCTTTTCACTGTACCTCGGCACATGGTACATGTGACAATAATAAACGAAACATCGATGGGTTTACAAAAGTGCAGTTAACATTTGAGATCTATGAAATGATCAGGTCCTTGATCCCCCATCACGGCCACACAGGAGTGGCAGTGGAGCCAGGTATAGTTTAGTTTAGAGGTACAGGCCCTTCAGCCCACAGAGTCCATGCTGACCAACAATTACCCATTCACACTAGGTCTCTGTTATCTTGGATTCGCATCCTACACACCTGCAGCAAGTTACAGATGCCAATTCACCTGCAAATCCGCACAAATTTGGAATGTGGGAGGAAACCCGTGCGCCCGAAGTAAACCCATGTGGTCACGGGGAGAACATACAAATGCCGTACAGACAGCTCCTGTAGTCAGGATCGAACCCGGGTCGCTGGCGCTGTAAGGTAGCAGCTCTACCACTGAGCCACCGTGCCACACCACACGTGACTGCAGAATAAAAAAGACAGCATTGTAACAGGCCTTTCGGAGATTGACAGGTAAGGGTGATTGATTAGTAAGGGTGTCACAAGTTATGGGGAGAAGGCAGGAGAATGGGGTTGAGAGTGAAAGATAGATCAGCCAGCATGGAATGGCAGAGTTGTCTTGATGGACCGAATTTCCTAATTCTGCTCCTATGGCTTATGAACATGAACAATCTAATAGCAAGGATAATATTTGGGCATAAATAATTTCTATTAATATGTCATCCACTCCCTATACACTAGGGGAAGTTTGCAGATGTCAATTAACCTACAAACCTGTACGTCTTTTGTATGTGGGAGGAAACCCATGTGGTCACAGGGAGGACTTGCGAACTCCACGCAGGCATCACCTGAGGTTATGATCAAACCCAGGGTCTCTGACATCATGAGGGTGCAGCTCAACCAGCTCTGCCACTGTACCACCCCGAGAAGTTCAATTTCAGTGCCAATAAGGTTATCTGGCAGTAATTGTCATCACCCCATTAAAACTTGTGGTTAAATCAGTGGATTAGCACCAGAGTACTGGATCATTGACCCACAGACATGGAAGTAAATCCACTATGACAGCTACGAGTTTAAATTGAAGTAATTAAATAAATCTGGATTTTTTTTCTTTCTTAAACAGCTCTTTATTTATCTTCAGAATTTATTGTCCACCTCCAACTGCCCATGAACCGAGGAGGCAAGTAGCAGCTAATCAGGAGTGGGCTAGATTGAGTCAATTGTGACAACTCTCGAGCACCCGTTCACACTAGTTCTTTGTTATTCCAGTTTTGCATTCTACACATCAGGGGCAAATTACAGAAGCCAATTAACCTACAAACCTGCACGTCTTTGGAATGTGGGAGAAAATCTACGCGGTCATGGAGAGAACGTACAAACTCGTTACAGACAGCACCCGTAGTCAGGATTGTACCCAGGACTCTGGCGCTGTGAGGCAGCAACTCTACCTCTGCGCCTCTCTGCTGCTTCTCACACCTTAGATGCTGCCTGCATTAGTTTGTATTTCACATTTCCAGCATCTACAGTCTTTTGCTTCCAAATTTATGTGGGTCTTGGTATTATGTTCGGCGCAGACATTATGGGCGGGAGGGCATATTCTTGTAGAAACAAGGAACTGCAGATGCTGGTTTACAACAAAAAAAAACACATTTCTGGAGTATCTCAGTAGGCCAGGCAACATCCCTGGAGAACGTGGATGGGTGAAGTTATGGGACGGGACCCTTCTCTTGTTCTTATGTTGTCCTAATCTGTTTTCTAGGTAGTGGTACACGTTTTTGGTATAAAAAATATTGTTTAAACAATATAATCTTAACTGATCATGTAGTTATTGAATTTAATAACAATGATCTTTCATGTAACTCTTCTGATATAACTACTAATTGTACTCCAGCTGAATCTTAAATAATTACTAATATCGAAGCTTCCAATTACCTGTAATTTTAATTTACTTTAATTCTTCATCCTATTCCCAGCCTGACTGATCTGACTGTGCCTTCTATACCTTTACAACAAACCTCAAGCATAAGTCTGAGGAACAGCATCTCATCTACTCTCTATATTTATAGCCTTTGGCATTCAGGACTGAATTCAACAATATCAGATAAATCGCTTTTCCTGTTTGTATCAGAACTGGGCAACACAGCTATAAGATTATCCTTCGGTAATATTAACTTACACTTACTCCATCCAAAGACGCAGTCAAATCTGCCAGGCATTTTTATTTCCAGAATCTGTTTCTCTTTTCTAAATTTCTATTGATTAAATTATATTGGGTAATTGTTATAATATTTTTACATTAAAAATATTTATTATGTCATGGTGGCGCAGTGGTGGAGTTGCTGCCTTATAGCACCAGAGACTAGGATCCCTTCGACCCTGACTACAGGTGCTGTCTGTACTAAGTTTGTACGTTCTCCCTGTGACCGTGTAGGTTTTCTCAGGTGCTCCAGCTTCCTCCCACACTCCAAAGACTACAAAGGTTTGTAGGTTAATTGGCTTTGGTAAAATTGTAAATTGTCCCTCGTGTGTAGAATAGAATTAGTGTACGGGGTGATCGCTGGTCAGTGTGGACTCGATGGGCAGAAGGGCCTGTTTCCACGCTGTATCTCTAAAGACTAAAGTCTAAATTAGGTAAGTGTGTGTGTCTGTGTGTGTATGTTAAATATGCATTAATTGATTTTATTTCAAAGAAAAGTATTATTTAAAATGATTTTTGGTTGCAAATTGTAGCTTTGTTTATTTTTGTTTCTTTTTGCCTCCTTGCAGATTTTGTGTGTAATTTCTGCATAATTTCTGTTTCTGCGTGTGGTCTGAGTCTATACGTATGTCGGTGGCTGCAAGCAGGTTTTCATTGTAACTGTATCTCACCGTACTTGTGCAAATGACAATATACTCGCCTTGACTTAACTTGATCTCTAATTATTCCGCAGTGGTAGAGTTGCTGCCTTATAATGCCAGAGGCCCAGGTTCAATCCTGACTATGGGTGCTGTCTGTACTGAGTTAGTACATTCTCCCTGAGACCATGTGTGTTTCCCCCGGGTACTCCGGTTTCCTCCCACACTCCAAAGATGTACAGATTTGTAGGTTAATTGGCTTCGGTAAAGATTGTAAATTGCCCCTAGTGTGAAGGATAGTGCTAGTATACGGGATTCACTGGTCGGTGTAGTCTCGGTGGGCCGAAGGGGCCCATTTCCGCGCTGAATCTCAAATCTAAAAACTTAAGTCAACTGAATGGGTTTCTCTCAATCCGGTAATTTTGTGCTTTCCATTAGTGAGATGGTTTTTTCATAGTTACACCAAATTACTTGTCTTTAAACTTCAAAGTTGCTGGTCCAGTAACGACCATAAGTTGGCAGTATCTCAATCCAATGATCATGATACTGTGCACGTTCAGTTCATTTTTAAACTAGTAATTAATTTAAAAAAACAGGTTATAAAACACTTGCATTGTAGTCTGTTTATATTCTGCATGTCCTCGATTTTAAAGGGGATTTTAAAGTTCGATTTGAACCTCCGTCAGGGAGGCAATAAAGTATTCACCAAAAGTGTTTTTCCACGTGCAGTGTTCCATTAACCACTTTTCAGCACTTGTAAATTATGCAGAGTTGATACACAATCAAAGCTGATTGAGTCACAAAGCTAAATATCTACTTGCTATTTCAATCAAGTTTTAACTGTCAATACCATGAGGAGGATGAAAATTAAAGTTCCAAATTTTCTAACAGGACAACACAGGAACAAGCTCTTCAGCCAACAGTTCGTGCTAACCATGATGCCAAGGGATCCATATCCCTCCATTCCCCGCATGTCCATGTGCCCAACTAAAAGCCTCTTAAATGCCACTAAAATGCCAGTGGGTGGCAAGGTGGTGCAGTGGTAGAGTTGCTGCCTTATGCCCCTGACCCACTTAGGAAACCTGAACGGAAACCTCAGGAGACTTTGCACCCCACACAAGGTTTCCGTGCGGTTCCCGGAGGTTGCAGGTGGTTGCCGGAGGTTGCAGGTAGTGGAAGCAGGTAGGGAGACTGACAAAAACCTCCGGGAACCGCACGGAAACCTTGGGTGGGGCGCAAAGTCTCCAGAGGTTTCCGTTTAGGTTTCCGAAGTGGGACAGGGGCATTACAGTGCCAGACACCCATGTTCGATCTTGACTATGGGTACTGTCTGTATGGCGTTTGCACGTTCTCCCAGTGACCGCGTGGATTTTCTCTGGGTGCTCTGGTTTCCTTCCACATATTGCAATGTTTAAGAAACATTTAGACAGATACATGGATCGGACAGGTTTGGAGGGATCAGTTTCAGTTTAGTTTATTGTCACATGTACCGACCGAGGTACAGTGAAAAGCTTTTGTTGTCTGACAATAGACAATAGACAATAGACAATAGGTGCAGGAGTAGGCCATTTGGCCCTTCGAGCCAGCGCCGCCATTCAATGTGATCATGGCTGATCATCCCCAATCAGTACCCCCGTTCCTGCCTTCTCCCCATATCCCCTGACTCCGCTATTTTTAAGAGCCCTATTTAGCTCTCTCTTGAAAGCATCCAGAGAACCTGCCTCCACCGCCCTCTGAGGCAGAGAATTCCTTAGACTATTCCACAGAGGCAGAGAATTCCGCAGAATTCTGCTAACCAGTCAGCAGAAAGACAACATGATTATAATCAAGCCATTTACAGTGTTTTGATACATAGAATAGAATAGAATAGAATAGAATAGAATAGAATAGAATAGAATAGAATAGAATAGAATGCCTTTTATTGTCATTCAAACAACTTGGTTTGAACAAAATTGCATTTTCTACAGTTTTTACATTACAAAAAAACCCAAGACCCACACTTAACACAGTTTACATAAACATCCATCACAGTGAGCCTCCAACACCTCCTCACTGTGATGGAAGGCAAAAGTCTTATCTCTTCTATTAGTTCTTCACCAGCGGTCCAGCAGTCCAACTGCAGTGTCTAGGTGACTGGGGCTCCGATGTTAAAGCCCCCGGCGGACGATGGTAAGTCCTGTGGCCATTAAGCCGCACCGGGCGATGATAGGCACCGGCTCCGTGTCCTTTAAACCCCGCGATTCCAGCGGGAGAAGTTGCCGTTAAGGGGGCTCCGAAAAGCGGTCTCCCACCAGGGACCTGGAGCTCCCGATGTTCCTGTCCACCGGGCCATGATAAGGGAATAACGTTTAGTGCAAGGTAAAGTCAGCATAGTACGATCAATGATTGTCCGAGGGTCACCAAAGAGGTAGATAGTAGTTCAGCGTTACTTTCTGGTTGTGTGGTAGGATGATTCATTGCCTGATAACAGCTGGGAAAAACTGCCCCTGAATCTGGAGGTGTGCGTTTTGCCTGATGAGAGAGGGGAGAAGACGGAGTGGCCAAGGTGCGACTAGTCCTTGATTATGCTGCTGGCCTTGCCGAGGCAGCGTGAGGTATAAATTGAGTCTATAGAAGGGAGGTTGGTTTGTGTGATGGTCTGGGTTGCATCCACAATTCGCTGCAACTGCTTGCGGTCTTGGGTAATCGTTGGTCGGCGTGGACTTGGTGTGTGGTCGGAGCTGTTTCCATGTTGTATCTCTAAACTAAACTAAACTAAACCACTCCTGGCAACACAATGCAACACACTCTATGTATAACTTGCCCCGCACATCTCCTTCAAACTTTACCCCTCTTACCTTAAATGTCCTCTAGTCTCTGACATTTCCACCCTGGGGAAAGGTTCTGACTGTCTACCCTACAGTGGAGAGAGCTGAGATGAAGCCCACTCTTGTTCATTTGATACAGTTATTGAGTCAAGATTTGGACTGAACAGAAACAGCATCTTGTTTTCCATCTGTACTAATCCCTTTTGCATGCATTAGGACCATATCTTTTTGTTTAATTTAGAAATAAAGCATGGAAGCAAGCCCTTCGACCCACCGCATCCGCAGCGAACAGCGATCCGACCAGCACACTATCCTACACACTCGGATCAAATTACAATTTTACTGAGAAAATTAGTCTACAAACCTTGCGTATTTGGAGCGCGGGAGGAAACCAGAGCACCCGGAGAACACCCACGCAGGTCACAGGGAGAATGTACAAACTCCATACACAGACAGTACCCGTAGTCAGGCCCATATCCCTCTAAACCTGTCCTATCCATGTACCTTGGGATTTGCAGCGCCAAGGCAAAAGCCACATAGACACAGGGAGAACTTGCATACTTCACACTTCACACTGACAGCACCGGAGGCCAGAATCGAACCGGGGAGCACTGGAGCTGTGAGCTGGCAACATTAATTCCTGCATTGTACATGTAACATCAGGTCATCTTTGAAGGCCTATCAAAGGAAAATAATTCATAGTTTCAGGGAATAAACAGTGAGTTGTTACTTAGTCACAGAGCATGACGACAGGCCCTTTGGCCCAACTTATCCATGCCGATCTACACACCTCATCTTCAGTAGGCCCACCTTCCCACACTTTGCCCATAACCCTCTAAACCTATCCAATCTATGTACCTGTCCAAATGTGTCTTAAATGTTATGATAGTACCTGCCTCAACTACCTCCTCCAGCAGCTTCTTCTCCAGCCGGATAGACAATAGACAATAGACAATAGGTGCAGGAGTAGGCCATTTGGCCCTTCGAGCCAGCACCGCCATTCAATGTGATCATGGCTGAAGCACCTTTAGAAATATTGTTCTAAAGGATGCACCTTTAGAAAGGAGATGAGGAGGAATTTTAGTCAGAGGGTGGTGAATCTGTGGAATTCATTGCCACGGATGGCAGTGGAGGCCAAGTCATTGGGTATTATTAAGGCAGAGTTTGACAAGTTCTTGATTAGTCTGGGGGCTAGTCTTGATAAGGGTTAGGGGAGGGCAGGAGAATGGGGTCGAGAGGGAAAGATAGATCAGCCATGATTGAATGGCAGAGTAGACTCAATGGGCCAAATGGCTCACTTCTGCTCCTATGACTTATGAACTGTACACCAACTGCCCTTTGTATAAAAAAAGTTAACCTTCAAGTTCCTATTCTTTACACCCCCCCCCCCCCTCCCACCCTCCCACCCCCCCCCCCCCACCCCCCCCTCACCGTAAACCTATATCTGCTGGTTCTCGATTCCCATTACTCTGGGCATAAGACTGGACATTTACTCGATTTATTCCTCTCATGGTTTTGTGCACCTCTTTAACATCACCCCTCATTCTCCTGCGCACCAAGGAATAGAGTCCCACGACATTATTTCCTCTCTAAATGCAGGCAGGCTGGTTGACTGCTCTCTGCAGCATTTGCAGAACCTTCCGGAATGGGTCTGAGGGCACTGTTGTAATGAAGAGTTAGGTTTATCGCAGCCCCTGGGTATGAGTGAGTTTCGCCACAGGGAGAACCCAGACACTACACCTCAGCCGCCTGCCAAACAGCTGTGCAGATTTAAGGTAAATAAATCACAGGAATAAGATGTACCCAGGGAGCCTTGAGGAAATCGGGGAAAACAATTGAAGGATGTGTTGCACAAATCATCCAGGGAGCTGCCAGGGTCTGCTAAAAGCAGATGTTAATCCATTTTTTAACCAAAGAAAAGTAGCAACAATGACCCAGGAAACCCTGGACTGGATCCTGTCGGATCCGGCTTGTTTCCTTCAGAGGTCCCTGCTCCGGTCATTCAATCCGTAGTCATGAGCGGACCCGGGTCTCTGGCTCTGTGACACAGCAACTCTGTCGCTGCACCACTGTGGCCTTGTAGCCTTGCTTTGTAGCCACAATGGCCTCCTTCTAACGAAGGACAGAATAGAAATATATCCAATAAATGTTCATCAAGGAGGATTCTACTGATGCAGCTGATAGTTTTCTTTGATGGTGTGAGTTTGAAAGAAAAGAAGACAGGATTTAATAAAGACTGTGTTATCATGGGAATTTGCAATTCAGATTCAGATTCAGATTCAGATTCAGATTCAATTTTAATTGTCATTGTCAGTGTACAGTACAGAGACAACGAAATGCATTTAGCATCTCCCTGGAAGAGCGACATAGCAAATGATTTAAATAAATAATAATAAGTGATAATAAGTGTCCGGGGGGTGGGGGGGTGATTGGCAGTCACCGAGGTACGTTGTTGAGTAGAGTGACAGCCGCCGGGAAGAAGCTGTTCCTGGACCTGCTGGTTCGGCAACGGAGAGACCTGTAGCGCCTCCCGGATGGTAGGAGGGTAAACAGTCCATGGTTGGGGTGAGAGCAGTCCTTGGCGATGCTGAGCGCCCTCCGCAGATAACGCTTGCTTTGGACAGACTCAATGGAGGGGAGCGAGGAACCGGTGATGCGTTGGGCAATTTTCACCACCCTCTGCAATGCCTTCCGGTCGGAGACAGAGCAGTTGCCATACCATACTGTGATGCAGTTGGTAAGGATGCTCTCGATGGTGCAGCGGTAGAAGTTCACCAGGATCTGAGGAGACAGATGGACCTTCTTCAGTCTCCTCAGGAAGAAGAGACGCTGGTGAGCCTTCTTGATCAGAGTTGAGGTATTGTGGGTCCAAGAGAGGTCATCGGAGATGTTGACTCCCAGGAACCTGAAGCTAGAAACACGTTCCACCTCCGTCCCGTTAATGTGGATGGGGGTGTGCGTGCCGCCCCTGGACTTCCTGAAGTCTACAATGAGCTCCTTGGTCTTCTTGGAGTTAAGGGCCAGGTTGTTGTCAGCGCACCATGCTGCTAAGTGCTGGACCTCCTCCCTGTAGGCCGACTCATCGTTGTTGCTGATGAGGCCAATCACCGTTGTATCATCTGCATACTACTGATTGAACTAAGGGTACTTGATTAATGAGGGGTTTGTCATCATCCGGTGAACCCTCAAAAAGCGTCTGGCTTGCATTTTTGCGGACATCTTCAATAAGGTTCCGAATAAGTATATATAAAAAGTTTTTTTATATTGATTATATTGAACTATATATATATATGTATGTTAATCTTGGTCAAATTGGAGAGGCTAGGACCCTAAAATTGAATAAAGGCTTCAGGGCTGCTAGGCCATTTGGTCAATTTAAAAGTGCTTTCTGTAGAAATTCACCTTTCTGCAGAATGGTGCCAGTTTGTCTAGAGCCTAGATCAGAGCTGCAGGAAGAGAATGGGAACATCTGCAGATCCTGGCAATTAGGTGCAAAATGCATAGAATGGATTGGATGAATGCAAACCAGCCATACACATTGTAAATAATGTTGCAAAACTTTACTTTGCAGAATGTTGATTGGATTAAGTATTGAGCCTTGTCTGGTTTTCTTGTATATCAGGGCAAATGTTGCGATGTTCGTTTCCTTTGAGAAACACGGTTTGAATACAATGTATTAGCCACTGTATTATTGGGTTAGGGAAATGTCTGTCATGTATGGGGTTAATCGATATCTGTAATTGGATTGTAAAGAGACCACCCCCATGTGGTTCGGCCCCTCGAGGTCCGGGGACCTATAAAAATCCACTGCCACAAGGTCCTGTGTCGATCTTCTGGGAGAGCACTTAGGACTGCGTGACCTTCTGGAGGGTCTCTGTTTGAGCAAGGCCAAGAGGGCTTAATCAGGCAGATACGAGGATCGAACCTGCGGTGGTTAGGTGCAGTGGTGGGAACTGTAATTTTGTTTTATCAAAATAAAGTTTAGATGCCCAAGTATTGACTCAGTGGTTTTTGACTGAAACTAGAATGTGGGGAAGCTTAGAACGAGCAATTTACATTGGGGGCTCATCCGGGATCTCAACGGACCCCCAAACACAAGTTTGCGATCAAGGGTGTTGAGCTGTTTCGATCGCGAGTGCAGAAATTGGGCCCATTGTGCAGTTTTCGCATTGAATTTTGGGCACTTCGTTAGTCGGAGCGGATCGATCATTCGCGGGATTGGGAAATTGTCCAATCGAGATCATTAGAACAGAGTCTAGCAAGCACAGGGAGGGGGGGGGGGGGTCGGTTAACACTCCTTTGGGTTTGGGGCCCATAAAACAGGGCGTGGAGTGGCCCAAAACATGGCCATAGTTGGCAGACTGCAGCTGCTTTAACGAGAGCTCGAAGCGCTTCATTGGGCGAGGGGTGGTCCAAGGTTCAGATTTGGTATCCAATTGGTGGGGTATTGGAATACAGGTCTGACCTAAGTATTGATCTATCGTTGCCGGGAGCGCTGATTGGAAAGGTGCGTTCTGAAAATTGGCATCGACGACTGCCAGCGTGAAGAGGCTAGGCACTGAACCGTCAGTGCCCAGCAGAGAGGGGTATCTGTGTGAACATATCAGAGTCCCTCCCTGGAGTGAAGGACAAGGAACCTCGTAAACACACCCCAGGGGTGGATAGAGTATAAATTGGCTGAGAATACTCTAGTCCATTCGAGATTTTTTAATTGGGCAATTTAGTTTAATTAGCGAGCCCGCGTATGTGGAGTGGTGCGCACCAAAACTAGGAGTTCGAGAACGAGTCTAGATTTGCAGAATCAAATTTCCCAAAACAGAATTTCACATTGAAGTTCTGCCCATACGGTAGAATTCAAATTCTTGTAGATAGAACTTCGGAGTTTATGCATGTTCTTGATCGATTCCGATTAGCAGCTGATCAACAGTGAATAGTAACCCTCTGATCGATTGTTGATTAGTGCCTGATAGCAAAGAGTACCTGAGAGACAGGAACCTGGTTTACTTGGTGAAAAGTAATCTGAATGCAAAGGGTACCCCTAATTCTGTAGAACTTTGAGAGGAGGGATAGAGGTCCTCCTATAGAAGTCCAGCCTTAGCGTGAGGATAGTAACATTCGGGAGGAAAAGTAGTCATTTAAGGAGTAGTACCCCTCAGCAAAGAGTAACCTAGGAAGTGGAAAATCTTTGGTATCGGAGGAAGAGGTTCACTGATTGATAACAGCGTGACGCGGTGTTGAGATCAAGTGTATGTAAACTGTCTGCTAAATCATTTTTGTAAATTGTAAAAATCTAGCTTTTTGTATTGTTATCAGATCCGAATTGTGTAAATATTTTGTTTATGTAAATAAATGTAGAGTGTATTAAGATTTAGAAAGTTAAGATTTAGAGTGTGTTAGGTTCGCGGACTGCCGTTTGTATTGCTGCGTGTGTGAGTGTTTAACGAATTAAATACTCGAAGTAAAAGTGTGTTTGAATTAAATATTTGTAATTGTTTTGATCATAGTATTGTGAGAATCTGATTCATGGTTCAATCAGGATTTGTACTCTTTTGATCGCTGCGTCAGGGAAGGAGTCGTTCCGTTGACCGATTGCGCCATGAGGAGGATTTATTAGAGTGTGATTTATTGGATTCTTGAGTTTATATTGGGGTGTGTTTGGGGTTTACTTGTAATCGGGGGAATACTTTCGTTTTTGATTATAGTTTTATTAGCGTGGTTCGGATTTGTCTGTCTGTGCGAACTTAAAGTGGATTGAGTGGGAGAGATTACTGCTTGGAAGAGACTGTGATTGAGAGTTGGAGTCTTGGGTTGAAAACCCGGAGATCGTTTGTTTGAAAGTTTAGAGTTGAATGAAGTGATTGTGATTTAACTGATAGGAAAGTTGGGAGAGCGATTGAATACGAGCAAGTGGTTTGAATAATTGAGAAGGAGCGATTGAGTGAGTGATTGAGTAATGGTTGGAAGGGAACAATTGTGCAAGTAGGTGCGGATCTGTGAGACGATTAGCCATTGTGTGGGAGAGACTCCATTGACCTTGGAGTCTGAAAGGAAGGAGTGAGTTTTAATAGGTGTTAGTGTCTGGAAATTTTAATTTGTATTGTGACTATTGTTCAGAAAATGGGGAATGTCTCAGAGAAGGACCAATCAAATAGACTAGGAAGCCCGATAAGGATAATTGGCGAGAAGCTTCCACATGAAGCAGACAGATTAAGAGGATTATCTGGAGAATTAAATGCAGTTTTGAGAAGCGAACTTTAGTCGCTGGGTGGACTAAAATCTGTAATAGGAATAAGCTACATGGAAATGATTGTCAAACGATATGGAAATAGTGAAGAAGGGAATGAGCTAATTGGAATATGGAGAATGTTCTTCACTAGAAGGAAAATGAATAAAGAGATCGTTTTGCTGTCCACTCTAAGAATGGCGGCATGTAAATTAGGGATTAGAGGTGAACACGAGAGAACTGGTCCTTCTCGGGACATTCCAGGACAGGGACAGGAAGATAGTGGAAGCCAACAGCAGGAGCAGGAGCAGGAGAGAATACCATCTTCTAAAAGGGAAACTACTGAGATGGCTCTTAAAGAGGAGGTGCCGACTGAAATTAAACTTATTAAAATTGATAAGCAGTATCTGTAGACCTCGAAGGGAGAGAGTCTCACAATATGCCAGGGCGATAGAATTTTTCGGAATGGAGCCACAGCAGTCCTCACAGCATTCTCATGTTCCCAGTTCGGAGACACCATGTGTAGCTTGCGAGCAGGGCACACGGGAGGAGTCAGCGTTAGCTTCGGCTCCTCCACTAAATTCAAATCTGAAGTGGAAAAATTGGGGAAGGATCCTCTAGCTCCTATGATTGTTCCACCAGTGGAGGATCAAGGAGCTAGAAGGAAGGTTCCGCCAAAATGGAAACCAAAATTAATTAGAAACTCCATTAGTGGGAAAGTGAAGGAATCCTTCCTGAAGTACAGAAACAGAACAAATAGCTTTTCTGAGGGTGAGATAGCAGGAGGATATGGAGGGATTGATCCGGACATTGATAATATTATTATGTTGGAGCAATTCGCTGACGATGGGGATATAGAACGGATTCCCTGTAGGCAGTTCGTTTGGAGAACGTTGCCTACTCCACCTTTGGTATTAAGTCCCGCAGTAGGTGTAAATGTCCCCCTGGCCACAGACGTTCAGACTTTAATGCAGACTGGTCCAACGGCAGCTCAGAGACCTATATTAAAAATTCAAAAAAGGGAAATAACTACGGAGGAAGACAAGGAGGAGGAAGATCTCAAAGCTTGGATAGATCTACCATTCTGAGAGCTGACCTTTCTTCGGTTTGGCTGGAGAGGTTATAGAGTGGTCCGACCAGATCAGTGCTACAACTGTGGGGGATTGGGACAGTCGGTCGTGTCCTGTGAGGGAGTACTACCGAGAAGGAAGGGGGCAAAGAAGAGGGCCATGGGGATCCCGAGAGGTTTCCGGGACACTTGGGACCCCAAGGGTTGAGGACGAGGACACTGGCAAGGAGATCAGGGGGCGGGGACATTTTGGCAATCAAACCCATTTCGTTAGCCCTAAGCTGCCAGTTAACATCTATTAAATCTGAAGGCGTCCTCACATGGCCCAAAACAGTAATAAAAACCGGAAAGAACATCACCCCTTTCCAAATCCTAGGAGGAAACACAAATAATCTAATTATCGAGAGCCCCCACTGAAAGAATACAAAGGAGAAACATGGTGTGAGAAAGAATGGGAACTAAGGAGAATTGATCACGAACATTGCACTAGGGAGAGAAGAAGCAACCTTATTGTGCAGGAGGTACGGAGTGGGGAAAGGAGCTATTATACTAACTTGTTACTGAGTTTGTGCCTTCAGGACAGTATAATCGACAACATACTATCTGGGGAGTGAGGTAAAGAATATAAAGAATGGGCAGAAGACTGCAAAGGTAATGTAGCTCCCCAGAAACAGGAATCAACAAGCAGGAGGAAACAATACTGTCCAGTCCCTTTAGGACAAATCTGGGAAGGCCAACTGATAGAGAAGCTGCTCCTCAGTATCCCTACTCCCTTGAAACTGACATCAGGAAAGAAGTAGAAGAGACCTACCCTAGTGCCCAACTTTAACATCATCTAGCTTTTGAAGCCAGGAAAGGAAGGAAAGTAAAGGACACTATCTAATCATCACTAAAGAAAAAGCACCGACAACCTATGACGACTTTTGGGACAAGCTCCATTTTAAAGGACTGAATTTGAATAAAAGACATTCCTCTGTGGTTTGGGGTAAAACACCTATTTTGCATCTAAATTATGATTATTAGAAATAAATTTATAAAATTTTGGATTCGGTCTCGAAATTGAATGGTAATGAATTGGAGGAACTTTAAATTTTCAGATTTGGAAATCCTCTTGTGAGATTTGGCTTAGGGATTATTGGAGTTTGATTATGAATTGGTATTGTTATTGTCTCAACCCCAGACAGGCAGCCAAAGATGGGAAGGATTATCCACAGGACATCAGGAAAGATGGAACTTGGGAAGATCTGGTAGTATGGAAATTATTTAGGGAATATGAGAGTTGGAATTGGATCAAAAGAGGAACTGTGAGCAGCTGGACTAGGAAATCACTCAGTAGTTAAGAAACTAGTAGAAGCGAGAACCACTAGACTGAGAGCTGAACCAACATAGTAAGGACTGTAATTCCTATTTCGAAGTACTGGAGGAGAAATCTAGTGAATTATAAAGAGAAACTTGAATGGGTGTGGAGATATCAGAATCAATCTATTTAACCAATGGATCTAAATTGTTTAACCCTTGATGGTAAAGCTGCTTCTATTATCAAGGTGAAAAGGAATTGTCCCTGGAATTGGCATTCTTAATTGGCTTTATAATAAAATTGACAATGTATGGAAATTGATTGTTTAAATTTGAACAGCTGGGAATTCCACAGAAATTGGAATGAAATTGTGTTATCAGCCACAATGCTGTGGAATGAGAAGAGTAAGATGGACACTGAAATTTAAAATAGTAAATTGAAGGATGACTTTGAATTTGGTTGAATTGGAACATTTATCATGGTTTGCTTTAACAAAGAGTCACGCCTGTAGGGAAATCTGGACTGAGCCCAGCTGAAATTTATATGAGAAACCATCATCAGATACATATTATAACATCGTGTGAATATGGAGAGGGCTGATTATTGTTGATCCTAGGATAGTAAAGAGTATATTATAGAGCAGAATAGAAATAGGAATTACAGTGAATGTGCATGAATGGTAACTTGCTTTGCCCCAAGTTTTTCAGAAATTATAGGTTATAGGTTTGACTATGGAAATGGATGGAAGAATGGGCAACAACACGGATGGAGTAAATTCGCACCCACGAAAACACGGGAGGTGAAGACTCAACAGATGGAAATTGTGAAGCTAAGCTCACGAAAACTCGGGAAGCTTGACAAGATTCTGGGAAGAAACATCATCATCTTGTGTTGCTGATAGATGGAAAATGTAATGGACACACATATGTACATCTGGTTAGCTGATTATTTGACTATATGATTAACCTATATGGTTAACCGATAAGTGGCGGCGTTGTTAACAGCTGCGGCTCGCCTGCAGTCCGTCTGTCTTTACTTTTTTCTGTTTTTTTTTTTTGTCTTGTTTTGGTTAAGTTTTAGTTTGTTGGGTTGTGTTAGAGGGGGTGAAACATGTTCTCTGTCTCTTCCTTCGGGGGAATGCGACTTTTTCGTGTCGTATCCCCCTTCTCTGTCTCCGTCTGCGCTGAGGCCTAATGGCGGAGCTGGCGGCCTCCAACCTGCGACCGACACCGAGGCTCCAGAGGCAGAGCCAGCCAGGACTTACCAACGAGAAGCTGGCCGTCTTCGGGGCTAAGGCAGCGGTGGCCCGACTTGCTGGTGCAGCGTTCTGGCTTTCGGCGGCGGCCTGGAGCTGATGCAGCGGGGCTCAGAGCTGAGACTGCGGGACCCGGAGCTGGTGCAGCGGCCTGGAGCTGGGGCGGCTGCCCGGAGCTGGGGCGGCGGCCCGGAGCGGAGACTGCGGGACCCGGAGCGGAGACTGCGGGACCTGGAGCGGCGACGGCGGGACCCAGAGCTGGGGCGGCGGCCCGGAGCGGAGACTGCGGGACCCGGAGCTGGGGCGGCGGCCCGGAGCGGAGACTGCGGGACCCGGAGCTGGGGCGGCTGCCCGGAGCTGATGCTGTGGCAGGCCGTCTCGGAGCGGAGACGGCATTCCAGCTTTCGGCGGCGGCGACATCACCACGGAGGTCCGCTGGACTGGAGAGCGGCATCTTCGGCCTGGATCGATCGCCTCAGCGCAGAGGGAGAACAAGGAGGGAAGAGACGGAGACTAAGACTTTGCCTCCATCACAGTGAGGATGTGCTTGGTGAACTCACTGTGGTGGATGTTTAATTTGTGCTTATTGTATGTTTTGTTATTATTGATTCTGTGTATGACTGCAGGCAACATAATTTCGTTCAGACAGAAAGGTCTGAATGACAATAAAGGATCTATCTATCTATCTATCTATCTATCTATCTATCTATCTATCTATCTATCTATCTATCTATCTATCTATCTATCTATCTATTTATCTATCTATCTATCTATCTATCTATAATAATAATAATAATAATACATTTTATTTAATGGGCGCCTTTCAAACATCTCAAGGACACCTTACATAGTATATCGGAATAACATATAATCGGAATATAACAATAAAGACATCACAGAGACACAAATTAAAAACAGGATTCAATCCAAAAACAGAAAATCAAAAACACAGTGTGAAGAGGGAGCAGCGGCAGCCAAAGCGCGCCAGCGTCCACTCTCTCTTCACGGCAGCCAGCTATCTATCTATCTATCTATCTATCTATCTATCTATCTATCTATCTATCTATCTATCTATCTATCTATCTATCTATCTATCTATCTATCTATCTATCTATCTATCTATCTATCTATCTATCTATCTATCTATCATAAATGATGGGTTATCATATATGATAAAAAGGAAGGAATGTTAATCCTGGTCAAATTGGAGAGGCTAGGACCCTAAAATTGAGTAAAGGCTTCAGGGCTGCTAGGCCATTTGGTCAATTTAAAAGTGCTTTCTGTAGAAATGGGACAAGCTGCAGAATGGTGCCAGTTTGTCTAGAGCCTAGATCAGACCTGCAGGAAGAGAATGGGGAAATCTGCAGACCCTGACAATTAGGTGCAAAATGCATAGAATGGATTGGATGAATGCAAACCAGACATACACATTGTAAATAATGTTGCAAAGCGTAACTTTGTTGGATGTTTATTGGATTAAGTATTGAGCCTTTTTTTTTGCATAACAGGACAAATGTTGCGATGTTCATTTCCTTTGAGAAACACTGTTTGAATACAATGTATTAGCCACTGTATTATTGGGTTAGGGAAATGTCTGTCATGTATGGGGTTAATCGATATCTGTAATTGGATTGTAAAGAGACCACCCCCATGTGGTTCGGCCCCTCGAGGTCCGGGGATCTATAAAAGTCCGCTGCCACAAGGTCCTGTGTCGATCTTCTGGGAGAGCGCTTAGGACTGCGTGACCTTCTGGAGTGTCTCTGTTTGAGCGAGGCCGAGAGGGCTTGATCAGGCAGATACGAGGATCGAACCCGTGGTGGTTAGATACAGTAGTGGGATCTGCAATTGTGTTTTGTCAAAATAATGGTTTAGATGCGCAAGTGCTTGACTCAGTGATTTGTGACTGAAACTAGACTGTAGACTGAAACGCAGCCATGTTGTAAACAGGAGTCATACACACGATGTGATCCAAAGTCATCTTAAATCAGCATAGAGGCTTTTACAGCATAGAGGATGGTTAGTTGTCAGAACATCCTGACTGCTGCTCGAACTGAGCAGTGCCGGAAGCAAGTGTTAGTATAAACGTTACAGTGGGGTGGTGTTAGTGATGGTAACTTATATGTGATTGGTTGACATGCATAACCAATCTACAGGGGGGGGAAGCTTAGAATGAGCAAAATATATATATATATATATAGTCTTTTATATATATATATATATATATATATATATATATATATATATATGTGTGTGTGTGTGTGTGTGTGTGTGTATATATATATATATATATATATATATATATATATATATAGTTCAATATAAAAAATGTTCAATATATATATATATTTTAAACTTTTTTTGATTATGTGTTTTACAGAGTACTACATATATGTTGAGCTGCTGCAAGTAAGAATTTCAGTTCCGTTTCGGGACAGACGGCAAAAAAATGCTCTTGATATTCAATGGAATAATCAAAGATCAAAGCGATATTATTTGCAGAACGATTTAAATAAATTTGCAGAGGCAGGTGGTATACGATCTTCAAAAAAAAGTAGAAAGGGGTTTAAATTGGGGCAACAGTTCTTGTAACAATGACAATGACCAAGCTCTGGAGTTCTTGGATAAGAATGAAGTGGAATTCATGAAACAATATTCAGTGGCATTGAATAAAGGAAATCAGATGTTAAGACGTATGAAAGAAGTCAGTATTGAGCCAAAATAGTGAGGTAATCCCACCACTTAATAAATCATTGGTGTGACCAGACTGTAAGATATCATGCACCGTTTTAGTCACCACAGTATGAAAAGGATACAGCCACTATTGAAAAAACATAAGAGACCTTCGGTAATGTCATTAAAATGATGAAGGGGAACAAAATGATTTGATTGTGAGGCGGTGTCAGGTATATCGAGCTTGTTGAGATTGGAAAAGCGAAAATTGAGAAGTTAAAGTCATAAAGAACAGAAACAGGACATTCGGCCCAACTCACCCATGTCGACCAAGATGCCCCATCTAAGCTAGTCCCATTTGCCCATATTTAACCCATATCCCTCTAATCATTGCTATGCATTCACCTGTCCAAGTGTCTTTTAAATGCTGTTATAGTACCTGCCTCAACTGCTTTCTTGGACAGCTTGTTCCACATACCCACCTCCCTCTCATTGAAAATGTTTCCCCTCAAGTTCCTATAAAATCTTGCCCCTCACACCTTAAAGTGATATAATTGGAGACACAAGGAACTGCCGGTACTGGAATCATGTTTAGAACAGCGGATCAGGCAACATCTCTGGAGAACATAGATGGGCAATGTTTTGGCCTGGGACCCTTCTTTGGACTGATATGATTGGGTTTTTTGGTCACGGTTTTAAAGGGACTGAATCTTAGATCTTTCTGTATCTTGCCCAGAACATTATCAGACAGCCAAAGATCACAGCCTCTCAAAATCGGATGTATGTATATATGTGTGGGAGATAAAATCAAAGTAATGAGGGAAAACATTATTTCAGTTAACAAGTGGTTGATTTATCAAATCAACTTCATTTGTCTATTATACTGATAATCAAATTGAAAGGTTGTTAATCTTGAAAGAGTGCGTTGATTTACAAGGATGTTGCCAGGACCTGAGGGCCTCAGCTATAGAGAGAGGCTGAGCAGGCTAGGATTTTATTCCTTGGAGTGCAGGAGTTTGAGGCAATAGACAATAGGTGCAGGAGTAGGCCATTCGGCCCTTCGAACCAGCACCGCCATTCAATGTGATCATGGCTGATCATCCCCAATCAGTACCCCGTTCCTGCCTTCTCCCCATATCCCCTGACTCCGCTATCTTTAAGAGCCCCATCTAGCTCTCTCTTGAAAGCATCCAGAGAACCGGCCTCCACCGCCCACTGAGCCTGAGAATTCCACAGACTCGATCGAATAGTTTGGAGTGAAAGTGATCATCTTTGGACAACTGCTGAATTGTCCTCTGGAGAAACTAGTGTATTAATTTCTAAGAGCGTTCTATGTTCTTAACATAACCACAGGAATTGCTTGGACTTATTTCTTGCACACGTTTGAATTCATTTTTGCATTTGGCACAGCAGGAAATCTAAACCATGGATCAAAATGATCTGAATAAACTATCACCTGGGCGTTCTCATTCACAGTTTTTTTCTTCTCAGTAATTGCAAAGTATATGTTGGCCAATTCTCGATGTGAAAACCTCATGCTGTTGCCAATTAGTTGGCTGTTTGAGATACAAGTTGATTATTGGATATAATAAAGGCAAAAGTTTGTCCTCTCAGGATACAGAGTAATGGGACGCAGCCAGATTCTTAACTGCAAACAGCAATCATTAATTTTAAGGTCATAAGTGATAGGAGCAGAATTAGGCCATTTGGCCCGTCAGGTCTACGCCACCACTCAATCATGGCTGGTCTATCTCTCCCTCCTAACCCCATTCTCCTGCCTTCTCCCCATAACCACTGACACCCATACCAATCAAGAATCTCACACCTTAAGCTGGAGGATGATAGAAGTTTGACAACCGGGATAACATAGAACTAGTGCGTGATCGCTGGTCAGTGCAGACTCGGTGGGCCGAAGGGCCAGTTTCCGTGTTGTATCTCTAATAGAGATTGGGATAAAACTGGGTCTCTGGCGCTGTGAGGCAGCAACATTATCAGCTTCTCAACTGTACATAAATATATATAAAATATAAATAAGGAAAAATGCATTGTAGTTTGCTACAGCGATACAAGGATTGTGTCTTTGCATAGTTTAGTTTAGTTTGCATTTGTCACATTTACCAAGGTACAGTGAAAAGCTTTTGTTGCGTGCTAACCAATCAGCTGAAAGACAAAACATGATTACAATCGAGCCATTCACAGTGTACAGGATAATGGCCATAACATGAACAACATTTAGTGCAAGATAAAGCCAGTGAAGTCCGATCAAAGATAGTCCAAGGGTCTCCAATGAGGTAGATGGTAGTTCAGGACTGCTCTCTGCGTGTGGTAGGATGTTGAGGGGTAATGCCAAGAAAAATCCATTCTACATTTAGCCAAGCGTTTAAACTCTGGAGCAAGCCGTGGAGACTTCAAGCTGTTTCTCTTTGGCCTGGGTGGTGGCTTTTATTCATTGTTTGATTCTATCCAAGGAATGGGTTTTCAGAGATTTTCAGTGTCACATTTATCAAATCAAAGAATGTAAAATGAAGTAACTACTGGGCATTGGAGTGAGACAGTTATTGTCTCATAACAATGAATTAGTAATAGTTAAAATAAAGGATCATATTGTTTTCAGGATTAAGGGCAGCTTTGTCTCAAATGTTTGTTTCTCTACAACATGATAGCCTTGCTGTCTGCGCTAAAGATTGTGACGATTTGCTTAACTACACAATTCAAAGTAAAGCCAAGTGCAGCTTCTGTATTTATCATTCTGAGGTTCAGACTTTATTTCAAATATTAATTGATTGCAAATGTTGTCTGCAGTGATTTTTAACTCAGCAGCAACTGCTTCTACATGAAGCATTTCATTGTATTTCCAACACTAGTCTTCAGATTAGTTTTGTTGTTGGTTTAATAAACAGACTCGACAGTTTTCTGCATATGTAATTATTGGCTTTGAGGTTATGTTGCCAGGCGTCACATTCCGCAGATCGCGATAGAAAGAGCTAGATATTGAGCCTGAGAAAGATGGATAAACAATCCCTGTCATGGTGGGTGAAGTCGAAACGAGGTTTCCTTTGAGTTCCTTTAAGTCTCCATCTACACTTAGAAACATAGAAACATAGAAAATAGGTGCAGGAGTAGGCCATTCAGCCCTTCGAGCCTGCACCGCCATTCAATATGATCATGGCTGATCATCCAACTCAGTATCCTGTACCTGCCTTCTCTCCATACCCCTTGATCCCTTTAGCCACAAGGGCCACATCTAACTCCCTCTTAAATATAGCCAATGAACTGGCCTCAACTACCTTCTGTGGCAGAGAATTCCACAGATTCACCACTCTCTGTGTAAAAAATGATTTTCTCATCTCGGTCCTAAAAGACTTCCCCCTTATCCTTAAACTGTGACCCCTTGTTCTGGACTTCCCCAACATCGGGAATAATCTTCCTGCATCTAGCCTGTCCAACCCCTTAAGAATTTTGTAAGTATCTATAAGATCTCCCCTCAATCTTCTAAATTCTAGCGAGTACAAACCGAGTCTATCCAGTCTTCACGCTGCCTCTTCTCCCCTCTCCCATCAGACAAGAAAAACGCCCACCTCCAGACTCATTGACAGTGTCTTCCCAGCTGTCATCAGGCAACCCGAGGGATAACTTTTTTACACAAAGGGTGGTGAGTGTATGGAACAACCTGCTGGAGGAGGTAGTTGAGGCTGGTACTATCGCAACGTTTCAGAAACATTTAGACAGGTGCATGGATAGGGTAGGTTTAGAGGGATGTGGGCCAAAGGAGGGCAGGTGGGACTAGTGTAGATGGGGCATGCTGGTCGGTGTGGGCAAGTTGGGCTGAAGGGCTGGTTTCCATGCTCTTTGACTCTATGACTCTAACTGAACCATCCTATCATCAACTAGTGTGTGGTCCTGACCGCCCATCTACCTCATTGCAGACCTTCAAACTATCTTTAATCAGAATGACTGGACTTTATCTTGCACTAAATGTTATTCCCTTTATCCTGTATCAGTACACTGTGGATGGCTTGATTGTAATCATGTATGTGTAGGAAAGAACTGCAGCTGCTCAGAGTCTGAAGAAGAGTCTCGACCCGAAACATCACCCATTCCTTCTCTACAGAGATGCTGCCTGTCCCCCGCTGAAATACTCCAGTATTTTGTGTCTATCTTGTAATCAAGTATAGCTTTTCACTGACTGGATAGATGCAACTAAAACACTTTTCACTGTACCTGGGTTCACATGACAATAATTAATACCCGGGGGGGGGGGGCCGCCGTCCGGTTAGATATGGCTGCCCTGCCTGCAGCTGTCCGGCCTTTCACTCCCTTTTTTTATTTTTTAGTATGTTAAAAAGTGTTTGGAGGTCTATTCTTTTTATGTGTGGGGGTGGGGAAACTGCTTTTCCTAGTTCCTACCCAGTCGGGGGGCGGCTTTCCTCCGAGCAGCAACTTCGATCCGTCCTCGCGGCCTAACTTCAGGGTCTGGAGCGGCGTTTCCTGACGGGACCGGCCAAAACCATGGCTTCGGCGGCGGCACAGCGCTGGAGCGCTATCGCGGAGCGGATTGGGCGATGCCTTGCCCGGGTCGTCGCGCTGGAGCTCCGGTGAGCTGAGACTGCTGATGAACATCGCGGAGCTGCAGGACTGTGGTGCGGCCTGCCGCGGGCGGCGGTGCTGACCTTAAACATTGCGGAGCCTGGAATCTCTCGCCGGGATCGCCAGTGGTAGAGCTCCGTCCCGCGCGGCCTGTCGGCTTCGGAAGCCGTTGTTGCCGGTAAGGATGCGGCCGTTCCAGGCATCCCAAGCCACTGAGAGGGTTCTCCCGATGCCAGAGCACCATCACCCGGCGAGAAGGGCCTGAAACATCGGGACCCGTAGCGGCGACTGCGGAGGCCTCAATAGGCCCAACTATGGGTGGACAAGGGGACGGGGACTGGACTTTGTGCCTTCCCTCACAGTGGGAACCATTGTGGAGCGATGTTTTTATGTTTTATGTTAAATTTCTTCATAATGTTATGTTGTATTCTTATTAAGGTGCTGCAATGGCAATTGAATTTCACTACACCAATTGGTGTCTGTGCGAACAAATGAACCTTATGACCTTATGAACCTTATAATTAAGTTAAACTAAGCCTTGTACACATACAAATGAAGCCTCCAAAACCAATTTAAAGACCCCTCACCAACAAGTGGTTTGCTCTTGAAGAGTGAACCACTCTGAGCTTCATACAGTAACACCAGTTCCACCGAATACCGAGAGCTAACGGAATAGCTTCATACTCCCGTGAAGGCCAACTCCAAGTACTCCTGCTAACCCATCTATCTACCTCTTCCTGCTATCTTTGACACCAGGCCATGCTCTGACCACCCCACCATCAAAGGGATCTACAAGAGTTGCTGCCTCAAAAATGCAGCCAGCATCTTCAGACACCCACACCACCATGGGCACACTCTCATTTCACTCCTGCCATCGGGAAGAAGGTAAAGGAGCTTGAAAACTGTAACGTGCAGGTTCAGGAGCAGCCTCTTCCTCCAACTTGCCCACACCAACCAACGCCATCTACAATAGTCCCACCTGCCCGCTTTTGGCTCCAAACTACATAGACTTCTGGACAGCAAGAATTTCATTGTCCTATCTGGGACATATGGCAAGAAATTATTATTTCTTTTTTCATAGTAGTGCAAAGTAAAAATTATTTTTTACTTTGCACTACTATTGTCTTTCTTTTTGATATACTGAACTTTTTTGTTGTTTGTGATGTGTTTTACAGAGGGATGTGTTTACATATCTGTTGTGCTGCTGCAAGTAAGAATTTCATTGTTCCGTTTTGAGACATTTGACAACACAACACTGTTGACTCTCTTGGCTTGCTGAACCACTGCATCTTGCGGGCTTCCAGGTCCATTTACTTGCTGGCAAAATGATGTTATAAAAGGCCCGGTTTGTTCTCGGTCATCTTCAGTCCATGTTGGGGCTACAATGTGTTTATGATCTTGAGTGAATATTGGGGCAATCCAGATATGATTGATTTTTTTCACATGGTCTTTACATTGTGGCCCTTGAGCTCCCAGAACAGAGCACGCCTAAACTCCTGTTTAAGAAGGAACTGCAGATGCTGTAAAATCAAAGGTAGACAAAAATGCTGGAGAAACTCAGCGGGTGAGGGAGTATCTATGGAGCGAAGGAAATAGGTAACGTTTTGGGCTGAAACCCTTCTTCAGACGAGCCTAAACTCCTAATGTTCAATTCGACAACATTTTCAGAATGCTCACCAATATGTGACTGGACATGGAGTCCATCCTCTTTTGGTGCAGGAAACAAGAGAAAGGAGACACAAACACAAATTGCTGGAGTAACTCAGTGGGTCAGGCAGCATCTCTGGAGAAAAGGACCAGGGGATGTTTTGGGTCGGAACCCTGGCTGGAAGCAAGTCTGAAGAAGGCTTCCGACCACAAAAGTCACCTGTTCCTTTTCTCCAGAGATGCTGCCTGACCCGGTGAATTGCTCCAGCACTTTGTATCTATCTTCAGTATAAACCAGCATCTGCAGTTCCGTCTTGGTGGATCGAAGGACCATTTTCCATGCTGTATCACCAAACTAAACTAAACGAACTGTTAATTTGGATTCTTATTCGTTGGCGAGTTCAATAGATATTGTTTGAGAACATACTCGCAAAAATGCCATTATCTCTTTTTGTAATTAGGATGTATCAAGTAATATGACAAAGAATGGGCGTTAAACACATTGTGCCGTTTTGGAAGATTGCAGAAATATACCTGATATTGTATAATTTGATACTATGCATTATTCCCTGTTCTTTAAATGGGGAGCCTTATACATGCATCCCAATGTATGGATCCCAATTCCAACAGGGAATACCTGGAAGTCTGTAACAAATATAGAATCTATTCATTTTGGGAGCAAATGCCTTCAGATCACTTCAGCCCTGAAATGCAGCCTTGATTCTTTGATTCACTTATTATTTATGACCAGTGCTGGTCATTTTATCTTGCGTGTACTCTAGCTAGATTTAAGCTCTGCCACAGCTAAACATCTTTTTTTAGTTTAGTTTAGAGATACAGTATGTAAACAGGACCTTCAGCCCATCGAGTCCACACTGGTCATTGATCTCATCATAAATTGCTCTGGTCTATTGCCAGACTGCAGCTGGGAGATGAAAGGTTCTTGGACAAGCTTCTTCGGGCAGTGGTGCCGTGGTGGAGTTGCTGCCTTACAGTTTAGCTGCACTAAATCTTGTTTAATCATTATCTTAAACTAGATTTAAGGTAATGATCAAAAGGCACATTCTCCTGATGCCCAAACATTGGGTGGCAGAGAGGTGCAGTTGGTTGAAGCGCTTCTGTCACAGTGCTGCATCACACGTGATTCTCCACCGGGTGCTCCGCTTTCCTCCCACGTCCCAAAGACGTGCGGGTTTGTAGGTCAATTAGCCTCTGTAAATTGCCCCTGGTGTGCAGGGAATGGATGCCAAAGTTGGATAACTTAAAGCTAGTGTGAACGGGTGATCGATGGTTGGCATGGACTCGGTCTGATTCCGTGCTGTATCTTTAAACTAAACTAAGCATTGGGAGCTCATGAGCTATTCACAGAGGAAAGAGTCTTTGGCCTGATGTGTTCCGGGTTCCGGTGACCCCTGCCTCCCCCCCCCCCCCCCCCCACACACACCATATGTCAGTGTACCACCCAGAGTAATATACGTCAACCCACATACACTCCTGGTAGCAGTGACAACACCTGCAAAAAGACAACTTCAGCATAAATGTGAATTGTGAAATGCTGTTGCTAATTGTGAGAGCCATTTTGGATTTGATCCATCAAGTAATCTGGGAACACAAACAATGTAAACCCCAAAGTAATATTATAGCTGGAGAGAGAAAATGATACATGTGGTAAAAGGAAAGATATTGTAATTTCTGTTTAGCTTTGCTTAATAATCATGGGTGCAGCATTATTTCACCAGCTGTGTGATCGTGTACGTGGGAATTTCAAATTATTGTTGTTGGTTCATAACCAAATGGTGATAACCTCAACTTCAACTTTAATGAGTTTAAAGTTGACACACGAGACTATTATCACAGATGATTCTCAAGCAACTTTGGGGCGGCACAGTGGCGCAGCGGTAGAGTTGCTGCCTTGCTGTGGCAGAGACCCGAGTGTAATCCTGACAATGGGTGCTGCCTGTATGGCGTTTGTACGTTCTCCCTGTGACTGCTTGGGTTCTCTCTGGCTGCTCTGGTTTCCTCCCACACTCAATACACGTATAGGTTTGCAGGTTAATTGACTTCGGTAAAATTGTCCCTAGTGTGTGGGATAGTGTGAGTGTATGGGCTAATCGCTGGCCAGAGCGGACTCGGTGGGCCGAAGGGCCTGTTTCCGCGCTGTATCTCTAAAGTCTAAACTGTATGTGCAGACTTGAGGAGATATGATGCTTTTCATCTTATTACAACATTTAATGGGTTTTGTTTGACATTGCTTTACTTTATACATGATGAACATTAAATTGAATGCATTATATGAACCAATCAGACATTTATGCATCACTGCATCAAGGTTTTTATGACTCCACAATTAAAATCAAAATATTAGATTACTGTTGCCAGATGGTTCTATCATTCATATGATGTACAACAGTCTCACTATTAATATATTTCTCTTAAACATTGAGCACATAAATAACTGGTAATAATTATTAATCTGAAGCTGATTCACAGAGTGCGGTAGTAACCATTCTGTTCTCACTTGCTTTTCAGCATGTTTGTTCCGATACAATGGACTATCATTTGTCTACCTCATCTTTCTCCTCCTTATTCCACTCTTCTCGGAACCTACGAAGAAGACAATGCAAGGTAAGACACATTGTATGGAGTAGCCTCACCTCGTGACCAGCAGGTGCAAGCAAAGCTGGCCGACATACTTCCTTCTGTTCAGCTTCATTGGAAAACCATGAAATTAAATCTGTGCCTTTGGTACACTTGTGTGGCAGCAGGAAGACCAAGGAACAAGTACGTGAAGGATGGATTTATTGCATTTTCAATAGCTGGTAATTTTATGCCAGGTCTTGCCTCTCTGGTGCAGTGTTTTGATCTTTGCTCTTAACTGCTGGCTCAGCGGTAACGTAGCTGCCTTACAGCGCCAGAGACCCGTGTTCGATCCTGACTACTGGTGATATCTGTACGGAGTTTGTGTGTTCTCCCTATGACCGCATGGATATTACCGGATGCTTCAGTTTCCTCCCACACTCCAAAGACGTACAAGTTTGCAGGTTAATTGGGTTCGGTAAAATTGTTAATTTGTTCCTAGTGTGTGTGTAGGATAATGTTGGCGTGTGAGGATCGCTGGTTGGCGTGGGCTCGGTAGGTCGAATGGTCAGTTTCCGCGCAGTATCTCCAAACTGAACTAAACTATTGGAGAAAGGTTTTCCATGCTAATGAAAAGTTTCAACAACAAAATAGAAATCTGCAAAACTTTTCTATTGCTTCACTGTTGAATGTTAGTGGTTTCATTCATTCAACCACCATAGCCGAATAAGCTTCAGTTAATTATTTTAGATAGGCACATGTATAGGCAGGGAATGGAAGGATACAGATCATGTATAGGCACAGGAGATTGGTTTAAATTGGCATCATGTCTGACGAGGGCCCTGTCGTGTGGATGAATGATACTTTATTATTACATGACATGTCACAATGAAATTGTTTTTTTTGCATTCCATACACAAGGTATGCAAAGAGTCGCCACATATAGTCGCTGTTCTATATGTTCTAACTGTTCTATGTTTTATGCTGTACAATGTTAAATGGATGATGCCTCCAAAACCCTCAGGTAATGAATTAGACAATTGAAAATAGACAATAGGTGCAGGAGTAGGCCATTTGGCCCTTCGAGCCAGCACCGCCATTCAATGTGATCATGGCTGATCATCCCCAATCAGTACCCCTTTCCTGCCTTCTCCCCATATCCCCTGACTCCGCTATTTTTAAGAGCCCTATCTAGCTCTCTCTTGAAAGCATCCAGAGAACCTGCCTCCACCGCCCTCTGAGGCAGAGAATTCCACAGACTCACCACTCTCTGTGAGAAAAAGTGTTTCCTCGTCTCCGTTCTAAATAGCTTACTCTTTATTCTTAAACTGTGGCCCCTGGTTCTGGACTCCCCCCAACATCGGGAACATGTTTCCTGCCTCTAGTGTGTCCAAGCCCTTAACAATCATACGTTTCAATGAGATATCCTCTCATCCTTCTAAACTCCTGAGTGTACAAGCCCAGCTGCTCCATTCTCTCAGCTTAGGCTTGATGGCAGCAGGTATTTTTTTTCCACACAGAATTTTATTTCAGTTTTATCTTCAGAGATACAGTGTGAAAACAGGTCCTTCCGCCCACCTAGTCCACGCTGACCAGCAATCACCCATACACTAGTTCTATCCTACGCACTAGGGACAGTTTACAGAAGCCAATTAACCTACAAACCTGCACATCTTTGGAGTGTGGGAAGAACTCGGAGCACCTGGAGAAAACCCATGTGGTCACAGGGAGAACGTGCAAACTCTGTATCGACAGCACCTGTAGTCATGATCATACCCGGGACGCTGGCGCTGTAAGGCAGCAACTCTACCGCTGCGCCACTGTACCACCCAATTTCTGGAACAACGACGAATGTGTAACAAATGCTGAACAGGTCTGGCCATATCCATGGAACATAGTTAACAGGATGCATGGTTGTGAAGTTGATAGAACCATTGCCTCACAGTGCCAGAGGACCTGGGTTCGATCCTGAACTCAGCGGAGTTTGCTCATTCTCCCTGTGACTCATTCTCACTCTGTTGTTCATTCTCTCCTCTGTTGCTCATTCTCTCCTCTGTTGCTCATTCTCTCCTCTGACCACTCCATTTTCCCCTTGCATCCCATAAATGTGTGAGTTACGATCTCGATTGATCACTGTAAATCACCCATAGGGAGTAGGTGAGTTGTAGAATCTTGGAGCGAGAGTTAATGAGAATGTGGGCAGAATATTTTAAAAATGATAGAATTTACATGCAGGCATAAAAGTCAATAATAACATAATAGATTATATTATAATGTAATAATAGTAGGATATTTTAATTCTAATAACATAGAAGTTACTCCTGGCACCATGTTCGGCACAGATATTGTGGGCCGAAAGGCCTTTTCCCGTGCTGTACTGTTCTATGTTCTATAGTCAGGAAAATAAATGGTGTATACACAATGGTCATAGAGTGATACATCACAGAAACATAGTTTACAGAGTACTATGCTGTTGTGCTGCTGCAAGTAAGAATGTCATTGTTCCATTTCGGGACATATGACAATAAAACAATCTTGGCTCTTGAAACAGGCTCTTCATACCAACATCCATACTGACCAAGATGCCTCATTCAAGTCCCAGCTGTCTGCATATGGCTTACATCCCGCTAAACCTTAGATTGAAACAAAGTGCTGGAGTAATACAGTGGGTCAGGCAGCATCTCTGGAGAAAATGGATGGGTAAAGTTTCAGGTCTTCAGACCCCAAACTTTTAAACTTATAAACCTTCCCATATATTTTCCCTCAAAACCTTTCCAATCCAGGCATCTGTCCAATTGTCTCTGGTCATCTAAAAATAATAGGTTCTTATTCCATTCACAACTCAAAGCTGCAGTTCCAAGCTTCACCTCATTGAGTTGCAAAGGTCTGATACGTAACACTGCTATTGCCTAATTCCCAGCGTTCAGTTCTTTAGCGATATTGTTTAATAGTTGGCAGATTATTTGCAAATCTATGGGATACCGTAAATGAGTGATACAGCACTCTCGAAAACCTAAAGCAATCCTGAGCTGAATCGCTCAGCTGTTTCTGTATCTTCATGGCTTCTTGCACTAATGAACTAAACTATGTGTGTGCACATGCGATTATTAATGTTCTCCAAGGATCTTGATAAATCAGTAGACTGTAAATCCCAAGAGAACGTGTGTTCAAAACAGTGCCATAAAGTGAAATACAATCTTACTACATTATAGGCAGCTTGTAAGAAATGTTCGATTGGTGACATGCCGATTTTGTGAGTTTCTTCTTGTATTTACATTTAGGCTTTAGACTTTAGACTTTAGCCCACTGAGTCCACACCGACCAGCGATCACCCCATACACTAGCGCTATCCTACACATTACAAACAATTTACAATTTTCAGAAGCCAATTAACCTACAAACCTGTATGGCTTTGGAGCGTGGAAGGAAACCAGAGCACCCGGAGAAACCCCACGTGCCACTGTGCCGCCCCAAATGTATATGTTACAGAACGTACCTACAGTGTGTACAGGAAGCTTGTGCAGTGTAAATACTTCATCAATTAAGACTAACTCGTGATATGGTTGCAAGGAAGGAGAGCAGTCTATTCCCCCCCATTCGAACATGTCTTTCATTAAAGGCACAGCCAGCTCTGCCAGTGTTAAAGCTAACTTGAAATGGTCAGACTGCTCAGCCTATTTGGCTGAGACAATAGTCTCAGTCATAGGCCTTTTGCCTCTGGTTCACATCCAAAGTTGGGAAAGGAAGTGAAAACATTCATTGACAGCTGTTTAGGATCTTAAGTGAACTCAGTTTTGGCAGTTGCTATCCACTTCTCACTTGACGTGAATCCACATCACAACACTGCTTAAATTCATCACCTACCACCGGGCTTGGTAACTGCTCGCTCTGTCGGGGAACACGGAGCTCGGAGTAATTGCCGATAAACACAGGGGGGACATGCTAAGAAGCGTTGTGCTTTAACAAGGGCTTCTGAATGAAAAGAACTTGATTGGGGAAGGCAGATTTGAGCTGGCTTCGAGCTCTAATTCAATTAGGTATCAAGACTCAGAAGGACTGGATAGAGTGGATGTGGAGAGGATGTTTCCACTAGTGGGAGAGTCTAGGACCAGAGGCCATAGACTCAGAATGAAAGGGCATACCTTTAGAAAGGAGATGAGGAGGAATTTCTTTAGTCAGAGGGTGGTGAATCTGTGGAATTCATTGCCACAGAAGGCTGTGGAGGACAAGTCCATGGATATTTTCTAGGTGTAGATTGACAGATTATTGTCAGATGTCAGGGGTTATGGGGAGAAGGGAGGAGAATGGGGTTGAGAGGAAACGATAGATCAGCCATGATTGAATGGCGGAGTAGACCTAATGGGCCGAATGAATTTGAGTCGGTGTTTTTATGAGATTGATCAGAAGGCTGTGCTATTGGGAAAAATAAGACTTTTCATGTGAAATTGACCACAGAATACTACTTGATAACACAGAACCTAGAAGAGTACAGCACAAAAACATAATGCCAAGACCAACTCTTATCTGCCTGCACATAGTCCACATCCCTCCATTCCCTGCATATCCGTTTAGGTGGACTCCTCACCTACTCTGGGAGTTGGGATTCCGATCAGTGAAATCCTCAAAGATTTAGCGACATTTAGTCATTACATTGTCAGCTTTACTGCAACATTTTAACACTGGCATCTGTTATTGATTTTAGTTGGTGGTTTTATGAAAACATGTTTTATGCATTTGGAGGTTACTTTTCTTCATATAGAACGCTAAAATGCCCCTTTCATCGCAAAGCCAACTGCACTTTATCCTGAAATATTAGCTTGGCTCCTCCAAGACCAGTTCTGTATTCCTGTTTTATTTATTCCCAGTTTTTCTAAATAAACCTGGAAGCCGGATTCAACAGCATGTCCAAGCACTTTGCAGAAATGAGTAACGATTTCAGCTGACTCAGGTGCTAAATAATTTAGTTTCTGAAACTCTTTAGCATGGAGGAGGCAGGGAAAAGCCAAGAGAGGGAGTGATGGTCATTATGGAAATCACATTGTCATAGGATGATACAGCATAGAAACAGGCCCTTCGGCCCAACATGCCCACACCGCCCAACATGTCCCATCTACACTCGTCCCACCTGCCTGCGTTTGGCCCATATCCCTCCAAACCTGTCCTATCCATGTACCTGTCTAAATGTTTCTAAAATGTTGAGATAGTTCCTGCTTCAACTACCTCTTCCGGCAGCTCGATCCATTCACTCACCATCCTTTGTGTGAAAACATTACTCCTCAGGTTCCTATTAAATTTTTCTCCCCTCACTTTAATCCTCTGTCCTCTGGTTCTCGATTCCCCTATTCTGGACACGAGACCCTGTGCGTGCACCCGATCTATTCCTCTCATGATATTATACACCATAATGTGGTATGATTAAATAAAACTAAGCATTAATTAATAACTAACATGAAACGACACATTAACTCTTCTGAATACCAAATAGATTTTGGGATTTTGCGTTTATTATCCATGAAGATTAATTTTCCTAAGTGCCTTTCTCACCAGCAATGGGACACTGGTATTATAGAGAAGACGCCAGCTTTCATTGGAAGCACATTCTGGCAATGGGGTATGACATACAGGATGGCACTATGGCACAGCGGTAGAGTCACTGCCTTACAGCGCCAGAGACCCAGGTTTGATCCTGACTACAGGTGCTGTCTGTACAGAGTTTGTACATTCTCCCTGTAACCGTGTGGGTTTTCTCCAGGTGCTCTGGTTTCCCTCTCACATTGCAAAGATGTGCAGGTGTGTAGGTTAATTGGTTTCTGTAAATTGTCCCTAGTGTGCAGGGTAGAACTAGTGTATGGGGTGATCGCTGGTCGGTGCGGACTGGGTGGGCCGAAGGGGCTCTTTCCTCGTTGTATCTCTAACTTAAAGTAAACTAAACACATCTGCAACAAGTTTAGTTTGGTTTTGTTTAGTTTATTATTGTCACGTTACCAAGATGCAATGGAAAGCTTTTGTGTTGCATGCCATTCAGTCAGCGTAAAGACTATAACATGATTACATAGGGGGCTTCACAAGATTATGGCCCAGTATAGTGAATAGATGATATTTTGTGCATCTAGGATGAATTTCTGCGTTTCGGGCTCTTATTAACTCCACAACCCATCCAACATGCTTATTTTCGTTTAGAGGTACAGCGAGGAAACAGGCCCTTTGGCCCTCCGAGTCCGCACTGACCAGAGATCCCTGCACACTAACACTATCCTACACACACCAGGGACATGTTTACAATTTTACTAAGACAATTAACCTACGAACCTGCACGTCTTTGGAGTGTGGGAGGAAACCGGAGCACCCAGAGAAAACCCATGCAGGTCCGTACAGAGAGCACACGTTTTCAGGATCGAACCTGGTCTCTGGCTCTGAATTGCAACAACTCTACCGCTGCGCCACCATGACACCATGTCCTGTCCACATGCAGTTTTCAGAGAGGCTGGATCATGTCCACTGTTGCTGCTGATGTAACTGCAGGTTCCTTCATTCTCTTCAGTTAGTGAGTTTAGTTTATTATCACGTGTACCAAGGTACAGTGAAAAACTTTTATTGCGTGCTAACCAGTCAGTGGAAAGACAATACATGATTGCAATCGATCCAAGTGAACAGATACATGATAAAGGGAATAATGTTTAGTGCAAGAAAAAGTCCAGTAAAGTCCGATTAAAGATAGTCCGAGGCTCTCCATTGAAGGTAGGTAGTAGCTCATGACCACTCTCTGGTTGTTGATAGGATGGTTCAGTTGCCAGATAACCGCTGGGAAGAAACGGCCCCTGAATCTGGAAGTGTGCGTTTTCACACATCTGTACCTTTTGCCCGATTGGACAAGGGAGAAGAGGGAGTGACTGGGGTGAGACCGGTCCTTGATTATGCGGGTGACGAGGCAGTGTGAAGTGTGGATGGAGTCAATGGAACTGTGGTTGGTGTGTGTGATGGTCTGCAATTTCATGTGGTCTTGGATGGAGCTGTTCTCAAACCAAGCAGTGATGCTTCCTGGTAAAATTCTTTCTACGGCGCATCTGTCGAAGTTGATGAGAGTTGTGATGTGAGAAAATAACGGGGGAGGCCATTCAGCCCAATGGGGATGGACAGACTGACTATCTCACTAGGTCTGGACCCGAAACTAATAAGAGATTAGTTTACAAACTTAAAGCACACGGCATTGGGGGTTCAGTATTGATGTGGATAGAGAACTGGCTGGCAAACAGGAAGCAAAGAGTAGGAGTAAACGGGTCCTTTTCACAATGGCAGGCAGTGACTAGTGGGGTACTGCAAGGCTCAGTGCTGGGACCCCAGCTATTTACAATATATATTAATGATCTGGATGAGGGAATTGAAGGCAATATCTCCAAGTTTGCGGATGACACTAAGCTGGGGGGCAGTGTTAGCTGTGAGGAGGATGCTAGGAGACTGCAAGGTGACTTGGATAGGCTGGGTGAGTGGGCAAATGTTTGGCAGATGCAGTATAATGTGGATAAATGTGAGGTTATCCATTTTGGTGGCAAAAACAGGAAAGCAGACTATTATCTAAATGGTGGCCGACTAGGAAAAGGGGAGATGCAGCGAGACCTGGGTGTCATGGTACACCAGTCATTGAAAGTGGGCATGCAGGTGCAGCAGGCAGTGAAGAAAGCGAATGGTATGTTAGCTTTCATAGCAAAAGGATTTGAGTATAGGAGCAGGGAGGTTCTACTGCAGTTGTACAGGGTCTTGGTGAGACCACACCTGGAGTATTGCGTACAGTTTTGGTCTCCAAATCTGAGGAAGGACATTATTGCCATAGAGGGAGTGCAGAGAAGGTTCACCAGACTGATTCCTGGGATGTCAGGACTGTCTTATGAAGAAAGACTGGATAGACTTGGTTTATACTCTCTAGAATTTAGGAGATTGAGAGGGGATCTTATAGAAACGTACAAAATTCTTAAGGGGTTGGACAGGCTAGATGCAGGAAGGTTGCTCCCGATGTTGGGGAAGTCCAGGACAAGGGGTCACAGCTTAAGGATAAGGGGAAAATCCTTTAAAACCGAGATGAGAAGAACTTTTTTCACACAGAGAGTGGTGAATCTCTGGAACTCCCTGCCACAGAGGGTAGTCGAGGCCAGTTCATTGGCTATATTTAAGAGGGAGTTAGATGTGGCCCTTGTGGCTAAGGGGATCAGAGGGTATGGAGAGAAGGCAGGTACGGGATACTGAGTTGGATGATCAGCCATGATCATATTGAATGGCGGTGTAGGCTCGAAGGGCCGAATGGCCTACTCCTGCACCTAATTTCTATGTTTCTAGGTTTCTATGAAACACTACCAATCTGTGTTCTCCAGAGATACTGCCTGACCCGCTGAGTTGCACAAGCACTTTGTGTCCTTTTGTGTAAACCAGCATCTGCAGTTCCTTGTTTCTACTTGTATGGGCCACATGTTTCCTTCTAACAATATGTAACCAGACATATATATTTTTAAATAGAAAGGAACTTCAGATGCTAGTTTATACAAAAGATAGACACAAAGTTAGCATGTTTGCTGATGATACAAAAGTGGATGGTTTTGCAGATAGTGAAGATGGTTGTGAAAAATTGCAGGTTGGTGGGACTAGTGTAGGTGGGACATGTTGGTCGGTGTGGGCAAGTGTAGCTGAAGGGCCTGTGCCCACGCTGTATGACTCTATGACTCTAAAATGATGGATTAACTCAGCGGGTCAAGCAGCATCTCTGGAGAACATTGATAGGTGATATTTCGGGGTTGAGACCATTCATCAGCTGGGGTGGGGGAGACAAACTGGAAGCATGAAAAGACCAGGACAATCAGGGCCAGATAATGACTTTTGCACACCATCCCTGGCCAACAATCAGCCTATCAGGCAACCTCCCTGCCTGAGATCACCTGTTGATGCCCTGATTCATTCTGGCCTTATCTTGCTTCCTACTTCCTGCTCACCTGCCCCCCCCACCCCCCCATCCTACAATCAGTCTGAAGAAGGGTCCCGACCAAAAACACCACCTATCCATGTTCTACAGTGATGCTGCCGCTGAGTTATTCCGGCATTTTGTGTCTATCTCTTTTTATACATATATTAAATCCAGTTTATAATACTTATATGTTCAGTTTAATGTCAAGCAGTAACAAGTCAATGATGGCTTCCTACTCGAAATGCAGTGAACTGCAGTTGGTGATTTTAGACCTTTGGCAACATAGTTTGCTTGAAATCTCATGATAAAAGTCTGCAATCCATACAGCATCTTATCATGAACACTAGAATATCACTGCTTCGCAAGATAAACATTTCTCAGCAAAGTATGCTGAAGTTTGTATTTCTTTCTTTCATCTTTCTAAACTTCCTCTACGTCTTTCCTCTTATCCCCTCTCCAGATTATAATAGGACATCTGTATCTACATTTATTGTTTACAAAATAATCGCACGCCTCTACATTTCAGGGAGGATTAAAACTCCTTATTGTGGAAATATGTTTCATAAATTTCTGAAAAATTATATTCTCGTGTTTGGAGAATTTTGAAATCTGTAATGAAAAGCTTATTTTACTTATTTATTTATTACTTGCCAAACCTTTGTATCGGTGCATGTTTTTTATACAGAGGGTGATAGGTGGCTAGAATGCATTGAAGAGACTTTTAGATAGGCACATGGATATGCAGGGGAATGGAGGGATATGGACCACATGTAGGCGGATGTGATTAGTTTATTTTGGCAGAATGTTCGGCACAGACATCGAGGGCCGAAAGTTCTGATCCTGCGCTGTACTTTTTTAATGTGTTCCATGCACTGCGAGGTGATTCATTCACCATCATGTCCTTGGGATGTGGGAGAGTCTTCCAGCACTCTGGGAGAGGAGCCTATGCAGTTACAGGGAGAACATGCAAAGTCCACACAGGCAGCGGCAGTGGGTCAGGATCGAACGTGGGTCACTGTAGCACTTCATAAGTTCATAAGTTATAGCAGCAAAATTAGGCCATTTGGCCCATCAAGTCTACTCTGCCATTCAATCATGGCTGATCTATCATTCCCTCTCAACCCGATTCTCCTGCCTTCTCCCCATAACCCCTGGCACCCAAACTAATCAGGAATCTGTCAATCTCCACCTAAAGCAAATATCTTTAGACTTAGCCTCCACAGGTGTCTGTAGCAATTAATTCCACAGATTCACCACCCTCTGGCAAAATAAATTCCTCCTCATCTCCTTCCTAAAGGCATGTCCTTTTATTCTGAGGCTATGGCCTCTGGTCCTAGACTTTCCCAATAATGGAAACATCCTAGACTCTCCCAATAATGGAAACATCCTCTCCACATCCACTCTATCCAGACCTTTCATAATTCGGTAAGTTTCAATGAGAACCCCCCTACCCCCCCGACCCCTTACCCTTCTAATCTCCAGCGAGCACAGGCCCAGTACCGTCAAATGCTCATCATATATTAACCCAATCATCCCTGTGATAATTCTCGTAAACCTCCTCTGGACCTTCTCCAACGCCAACATTTGTGACTGCACTCCTGTGCTACCCATCCCTCTGGCATAGTGCCAAGTTCTAATGGGCTAGATCAAAGTCTAGTGGGTCTTGGAAATATACTGAACCAAATAATTCTGTATGATCCATGGTTTGTTGACATTGCACGGCAACATTTCTTGTCTGAAATAAGTTATAGCTTTTGTTATTTCCAAACAACCTACTGGGCAGTCATCGACTTGGAATGTTGGGGTGTAAGGCAATTCCCCTTAGGACCTGCTAAAAGCGTTCCTGAATGACAGGGATTAATGTAGCACAGGAAAACCTTGTAGCGTAAGGCAAGGTATTGGGCCAAACCTCTTCTCTTCCCTGCTGGCAGATCTGAACATTTGTACGTGACTGTGTTGAATAAAATTCAATTAGAAAACTGTTTGTTTAGTTTAGTTTGGAGATACAGTGCAGAAACAGGCCCTTTGACTCACTGAGTCCGCACCGACCAGCGATCCCCGCACACATCCCCGCCCCACACACACTTGCAGCATGGTGGTTCAGCGGTCGAGTTGATGTTTTACAGCGCCAGAGAGCCGGGTTCATTCCTGGCAATGGGTGCTGTCTGTATGGAGTTTGTACGTTGTCCCGGTGTCCCGGTTTTCTCCAAGAACTTTGGTTTCCTCCTATACTCCAAAGTCGTACATGTTGGTAAGTTAATTGGCTTGGTATAAATGTAAAAAATTGTCCCCAGTGTAGGGTAGTGTTAATTTGTGGGGATCGCTGGTCGGTGCAGACTCGGTGGGCTAAAGGGCCTGTTTCCGCACTGTATCTCTAAACTAAACAAAATTAATACAATACAATACAATACAATTCAATTTATTGTCATTTGGACCCCTTGAGGTCCAAACGAAATGTCGTTTCTGCAGCCATACATTACAAACAAATAGACCCAAGACACAACATAATTTACATAAACATCCATCACATTGCTGTGATGGAAGGCCAAAAAAACTTCTCTCTCCACTGCACTCTCCCCCCCGATGTCAGAGTCAAAGTCAAAGCCCCCGGCGGGCGATGGCGAATTGTCCCGTGGCCATTAAAGCCACGCCGGGTGATGCAAGGTCGCACACCGGGTCTTGGTGTTAGAGCCCCCGGCGTGCGCTCGCAGTCCCGCGGCCATTCCAAGCCGCGCGGGGCGATGCTGTAAGGCCCCGCTCCAGGAGCTCTTCAACCCCGCAACTCGGGCGGGAGAAGTCGCCGTTGAGGAAGCCCCGAAAAGCGGTCTCCCCCCAGGGACCCGCGGGCTCCCGGTGCCGTCCGCCAAACCCGCAGTTGCAGCCACCGAATCTCCGGGGGTCGGGCCGCAGCAGCGTCCACCACAGCTCCACCCGCTCTGGACTCGGCCAGCTCCGCGACGGTGAGGTGAGTAGTCGGCACCACAGCCCCCGGTCTTCCTGTTGGAGGCCGCTCCTCATTGCAGCTCCAACGACAACGGAGACCCGACAAAGAAAAGGTCGGGTCTCCCGTGCAGGGAGAGATTTAAAAGTTACCCCCTCCCCCCCCACACCACCCCCACCCCCCCACACACAAACCCCAACAAAAATAACAAAAACTACATAAAAACATAAGACATAAAATAATAAAAATGCAGACGGACTGCAGAGGCCGCTGCTGACGAAAGTCGCGCCGCCCAACTTCAGGTCTCAGGTGTGTAGGATAAACTAACATTATCCTACACACACTATGGACAATTTATAATTATATCAAGCCAATTAACCTACAAACTTGGACGTCTTTGGAGTGTGTGAGGAAACTGGAGAACGCGGAGAAAACCCATGTAGGTCACAGAGAGAATGTACAGACAAGCACCCATAGTCAAGATCGAATCTGGGTCTCTGGCGCTGAAAGGCAGCAACACCACCGATGCACCACCATACCGCCCATCAAGTGATCAGTGTAAGCTAGCACTGAAAGCTAAATGAAAAGGGTGGACCTTAATAATAAGGCACTCACTCTCATATTAAACATTGGACGTGGGTGTAAGATTGCTTATATTTTCAGTGGATTTAAGACCTTTCAGTAAACAAAACAGATGTGCAAGAGAAGGCCAGCTTGTCTTCAAAGACTGATCCCCCCATGATGACAGGACCATTGTCCCATCTATGATCACTTTTCCCTCCCCGCTCCCTACACACACTTCCCCTGCCACAAAAGCCACCTGTAAAAGTTTAAATACTAAAAGAAAATTTCAAATGTAAATAAAGCTGACTGATGTAAATAAATTGGGCCTGTTTCCACTCTATATCGCAATAATCTAAAGTAACACATGGTAGGACCAAAGAACTGCAGATGTTGGTTAATACACAAAAGGGCACAAAGTGCTGGAGTAACTCAGCGGGTCAGGCAGCATCTCTGGAGAACATGGATAGGTGACATTCCCCTATCCATGTTCTCCAGAGATGCTGCCTGACCCGCTGAGCTACTCCAGAACTTTATGTCTTGCCTGTAACTCATAAATCATTAAGGAAATAATGAAGAGGCTGCAAAATGATGTTGCCGTTTGTCACCTGCATTTCTGGAGGACACGGGGGGGGGGCACGGTGGCACTGAGGTCGAGTTACAGCGCCAGAAACCCGGGTTCGTTCCTGACCATGGGTGCTTGTCTGTACAGAGTTTGTACCTTCTCCCTGTGACCACGTGGGTTTTCTCCAGGTGCTCCTGTTTCCTCCCACACGCCAAAGACATACAGGTTTGTAGCTTAATTGGCTGCAGTAAAGGTTGTAAATTAGCGTGTAGGATAGTGCTAGTGTAGTGGGTGATCGCTGGTCAGCGCGGACTCTGTGAGGCATGCTGTATCTCTAAACTAAACTAAAATGCTGGAGTAAGGGTCTGAAGAAGGGTCTCGGCTCGAAACGTCACAGATTACTTTTCTCCAGAGATGTCGCCTGACCTGCTGAGTTACTCCAGCACTGTGTCTATATCTACTTAATGTTCCTTTTACTTTTCCCTTCGTATCCGGAGTTCCACAACTTCCTTGATATCCGTCAGGTGTAACTTGACATTGGATCTACATACATAGGTACATAGATACATAGACAATAGATGCAGGAGTAGGCCATTCGGCCCTTCGAGCCAGCACCGCCATTCAAGTTCAAGTACTAGTTCACATTTATTGTCACATGCACCAATTGGTACAGTGAAATTTGAGTTACCATACAGCCATACGAATAAAAAAACCACAATACACAATTGAATTTAACATAAACATCCACCATGGCAGAATTAACGTTTCTCACTGTGATGGAAGGCAATAAAGTTCAGTCACCTTCCTCTTTGTTCACCCGTGATCGGGGCCTTTGAACCCTCCGCAGTCGCCGCTACGGACGGCCCGATGTACAGGCCCTCTCGCCGGGATGATCGAAACTCCGGCATCGGAACGGATCGGAACACACTCGTGGCTTGGAATTACCGAATTGGCTGCTTCTTACGGGAGACTTTGAGACTACAGGCCCCGCTGGACTGATCTCCAACACTGGCGATACTTGGTAAAAGATCCCAGGTCTCCGCGATATGAAAGTCAGCGTCGTGCCTGCGGTTAGAGGCTCCACAGACCACAGCTCCACGCTGCTAAAGTCAGCAGGCCCCGCTGGACGGAGTTCCAACACTGGTGATCCTCGACAAGATCCCAGGCTCCGGAATGGTAATTCTGCGCTGCGCCTGCTGTTGAAGCTCTGGGCCATCTCCAGTAGGAAAGGCCACGCCAATCCAGTTGGTAGGCCGCAACGGGGGGTGGGGGGGCGAAGATGCGACACGGGGAAAAGACGCATCTCCATCCAGGCAATGTGATCATGGTTGATCATCCACAATCTGTACTCCGTTCCTGCTTTCTCGAAGGACTATCTAATGGGCCTGTCCCACTTAGGCAACTTTTTAGGCGACTGCAGGAGACTATGCGGTCGCCACATGGTCGCCACATGTTCGCGGGTGGTTGCCAGGTAGTCACCTTCATGGTCGTGAGGAGCTCCCACATTCTGGGAACTTGTCGCGACCTCATTATGGTCGGCATGAATTTTTCAACATGTTGAAAAATTAGCGGCGACTAGAATGAAGCCGCCATGGAGAGTAGCGAGAATTCCCGAGCCATAGGTGGGTCGCCAGGAGGTCCTAATGGGTTGCCAGGAGGTCGAGGGTTCTCGTAGGTTGTAGCCGATGCTGACCGGTGAATTTCATTTGCTCATTGGGGAAAAAAAATGATAAGCTGTAGTTTTCAGAACCAACGATAACCGACCGGTAATGTTAAATGTCCGCCGAGCTTCATAGCCGTGTATCTCTGGCTTCTTAAAATTGTCTCCACTCCTTCTTCCCCCTTCTACACCCTCTCCCCCCCCCCCCCCCTCTTTTAAAGGACTTACCGTGCACTGTGCTTTAGCCGTCTTTTACAGCGCCAACCTTCCTGTTCATCGCGGTGTGTGTCTGTTTCACCTTGGCTTTGCAACGTGAATTTTTTAGAAGGTGCTCCTCCCGCTTGCCCTATCCCCCGCCTGCATAACGGGCTGGTGAAGTAAGCGATGTGTTTGTGTGTCTATTCTGACAGTTGCCGGTTTTTCAGGCGACTGCCGGCAACTTAACAGTCGCCGGCAGTCTGCTGAAAAATCGCCTAAGTGGGACAGGCCCATAACTCTCTTTTGAATGCATCCAGTGAATCGTCCTCCATTGCCTTCTGAGGCAGAAAATTCCACAAATGCACAACTTTCTGTGTGAAAGAGTTTTTTCTCATCTCAGTTAAAAAATGGCCTACCTCTTATTCTTAAAGTGTGGCCCTTGATTCATAGATACATAGAGACACTTCTTGAGCTGATTTCCTGGTGGGAGTGTCAGGAAGATTGGGCTTTGGTCCTGGATTTCAAAGATGGCCCAGTGAGGGGATATCTTGACAGATAACCTCTCCCCACGGCTGCCAAATAGAGAGGCCAGGCTTCCTTTCATTTATCAGGTCATCCAAGCATCTGTGGACCTACGTGGGTTTTCTCCGGGATCTCGGGTTTCCTCATACACTCCAAAGATGTACAGGTTTGTAGGTTTGTACAGGCTTCTGCAAATTGGAAATTGTTCCCAGTGTGTGTCAGATAGTTATTATGCGGGGATCGCTGGTCAGCATAGACTCGTTGGGCCAAAGGGCCTGTTTCTACGCTATATCTCTAAATTAAACTAAACTGAACTCTTAATGTGGGCAAATGGGATTAGTGTCTTTGGGCAAAATGGATAGTATGAACCCAGTAGGCTGAAGGCTCATTACTGTGCTTACCACTCCATTGTGCTTAGCTTTTACTCACAGTCACATATTCCTATTGCCCTTCAGTGGCTCCTGAATCCCTAATTGATTTAAAAGTCACCAATTGATTTTTCTAGCCTCCAGTTTTAAAAGTGGAGGTAAGGTTCCTGGTCTTGATTTATCAAACTCTCTCATTGTCTTAAAGACTGTTTTAAGGCACCCATCAGGCTTTTCCTGGTAAGAGAGGCCCAATGAGTTCAGCCTTGCCTCAGAAGTATATCCTCTCAGTTTTAGTTTCATTCCAATAAATCCTTTGTGTCTCCTCCAGTTTTCCTTTAGACTGGAGCTGCTCACTGAAATGCGAGCGTGGTCTAAGCAAGGTTCAATGCAAGTTTAGCATAACTCCTCTGCTTGTCAACACTCTCCCTTTGGAATTGAATCGCTGTGATATTTGGTCTTATTTATCGGTGAACTCGGAAATTTTCGCTGCAAACGCCTTTGTTTCTTAACCACGTTCAGACTTTTCTTATTCAACAATTGCACAGTTACCTCAATGACATTACACTGGTGCGTCCATGGGTGGGAAAATCAGTGGAAAGTTTAGAATAACACAAGAAGGACTGAAGAGAGGGAGCTGCATTTCCTTGAATATCCTCTGAGTTTACAGAGCAAAGACTGGCAGAGGAAGAGAGATCTCGTTTGAGGCTAAATTGAGTGAACAGTCAGAGAGCAGGGGGTAAAATGTAATAATAAGCAACTGCAGGTTTCTACCAAAGATAGACCCAAAGTCCTGAAGTAACTCAGCGGGTCAGGCAGCCTCTCTGAAGAAAATGGATAGGTGAAGTTTCGGGTCGGGACCTGAAATGTTACCTATCTATTTTCTCCTGCCTGACCTGTTGAGATGCTGCCTGACCTGTTGAGTTACCTCAGCACTTTGTGTTTATCAGAAGCCACATCCCTGAATGAATGAAAAGAAGTGCTGGAAAATGGTCCTGAGACAATAGATCAGCCGAGATAAGGCACTTTGGGTTCTTTCAGAGTGTCTCCGGTGCGTACTGTTGAGGCCTTGAATAAACCGACTTGTTTGAGAAACTCACCAGTGCTCTACGAGATGATCTTTGTGCCTGTTCCTTTCCGAGCCGTAATGAACTGTGCCCCACATGAAAGCCAGCTACAGGACACAGGCTAAACACAAAATCCCCCCGACAATGTTAATGAAGGGTGGAGTGGGCTTGTTGGACCAGATGTGTACTCCTTCTATTTCTTATGTTCTTCTGTTTAGACTTAACTTTAGATTTTAGAGATGGTGCCACTCCAAATTTTAATTTTAAGCTTGTTTACTTTAGTTTAGTTTCAAGATACATTGTGGAAATAGGCCCTTCAGCCCACTGAGTCCACACCGACCAGCGATCACCCGTACACTAGTTCTACCCTACACACTAGGGGCAATTTACAGGAGCCAATTAACCAACAAACCTGCACGTCTTTGTAGTGTGGGAGGAAATCAGAGCACCCGGAGAAAACCCACGCGGTCACAGAGCGAACGTGTTAGATCAAGTTGGATATAATATAAGCCCTGTCCCACGGTACGAGTTAATACCAAGAGCTCTCCCGAGTTTGCCCTGATTCGAACTCGGAGATTTACGGTAATGGCCACTCATCGGTACTCGGGGATCTCGTGGATATTTTTCAACATTTTCAACATGTTGAAAAATCTTCACGAGTCTTCCCGTGCTTACCTGCATTTAGCGAGTCTTCCCGAGTACCTGCAGTTAACATTACGAGCCGCTAAGAGACGTCCCCGAGCTCCGACGTACCCGCTACATTCATTCTCCATGCTTAGCACGAGTTTGATGTTTTTTTTACTCGGGAGAGCTCTTGGAATGAACTCGTACCGTGGGACAGGACTTTTAGTGGCACTTCGAACCATTTTCAAATGCATGTACAAACTGCAAACCCACTTCACAACCTTCCCTACTTGGCATCTTCTTGATGACCAATGTATCAAGATCCAATGTACAGGGGACAAATATGCTAATGGTCTGGATTGCATCCACAGTTGCCTGCAATTTCTTGCGGTCTTGGATGGAGCTGTTCCTAAAACATACAAGAAGGGAGTGGGGCTGAGGAGGAAAGGGGGTGGAGTGAGGTTTATGTTAGATTGCCTGCTGTAAACTGGTAAAAGAGTTGGCACTTTGGACAGGAGACTAGGAATGAAAGGCACAAGGCAATTTGGTTTCTGTTAGCCATGTATTATATTTTGTTTGCATATTTTTAGCTTTTGTAATGCTGTAACAGCACTCGGGAAATCATTAACTCATAAGTATTGGGTGAAATAAACACAAGCTCACAACTGAAATGTTTCATTCTATGGTTTTTGTCCCATAATGAGTGCATAGACTACTGTGTGCGCGTGTGTGTGTGTGTGTGGGCATGTGCGTCCATTTGTATGCATGTCTGTGTGTGCATGCGAGCATGCACGTGTATACTTGTGTGTGTGTGTGCGCGTGTGTGTGTGCGCGTGCATGAATGTCTGTGTGTGCGTGTGTGCGTGCACTTGTATTTGCCCGTGTACGCATGAGTGTTTGTGTGCATATGTCAGTGCTAATGAATAAAGATCTCATTATTACTTTTAAGTCAGAGTAAGGCAGGAATTATGTGCTATTTCATCAGCGATTATCCATGCTTGAGGAACTATTTCTGTCACTTAGCCATATGTCATCCATGAAATATTTAGAAAGTTCTCATTTCAAAGGCTTTAAAGCCAAACCAAGTATGATATTTGAAAAAGAGAGTAGGGCTTTGAGTTCCCTGGTGACCCTTCGTGAGAGCCTTTGGCTCTCTCTGAATATTTCAGGTCGTCCATCAAATTGACAGAAGAATCCCCAACTTACTACTAACAGAAGAGAGCGTATCATGAGTCAAGCACGAGTTAAGTGTGTGTAATTGTCATGTGCAACGACGACAAACAATGAAATCCTTAGAGTTATACAGTGTGGAAACAGACACTTCGGCCCAACTTGCCCACGTCGACCAACATGCCTCATCTACACTAGTCTCACCTGCCTGCATTTGGCCCACATCCCTCCAAACCATGTACCTGTATAAATGTTTTTAAACTTGGTCATAGCACGTCTACATTTTATCAGCCATGCTTTTAGAGCCATAGGGTCACCCAGTATGGAAACGGCTCTTCGGCGAAACATACCTATGCCGACCACGATGCTCCATCTATGCTTGTCCCACCTGCCTGTGTTTGGCCCATATCCCTCTAAACCATTCTGATCTATTTACCTGTCCAAATGTGTTTAAAATACTGTTATAGTACCTTCTTCAAATACCTCCTTTGGTCTGAAGAAGGGTCTCGACCTGAAACATCACCCATTCCTCCTCTCAAGTCTACCTCAATTGGTAGCTCGTTCCATATACCCACTACCCTCAGTGTGAAAAGGTTGCCCCTCCGGTTCCTATTAAATCTTCCTCCTCTCATCTTGAATCTCTAACAGAGGTTTAATGAAGTTGCAGCTTTTTTTACAGAGGTTCAGGTAGTCTCGTGTGGTTCGTCACAACAGTTAGGGGCCTGTCCCACTTACACGACTTTTTCGGCGACTGCATGTTGAAAATCCAGAGGCGTTTTCAGTGACCTGCATGTTGAAAATCCAGAGGCGACTAGAACAAGGTACGACTTTGGGCGACTACTCACGCCCATACAGGCTTCACCCCACGACATGTCGCCAGGGTGTTGCCTGTTTGGTCGTGAGTAGTCTCCTCAGTCGCCCAAAGTTTTTGTCATCCACTCCACTTCAGTTGACCCTTATGTCATTAGGTGACCAAGTCAGTTTCACATGCACCAGCAGGCAGTTTTACTTAATGGATGTTCAAAACCATGATAAATAACTGCAACTGAGCCTTACTACTATTGGAAAGAACGATATTGTTACACATACTTGCCTAATCTTTAATTGCAGAGATGAAGGATGATGTGTGCATGGAAGTATTTTCAAATTTTGAGTTCTTTCATGAAATTCCAGCAATGTGCAGTTCAAAATTAATGCCTTTGATCACATAATTCTGCCTTTAACAGACCAACAGTTCTGTTTCCAAAGCGGTAGACGCGCAACCTTTTGTTATGTCTTAGTGAACGGAATGATTCGTTTGCAACAGTATTTAACCTCTGATAGACCCAAAATGCTGGAGTAACTCAGCGGCTCAGGCAGCATCTCTGGATAGAAGGAATGGATGACGTTTCGGGTTGAGATCCTCCTTCAGCGATGCTGCCTGTCCTGCTAAATTACTCCAGCATTTTGTGTCTATCTTCGGTTTAGACTAGCATCTGCAGTTCCTTCCTACTGTGTTTAACCTCTTCCTGGCGTGAAAGGAGAAAATAGAGGTCAATGTTAACGGACTCAAGGGATGTGCGTGGAGAGAGGAATGAAGAGGGTTGAAAACGTAAGCAAGTAAATACAATCCCAATGACACAAAGACTACCTGCTGGCATTTTGCACCGTGGGGCTTAGTGTCTTCTGAGGTTCTGGTCATGAAGAGATTGGGCATTGGAAAGTATTGAGGAGGGCATGTCATAGTGATATTGAAGATATGTTATGAAGATTGGTGTGTAAAATCAGGGTTAATTAGAAGTTATAGTGAGACACGTGTTGTCAAACAAAGTGTGTTCTTTAGAAAGTTAACACAAAGCAGCCCTCAGAACCACAACAAGGCGTTACCAGCAGTATATATACCCCACGGGAGACCTGTCACCCACTCTTCCCGCCAAACCAAGTCACATGACCCAACCCCCAGAACCGAGGGTTCGCACCACGAGTGGCTAACCACCAGGGACCGCCACAAAGTATCCTTTTCCTTTCAGGTCAGTAAACCGTGGGCATAAATTTAAATCGATTAGTTGAAGCTCGAGACAGAAATTGTGAAAAAGTAATTTCTCTCAGCACGTGATAGTGGACTGTAACCCACTGCTTAGAAAAGTGGTGGAGGTTGAAAACGGTGTCACATCTAAGCGCATCCTCTCTACGGTCCATGAGCAAGTGGGATGGATCACATTACAATTTAGCCTGGCATGGACTTGATGGGCTGAATGGCCTTTTCTCTGTGCTGTAGGTTTCCCCAATTCTGACTCTGAATCATATTTAAATCAATCTTCAACAGTGCAATTGAGCATTGAAATTTCACAGCACCATGGATGGTTTCCCAGGGATTTGGAATCTCAGCAGTGGGAATGATGTTCTCTGTGTCACTGAGGTTAACTGGGGTCTTGAGTTCATTGTGATCCTGCTGGGAGTGGGAATGGTGTTTGGGAACCACTCTTTCATCTCTTGTTGTTACAACACAAGGGTGGCACGGTGGTGCAGCGGTAGCGTTGCTGACTTACAGAACCAGAGACCTGGGTTCGATCCCAACTACCGGTGCTGTCTGGACGGAGTTTGTACGTACTCCCCTTGACCGTGTGGGTTTTCTCCAGGTGCTCTGGTTTCCTCCCACATTCCAAAGACATGCAGGTTTGTGGTGAATTAGCTTCTGTAAATTGCCCCTTGTGTGTAGGATGTGAAACTGGGATAACATAGAACTCTTAAGCTTGTAAGTTAATTGGCTTCGGTAAAATTGTAAATTGTCTCTCGTGTGTAGTGTTCAGGGTGATCGCGTGTTGGCGCAAATTCAGTGGGCTGAAGGGCCTGTTTTCATGCTATATCTCTAAAGTTTAAAATAGTGTATGGATGATCAACGGTTGGCACGGACAGTGAGCCGAAGGGCCTGTTTCCACGCTGTATCTCTAACCTAAAGTCAACTAAATTAAACTAAACTAGACTAGACTGAACTAAACTAAACTAAACTAAATTAAACTAAAAGAGAATACCCTATCGGGTTTATTGTATTAACTAGTTCTGCTTTTCTCAACAAGTGGAGATATTGCTTCCATATTCACTCTGTGAAAACCAGAATTTTAAAAGTTCAGTTTAGTTTAGTTTAGAGATACAACGTGGAAACAGGCCCTTTGGCCCATTGAGTCCGCGCTGGCCAGCGATCCCCGTACACTAGCACTACCCTACACACTAAGGACAATTTATAATTTTTTACTGAAACCAATTAACCTACAAACCTGTACGTCTTTGGAGTGTGGGTGGAAACCAGAGGACCCGGGGAAACCCCACACAGTCACAGGGAGAACGTACGAACTCCGTACAGACAGCGCCCCTTGTCAGGATCGAACCCTGGTCTCTGGCGCTGTAAGGCAGCAACTCTATCACTGTGCCACCTCTATTTGGTCACCCCTCAGCCTTCTCTCGTGAAGAGATCCAAGTCTCCTCACGGTCTGCTGCTGTTGAGTACTTTGCTCGTGGGAGTGAACTAATAAAAAATAAATCGGCCTCCAATTCCGGCATCTCTTCACTTGCAACAGAGCTGGGCACTGCCAGTGTTGGCTCCATGGAGGCAGATTTTTAAATCTGACCTTTGTTCATTCATGAAATATTGTGGTGAAATTGCTGAGGTCATGAAGCTACAGAATTTTACACAGAGCCATAACAAATTCCTAGCCTGCTCTTTAATTGATTTTTTTCTGAGTGCACCATGATTAGATTCTGGCAAATCACTGAACTATGAGTCACATCATAAAAACTAATTGGAACGTGCACACCAGTCTATCTTCCTGCTTGGCGTTGCAGTTACCAGGCATCTTCGACGATTGCCAGCTTATTACAACCTATGCTTTTCAAAGAATGCTCGCATAAAATAAAAGTCTGTTTATTTTGGATTTACTCGATTTAGAGCCCGTAAAATCTTATCTTTGACATTGAATGGATAGGAGTTCCCCATGTTTTTATTTCACACGGTAATTGCTGAATTTCAAGCTGGTACAGTGAAAAGCTTTGGCCAATGTTCAAATTCAAATCACTGAAAGTTGATCCTTCTAAAGCATGTTTGAAGAAAAAAAATTAAAGAAGTCACAAGCCTTGTTTAGTACGGGTGTCAGATGTTATGGGGAGAAGGGAGGAGAATGGGGTTGAGAGGGAAAGATAGATCAGCCATGATTGATTGGCTGAGTAGACGTGATGGGCCGAATAGCCTAATTCTGCTCCTAGAACAATGAAGCCTTGTGTTCAAGCTGGTCTTGGGTTAGAACATAGAACATAAAACATAACACAGTACAGCACAGAAACAGGCTCTTCAGTATCCCACAGTGTTCCATAGACCCATATTGACTGGACCAAACATGATGTCAAATTAAACTAATCTCCTCTGCCTGCTCTCGATCCAAATCACTCCTTTCCCTGCATATCCATGCGCCTACCTCTTAAATGCCACTGTCATATAACCATATAACCATATAACAATTACAGCACGGAAACAGGCCATCTCGGCCCTACAAGTCCATGCCGAACAATTATTTTCCCTTAGTCCCACCTGCCTGCACTCATACCATAACCCTCCATTCCCTTCTCATTCATATGCCTATCCAATTTATTTTTAAATGATACCAACGAACCTGCCTCCACCACTTCCACTGGAAGCTCATTCCACACCGCTACCACTCTCTGAGTAAAGAAGTTCCCCCTCATGTTACCCCGAAACTTCTGTCCCTTAATTCTGAAGTCATGTCCTCTTGTTTGAATCTTCCCTATTCTCAAAGGGAAAAGCTTGCCCGCATCAACTCTGTCTATCCCTCTCATCATTTTAAAGACCTCTATCAAGTCCCCCCTTAACCTTCTGCGCTCCAGAGAATAAAGACCTAACTTATTCAACCTTTCTCTGTAACTTAATTGTTGAAACCCAGGCAACATTCTAGTAAATCTCCTCTGTACTCTCTCTACTTTGTTGACATCCTTCCTATAATTGGGCGACCAAAATTGTACACCATACTCCAGATTTGGTCTCACCAATGCCTTGTACAATTTTAACATTACATCCCAGCTGTATATACTGTATATACATATACTGTATGCCTTGTACTGTAAATCAACGCATTGACATTGACACTTAAAAGGCCACTGTTGAGGAGAAGACAGGAACAGAACATCTGTCAGTAATACTAATGCATTATGATAGCTGAGCTGAACATGTGGCTAGCTTTCATAGAAAAAGGCTATTCAGGCACTTATTTGTTGTTATATTCGACCTGCACCTCAATTCCTTTCATGTGCTTCAGACCTCTTCATCTGAAATCAGGTAACAATCTTGACAATAAAAACTTCAATTTACTTGCAATCACTACCTTTTTCAGAGAACGAAGGTTGCCTGGCTGGTAAAGTGCCTCTTATTCATTCCTAATTGGTCTGGCTCCAATTTTGCAACTATTATTTTGAGTTTCTCCATGAGAGGAAGTTGTTTATCTGGAATCCCTAATTCCGTTGCGATTTTAAATTCTTCATTTTGGAAAACAAATCACACAATAAGAAACAGTAAGTGACACCTTCAGCATTATAATATCATGACCAAACTTGTTAAAATCAATTCCACTGTCCCAGCTGTGCTACTTATCCTCAGAGTCAGTGTAAAGTGTCTGTCCCTCTTGGGCAAGGAGTTCCTAAACAATGCACTTGTGCTGGTATTGACCCAGCAGAAAATAAGAAGCAATAGCAGGTGTAGGCCATTCGGCCTCTTGTGCCCGCTGCTATCCAGCCCCATGTTCTTTTATCCCATGATACCCTTGGTGTCCACAAACATATCAACTCAGTTATGAATGTATTCACTGACTGTGTGTCCATATCCCTCCAGTTTGAGAAGTACAAATGTTTACGACCTTCCAAGAAATAAAATGCTCCTTCCCAATCCCAAATGGCTGAATCTTTATCCAGTCACCATTTGGTCTAATTTAGTTTACCTTAGAGATACAGCAGGGAAACAAGCCCTTCGGCCCACTGAGTCCGTGCCGACTAGCGATCACTAGTTCAATTCTACACACCAGGGACAATTTGTAATTTTACCGAAGCCAATTAGCCTGCGACCTGTATATTTTTGAGTGTGGGAGGAAACTGGAGCACCCGGAAAAAAAACAGGTGGTCACAGGGAACACGTCCAAACTCCATACAGACAGAACCCATGGTCAGGATCGAACCTGGGTCTCATGCTGTAAGGCCACAGCTCAACCGCTGTGCCACCACGCCATCTTGACACCAGGTTACAAGGTTCTCAATCTCCTGCCTGTACACTGTCTCGTCGTTATTTGAGTTTGTCGAGGATAGTTGTTCACAATTATAGGCATGGTTTCAGAAGTGAAGTGAAAGTGACTGCCGTTGACATCCATTGCATTTGACTGGTGTAAAGACTTCCCTGAAGACGAAGGAAATGCGACATGTCTTCAATGACTCTCACCAACTTGACCAGATACTGCAGAAAGCTTCCTATCAGGTAGATTCACAGCTAGGGTATGGCATCTGCTCTGCCGAGGACCGCAAGCAACTAGCGCTATCAAGCAACTATCAATTATAGACCTGTTAGTTTGACTTCAGTGGTGGGCAAATTAATGGAAAAGATACTTAGAGATAATATATATAAGCATCTGGATAAACAGGGTCTGATTAGGAACAGTCAACATGGATTTGTGCCTGGAAGGTCATGTTTGACTAATCTTCTTGAATTTTTTGAAGAGGTTACTAGGGAAATTGACGAGGGTAAAGCAGTGGATGTTGTCTATATGGACTTTAGTAAGGCCTTTGACAAGGTTCCTCATGGAAGGTTGGTTAAGAAGGTTAAACTGTTGGGTATAAATGCAGGAATAGCAAGATGGATTCAGCAGTGGCTGAATGGGAGAAGCCAGAGGGTAATGGTGGATGGCTGTTTGTCGGGTTGGAGGCAGGTGACTAGTGGGGTGCCTCAGGGATCTGTGTTGGGTCCTTTGTTGTTTGTTATGTACATCATTGATCTGGATGAAGGGGTGGTAAATTGGATTAGTAAGTATGCAGATGATACCAAGATAGGGGGTGTTGTGGATAATGAAGAGGATTTCCAAAGTCTACAGAGTGATTTAGGCCATTTGGAAAAATGGGCTGAAAGATGGCAGATGGAGTTTAATGCTGATAAATGTGAGGTGTTACACCTTGGCAGGACAAATCAAAATAGGACGTACATGATAAATGGTAGGGAATTGAAGAATACAGTTGAACAGAGGGATCTGGGAATAACCGTGCATAGTTCCTTGAAGGTGGAATCTCATATAGATAGGGTGGTAAAGAAAGCTTTTGGTATGCTAGCCTTTATAAATCAGAGCATTGAGTATAGAAGCTGGGATGTAATGTTAAAATTGTACAAGGCATTGGTGAGACCAAATCTGGAGTATGGTGTACAATTTTGGTCGCCCAATTATAGGAAGGATGTCAACAAAATAGAGAGAGTACAGAGGAGATTTACTAGAATGTTGCCTGGGTTTCAACAACTAAGTTACAGAGATAGGTTGAATAAGTTAGGTCTTTATTCTCTGGAGCGCAGAAGGTTAAGGGGGGACTTGATAGAGGTCTTTAAAATGATGAGAGGGATAGACAGAGTTGATGTGATCAAGCTTTTCCCTTTGAGAATAGGGAAGATTCAAACAAGAGGACATGACTTCAGAATTAAGGGACAGAAGTTTAGGGGTAACATGAGGGAGAACTTCTTTACTCAGAGAGTGGTAGCGGTGTGGAATGAGCTTCCAGTGGAAGTGGTGGCGGCAGGTTCGTTGGTATCATTTAAGAATAAATTGGATAGGCATATGGATGAGAAGGGAATGGAGGGTTATGGTATGAGTGCAGGCAGGTGGGACTAAGGGAAAAAAATTGTTCGGCGCGGACTTGTAGGGCCAAGATGGCCTGTTTCCGTGCTGTAATTGTTATATGGTTATATGGTTAACTGTAGAGATCGTGGATGTAGCCCAGCCCAATGCGCAAGTCACCCTCCCCCCACCCCCTACTCCACCCCCACCCATTGATCCTTCTTGCTGCCTCACCTTTCCCTCTAAGAGCAGTTAATACCAACTCATGCAATGAACCCTAGTCATCCTACTAGTTTCACTGTCATCCTGCTTAATTTCACTGGTTAGATTCACTCGTTATCACTGTCTCCACAGCCAACAATGGACCCACGTTGCCTTGATCATCTTTGCTGGCTTTCATTTATCCTTTTACACGCCTTTCATCCATTTGTTCTTTGTACCTCTTCATATTTCTAGTCCCACTCCCCTGACTCTCAGTCTCAAGAAGGGTCTCGACCCGAAACGTCACCTATTCCTTCTCTCCAGAGACGCTGCCTGTCTCGCTGAGTTACTCCAGCATTTTGTGTCTATCTTCGGTGTAAAGCAGCATCTGCAGTTCCTTCCTGTACAATGAAGCAAGCTGCTGCTTTGTCAATGTGCGATCATATAGTAGTTGGCGTCAGCAATGACCGCCTCGCCTACAGTCTGTCTGTCCCTTCCTTCTTTGTTGTTTTTTAGGTTGTGTTAAATGTATGTTTTAGTGTTCTTTAGCTTGTTTAATGTGGGGGGCGGGGGGTTGGTGGTACTTTTTTAAATCTCTTACCTCGACGGGAATGCGATTTTCCGTATCGTATCTCCGTCCATAATGCAGCATAACATCGAGGAGCTGGCGGCCTCTGCTGGAGACCGACTTCGGGAGCTTCAATCGCGGGAGCCTGCAGGACTTACCATCATAGAGTTGGTGATCTGTGTCGGGGATCGAACTCGGAGGTCCAACTGCGGAAGCCTGCGGACTTTAACACCGTGGAGCTCGCAGTCCCTGGTTGGAGACCGACTTTGGGAGCTACAAGCCGCAGGAGCTTCGACCGCCACGTTTCACTGGTTCAACCGCCCCGTTCGACAGATGGTTTGACTGCCCTGACCACAGGAGAATAAGGAGGAAGAAGTTTAGACTTTATTGCCTTCCATCACAGTGAGGAATGTGGGGAATGCACTGCGGTGGAAGTTGTTGCTTTTTAAAAAAAATATGGCTGTATGGTAATTTGAGTTTTACTGTACCTTAATCGGTACATGTGTCAATAAACTGACCTTTGACCTTTGGTCGTGTTACTGAATGAGTACCAGAGTTCTGAACGAGTTCTGGATCATTAAACCTGAGACATGGGTTAAAATCCCACCACGGCACTTGGGGGGATTTATATTCAAGATGTTCAATAAATCTGGAACTTTGAAAGAAAAACTAGTTTTTCAAAACATAACCATGAAGTTAATGACTTTCATAAAAACAACCGTTCTGGCACTCTTTCAGGGCAGGGATCCAATTATCTTTACCCGGTCTGGACTCTATATAACCCCAGACCCCACCACGTGACTCTTGAATGACTTTAGAGATACAGATTGGAAACAGGCCCTTCGGCCCACCAAGTATGCTGACCAGAGATCACCTCGTACACTAGCACTATCCTACACATACAAGGGATCATTTACAATTTTTACCTAAACCAATTAACGTACAAATCCGCACATCATTGGAGTGTGTTGGAGGAAATGGGAGCACTGAGAAAACCCACGTGATCACGGGGTGAACTTACAAACTCCATATAGACAAAACCCAGTCAGGGTTGAACCTGGGCAGCACTCTGCCGCTGCACCACTGTGCCGCCCAACACTTGCCGAGATGAGAGGGAGAGGGTGTGTGTGTGTATATATATGCGTGTTTGTGTGTGCGCGAACGTGTGCGTGAGGGGGGTCATTGGCGCATGGTCCTGCAGATGGTGCTGATCCCCAATGGCTCATTGGACGGCGAGACTGGGAGGGAGCTGGAGACGTCGGACATGAAGATGGGTAGAGGGGTGAAGCCTCCAGTGTCTTCAATGTTGGCTGCAGGTAACATCCCCGGGGCACAAAGATGGCCGGGTGAGGAAAGGAGAGGGGCAACGGTTCGCAGGAGCGGCTCCAGTACATCCAGCATGTGGGTCAACCACAGTTTGGACTTTGAATAAAAGCACCAGCAATGGCAGCACCTGTATATGTAATCTATGCAAAAGAAATCTATATGTGACATATAAAGCACAATTGAACTATTGAACTATGTCTTGTTCCCAAAGTTGTCCAGGCCACTGTAAGAATCAAAAGCAATTGGTGCAAGGTGACTGTATCCATCAATATCAGTGCCTAGATGTATCAATTAGCTGTTCAAGGATCCCATCTATGAAATGAGAGTTGGGAGCATGGTTATAAAATACGAATGTTGTCCCAATGGGACACTTTAAATCATTCATGACTTAACAAGATATATTCCTTGGGAATGAATATGTCAAAGGTCATAGTCATGACCAATTTCTGCTGGTAATTATTTAATCGGTACACTGGTTTCGTTTATTTCATTTTCTTTGGTTTATTATTGTCACGTGTACAGAGGTATAGTGAGAAAGCTTTTTTCTCACGTGCTGACCAATCAGCGGAAAGACTATACATGATTGCAATCAATCCGTCCACAGTGTATAGGTACAGGATAAAGGGAATAATTATTTAATGCAAGATGTTCTTTGTACCTTTTCATACCCATGGTTTCCCTCTTACCTGACTCTCAGTCTGAAGAAGGGTCTCGATCCGAAATGCCACCTCTTCCTTCTCTCTAGAGATGCTGCCTGATCCGCTGAGTTACTCCAGCATTTTGTGTCAATCTTCAAAGGTTCAAAGTTTCAAAGGTTCAAAAGTCAGTTTATTGTCACATGTACCAATTAAGGTATGGTGAAATTCGAATTTTACAATCTTAGATGTAAACCAGCATCTGCAGATCCTTCCCACATATAAAGTCCAGTAAAGTCCAATTAAAGATAGTCCGAGGGTCCAATGAGGTAGATGGTAGTTCAATACCACTCTCTAGTTGGTGATTGGATGGTTCAGTTGCCTGATAACAGCTGGGGAGAAACTATCCCTGAATCTGGACCAGTGCGTTTCCACACTTCGGTACTTCTTGCCTGATGGGAGAGGGGAGAAGAGGAGTGACTGGGATTATGCTGCTGGCCATGCCGAGGCAGCGTGAGGTGTAGATGGAATCAATGGAAGAGAGGTTGGTTTTATTGGGATTGTATTGGTAATAAAGATCATATAAAGCACTATTGAACTATGTCTTGTACCCAAAGTTGTCCAGGCCACTGTAAGAATCAAAGGCAATTGTATTACCTGGTGCAAGGTAACTGTATCTATCAATATCAGTGCCCAGATGTGTCAATTAGCTGTTCAAGGATCCCATCTATGAAATGAGAGTTGGGAGCATGGTTATAAAATACAAATGTTGTCCCAATGGGACACTTTAAATCATTCATGACTTACCATGATTTATTCCTTGTTTTATTGGGAATGAATATGTCAATAGTCATGACTTTATAATCCAATTTCCTCTGGTAAGTATCTAATCAACACACTGATGACATCTTAATGCGTGCAAAATACTACAGTGAAATTACACTTCAATTTGGATCAGGAAGTGCCTAGTCCAAGTTTTAAAGAGACAGAAGATCGACAGAAATGTGTGTAAAAAATTTAAAAGGTGCACATAATGCTGTAGTTTCCCCTGATTCTTGTGTGATAAACAAGTGCAAACGGACCCAGGTACAGATGTAACGCTAGTCGACTTGTTTTGCAACTTCACCAAATGCAAAACATCCTTCTTCACAGGTGATGCCGAGAACTGCTCACAACTAATATTTTTAACGATCCTATGATATTTTTAATCATGATTAACAGTCGTCATAGGCACTTGGAGTTAGAGTCATAGAGTGATACAGCATGGAAACAGGCCCTTCGGCCCACTTGCCCACACTGGCCAACAATGTCCCAGCGACACTTGTCCCACCTGCCTGCCTTTGGCCTTTATCCCTGTAAACCTATCTTATCCATGTACCTCCCCAAATGTTTATTAAACGTTGCGATAGTAAGTGCCTCAACTACCTCCTCCGGCAGCTCGTTCCATACACCCACTACTCTTGGTGTTCCTATTAAATCTTTCCTCCCTCAACTTAAACCTATTGTGTAATTATTAAGAATTGAGAAGGACTTCATTAAAATGCTCTTTGTGTCGCATTGTGTGGGAAAATGGCAGCCAAGGATTAGAGTTTAATGTCGATCCCCTTCAAGTTGGAATGGGGTTTAGTTCATCAGCGGCAAGTAGTGTGAGCATGAGTTTGCTATCATTGTTCTTCACATCCTCCCCCTGGCATATGCAAGCTATTTGACCCGTATGGATGTTGTGCCAGATCGCCAGAAAACCCGCTCGCACAAAAAATCAAGCTTGACTCTGTTTATCTCTGCATGATTGGTAAAGTCAGCAGTAGACATTTCCAAACACTCTTCCTCACAACCATCCTGGTTGAAACCTAGTGCGCGGTATAAAGGAACCATTGTCCATTGCTTGAGGTTGTGCAATGCAAGCAGAGGAAGTAAGCATTTTGGATTTATTAAGCTGCTCACTGACATTCACTCTAATCCTTGAATAGTTAGCAAAAATAACAAAATGGATTTTGTAATTAGCAATATTACCCTGGCTTGACACTTGCTCATTAGTTTAGTTTAGAGATAGCTTATAGGGGCGTAACGGTGGTGCAGGGCAGCACAGTGCTGCAGTGGTAGAATTCCTGTATTACTGCGCCAGAATCCTAGGTTCGATCCTGACCACGGGTGCTGTTCGTGCAGAGTTTGTACGTTCTCCCTGTGGCTTCCATTAAAACACATTGTAAATTGTCCCTAATGTGTAGGATTGTGCTGGTGTATGGGGATTGCATGTCGGTGCAGACTCGGTGGGCTGAAGGGCCTGTTCCTGCACTGTATCTCTAAACCAAACTAAACTAAAGATACAGTGCAGAAAAAGGGCCCGTCAGCCCACCGAGACCGCACCAACCAGCGATCACCCATTCACTAGTTCTATCCTACACACTAGGGGCAATTTCCAGAATCCAATTAACCTACAAACCTGCATGCCTTTGGAGTGCGGGAGGAAGCCGGAGCATCTGGATAAAACCGATGCACTCACAGGGTGAATATACAAAATCCATACAGACAGCAGGTGAAGTCAGGATCGAATCCGGGTCTTGTCACTAAGTCAGCAACTCTACCTCTGCGCCACCGTGCCACCCGGTAATCATTGTTCCTACTGAAATTTATTTTACATAAGAGATTTGCTTCTATTATGGTTTATTAAATAGATAACGGCTTCCCTTTCGAATCAATCTCTTACGATTTGCACAATGCCAGGTTCATCAGAGCTGCTGAAGTTTTAAAAGCAAACCAACTCATGATAGGTTTATAAAATTATATTTACTCTCTCATTCTAAACTGTGATGATGCCTTGATTATGTGCTAGTATGAATAAGTAGGAAAAGCAAAGGATTCTGATCCTGCCCTTAAAATAGATGACTCAACAATAACAGTAACCAACAAATAGTTAAGTTGCTTTGGTTACATTAATGGTAGGCTGTTCATCTCTCCTTCAATTTATTGGATGTAACTAAAAGTATAAATGGAAATTCAGATAAAGAATGGGCGGATTTGTTCATGTATTTCTTGTGGGTTTCTGGGGTTACTTCAACCTGTCATGTTTGGAGCGTAAGAGGATGAGGAGTGATCTTGTGGAGATGGATAAGATCATGAGAGGAATAGATTGGGTAAATGCACAGATCCAGGAGAAAGCCCATGCAGGTCACAGGGAGAACGTACAAATTCCCTACAGTCTGCACCCATAGTCATGATCAAACCCAGGCCCCTGGTGCTGTGAGGATGTTGGGAGGGGATGTGGAGGCTTTTTTTTAATGGACTGGGCTGCATCCACAACTCTCCAATCTGCTTTTATTTCTGTCTTTGAACCTTGAGAGTCAGGTTGCACTAAAGACCTGTAGAGAGGCTGCACTGCAGGATATCATGGGTCCTACACTAGTTATAGACTGTAAAAGTTGCATTGACACCTTTTATCAAGAGTGTGATATTATTGAACTCCTCGCTGATATATATCCCACACTCAAAATTATCATTAAAAAGATTACTTGGTTCTTTACATGACTTGTGGGAGCTTGCACCCTGCAAATGGCCAGCCTTCTATCCTACGGTATTAATCGAAGCATTATTCAGTGAATATTCATCGAATCATTAGACAGTTTTGTCATGGTGACTTTATAAAAGTCACTATGCTATTATAATCCTAAAAATTCCAATCTCCTACAATAATTTTGATAATGACGTACACATCGTCATATGGATTTCAATAGAAGTTCTGAAAGGTAACAGTGATTTTCATAATGATAGGAATCTCTTAACTTGCTGTACTGTTCAATAAGATAGCATAGAACAGTATAGTATAGGAATGTTACAACATTTTGAGATTTTAAAAATCAAGCCTGTACTTTATCCCATCAGATAAAGCATAAAAAGAACTTTAATTTGACACCTAATTCACTTTCATATCTTCAGTATTAAAAAAGTTATGGTCATTTAATTTTCATACTCGGAAATTAGCATCTTGTCAATTAGCATTGCTTTTCCATTGACTTAACACAAAAGCCGTGATCGAGGACAGTCAAAAGCCAATAACTTTCTTAAAAATTAAGAGAACTGAATGAAATTTTCAGTTATTATAGATTGAAACATTCTAAAACAAATATGAAACATCTTACTTGGATGACCTGAAATTTAAGCATATAATTAGTTAGTTACCTAATTGTAGTTAATTACAAAATTGACTGTTGTGACGGTAATAAACACAGAGATTACCTTGAAAATTCAAAAATGTGATATTCTCAAGATCAGAAATTCAATATTATTGTATAATAGGCTGTAAGCATAACAGATAGGTAAAGAAATTACAATTTCTAGCAAAAGCCCAAGTCTTTATGGAGAAGATCAGTTGCCAGCTGGTACTTTGGCATACCATAATCAGTAGCATCATCATACTCCTCAGATTGTAACCAATAAGCAACTGTGTACACCTTGTTTTTCCTCAACTTTTCAATGTTGACATTGTAAACCACAAGTTTTTGCTCTTCAAACCAGGCATGACATGCCTTTCTGCCCACTACTTGCCCATTAAGAATGTCCTGTAGATCACCACATTTGGAGTAGTCTAAATTCGGATCATCTCTGCGAATGCTGTCTAAAGCACTCTTTTGCTGGGCATTTGGATGGACAATTTTGCATTTCTTCTTCGGAAACATCTGTTTAAAAAGTAAAGAAAAAAAACACTGAACAACATTAACAGAAACAAGTTATTATTTGCAGTTTTGGAAAAAAAGGTAGAAATGATAAAGTTAAACACTCAAATAAATAGTAAATACCCAACAAAAAATTCATATTCATCAGTTTCATCAAATCAATTCATCTAAATTCAATTACTAGATCTAAGCATCTATCCATTTCTTAAGAAAAGGCTAAACATTTTAAATAGCCGAAGTATCCAAATACCAAATAACAAACTGATCCCATTCATGCAAGAATTCACAATATAAAATGATTTTTAAATCTCACTTTGTCATGAATTTAAATGCCAAATGGAAGGAATTTAATGTTTAATTTCCATAAATTAATCCAGAAACATCCACTCTCAAGATAATCAAAATCATTATTTTTTGCACAATACATGTGACTAAAACTGTACTGTGAATATTTAGTATGAAAATATTGGATAGACAACACAAAATATAGATGATTTAGTTGTTCTTATGACATGATTGTGCAAATAAATAATGAATTTGATTATCTTGAGAGTGGATGTTTCTGGAATGTGATCGATTGGTATGTTGCCATTGCCATAAATTTTAAGCCCATATCGGCAGGCAAGACATGGCCGATTCGTATGGGGCTCAATAACATTTTCGCATCATAAGATTAGAATGAAGCCACACCAAAAAGCAAGATAATATGTTAAATAAACGACATACCTTTCGTTTTGTCCTGATATTGCGATTCGTGATGTTGAAGGCGTCAGAAGTCGCTTTTTAATTCAATCGTTAAATCATCCAGCAATTTTTTTTTTTTAAACGGGAACAGAAGCCTGAACGATTTTTCTTCATCAGTTAGCAGCCCGAAGAAATCCCTCTCCGACCTGCATTTTAATCCACCACCCCCCCCCCCCCCAAAGCCTCCGGAGTCGCACGTGCAGGCAGTGGCAGATCTACAGCGCCGCTGATGGTAGGTTTTGTAACAACGCTATATAGTACAGTTACAAGCTCTTTGGCTGACAATATTTGTGCCAAATATGATGCTGAGACCAATTCTTAGCTACCTGCGTATAAAGCATATCCCTCCATTCCCTGCATTTCTATCTTCCTTTCTAAAAGCCTCTTAAATGCTGCTATCATATCAGTTAGCACCACTACCCCTGCCAGTATGTGCCAGGCATCCACCACTGTGTAAAAAAATAACTTGCCCCGCACATCTCCTTTAAACTTTGCCCCTCTCCCCTTAAAGCTATGCCTTGTAGTATTTAACATTTCCACCCTGAGAAAAAAGGTTCTGACTGTCTATCCTATCTATGCCTCTCATAATTTTATATACTTCTATCAGGTATCCCCTCAGCCTCTGACATTCCAGAGAAAACACCCAAGTGTGTCCACGCATCAGTGAGACCAAGGGGAGGCTTGGTGATCGTTTCGCCAAACACCTCCGCTCGGTCCGCAATAACCAACCTGACCTCCCGGTGGTTCAGCACTTCAACTCCCCCTCCCATTCCGTATCCGACCTCTGTGTCCTGGGTCTCCTCCATGGCCAGAGCGAGCAACACTGGAAATTGGAGGAACAGCACCTCATATTCCACTTGGGGAGTCTGCATCCTGGGGGCATGAACATTGAATTCTCCCAATTTTGTTAGCCCTTGCTGTCTCCTCCCCTTCCTATCTCTCCCTCAGCCCTTGGGCTCCTCCTTCTCCTTTTTCCTTTCTTCTTCCCGCTTCCCCCCCCCCCACCCCCCACCCCCCATCAGTCTGAAGAAGGGTTTCGGCCCGAAACGTTGCCTATTTCCATCGCTCCATAGATGTTGCTGCACCTGCTGAGTTTCTCCAGCATTTTTGTGTACCTTCGATTTTCCAGCATCTGCAGTTCCTTCTTAAACTCTCCTTTTAATTAATGCCCTCTAATCCAGGCATCATTCTGGAAAACAAATGTTTGATGTTCTCTGATAAAAAGCTAATTCCGGGGACTGGCAGATTAAACATTATTACGGAATAGTACGAGGTTGGTATTATTAATTTCCTGTATAGGTACAGGACAAACATTCTAAATCATCTTATTACATAATGCACTTCTGTGCATTCAAATTCAGGATCAGCGTTAGCATTATATATTTAGTGCTGATGTTCCTAATTATACCCTGGGAGGCGCCAGCTGGCATTATGAATATTTTCCGCAACTGCAAAATAATCAATAACTTTAAACAGACTGGAGTCTACAAAGTTATGGAAAGGATGCAATCTGATCTCTCCCACTTTGCTTGAATAAGTGGGCTATTTGTAAATCTAATGTCTACAAATTACAACATGCATTGCTGGTTTGTAAAAAAAATGTGCGGGAGGAATGCAGCGGGTCAGGCAGCATCTGTGGAGGGAATGGATGGGTGACGTTTCAAGCTCGGCCCTTTCTTCATATTGATTGTAGTAGTAGGGAGAAAGCCGGATAAGAGAGGTTGGGTGGGACAAATCCTGGCAAGTGATAGGTGAATGCAGCTGAGGGTGGTTTGGAAAGGCCATGCAGAGTTGGTGTTCAAAGTAACAGGCAATTTATTAATAATGTGTAAGAAAGAATTGCAGATGCTGGTAAAATCGAAGGTAGACACAAAATGCTGGAGTAACTCAGCGGGTAAGGCAGCATCGATGGAGAGAAGGAATAGGCGACGTTTCAGGTTGAGACCCTTCTTCAGATCTGAAAAAGGGTCTGAAGAATGGTCTTGACCCAAAAATGTTGCCCATCCCTTCTCTCTATCGATGCTGCCTCACCCGCTGAGTTACTCCAGCATTTTGTGTTTACCTAAAGGAATTTACTAAAACTGGTGTGCACCAGGAGACCAGTCAAAGCTGATCTCCTGAGTATGACTTTGGTGCAGCTTTTACATTCTCATCTAACAAGATTACACTGAAACTTGATTAACAGTAAAACTAGGTCTTAATTAAAGAAAGACTTGATTAGGTAACAAACTAGGTCTTGATTATAGAATATAATGATTATCCACGTCAATTTTCTGTTACAATGATGGGTGCACACTGTAACATAATCAATGAAGATCCTGAAACTTAAGTGTCATCACTGCTGCATTCCATGTCTCTACTTTTAGGCTTCGTCTGTGGTTCCCTGTCACCACACTAACACAGTCCACATCCCTATTTACCAGTTATTAGCCCACACTATTCTTTCCCCTACAGGGGCGGCAGTGTGGCGTGGCGGTAGAGCTACTGCCTTACAGCGCCAGAGACCCAGGTTCGATCCTGACTACGGATGCTGTCTGTACAGAGTTTGTACATTATCCCCGTGACCTGCGTGGGTTTTCACTAAGATCTTCGGTTTCCTCCCACAGTCCAAAGACGTAAAAGTTTGTAGGTTAATTGGCTTGGTGTAAATTGTCCCTAGTGTGCGTAGGATAGTGTTAATGTGCAAGGATCGCTGGTCTGTACGGACCTGGTGGACCTGTGAGCCTGTTTACACACTGTATCCCCAAACTAAACTAATTTAAACTAAACTAAACTAAACTGTGAGAAAGGCAAGAGATGAAAAGGATATAAAGGAATGGAGGGTTATGGTCTGAGCGCAGGTATATGGGACTAGGGGAGATTATGTGTTCGGCACGGACTAGAGGGGTCGAGATGGCCTGTTTCCGTGCTGTAATTGTTATATTATATGGTTATAAAAAGCTGTCAGATAAAGAGTGAAAAGTAAAGCCAGAGCCTGGGGGAAGGATATAGGTGGAAGGACGCAGGGTGGGGGAGGGGGGGGTGGAGATGGAGATGGGGGGTGGGAGGAAAGAGGGATGGGATAGCAGAAGAAATGGCTGAACAATGGATTGAGGGTTGAGTCAGAGAAGAGAGAGAGGGAATTTAGGAGGAATTATTTAAAAATGGGGAATTGAACGCTTATTGGGTTGTAAGCTATCCCTCCAGTTTGTGTGTGGGCTCACTCTGGCAATGGAGGAGGTTCAGGACAGTGTGGGGATGGGAGTTAAATTGGTTAGCAACCGGGAGATCCAGCAAGTCTTGATGCAACATGTTTTTAACGTGCGATGTCTATATACGGGTTAAATGGTTGAGGTAGCATAGTTAGTAGTGTCCCAAACCTTCTGTGGTCAATTTCAATTTGTTATCCAAAGCTGTGAAAACAATGGAGATGTGTCCAATATGCATCTTTGTCAATGGAACTTCAAATGGCAGATTTTAAATGAGTTTTGATCTGTATAGACTTTCATTGAACTAAGTTGTTTAGTTTAGTTTAGAGATACAGCGTGGAAACAGGCCTTTCAGCCCACCAAGTCCGCACTGACCATCGATCCCCGCACATTAACACCATCCTGGACTATTTATACTTACACCAAGCCAATTAACCTACAAACCTGTATGTCTTTGGAGTGTGGGAGGAAACTGAAGATCTCGGAGAAAACAGATGGGGTCACGGGGAGAACGTACAAACTCTGTACGGACAGCACCCGTAGTTGGGATCGAACCTTGGTCTCCAGCGCTGCAAGCGCTGTAAGGCAGCAACTCTACCGCTGCGCCACCGTGCCGCACTACATGTTAAACATCGTTGAATAGTGTTTTGATTTGCTCTTTTAAAATTATATTTTTATTTGGATGTGGTTGTCTCGAGCAGAGTCTTGCATTTGTTGCCCCATGAATTAGTGGCTAGTTTAGTGACCTTTCAGGGGGCAGTTACATTATACAAATATAATTATACAGAAATGGCTGCTGCAGCACATCTATGCTAATCCCATCTGCCTGTGTTGGGTCAGTATCTTCCACTCCCTTTCATCTACTTGTCCAAATGCCTTTTTAAAAGTTTAGTTTAATTTATTATTGTCACTTGCACCCAAGGTACAGTGAAAAGCTTTTTGTTACATGCTATCCAGTCAGCGATAAGACTATAAATGATGACATGACGGCTACAATGGGCCTTTATGGCCGGCTGCAGTTGGGAATGTGCAATGGCACCAAAACCTGCCGACTCTTCCAGAAAGGATAACAATAATTCCGTTTATTGTCACGTGTACAGAGGTACAGTGAAAAGCTTCTTTGTTGTGTGCTAACCAGTCAGCAGAAAGACTATACATGATTACAATCGAGCCGTCCACAGTGTACAAATACAGGATAAATGATATAACAATTAGTGCAGTGAAAGTCCAATAAAGGCAGATTTAAGATAGTGGTGAGGTCCCCAATAAGGTAGATGAGAGGTTAAGACCGCTCTCTAGCTGGTGTGAGGACGGTTCAGTTGCCCGATAACAGCTGGGAAGAAACTGTCCGTGAACCTGCAGGTGTGCGTTTTCATATTTCTGTACCTCTTGCCTGATGGGAGAGGGAGTAACCAGGGTGTGACTCGTTCTTGATTATGCTGGTGACTTTGCCGAGGCAGCGTGAAGTGTAGATGGAATCAATAGAATGCAGGTTTGCGTGATGGTATGGGCTACATCTACAACTCTGCAATTCCTTGCGGTCTTAGATGGAGCTGTTCCCAAACCATGCTGAGATGATAAAGTGCTCTCTGAGATGCATCTGTTGTAATTGTATCTGGTAGTTTGAACCAAATATTCACCACCCTCTGTGTGAAAACATTACCCCTCAAATCTCTTCTCTTACCTCAAATCTGTGCCCTCTAGTCCGAGACTTCCTTATCCTGGTGAAAGAAAATTCTGACTTTCTATCCCTGAAGACGGCACAGTCTTACAGCACCAGAGATCCAGGTTCTGTATGGAGTTTGTACGTTCCCCCTGTGACCGCCAGGTTTTCTCCAGGTGCTCCGCTATCCTCACACACTCCAAAGACATACAGGTTTGTAGATTATTTGGCTTCTGTAAATTGCAAATTGTTCCTAGTATGTAGGATAGTGCTAGTGTACAAGATGATTGCTGGTCGGTGCAGACATGGTGGGCCGAATAGTCTGTTTCCACACTGTGTCTCTGTGTCATGACCATCTCTGCCCATCATATTCTTGGTTGGCATGGGCAAGTCGCACGGCAGGGCCTGTTTCCATGCTGTATAACTCTGTGACTCTGGGTTCAGAAACATATCTGATTCACAATGTACTTTTGGGAAAAATAAATCTGCCACCTCTTAGCCTAGGTTTGGTTATAAAACTTGAAATATGACTAATTCTTAACCGATCTTTGAAATGACTTGAGCCTGAAACACTATTGTGTCAAAATACCATCTGCTGTGGCGCAAACAGTTGGCAGGCCACCACCTGTTAGTGTGGTAGAGTTGCTGCCTTCCAGCGCCAGCGACCCGAGTTCGATCCTGACCACAGATGTTGTCTGTACGGAGTTTGTACATTCTCCCTGTGACTACATGGGTTTTTTTCAGGTGCTCCGGTTTCCTCCCACACACCAAAGACGTACAGGTTTGTAGGTTAATTGGCATTTGTTAAATTGTAAATTGTCCCTGTGGGATAGAACTAGTGTAGGATAGAACAAGAAGGGTCTGAAGGAGTGTCCCGACCCGGATCATCACCTATCCATGTTCTCTAGAGATGCTGCCTGACACGCTGAGTAACTTCAGCACTTTGTGTCTTTTTTACCATCACTTTGTGTCTTTTTAAGTCTACCATCTTCTCTTTGTCCATGATCTTGAACCTTTTAATTATCTTGAAGATCTCTCTCAAATCATCCCTTTGACTTTAAGTTCAATCAACTTTTATTTATGTTGGAGCCCTCCTTTCTGATCAAACCTTTTGCTTTGCTGGTAATGGATAAAGTGAAAAGAAGAACCACTTAGCTGCTATTTTCAGCATTCTTTGTCTTAGTGAAAATGAGAGATTGATGAATCACATGGGACCCAGGTCAGTTTCCAGCATCAACGTTTTATAAGACATATCGTCAGTGGGAGAGGGTCCGGAAAACCTCAGGCAACCAATTCCACAGAACAATGACTTCAGACTAGAAATACAGTGCGAAACAGGCCCTTTGGCCTACAGAGTCCGCACCGACCAGCAATCACCCCATTCTCTAACCTATATGTACTGGGGACAATTGTTACCAAAGCGAATTAAACAAGAAAGCACACCAATGCCTCTATTTCCTAAGAAGGGTAAGGAAGTTCGGCATTTCCCCAGCAACCCACCCCAACTTCCACAGATGCGCCATAGAAAGCATTTTATTGGGATGCATCACAGCTTGGTTTGGGAACAGCTCCATCCAAGACCACAAGAAATTGCGGTAAATTGTGGACGCTGCCCAGACCATCACCCAAACCAACCTCCCATGCATTGACTCCATTGATACCTCATGCTGCATCGGCAATGCCAGCAGCTCAATCAAGGACAAGTCGCACCCTGGCGGAGGACTGGCATGAGCTGCAGTCACAGTGTCTGCCAAAGCACTCTCATGCTCGAGGCAACATTCCCAACATTTTCCCTTCTCAGTCACAACTCTTAGAGATATTATCAGTGAAAGCCTTTAACATATCTGAGAGTTGCACACTTTTCTGGCAATTGTCAGGTGCATTTAATTGGTGGTAAACTCTGCACGACTTCCCGTGAACTTGCTGCTCACAATGGTGCTGTCCATGCTGCCGTGTGGGCAATGTCCACAGCTGATTTCTGGATGTTCTGCTGCCTCGCTGCATATTCCTGCCCTTCCTGTGGCGTTTTATAACTGGTGCTACATTATAGTCCTCCTGGCCCTTAATTACAACATTCAGTGAGCCAGTAAGTTGGTGGGGTTACTAAAGCATGTAGCAAGATGACCACTCACCTGGTGCTGTGGTCTTTAGGCCTCAGGCTTACTCGAATAAGGCAGGTGAACTGAATCCCTCTGAGAGTCATAGAATATAAAACATAGAACAGTGCAGCACAGGATCAGGCTCTTTGGCCCACAAAGCCTGTGCCACATGCAATGCCAGCATTTATTTTGAGATGGCTTGTATGTAAAAACAGGGATGTAATGCTGAGGCTCCGTAAGGTGCTGGTAAGGCCACATTTGGAATATTGTGAGCAATTTTGGGCACCATATCTGAGGAAGGATGTGCTGACTCTGGAGAGGGTCCAGAGGAGGTTTACAAGAATGATCCCAGGAATGAGTAGGTTAACATATGATGAGCGTTTGACAGCACTGGCCCTGTACTCACTGGGGTTTAGAAGAATGAGGAGGGATCTCATTGAAATGTACAGAATAGTGAAAGGCTTGGTTAGAATGGATGTGGTGCGGATGTTTCCATTAGTGGGAGAGTCTAGGACTAGACGTCATAACCTCAGAATTAAAGGATGTTCTTTTAGGAAGGAGATGAGCAAGAATTTTGTTAGTCAGTGGGTGGTGAATCTCAAGTCCGTGGATATATTTAAGGCAGAGATAGATTGAATCTTGATTATTATGTGTCAGAGGTTATGGGGCGAAGGCATGGGAATGGGGTTAGGATGGAGAAATAGATCAGCCATGATTGAATGGCAGAGTAGACTGGATGGGGTGAATGGCCTAATTCTACTCCTATCACCCATGAACTTATGAATGATGCCAAGATAAACTAAACGCATCCACCTATGCATAACCATAATCCATATCACCCCATTCCTTGCATTTGAATGCACCTATGTAAAAGCCTCTTAAATGCCTCAACCACTACCCCTGGCAGTGCAACTTGTCCCTTTAAACTGTTGCCTCTCAGCTTAGAACTATGGCCTGTCGTTTTGATATATTCATCCTGGGGGGTAAAAAGGTTCTGAGTGTTCCCAGTTGTTATCAGGCAACTGAACCATCCTATCACCAACTTGAGAGTAGTCCTGACCTACCATCTACCTCATCGGAGACTTTCCCCCGCTCACCTCCTGGCTATGCCCGGTAGTTTTGGACATTTCCACCTTGGGACTACCTAATCTATGCCTCTTATCATCTTACATGAATTTCCTTGGATAAAGTCCAATGGAGTAGAGGTGAATCACCTGATTTTATAGCACCCTAGACAATGTGGGCTGCGTTTAGAATTGTACATGGCAAATCACAAGGCTTCATAACTGGTATCTAACTATCACACAGAGGAACAAGCTATGGATAGTGTTGGTCTTCAGTCTGACTAGTGTGCGAGGGTGATGTGGGTTGTCCTGATTATCAGAGATCTTTGTGCAACCATAACCACATGCACTGTGTAGAGAACATCTGAAAGTATTTAATGGCTATAAATAAAGCCTCCAGATTTTATTAGGTGAAAGCTGCCAGATTTTATTAAGTGAATGCAACATATCTATATGATGGAAAAGATCTAAAATATTAGCAACTTTGGTCCAAATCAAAACTTTCAGGCGTTCATTCCATGTGGAAGAATCCTAATCTTCCTTTGCATATGGCTGCTGCAGTAAGTCCCAGTGAACCTGGCACACTGCGTTTAGTTTAGCGATACAGCAGGGAAACAGGCCCTTCGGCCCCCTGAGTCCACGCCGACCAGCTCACAATGGTTCTATGTTATCCCACTTCCGCATCCACTCCCTACAAACCAGGGGCAATTCACAGAGGCCAATGAATCTGCAAACCCGCATGTGTTTGGGATGTGGGAGCAAACCGGAGGATACTCGCGTGGTCACAGCAAGAACAAGCAAATAGACAGCGCCCAAGGTCAGGATCAAACCTGGCTCTCCAGAGCTGTGTGAGAACATAGAACATAGACAATAGACAATAGGTGCAGGAGTAGGCCATTCGGCACTTCGAGCCAGCACCGCCATTCAATGTGATCATGGCTGATCATCTCCAATTAGTACCCCGTTCCTGCCTTCTCCCCATATCCCCAGATTCCGCTATCTTTAAGTGCCCTATCCAGCTCTCTCTTGAAAGTATCCAGAGAACCAGCCTCCACTGCCCTCTGAGGCAGAGAATTCCACAGACTCACAATTCTCTGTGTGAAAAAGTTTTTCCTCATCTACGTTCTAAATGGCTTACCCCTTATTCTTAAACTGTTGCCCCTAGTTCTGGACTCCCCCAACATCGGGATCTTATTGAAACATAAGATCATTAAGGGTTTGGACACGCTAGAGGCGTTTTATAATCCTTAATAATCTTATATATTTCAATAAGATCCTCTCTCATCCTTCTAAATTCTAAACACAGAACAGCACAGCACATAATGTTGCTGCAGAACATGATGCCTAGTTAAACTGATCTCATCTGCCGATACATGATCCATATCCCTTTATTCCCTCTTCTGAAGAAGGGTCTTGACCCAAAAATCATCTATTCCTTTATATCAGAGATGCTGCCTGTCCCGCTGAGTTACTCCAGCATTTTGTGTCTATCTCCCTCTATTCCCTGCACTTCCATGCGCCTATCTAAAAGCCTCTTATATACCACCATCGTACCTGTCTTCACCACCATTCCTGGCAACGTGTCCCAGGCCCCCACCACTCTGTGTATAAAACTAAATCTTTCCCCGCAAGGCAGCGGCTCTACCTGCTGCGCCACTCTGCCGCCCGTTATGGCTCAAGGTTACTGCGCTACATTGTTCCCATTACCATATGAGGCTTTAATGAGGCTATTTTTCATGATCTGCAAGCTCCCAACACACATCGGGTGCTTCCTCCTCGCAATATTTAGCTCTGTGCACCATAGGATCACACAGCAGGCATCATGCTACAGGGTAGTAGACCAGTGGCTGTGGTGCCAGCAGCCTACTGGAGAGCAAAAGCACGTTCTCATCTCCTCAACTCATTCTCAACCTCATGAACTGTTGATGCACCATTGTCTTTCTTGTAGTGACACGCTGTACTCTAGTAAATCTACATTCCCCCGTCAACTTTCCACTGCAATATTTTTCAACAGTGTCTGCTCCACACTGAATAAATGCTCTACAATAACATCTGCAGCACATAAACAAAACTCTAATGTATTGCAGATGCATGGAGCTCATAAATTCATGCATTCCTTTATGGCCGGGGGTCTCTGGTTTCTGTCAGCAAGCTTCTTGCCGACTTAAACTAGGCCTTTGTACATGGCTTGACCACAGTATGAACATGCGCTGAGTTTTAAATTAAGCCGGCGCACTTTGTTAAGTCGGAGCTCATAGGCACTTGGAGTTAGAGTCATAGAATGATACAGTGTAGAAACAGACCCTTCCGCCCAACTTGCCCACTCCGGCCAACAATGTCCCAGCTACACTAGTCCCACCTGCCTGCATTTGGGCCATATCCCTCCAAACCTGTCCTATCCATGTACCTGTCTAACTGTTTCTTAAACGTTGTGGTAGTCCCTGCCTCAACTATCTCCTCTGGCAGCTCGTTCCTTACATCCACCACCCTTTGTGTGGAAAAGGTACCCCTTAGATTCCTATTAAATCTTTTCCCCTTCACCTTAAACCTATGTCCTCTTGAAAGAACCTGCCCGGCAAGGCAACGGCTTTACCAGCCAGAGTTGTTAAAGTGGGCCAGGAACTTCCCCTTCTGTAATCCAATTCTAGAAAGATAGCTTGGTTTATTGTCACGTGTTCAAGGGACAGTGAAAAGCTATTTGCTGCGTGCTAACTAGTCATCGAAAAGGTTATACATGATTACAATCAAGCCGTCCACAGTGTACAGATACATGATAAAGGAATAATGTTTAGTGCAAGATAAAGTCCAATCAAAGATAGTCCAAGGGTCTCCACTGAGGTAAATGGCAAGTTAGGACAGTTCTCTAGTTCCTGATAGAATTTGTTCTGTTGCCTTATAACAGCGGGGAATAAACTGTCCTTGAATCTGGAGGTGTGCATTTTCACACTTCTGTACCTCTTGCCTGATGGGAGCAGGAAGAAGAGGGAGTGACCGGGGTGAGACCTTGATTATTGCTGGTGGTCTTGCCGAGGCAGCGCGAAGTGTAGAGGAGTCAATGGAAGGGAGGTTGGTTTGTGTGATGGTCTAGGTTTTGTCCACAATTCCCTGCAATTACTTACAGTCCTGGATGGAGCTGTTCCCAAACCACGCTGTGATGCATCCCGATAAAATGTTTTTTACAGTGCATCTGTAGAAGTTGGTGAGAGTTGTTGGGGACATGCTGAACTTCCTAAGCCTTCTAAGCAAGTAGAGGCGTTGATGTGCTTTCTTGGCCATTGCTTCAATATGGGTGGCCCAGGACAAGTTGGAAATCTTGGTAGAAATGGAAAGGAAATTGGGGCTGTGAGGCTTATCACCAGTTTGGTGTGAAATTCCTTCCTCCACAACCACCTCATCTCCAGCAAAAGTACACAAAACGACAATGCAGTATTTAAAATACACTGGGACAGGAACATGGAGAGGAAAGTCTTAGTGATAAGGGCCATATGTGGGCAAATGGGCCTAGAAGAGATGGGGCATCATGGCTGGTATGGACGTTGGACCGAAGGGCCTGTTTCCATGTTGTCTGACTTTGGGACTCTATACAGGGTGGCTTGGTGGTGCAGCAGTTGAGTTTCAGCCTTACAGAGCTAGAGACCCAGGTTCAACCCTGACTACTGGTGCTGTCTGTACAGAGTTTATACGCTCTTCTCGTGACCATCTGAGTTTTCTCCGGGTGATCCAGATTCCTCCAAGACTCCAAAGACGTGCAGGTTTGTAGGTTGATTGGCTTCGGTAAAAATTATAAATTGCCTTAACTGTGTGTGTAGGATTATGTTTGTGTATGGGGATCGCTGGTTGTTTGTGTATGGGGATCGCTGGTTGTTTGTGTATGGGGATCGCTGGTTGTTTGTGTATGGGGATCGCTGGTTGTTTGTGTATGGGGATCGCTGGTTGTTTGTGTATGGGGATCGCTGGTTGTTTGTGTATGGGGATCGCTGGTTGTTTGTGTATGGGGATCGCTGGTTGTTTGTGTATGGGGATCGCTGGTTGTTTGTGTATGGGGATCGCTGGTTGTTTGTGACAGTCGACCCAAAGGCCTGTTTCCATGCAATGTCTCTAAACTAAACTAAACTGAACTGAACTAAACTTCAAATGCCAGTTTACAAAAAAAGTTACAAAGTGCTGGAGTAACTCTGTGGGTCAGGCAGCATCTTTTGAAATCATGGATCTGTGATGTGTTGCCTTGGGACCATTCTATGTCTTTTTATTGTTAACCAGCATCCTCAGTTCCTTGTGCATAGGAGAATAATAGGCCTGTCCCACTTATGTGACTTTTTCGGCTTCTGACGGTACTCGTCAAAGGTCGTTGCAGGTCGCCGAAAATTTTCAACATGTTTAAAATCCAGCGGCGACCAGAAAGACGCTACGACTCTTCGAGCGACTGAGGAAACTACTCTTGACCATACAGGCGGCAGCCTGGCGACATGTCGCGGGGTGAAGCTTGTATGGTCGTGAGTAGTCGCCCAAAGAGTCGTACCTTGTTCTGGTCGCCGCTGGATTTTCAACATGTTGAACATTTTCGGCGAGCTGCTGCAACGACTTATGATGGGTGCCGGCAAGTCGCTGAAAAAGTTGCGTGTGGGACAGGCCCATAAGGTTGTGAGAGGGATATAAGAAATTAGAAAGAGATATAGTAAGACAAATAGACTTTAGAGATATAGCATGGAAACAGGCACTTCGACCCACTGAGTCCACGCTGACCTGTGATCACCCCCATACACTAACGCTTCACACTAAAGACAATTTACAATTTACAGACCTACAAACATGTACGTCTTTGGAGTGTGGGGGAAAACCGGAGCACCCGGAAAAAGCCCACATGGTCACAGGGAGAATGTACAAACTCCGTACAGCCAGCACCTGTAGTCAGGGTAAAACCCGAATCTCTGGTGCTGTGAGGCAACGACTCTACCACTGCGCCACCATACCGCCCCTTATAAGTATTATTGAAGAGAATCTTTGGGGGATTTTTCTAAGTGGCCGCCTGTGTGGTCTGCTTGATAGTGTGGCGGCTCCCACACTAACTGTGTGGGCCATCCTAACTGTCAAACCCCTCGGCACGGGAATGGTTCAGTCCAGAGGCGGCCCTTAACCAGAGGGTTTAAAGGCAAGGGTTTGGGTGCCATCTTTCTCTTGTGGACTTCCCTACAACCGGGAAGAACATAAATTAAGGTGCCTCTCGAAATACCTGACTCCTCTCTTTCGTTTCGGGACCTACGCACCACAATAGTTAATTTAGAATATGAGAACTAACTGAGTGGAGAAGTTGGAGGTCATGTTGCAGTTGTATAAGACGTTGTTGAGGCCATATTTAGAGTATTGTGTTCAGTTCTGGGCACCGTGTTATAGGAAAGATGGTGTCAAGCTGGAAAGGGTACAGAGAAGATTTACGAGGATGTTGCCAGGACTAGAGGGTCTGAGCTATAGGCAGAGGTTGAGTAGGCTCGGTCTCTATTCCTTGGAGCTCAGGAAGATGAGGGGTGATCTTATAAAGATGTATAAGATCATGCGAGGAATAGATTGGGTAGATGCACAGAGTCTCTTACCCAGGTGAATCAGGGATCAGAGGACATACGTTTAAGGTGAGGGGGAAAGATTTAATAGGAGGGGTAACTTTTTCATGCAAAGGGTAGTAGGTGTATGGAACGAGCTGCCAGAGGACATAGCTGAGGCAGGGAGTATCGCAACGTTTAAGAAACATTTAGACAGGTACATGTATAGAACAGGTTCAGAGGGATATGGGCCAATCGCAAGCAGGTGGGACCTGTGTAGATGGGACAAGTTGGCCAGTGTGGGCAAGTTGGGCCGAAGGACCTGTCTCCACACAGTATGACTCTTTGACTCTATCTACCCATTAAGCCTGCTAAGGTTCTTATATTTTTGAATAGATTCACCTCTCATTCTTCTAAGCTCTACTGACCCAAACTGTTCACCCTGTCTTGAGAGGACCGCTCACTGGTCCCAAGAATTCCCCTTCCTATGTCTTTACCAACATGACTGTCCTGGGGCTCCCCAACTGCACTCATTGCTGGAGTGAGACCACACTCAAACTGGAGGGACATCACCTCATATTCCGCTTGCGTAGCCTGCAACCCCTAAGCATGGACATATGGTGAAGGGGAAAAGATTTACTAGGAATCTGAGGGGTAGCTTTTTCACACAAAGGGTGGTGGGTGTACGGAACAAGCTGCCCGAGGAGGCAGGGACTACCCCAACATTTAAGAAGCAGTTAGACAGGTTCATGGATAGGACAGGTTTGGAGGGATATGGACCAAATGCTGGCAGGTGGGACTAGCGTAGCTGGGATTTGTTGGCCGGTGTGGGCAAGTTGGGCCGCAGGGCCTGTTTCCACGCTGTATCACTCTACGACTATATGATATAGATCGGGGGGGGAACTAATTGTTGCAAACATTATCAAATATTTAGATAATGAACTCAAAGTGTGATAATCATGGATTTACCAGTGGAAGGCTGTGCCTCACAAACCTGTCAGGATTTTGGAGATGGGGACTAATGTCCTTGCTAAATTGCACCTCTTCCTCTAAGTGTGCAGTGGGAGATGGCTGAATTGAACCAGAAGCCACAAGAGTAAAACAGCAAAGTCCAAATTGCTTGTAATTACTCCAGTGAGACCACTTAAGTAGGTTTTGGAGTGTCGTTCCTTGATAACTTTAATAGCTGGAATCAGTCATAATCGTGGTACCTTGGAAACAGATGCACACCAGAATGCAACAAAATTCAAAACACTCGTTCCTATAGAGATATATCGTGGAAGCAGACCCTGTGCCAACCAGCGATCGTCTTCTACACTAGCACTACCCTACACACTAGGGACAATTTACAAAAGCCAATTAACTGACAAACCTGTACTGTCTTTGGAGAGTGGGAGGAAACCGGCACCCGGAGAAAACCCATGCGGTCACAGGGAGAACGTACAATCTCTGTACAGACAGCACCCGTAGTCGGGATTGAAGCTGAGTTTCTGGTGCAGTAAAAGGCAGGGGAACTCTACCGCTGTGCCACTGTGCCACCCCTTTGCTTGCATGTGACCCACGTATCTCTAAACGTTTCCTCGCTGTCTTAACCTAAACTGTATGTCTGAAGCATTGGCAGTGATCAAACGGAAACTGGACATAGTCATTGTTAAGGCTCATTCTTGGGTTTCTCCAGATGGTATATAAAGCCAAAGAAACTATGAATAAATGGGTTAAACTCTATGTGTGCCATTGTCCACCCACATATCGCTGGATGCATCCCATTGATATTCACTCTCATTTTCAAGTCAAGAAAGTTTTAGTGCCTTATGTTCCAGACAGAACAATGAAATTTTTACTTGCAGCAACACAACAGAATATGTAAACATTGTACTCTGTAAACAATAAAATAAACAAAGAAAAAAAGTTCTATGTATAAATATATAAATTATCTATATTACTAAAAGTCTGTTCTTGACAATTTACAAAAGCCAATTAACTGACAAACCTGTACTGTCTTTGGAGAGTGGGAGGATTGGCCATCTGTGCTGCGATTTCCGAGAGAACGCCGCCACCTACGGCCGTCATTTTTGGCCACCTTGCTCAGAGCCCCCCTCCGCCGCATGTGTGCCGAGGATTTCACCCGTCGATTAAAAATGACAGAGATATTAATGTTTATACAAAATTCCCCATTCTCTCTGCTGCCCCCGCTGGCGGCAGGGGGGAGGGACTATAAAACCAGGAAGTGGTGTGCCACACAGTCTCTTCAAGATGGAGGAAGGCAGAGGGTCACGTTTCTCTGAGCTGTGAATAACACTGAACACATGTCTACTCAAATGTAAGTGCCCTTAGTGGTTCTAAAATGCTTGCAGAATGTGTCTCTATTGGTTCTAAAGCTTGCAAAAAAATGTCTATTGGTTCTAAAGCTTGCAAAAACACGTCTATTGGTTCTAAAGCTTGCAAAAAAATGTCTATTGGTTCTAAAGCTTGCAAAAAGTGTCTCTATTGGTTCTAAAGCTTGCAAAAAAATGTCTATTGGTTCTAAAGCTTGCAAAAAATGTCTATTGGTTCTAAAGCTAGCAAAAAGTGTCTCTATTGGTTCTAAAGCTTGCAAAAAGTGTCTCTATTGGTTCTAAAGCTTGCAAAAAGTGTCTCTATTGGTTCTAAAGCTTGCAAAAAAAATGTCTATTAATTCTAAAATGCTTGCAAAAAATGTCTATTGGTTCTAATGCTTGCGAAAAATGTCTATTGGTTCTAAAGCTTTCAAAAAATGTCTATTGGTTCTAAAGCTCGCAAAAAATGTCTATTGGTTCTAAAGCTTGCAAAAAAAATGTCTATTGGTTCTAAAATGGTTCATACTCCCCCCCCCCCCTGGTTGGCTTGGCTTGGGTGTGTCTTGAAATTGAAAGGCACTACTTACTGCAAATGGTGGCATGAAGTTGAAAGGCACTATTACTGCAAATGGTGGCTTGGTTGCTTTGGCTTGAAGTTGAAAGGCACTACTTACTGCAAATGGTGGCTTGGTTGCTTTGGCTTGAAGTTGAAAGGCACTACTTACTGCAAATAGTGGTTTGGGTGTGGCTTGGGTGTGGCTTGAAGTTGAAAGACATCACTTACTGCAAATGGTGGCATGAAGTTGAAAGGCACTATTTACTGCAAATGGTGGATTGGTTGCTTTGGCTTGAAGTTGAAAGGCACTACTTACTGCAAATGGTGGCTTGGGAGCTTTGGCTTGAAGTTGAAAGGCACTACTTACTGCAAATGGTGGCTTGGCTGCTTTGGCTTGAAGTTGAAAGGCACTACTTACTGCAAATGGTGGCTTGGCTGCTTTGGCTTGAAGTTGAAAGGCACTACTTACTGCAAATGGTGGTTTGGGTGTGGCTTGAAGTTGAAAGACACCACTTACTGCAAATGGTGGCATGAAGTTGAAAGGCACTACTTACTGCAAATGGTGGATTGGTTGCTTTGGCTTGAAGTTGAAAGGCATTACTTACTGCAAATGGTGGCTTGGGAGCTTTGGCTTGAAGTTGAAAGGCACTATTACTGCAAATGGTGGCTTGGTTGCTTTGGCTTGAAGTTGAAAGGCACTACTTACTGCAAATGGCGGCTTGGTTGCTTTGGCTTGAAGTTGAAAGACACTACTTACTGCAAATGGTGGCATGAGGTTGACAGGCACTACTTACTGCAAATGGTGGCTTGGGTGCATTGGCTTGAAGTTGAAAGGCACTATTTACTGCTAATGGTAGCATGAAGTTGAAAGGCACTATTACTGCAAATGGTGGCTTGGTTGCTTTGGCTTGAAGTTGAAAGGCACTACTTACTGCAAATGGTGGCTTGGGAGCTTTGACTTGAAGTTGAAAGGCACCTCTTACTGCTAATGGTGGGTGTGGCTTGGGTGTGGTTTGAAGTTGAAAGGCACTACTTACTGCAAATGGTGGCTTGGATGCAATGGCTTGAAGTTAAAAGGCATTACTTACTGCAAATGGTGGCTTGGGTGCATTGGCTTGAAGTTGAAAGGCACTACTGTAAATGCACTTACTTCCTGTTTGCACTGTATATTGATTTTAGATAAAACGCTACCACTTACGGCTGTGATTTTTGGCCATCTTACTCAGTCCCCCTCCGCTGAGCAGGTGCAGAGAATTCTTCCCATCAATGAAAAATAAAAGTGTTATTAGTTTTTTAAAAAATGTTGAGAATCTCTCTCCTGTCAATCACTCCATGAAAGCCACACCTTTTCCGGTGGGGGGGGGGGGGGGGAGGGGGTTATAAAACCCGGAAATGTGGGTGTGGCTCAGTCTCTGCAAGATGGAGGAGGGAGAGGTCATGACTCGCTGTCTTTAGTGGCTTTGCACCCTACTTCAAATGGTATGAAACTGCACTTGAATTTGGTGGCCTTGCACCCTGCTAGAAGTGGTAAGAAACTGCACTTGAATTTGGTGGCCTTATACCCTGCTTGAAATAGAATTTCAAGAATTAGCCGTGAGTCAACTACCAGCCCACCAGCCGTGAGTGAGTGAGTTGCCAGCACAACAGGCTTGATTGACTGAGACGCCAGCCCAAGAATCCATTTGGCGCACAATTTGCATACTAGCCCTCTGGAAACCAGTCCCTTCAGCCCAGAACACCCATACTAGCGCTCCAGAAAGCCCCCCCCCCCCCCCAAACTGGCCACCAATATTAGAATTGGTGGAGAGGTGGAATATTGCGTTGGATGACCAGCCCTCCTGTGTGATGCTGGGACCCAACGGGTCCCACTTAGTCTAGTATATACATATATTTATACACACACACACCAATAGACACAAAATGCTGGAGTAACTCAGAGGGTCAGGCAGCATCTCTGGAGAGAAGGAATGGTGGCGTTTCGGGTCGAGACCCTTCTTCAGACTGAGAGTCGGGAGTGGGGGAGCAGTGTGAGTGGGTGTTGCAGAACTCTTAGCAGAGAGAGGAGGAGAACTTCTTCAAATACCTTGAGGAGATTTTGCAGTGGAGAAGACGAAATGTTTAGGAAGGAACTTCAGATGCTGGTTTACACCTACAAAGCTGCCTGACCTGCTGAGTTACTTGTTTAAGAAGGAACTGCAGATGCTGGAAAATCAATGGTAGACAAATATGCTGGAGAAACTCAGCGGGTGAGGCAGCATCAATGGACGCTGCTTCACCCGCTGAGTTTCTCCAGCATTTTTGTCTACCTGCTAAGTTACTTCATCATTTATCTCAATCCAGACTTACCATTCTGCATTTATCTGGTCCTATCCTTAGATAAAGAATTTCACACCTTAAAACTCTCTTCAAAGAAAGCTATTAACTTGCAGAAAGCCTTTTCTGAAATATTACCAGTGCAGGAATGTAATCATTGTGCTTATTGATAGCAAGTATTTGATTCTCAGAAATATGAAAGTTCGCAGCAAGCATCTAATGACCAAGACTGGAAGGGGTTTCAGTCTTTTAAAGTTAGCCTTGCCCCACTGAACTTTATTGTTCAAGCTCTTTGCTCGGCAGTTAGAAAGAACATTTATCATGATTTAATTAAACATATAATTATGAAGAAGACACGTGGGCCTTCAGAGAATTCACGTGTTATATAACATTTAACAATCAGGCACCAGTTTTATAATCGGAGCTGACTTCAAATAGTTACATTAGGAATTTCAGATCCTGGTGACAACAAAATGGTGGATGAAAATAGCTTCACGCATTTGTGCGACATTTTTGTGTGGCATTATTTATTGGCTCTCAGCTTCATAAAAAATAACGTACGTTGGATGTAATACAAGGCGGAGGGTAGTGGGTGTATGGAACGAGCTGCCTGAGAAGGTAGTTGAGGCAGGTACTATAACAACATTTAAATGACATTTGGACAGGTACATGAATAGGAATGGTTTAGAGGGATATGGGCCAAATGCCGGGCAGGTAGAACTGGTATAAATGGGGCACCTTGGTCGGCGTAGGCAAACTGGGCTGAAGGGCCTCTTTGCCTGCTGTTTGACTCTACGACTCATGACAAACGCATTAAAAGAACAATTTCGACACAACTATCACATCTAAAAATTAAAAGGTGGATTCGACACTCGTTTTATCAAAAAATTAAGTTCTGTATAAAAAAAACCCAGAACAATTGGTAAGTTAGGTGAGATATTTAATTTTTACCATGTAGAAATTATTTTGCTGTATGACCTGAAACTCCATTAAAATCAGAATAACACAAGGTTGCAAGCTATGACTTTTTATTTATTACTTAGGAAATTATGAAAAATAAATATTAATGTGAACCATGACAGCAAATAAATTCCTTCTTTTGAATCTTCTTCGATCAGAAAAATATGGATTGGGTATATGATAGCAGAATCAATGAATAGTTATGGCAATAAAATGTCCACAAAACAAACTCAGCGAATTTGGTAACTACTTTTTTGCTGACATACTTTGAAGACTTGATACCAGAATTTGCAGTTACATGCTAAATGACATTGGGTCTAGTAAAAGGAAAAAAAACATTTTGGAGACCATTTCGGTGGCGCGGATGCACAGCAGTAGAGTTGCTGCCTTACAGCCCCAGGGACCCGGGTTCGATCCCGACTATGGGTGCTGTCTGTATGGAGTTTGTACGTTCTCCCTCCCCGTGACCTGCGTGGGTTTTCTCTGAGATCTTCGGTTTCCTCACACACTCAAAAGATGTACAGGTTTGTAGGTTAATTGGCTCAGTTTAATTGTAAATTGTCCCTAGTGTGTGTAAGATAGTGTTAATGTGCGGGAATCGCTGGTCGGTGCGGATTCAGTGGGCCGAAGGGCCTGTTTCCGTGCTGTAACTCTAAACTAAAATTAATTTGAAGGAAGTATAAAGATATAAAATTATGACAGGTATTTATAGGTAGAGAGACTGAATCATTTTCCCAGGATGGATTTACCAAATATTCGAGCTTTCAGGTGAAAGTGGAAAAGTTTAAAGGAGATGTGCGGAAATTTTGTTTTTACTCACAGAGCAGTGTGTGCCTGGAATGTGATGCCAGGGGTGGTGGTGGAGGCAGATACGATAGTGGGATTTATGAGACCTTTGATAGGCACATGAAGGAAAACACCTGTTATTCTCCCTGGATCTTGTACAAAAATGGCATGAAGAGTATATTTTCAGATTTTTGGTATTCCTCCTCTCCTGTCCGCTTCTCTCACTCTCACTCACTCACTCTCTTTCTTTCTGATCGTTCCCTGGTCTTCCCACTTTGCCCGCTTTCCCATATCCCTCCCCCCCACACAGACATACACACACACAATCCACCATATTCCACACACATTTCACGAGGGTGTTTTCTTCCTCCCCTCCCATCACGTTCTGGTTCCATTCGCCATTTGTCTCTCCAGTAATGGCGCCCATGTCACCTTCCTCACTAACCAGAGTCCAGCTTTTTTTCCTGGAGGATTTTGGGTTATTGCGTATCACTTTCCAGCAACTGTCTCAGCCTTCATCCTCCCCGTCTCTCCCCCCATCTGGCAACAACTGCCTTCTCTTGTCTTTTGAATATAGACACAAAAAGCTAGAGTAACTCAGTGGGTCAGGCAGCATCTCTGGAGAGAAGGAACAGGTGACGCTGATATATAGACGCTGATATATCGAGTGATATGGAACAAATAAATTAAAGATGTGAAAAAAATAGCGATGATCAAGGAGAGGCTGCACATTTTGGCTTCTCTTTTCTGCCTGTCACCATCCAGCATCTACCTGCCTCTGCCTCACAACTCCACCCATCTCCCTTTGCCCTACCTCCTACCTGACTCCATTTTCCCATCATCCCTCACCCCTCCCTGGTCCACGTCACCTCTCGCTCTGTCTCACCACTCCCTAATACCTCTTTGCATTGTCTACACACACTCTCCACTCTTAGCCCTGCTGTCATACTTCAACCCAAAATGTCCATCATCCCTTTCCATCCCCAGACGTTGCTCAATCCGCTGAATTCCTACAGCAAATGGTTTGTTGCTCTGGTTTCATTGGCGATTGATAGATTCGTGATTAGCAAGGGGTGTCAGGGGTTTTGGGGAGAAGGCAGGAGAATGGGGTTGAGAGGGAACGATAGATGAGCCATGATTGCATGGCAGAGTAGACTTGATGGGCCAAATAGTCTAATTTTGCTCCTACAACTTATGAACTTATGATATCTTTAGAAGCATTACACTACATTCCAGGCTGTGGTTTTTTTGTTGTTGATATGTAAGTGGTGCCACGTAAGAATTGTAGCATGGAACTGTGAAATAATTGTTCATTAAATGGTGTGTCCAAAAAGTCAATAATTCATGGTTTTAAATATCTAACATTATTATTTAGAGATATCTCCTATTACAAGACTAATGCTTGGGTAAGATCGCTTAGGTTGTACATTATATATATAATATGCATGTGGCAATCACAGAAGAGGTACATTACTAATTCGATAAAATTTAATTACTTAATTTAATTAATTTAATTAATTTGTTTTGACTGGGCTGATGCACCAGGCATCAATTATTTGCACATTTGATTAAAGGAATACGACATCGTATCAGTCAAACCTGTTGCCATGGCTACTGGTGAGCATTAAAGGAATCAAAATAGTGGCTAGTGGTTGGTGAACCAATTGCATCATGAAAGAAGTGGGGCATGCCTGCAGAATGAAGAGGCCTTTCTACAAATATAAGTTGTTTCTCTCCAGTCAGGTCCCCTGATAGGGATCAAGACAGTAGCACAGGAAGTTTCTACCACTGCCATTTCCCTCCCCCTCCCCCTCCCCCCAAGGGAAAGGGAATGCAGCATTTTGTGTCTACTCAGTCTGAAGAAGGGTCTCGACCTGAAACATCACATATTCCTTTTCTCCAGAGATGCTGCCTGACCCGCTGAGTGACTCTAGCTTTTTGTGTCCATCTTCGGTGTAAACCAACGCAAAAAAATGGTTCACTTGGACCTACTGGCTCATTTGTTGCACGGCAATCGCACTTCCTACGTAGCTCATTGACGATGAAACCTTTATGACATTCAAAACTATGAAAGGTGCTACATAAAAGCAGTCGTTCTTTCTTCAAGAATTATGCCAGGAGGTCTACTCTGCTATCAGAGTGTTAATCTGTTGATTAATCCAGTCAGTAAATATTTGTGTGGAAAGAGCGTGGGTCTTAGTTATGACGTGTGGAAAATGTCAGGAAGACTGTATCTTTATCGCTTCATAGTATTGTTTGTATAGAATGTGACACGGACATTAAATATAGGTTATGATTTTTCTGTCTTGCTCTTGGAATGGATAAAACTATTTTCTCCTCAAATGTTAACCAATTAAATTTGGTAAATTTAATGAATTCAAATGCAACATGAAAATGCCCCAACCCAAAACGTCACTCATACTATTGTCCCAGAGACGCTGCCTGTCCCGCTGAGTTACTCCAGCACTTTATGTCTATCTTTGGTATAAAGCAGCATCTGCAGTTCCTTCCTGCACATGAATGACGTTACTGTTGTTTCATTAAAGAAAATGACAGATAGCGATTCTACAATCCTTTGATTAATCTCTCATGGATTAATCCAGAACTTGAGTAGGAAAGAACTTCAGATGCTGATTTAAACGGAAGATAGGCACAAAAAGTTGGAGTGGTTCAGCTGGACAGGCAGCATCTCTGGAGAAAAGGAATAGATGACGTTTCAGGTTGAGACCCTTCTTCAAACTGAGGGTCGGGGAAAGGGAAATGAGAGATATAGACGGTGATATAGAGAGATATAGAACAAATTAATGAAGACATGCAAAAAGTAACAATGATCAAGGAAAGGTGGAGCCCACAATGGTCCATTGTTGGCTTTGGGGTAGGTTATAAGGAGCTATACAGTTAGTGAAATTCAACAGGATGACAGTGAAACTAGTACGATAACTAGGGTGGGGGAGGGACGGAGAGAGAGGGAATGTAAGGGTTACTTGAAGTTCGAGAAATAAATATTCCTACGGCTGGGTTGTAACCTACCCAAACGAAATACGAGGTGCTGTTCCTTCAATTTGCATTTGGCCTCACTCTGACAATGGAGGAGGCCCAGGACAGAAAGTTCAGGAGGAGAGTGAGAGGGGGAATAAAAGTGCTTGGCAACTGGGAGATCGTGTAGGCCAAGGTGGACTGAGCGAAGGTGCTCTGTGTTTGGTCTTGTGTATATACATAGGAGTCCTCACCTGGAACAGAGGATACAGTGGATGAGGTTGGAGGAGGTGCAAGTGAACCTCTGCCTCACCTGAAAGGACTGTCGGGAACTATGTCAGCCAACATTATGAATAGAACGGTGTCCATAGGTTTCATGGAGTTGTTGTTTGAATCTTTCACTTCTACCCTAATGCAGACTGAAGTCTCTCTATGAACCACAGGTCTGTGTTTGTCCATTGACTTGGTGCAGCCATTCCAAACCCACGTCTGGAGTGGTGAAATTATATTGTATAAATGGAGACCTTTTGGCCCACCGATGTAGAGCAGATCAAATTATCCTTTTGAGAGTATTGCATTTCAAATGTTGGCAGAACAATTACCTGGTGTTGCTTAGAAAGCACAGCTGGTATTGTTCCAGATCAAGGAGCTCATTCCTTTAAGTACAGTTAAAGTTTATTTTATCTAATGCATTTATTTTCTTCCCCTCCCTCACTCACTCACTCACTCCTCCCCAACTATATAATTGAAAAATGGATCCTAGATATATATTTCATATTATATATATTATTATATAACTGTAACATCCAGGTACAGAAACAACATTCACTACAACCATCAGGCTATTAAACACTACAAACTCCAAATAAGCTCTGAACTACATAGACTTGGGGGCATTGGTTTTGTCTTTTTTGCACTATTAATGTTTGTTTGTTTGTTTTATGTGTGTGTGTGTGTTGTATCTCCCTCCCTCCCTCTCTCTCTATATATATATCCCTCTCGCTCTCTCTCTCTCTCTCTCTCTCTATCTATATATATATATGTGTGTGTATATATATATATATACATGCATTTATTTATATATATATATATATTTATTTATATATATATATATATATTTATATATTTATATATTTATATTTATATTTATATATATTTATATATATATATTCCACCTCTCAACCAATTCCAATATTGGTGGCCAGTGGGGATGGGGGAGGCTTTCTGGAGTGCTAGTATGGGTGTTGTGGGCTGAAGGGACTGGTTTCCAGAGAGCTAGTATGGACATTGTGGGCCGAATGGATTCTTGGGCGGGTGGCTCAGTCACTCAAGCCTGTTGTGCTGGCAGCTCACTCACTCACGGCTGGTGGGCTGGCAGTTGACTCGCAGCTATTCCTTGAAATTCTATTTCAAGCAGGGTGCAAGGCAATTAAAGACTGAGTCGTGACCTCCATTTATAGTCCCTCCCCCTCCCACCAGAAGAGGCGTGGCCTTCATGGTGTGATTGACAGGAGAGATAATCTCAACATTTTTTAAACACTAATAACTCTTTTATTTTTCATCGATGGGAAAAATCCTAGGCACCTGATGAGCGGGGGGGGGGGGGGCTCTGAGTAAGATGGCCAAAAATCACAGCCGTACGTGGTAGCGTTCTTTCTAAAAATCAATATAAAGCGCAAACAGGAAGTGGTCAAGATTAGACTTTTAATTATATAGAAGGCAAGGCAACTTTAATTAGGCAAGGCAACTTTAATTAGGCAAGGCAACTTTAATTACGCAAGGTAACTTTAATTAGGCAACACAGCTTTAGCATTTCCTAACCAAAGGCAACACAGCTTTAGCATTTCCTAACCAAAGGCAACACAGCTTTAGCATTTCCTAACCAAAGGCAACACAGCTTTAGCATTTCCAAACCAAAGGCAACACAGCTTTAGCATTTCCAAACCAAAGGCAACACAGCTTTAGCATTTCCTAACCAAAGGCAACACAGCTTTAGCATTTCCAAACCAAAGGCAACACAGCTTTAGCATTTCCAAACCAAAGGCAACACAGCTTTAGCATTTCCTAACCAAAGGCAACACAGCTTTAGCATTTCCAAACTATATTTTCAAACCACATTCAAGGCACTGACAGGTCAGTAAAACCACTTACAGTTTAGTAGACATGTGTTCAGTGATATTCAAAGCTCAGACTGAGAGATGTGAACCTCTCGCTCCCCCATCTTGCAGAGACTGACTGAGGCACTCAACACTTTCGGGTTTTATAGTCCCTCCGGAAGGGGCATGCCCTTCAGGAGAGAGAATCTCAACATCTCCACATAAACACTAATAACTCTTTTATTTTTCATCGATGGGAAAAATCCTCTTGTCCTGTGCAGCGGAGGGGGACTCTGAGCAAGATAGCCAAAAATCATAGCCGTAAGTGGCAGTGTTTTTTCTAAAATCAATATACAGAACAACAGGAAGTGGCCAAGATCAGACTTATTATATATATATTATAAGTTAACAATAACTTACAGTTTATTGCAAGCAGTACAACTGAATATGTAAACACGGTATTCTAAATAAAAATATTCTAAACAAAATAATGAACAAATAAAGTTCAATATATATATATATATATATATATATATATATATACATGTGTGTGTGTTCTGTATATATGTGTGTCAGGCAGCATCTGTGTTCGGGTCGGGTCCCTTCTTCAGACTGATATGATTAGGTGGGGGATAAAGCCAGATACAATCAGCATCCGTAGTCAGGATCAAACCCAGGTCTCTGGTGCTGTGAGACTCCAACTCTACCTCTGTGCCACTGTGCCACTTGGAAAGTTGTGGGTGGATACAGGTGCAGACTGGTGGGGGAGGGGTGAACATTTAAGGTTTGGATGTATGTCTGCTTTGACCTGGATGGCATCCAACTTATTGAGTGATGTTAGAGGAGAATTCATTGAAACAAGGTGAAGTTAATTAACCACAGCATTAATTCAGTGATTACATACCCTCTGTTAAAAATATAGTTATTACAGTTTTTGGAACGATTTACTGTTTTGTGTCAAATGCATAGCAAATTCTGGCTTTCAGACTGAATCTACAAATTTTATTCTTTCCTCCTGGAATTCCCATAGAAAAAATGAACGCCAGCAAAATGCATTGGGAAAATATCCGCTTCATTTTTTACATTATGACCTTATGGAGTCATATTAATTAGAGGAATAGATCAGGTAGACGCACAAAGTCTCTTGCCCAGAGTAGGGAAATTGAGAACCAGAGGATATAGGTTCATGATGATAGGAATCTGAGGGGTACTCTTTTTACACAAAGGTGGTGGGTGTATGGAACGAGCTGCCAGGGGGAGGTCGTTGAGGCTGGGACAATCGCAACGTATAAGAAACAATTAGACAGATATTTGGATAGGACTAGTTTGGAGGGATATGGACCAAATGCAGGCAGGTGGGAAGAGTGTAGATGGGATATGTTGGTCATTGTGGGCATTGAAGGGCCTGTTTCCCCGCTGTATGACTATGACTATCTATTCTTTTACTAGTTCAGTTTAGTTTATTGTCACGTGTACCGAGGTACAGTGAAAAGCTTTTTGTTGTGTACTAACCAGTCAGCGGAAAGACAATACATGATTATAATCGAGCCATTCACATTGTACAGATACATGATTTAGGAGAATAACATTTAGTGCAAGATAAAGTCCAGTAGAGGGAGTGGCCTGAGTTCGACATCCTTGATTATGCTGCTGGCCTTGCCAAGGCAGCATGAGGTATAAATGGAGGAAATGGAAGAGAGGTTGGTTTGTGTGATGGTCTGGACTGCATCCACAACTCACTGCAATTTCTTGCGGTCTTGGATGGAGCGGTTCCCAAACCAAGTTGTGATGCATCCGATTAAATGCTTTCCATGGCGCATCTGTAGAAGTTGGTGAGAGTTATTAGGGACATGTCGAACTTCCTAAGCCTTCTGGTGTGCTTTCTTATTCGTTGTTTCAATATGGGTGGTCTAGGAGAAATTGTTGGTGATATTGACTCATAGGAATTTGAAGGTGTCAATGACTCCACCTCGGCGCTGTCAATGCAAACTGGGTATGTGTACCGCTGAAGTGGATCACTAGCTCCATTGTCTTGCTGACATTGAGAGAAAGCTTGGTGTCTTGACACCGGGACACGAGGTTCTCGATCTCCTTCCTGTATATACTCCGTATCATCATTGTTTGCTCTCAGGCCCACAACGGTGGTGTCGTCTGTGAGTTTGTAAATTAATTTGGATCTGTAAATGGCTGCACAGTCGTGGGTGTACAAGGAGTAAAGAAGTGGGCTGAGAATGCATCCTTCAATGTTGAAGATTAGCGTGGAGGATGATTTCTCCCCTATCCTCAATAATGTGGGTCTGTTGGTCAGGAAGTCCAGGGTCCAGTTGCAGAGATGAGTGCTGACACCAAGTCCTGTGAATTTGGTGATAAGCATGGAGGGTATAATGGTGTTAAAGGCAGAGCTGTGTTTATGAATAGGAATGTGACATAGGTATCTCTCTTATCCAGGTGTTTCAGGGATGAATGTAGGGCTAGGGCATTGCCCGTGGACCTGTTATGGCAGTAGGCGAACTGCAGTGGGTGAAGTCTACTTGGTAGACTGGATTTAATGCGTTCCATAATGAGCCTCTCAAAACATTTCATGATTTCATGATGATACTTACTGTTTTACTATTCAGTAAGTTTCAATGAGATCTCCCTGTGAGCTGTGAGTCACGGATGGGCAGGACCTAACCTGTAGTCAAAGCCATTCTGTGAGTGCAGCCAACTGTCTGGGCTGAGACAGCACATGTTCTCCACTCAACTACATCAAGATGCTGGGAGCTAGGAAGACTACCTTGGGTCACACTGGAGAAAAGAGTAGGTAAGTGATGATCTCAGGGAATAGAAGATCTAAAACATGGAATCAAATTGGAAGAACCAATGGACAAAAGTGAATGGAAGATTATTTCATCTTCATCCAGTGTTACATTAGTTGTCTGTGAAGCTTCTTGGTCCTGGGATTACATAGAGAAAATGTGGAAACAAGGAATTGCAGATGCTGGAATCTTGAACAAACCTCAAAGTGCTGGAGTAATTCAACGGGTCATGCAGCATCACTGGAAAACACAGATAGACAACTTTTTGGTTGGGAGCCTTCTTTTCAGTTTAGAGATATAGCATGGAAACAGGCCTTTCAGCCCACTGATTCCATGCTGATCCATGATCACCCAAACCCTAGTTCTATTCTACAACACATGGGGCAATTTTAAGAAGCCAATTAACCTACAAACCTGTAGGACGAACTGCAAATGCTGGTTTAAACTAAAGATAGACAGAAAATGCTGGAGTAACTCTGCGGGACAGGTAGCATATCTGGATAGAAGCAATGGGTGACGTTTCGGGTTGAGACCCTTCTTCAGACTCTGTCTGCCTAACCTACAAACCTGCACCTGTTTGGAGTGTGGGAAGAAACCAGAGACCTGGAGAAAACCCACGTGATCACAGAGAGAACGTACAAACTCCATACAGGCAGCACTCGTAGTCAGGATCGAACTCGATCTCTGGCGCTGTAAGGCTGCAACTCTACCACTGCACCACTGCAATGCCAATCTTCTAATGTTGGAGAAAGTCAACAGGTCAGGCAGTAGCTATTGAGAGTTAACATTTCAGGTCAACGACTTTCCATCCGATTTGCTTAGTATCGTCGTTATCCTCTGTTTTTATTTCAGGTTTCTGGCATCTGCACTTTATTTTTGCTGTAGAATTACTTAACCCCGGGGTTCCTTTTGATGCTAACCCTTTTGTAAGTACATGTGGAATTGGAGATTGTTTTTCTACCTCTTTACCAAGATTAGGAATTTGAAGATAAATATGCAATCAATATTTATTTAGGCTATAGTGCAGGGTAAATATGTACCTACAGGGGGCCAATTTTAGTCTCACTAGATGCTGTAAACATTGGTAAACAAGGGATAAAAGAGTGCTTTTGTACATTCCGGAAACCAAATATACCACGGTGCAGTTGAACACAACCTAAAATACTCCCATATCCCATTTGTGTTTTAATAATTCCAAAAATATTTATACAGGTTTTAACAGCTTTATATATAATATCCTTCTATTTATGTAGGGCCAAAATCCCAGCGTATTTGTGGTTCTCTGGAAATGGAGTTTTGGAATTACTTAGCCTGTCATAACCTTGTCAGTTAAGGAAACTATATTTTATACTGACAGTGAAGAACAGGTAACTATTTTCTCACAGAAAAGCTTTGCAATTGCATCATATTCCCCATCTCTGCAGGTTTTTTTAGTTTTCGTGTTTAGAGATATGGTGTGGAAATAGGCCTTTCGGCCCATCGAATGTGTGCCGACCAGCAGTCACCCCATACACTCGTTCTATCCTACAAACTAGGGAGAATTTACAGAAGCCAATTAACCTACAAATCTGCACGTCTTTAGAATGTGGGAGGAAATCGTAGCACCTGGAGAAAACCCACGCGGTCACAGGGGGAATGTACAAACTCCGAACAGACGGCACCCGTAGTCAGGATCGAAGCAGGATCTCTGGCGCTGTAAAGCAGCAACTCGACCGCTGCACCACCATGCTGTTAAAATATGGGAATATTCATTATTTGCTTACAGCATAACAGGATACCATTCAGCCAATCAAGTCTCTACTGGCTCACTGAGCAATCCTGTACCCCAACTCATTTTTTCCTACAGCCTATTTTCCCACATTCCCTGCTTCATTTGCGGGCAGAGGAGATTAGTTGAACATGGCTTCATGTTTGGCATGGACGTTGTAGGCCAAAGGGCCTGTTCCTGTGCTGTACTGTTCCACGTTCTGTGTTAATTCCGTTCCAGCCTATGCCATCCATCTACACTAGGGGCAATTCAAAACGATCAATTCACCTATCGATCAGAATGTCTTAGGGACCACATCCCTGTGTGTGTGTGTGTGCGTGCGTGCGTGCGTGCGTGCGTGCGTGCGTTAGTGCGTGACAGCACTGCTAGCTGAGCAATTGTGATGTAATCATTTGAAGCTGGTGGTTTTAATTTCAGTCTTTTGACTTTTTTAGACTTTTAATCAGTAATGAGTCGAGAATAAGAAGAAATAAAGCATGAAATGTTCAGAAAAGGTGATCCCTGTCTCGACGGGAAAAATGTCAATCGGAATATGTAAAAATGTAATCGTTACCGCGTAGTGTTTATGCGAAGTAAAGACAACCACATATTCACACACATATACACACTAACAAGATCAGACTTTTAATAAGTATAATATATATATATATAATGTGTGTGTATATGTGTATATATAATATATATATCATTATATATATATATATTAAATGAGAAAAAAAATCAGTGTATATATATATAAGAGTTCAGTAAATAGATATATATAGTATATGGATAGTATTCACACAAAAAATCAGTATATATATATACACTAATTTTTTTTCTTGTTTATTATATTGTTTACAGAGTAAAATGTTTACATATGCTGTTGTGCTGCACCACGTACGAGTTTCATTGTTCTGTCTGGGACATATGACAATAAAACACTCTTGACTTTCAGTTGTGCCACTCCACTGCCCCATATACCCTGAAAATCACTGTAAACTCTTACAGGGTGGAAGTTTTTTGTTGTGTGCTAATCAGTGAAATGACTATACTTGATTACAATCAAGCCGACCACTGTGTACAGATACAGGATGAAGGGTATAATGTTTAGTGCACGATAAAGTCCAGTCAATTCTTATTTAAGATAGTCCGAAGGTCTCCTATGAGGAAGATTTTGGCTCAGGACCGCTCTCCAGTTGGTGAGACGATGGTTCAGTTGCCTGATAACAGCTGGAAGGAAACTGTCCCTGAATTTGGAGGTGTGCATTTTCACATCTCTGTACCTCTTGCCTGATGGCATAGGAGAAAAGAGGGAGTGACAGGGGTGAGACTGGTCTTTGATTATGCTGGTGGCCTTGCTGAGGCAGCATGAAGTGTAAATGGAATCAATGGAAGGGAGGTTGGTGTGTGTGATGGTCTGGGCTGAGTTCAAAATTCTCTGCAATTTTTTGCGGGTGTGGATGAAGCTGTTTTCAAACCAAGCTGTGATACATCCCGATAAAATGCGTTCTACAGCGCATCTGTAGAAGCTTGTAAGAATTGTTGGGGACAAGCCGAACTTTGTCAGCCTTCTAAGGAAGTTGGAGCATTGCCATTCTTGGCCATTGCTTCAATAATTCAGCTCTTCACCACCCTCCCCCACCCTCTACTTTCAGTCTGAAGAAGGGTCCTGACGCTAACCTCTCCTGTTCCTTCAGCGATGCTGCCTGAACCACCACATTACTCCAGCACTTTGTATCTATATTTTGGTATAAATCCGCATTGCAGTTCCTTGTATCTATGACTATGCAAGGCCTGTTCTGGGAGGTGGTGCTGATTTAGATGGTCAGCCATAATCTTGGTGAATGAGGGAGCACATTTTCAGGGCATTTTGATCTGTTTCTACTCTTATTACAAATGCTACCATTAATTGTAATGAGGCACAAGGTCAAAATATATTCAGCCGGTTAAACAGATTTTTATTTTTTTTAATTATTCACTAGTGATCGATTTTTGCCAGCAAGGAAGGCATTAAATTAAGAGGCTTGTAGAGCCATATAAGAGAGCAGTTAAGAATCAACCATGTTGCACCATCTGGAGAGATACATCAACCAGACTGGGGAAGGATACCCTGGGGTATGTGTTGCTTGCAGACCGTGGTTTCCAGTAGTGTCTCTTTGCAGAGTATAGACACAAATTGCTGGAGTAACCCATTGGGTCAGACAACTTGGGTGACGTTTTGGACCGGAACCCTTCTTCAGATTTTTCCCCCTTTGTGTCTATCTTCGGTATAAACCAGCTTCTGCAGTTCCTTTCTACCCATTTGCAGCGTGTTGTGACAAACACACCAAGGAGCTAAAACAACTTGTGACTGCTTTGTTCAACTCCTTAAAGATTTACTCGAACTTTTTCTACGAACATTGTTTAGTTTAGTTTAGAAATAGAGTGCAGAAACAGCCTCTTCAGCCCACCAGGTCCAGGCTGTACAGCGATTCCCACACACCAATACTATCCTAAACACTATAGAAACAATGGGACAATTTACAATTTTACCAAGCTAATTAACCTACAAACTTATACTTCTTTGGGGTGTGGGAGGAAACCCATGCAGGTTATGTGGAGAACGTACAAGCTCCATGCAGACAGCACCGGTAGTCAGGATCAAACCGGGATCTCTGGCGCTGTAAGGCAACAACTCTACCATTGTTCTAGTCCATGAACATTTAGTCACATGACACAATGGAGTCATAGAGCACTTCAGCTCAACTTGTCCATACCGAACAAGATGTCCCATCTAAGCTAGTCCCATTTGCTCACCTTTGGCCCATATCCCTCCAAGCCCTTCCCATCCATCTACCTGTCTCGATCTCTTGCAAATGCTGTTATAGTACTTGCCTCAACAATCTCCTCTGGCAGCTTGTTCCATATACCTACCACCCTCTGAGTGAAAAGGTTGCCCCTCAGGTTTTTATTACACTTTCCCCTCTCACGTGAAACATAATTGGCCAGTCCCACTTATGCAACTTTTTCGGCGACTGCCAGCACCCGTCATAGGTCGTTGCAGGTCGCCGAAAATGTTCAACATGTTGAAAATCCAGCGGCGACCAAAACAGGGTACGACTCTTTGGGCGACTACTCACAACCATACAGGCTTCATCTCGCGACATGTCGCCAGGGTGTCGCTGTATGGTCGTGAGTAGTCTCCTCAGTCGCCCAAAGAGTCGTAGTGTCTTTCTGATCGCCGCTGGATTTTCAACATATTGAAAATGTTCGGTGACCTGCAACGACCTATGACGGGTGCCGGCAGTCGCCAAAAAAGTCACGTAAGTTGGACAGGCCCATAAGGTTCTTGATCTCCTTACCCTGGGTAAAAGACTCAATGCTAAAAGAAATGACAACTTTAAGACATATTTATAATTCACATCCAGTATTACACATTCCACTGATGCCTGATTTCTTTTCCTGGAGAATATTAAAGAACCAGATGGGTTTTAATAATGGAGTAGTAACTTAGCAGTCACCAATGCTAGCCTTTTGTTGCAGTGTAACTGAACTCAAATGCTCCAGTTGCCTTTGTGGGATTTTAACTCAATCTCGTGCAGTCTTACCTTCTGGCAGGTACAGGATACTGAGTTGGATGATCAGCCATGATCATATTGAATGGCGGTGCAGGCTCGAAGGGCCGAATGGCCTACTCCTGCACCTATTTTCTGTTTCTATGTTTCTCCCTGGTTATCCCCATGGTTTTAATCTATGTATAAAAAACCTAGGGATTTTCTTAAATCTGACTCACAAAACCTTACTTTGTGGCCCCTTTAGGCCCTTCTAATTGCCTGCAAGGAGTTAAAGCAAGGAGTTCTTTCCTCCTTGCTTTATATTCCTTAATGGCCCCATCAGATTCATCCTCTTAAACCTCCCATTGGTTCCTTTTCCTTCATGACCAAATTTAAAACCTCAGGTTTCCTTTGCTGTCTTATCCCTCCTCCTTACTGGAATATGCCAGGTCGTGAACTTTCATCAACTGGCATTCAACCAACTCCTACATGTCCGTTGGTGACTTAACCCAATAACAACTGCTCCCAATGCACCTTTCCAAGCTCCTACCTAATAGTGTTGTCATTTTGCCTTACTCCAATTTAATACCTTCCAGCAAGGTCCAGCCTTCTCCCTGTTCAAAACAATCTTAAAACTTATGGAGTTGTGATCACTATCCCTAAAATGCTCTTCCACTGTAACACCAGTCACCCGGCCAGGCTCATTTTCCAACACAAGTTTCACTGGGTTCCCTTCTCAGGTTGGACTCTACAGACGGGCAGTATCCATGTACTGTTTCAAGAAACCTTCTTGGATCCACTAAATAATTTCTGCCCTTGTCAGCGTCTTTCGTGCTGAGCAAGTCCTATTGAATATTAGGGAAGTTAAAATCATCCGCTAAACCAACCCTGTTGCTTTGGTATTTTTCATTAATCCACCTCCAGAACTGTTCCTCAATCTCCTGCTTGCTATTGAGGGGCCTATGGTACAATCCCATTAGAGTGCTTGCATCTTTCCTATTTTGAACTTGTACCCATATCACCTCAGCAGACAAATGCTCCAGGACAGGGTGTCTGAGTGCCTCCATGACTGATGAGTAGAGCAACTCCTCCACCACTTTTGACTTCCACTTCTCAGTAACACAAACAGCAAACAATTTGTTCCCATGAAAATCCAAGCAGTCTTGCCAATTTATTAACGATCACTCAGCTATTTGCTGAGGGGACACATCTTCAGGAAGAAGTGGATAATTTGTCCTCAAATTATCCCAAGCCCATGAGCTAAGATCATTCCAACTTACGTGCGATTGTATTGTATAAAACACGCTGGATTTTAATCCTTCTTGGGTTAAATTTGATACACTTGTCATCTCAACATGGGTGGCACGGTGGCACAGTGATAGAGTTGCTGTCTTACATTGCCAGAGACCCGGATTCAATCCTGACTACAGGTGCCGTCTGTACAGAGTCTGTACCTTCTCCCCGTGGTTTCCACCCATACTCCAAAGTCGTACATGTTTGTAGGCTAATTGGCTTGGAAAAATTGCAAATTGTTTCGAGTGTGTCTCGGATAGTGTTAGTGTGCAGGGATCGCTGGTCAGTGCGAACTCGATAGACCGAACGGCCTGTTTCCACGGCATATCTCTAAACTAAACTAAACTACATGGAAATAAATGTAACAACCAACCCATGACATCGTTGATGCAGATGAAAGATTCCCTTTGATTGAAATCAGAAATGCACGTGTAAGATCTCTAATCACAATTACATTGTAAACAGTAACTCAGGAAATCTTCCCTGATCGTACAGATGTTAAAAACGAGATAAGCCTAATATTGTTTGACCAGTAATTTCATCATGTGCACATAACTGCTGGAGGTGGAATTTATTTTATTTGCTTCAGATAAAATATTTATGGGTTTCTTTCCCGTTTGGCAGGGACTTTTTATCTTGTTGCCTGGAAACATTTGGTAATCTGATCAAGTCAATTCACAGTTTACTTGTAATGGCATGACGATGAAGTTAAGTGAAACACTTCCTGTTTAGTTTACCTCCTGAATCTTTACACAATGTTAACTGAAAATAATATTGGAAAGAACCAGAGTAGGGGAATCAAAGGACATAAGTTTGAGGTGAGAGGTGAATTGTTTAATTGAAATCAAAGGGGGCAACTGTTACACACGGGCAGCAGGGTGTTGCTGCCTTACATCTCCAGAGACTCGAGTTCGATTCTGACTACGGATGCTGTCTGCATTGAATTTGTACGTTTTCCCCGTGACCTGCGTGGGTTTTCTCCGGGTGCTCCGGTTTCCTCCCACACTCCAAAGACGTACAGGTTTGTAGGCTAATTGGCTTGGTAAATTGTAGATTGTCCTAATGTGTGGGATAGTGTTAGTGTGCGGGGATTGCTGGGCGGTGTGGACTTGGTGGGCCAAACGGCCTGTTTACGGCTGTATCTCCAAACTAAACTAAATTAAACTATATATTGAACAAGCTATCAGAGGAAGTAGTTGAGGCAGGTACTGTAATAACATTAAAAAAACATTTGGACAGTTACATGGATAGGAAAGGTTTAGAAGAATATAGGCCAAATGCAGGCAGGTGGAACTAGTGTAGATGGGGCATCTTGGTTGGCATGGGCAAGTTGGGCCGAACTTTTCTATGCTGTATGACTGTGACTCCATTGTGTCATGTGACTCAATGACTCTATGAATTGTGATCATTACCCCCAAAATGCTCTTCCACTGAAACATCAGTCACCTGACCAGGCTCATTTCCCAACTACGGGTGCTGTCTGTACGGAGTTTGTACGCTCTCTCTGTGACCGTGTGGATTTTCTCAAGGCTCTCCAGTTTCCTCCCACACTCCAAAGACGTGCAGGTTTGTCGGTTAATTGGCTTCTATAACTATTCCTAGTGTTTAGAACAGAACTAGTGTACGGTTGATCATTGGTTGATGTGGACAGTCGCCAAAGGGTTGTTTCAATGCTGCGTCTCTAAACTAAACTAAACTAAACAAGCTCCAGTATGTTCCCTTCTTGGGTTGAACTATCTATACACTGTTTAAAGAACCATTCAAATTTTGCCCCGTCTAAGCCTTTGGAACTGAGCAATGTCCAGTCAATACTGGGGAAGTTATAGTCACCTCCACTCTACGCCTTCTGTCCAAACCTGAACGCACATTTGTGAAAAACGTAGATTGTGAAAAATCTGTTCCAGCCACTCAGGTAAAGGGCATGTGGCCCCACAGATCACAAATCCAATACAGATTATGATGAAATAGTTTAGTTTAGTTTAGTTTAGAGATACAGTGCAGAAACAGGCCCTTTGGCCCACCGAGTACATGCTAACCAGCAATCTCTGCACACTTACACCATCCTACACACACTTGGGACAATCTACAATTATACCAGGCCAGTTAATCTACAAACCTACAGGTACGTCTTTGTAGTGTGGGAGGCAGGGCCGGCGTTAAGCCGATTTGACCGATTGCTCCCAATTGGGCCCCGCGCCTAAGCGGGGCCCCGCACTAATGTTCAGTATTTCGTACGGAAATACGAATTCTCTTTGTTAAATAAAGATTTTTTTAAATTCGCCATCCGGATTTTTTTTAAACGAACATGTATAACAACCGCTGCACGGCCATCATACACAAACGATTTGTTAACTAGTGCTGTTAGCACTTCTTAACGGTAAGTACTTAACACCTTGTTATGCAATGTCATGAATCTGCATCTATCCGCATTCCTCAGTAAATGTTATAGTGTTTTGAACAAGTATTAATGACGCCGTGTTCCTTTGAATAAAATTCACGCGGTGTCATTAATACTTGTTTAAAACACAATTACATTTATTGAGGAATGTAGATCGATGACACGTTGAGAATTTCATTTAACTCACCATCATGAGTGAGGGCCCCGGACCGCGAGAAGGGGCTTCTTCCTGGTGTGCAGGTTTGTCATTCACCTACCGACCCACGTTGTGTCCAAAGATCTTATAGCGGATCTTTGGTTGTGTCTCTCTGTCTTTTGCTCACTCCCTCCCTCCCTCCCTCCCTCTTTCTCTCGCGCTCTCTCTCCCGCTCCCCATATTGTCTCTCTCTAGCTCTCCCACTCCCTCTCTATCACCCTGTCCCCTCAGCATTCCCGGAATCATTGACGTTTTGCAGTAGACAAAAATGCTGGAGAAACCCTGCGGGTGAGGCAGCCGCCTGGCCCGCTGAGTTCCTCCAGCACTCTGTGTTTATTGTTTGGCTCTGAAATTGAAGGTGGCTCAGCGGGACGGGCAGCGGCTCTGGGGAGAGGGTTGTGTTTCTGGTCGAGATCCTTCTTCAGACAATCACAAGTACTCTCATCGACGCGAGTTCAGTTCGGTCTGAAGAAGGGTCTTCTCTCCAGAGTCGCTGCGCTGCCTGTCCAGCTGAGTTACTCCAGCTTTATGTCTATCTTCAATTTCAGAGAATTACAATTTCTCACGGGGTGCTTATAACGTCTCTAAACCCCTCTGGGACCCTCTGAACACGTCTAAACCCCCTCTAGCCCCCCTATTTCCCTCTAAACAATTGTAAACACACCTGAACCCATCTGAAGCCCTCTAAACATCTCTAAACCGTTTAAACCCCTCTAAACTAGGAGGCTGCAAGGTGACTTGGATAGGCTGGGTGAGTGGGCAAATGCATGGGAGATGCAGTATAATGTGGATAAATGTGAGGTTATCCACTTTGGTGGCAAAAACAGGAAAGTAGACTATTATCTGAATTGTGGCCGATTAGGAAAAGGGGAGATGCAACGAAAAATGCTCACGGCAGACCAAACATGTTAAACAGAAATTGGTCAGATATTGAGCTTTACACAGTGAGAAATCATGTGAAATAATCACTGAATTTAATTTTAAATGAATGTACCTGCATGTTATACTGTTTAGTTTGGAGATACCACCAGATAGTCTGGTTGATACAACCAGATCAGTTTGGAGATACAACCAGATTAGTTTGGAGATACAACCAGATAGTCCACTGAGTTCGCACCGACCAGCGATTTTTGTTACAGATTTGACAAGTTTATTTGGCGGCCAATCAAACGCTGTCTCTAAGGGGGTTGCATCCAATCACCAACCAGCTTGCCTTGAAATTCCCGAAACTACACGAAATATAAACATACATAAATTTTTACTTTTCTAGAGTAGGGGCCCCGCCATCAGTTTTCTAATTGGGCCCCGCAATTCCTAGCACCGGCCCTGGTGGGAGGAAACCGGAAATCCCGGCGAAAACACACGCAGGTCACGGGGAGAACGTACAAACTTCGTACGGACAAGCACCCGTAGTCAGGATCGAACCCGGGTCTCTGGCACTGCAAGGCAGCAACTCCACCGCTATACGCCACCGTGTTACCCAATTTTACATACATAAATGTATTAAGAGGAGGAGGCTAGTCGATGCCTGAGGACAGTTCTACCACCCTAGAACATGGATAATTTCACTGCAATCATTCCTGCCTACGCATGGTATCGTTTCACCCCCTTGTTTATCTAAAATATCTTTACCTCTTCTTTAAAAATATTCAAAGCCTCTGCTTCCACTTTGAGAAAGAGAGGTCCAAAGACTCCAGGCAAACCCTCCAGGTAAATCCTCGTTAAAAGTCATGGTCATGTCATAGAAACATACAGTGTGGAAACAGGCCCTTCAGCCCAACATGTCCCATCTACACTAGTCCCACCTACACTAGTCCCACCTGCCTGTGTTTGGCCCATATCCCTCTAAACCTGTTTCTTCAATGTTGCGACAGTCCCTGCCTCAACTACTTCCTCCAGCAGCTAAGAAGCGAGTGGATGTGAAAATGGTATAACATAGAACCAGTGTGAACGGGTGAACGATGGTCGGCGTGGACTCAGTGGAACGAAGGGCCCATTTCTGTGCTGTGTCTCTAAACCTAACACAACACACAAAAGCAGGTCACACACAAATTATACACAAATCACACCTAGGTTCTGCAAGACAGTGAAAAGAAAAAAGAACTGTGCAAAAAAATAAGATTTTAGTACAAAACACATTTAGAAAGAAACAGGCAGAGGAAGAGTTGGATAAAGTCACACAGCACGGAAGCAGGCCCTTCGGCCCATCCTGTCCATGCCAAACAGGCTTAAAAAGACACAAATAAAGGGCCATTAAATGACCCTTTAATTTTAAACAGTCGCAGTCTAATGCTGGATTTTCACACAAGTGGAAACATCCTTTCCCTGTCCAGCCTGACACGATTCCTCAGAGTTGTATATCTTAATCAAGTGGGCCTCTCATTCTTGTAAACTTTAGCAGGCACAGGCCGAGCCTGTCCAACCATTCCTCATACTCTGCTTGGCCTTGCTCGATGCATTGAAAACTGAACGTGAAATGATGTGAATAGGACAGAATAATCGCACCATCTGTTACATTTTTGTTTTTAGGTAAGGATTTTCAGCGCAGTCTTTATTTTACTGTGGTCGCTTGGAGTCTGGGGAAAAGCCCAGCTCAATGAGAAGTGTGTTTGTTCTGCTCGACGTAAATGCAATCATAAATTTCATGGCTGGTATTTACAGGGAATTTTATAGCGAAATGTAGCAAAGATTGGCAAATGCATTTGCTGCAAGAAGTCAATGAATTACTGTTTCAGTCTGGTTGAAAGTTTCACTGATGTGTCTGCGCCCTCCATTAGCTGGAAGAATGGGTGTGGTTATTTAGAAATTAATCAATTAAGCGATATTAATGAAAAGCTTCCACACTGCAGGAACACCATGAAGTGTCAATGTGAATATTGAAAGTGGCTACGCAAGTAATTATCATGGATAAGAAGGCAGAAATAAAAAAATGCAGAAGCTGGTTTATACCAAAGGTAGACACAAAGTGCTGGAGTAACTCAACAGGTTAGGCAAAGACTGGGTACCGGGGTGGAGGGAATCGGCGGCTGCGGGAGACGCTGGACAAAGGGCTGTTTTCAAGATGGCGGCAGACGGAGGAGAGGATCGGTGTCACCAGGACAACGGGCCTTTAAGGCCAAGATCAGTCAGCACTCTTAAGAATTTTGAAACTTTGTACGCGCCAGAAACATGGGGACACTTTGTGTACTCTCTCGGTGAAGTCTACTATTACACTCCAATCTTTAGTTTAAGTCAGTTTATTGTCACCTGTACCGAGGTACAGTGAAAAGCTTATTTGTTGCTATCCAGTCAGCAGAAAGACTATACATGATTACAATCGGGCTGTCCAGTGTACAGATACAGGATAAAGGGGATAACATTTAGTCCCAGATAAATTCCAGTAACTTCCTATTAAAGATAGTCCGAGGGTCTCCAGTGGGGTAGATGGTACTGAAGGCAGTTCTCAAGTTGGTGAGAGGATGGTTCAGGTGCCTGATAACAGCTGGGAAGGAACTGTACCTGAATCTGGAGGTACAGTGTATGTGTTTTCAATGTTCTGTACCTCTTGCCTGATGGGAGAGGAGTGACCAGGGTGAGACAAGATACAAGATACAAGATACAAGATAGATGTATTCATCACATGTGCCAGATGGCACAGTGAAATGAAATTCCCATACAGCCATAGAATAAAAATAAGGGACACAACACACTATAGGGTTTGACATAAAACATCCCCACACAGCAGAATCAGAGTTTCCCACTGTGTGGGAAGGCACCAAAGTCAGTCTCTTCCTCCATTGTTCCCCGTGGTCAGGGCCTCACCGTGCCCTCCGCAGTTGCTGCTACGGGCGGCCCGATGTTCAGGACCGCTCGCCGGGGTGTTGTAAGTCTGACGTCGGGGCTACGGGACGTCCTCAGCGGCGTGGACACAGAGTCGGCCCCCTCCTACCGGAGTCGGCGCCTTCCAAAGTCCGCAGGCCGCGCCGGGGGGAGACTGCTGCTGGAGACCCTCTGCAAGGCGCCCCAGGACTCCACGATGTTGTTCAGCGCCGCCCGCGTTGGAAGCTCTCCGCACCAGAACTCCACGATGTTGGAGCAACGGCTCAACGCTCCGGAGCTCCAAACGGCGACCCAGGTAGGCATCGCCCGCTCCGCGGTGACTCCAGCGCTGCGCTGCCGCTGTAGCAGCCCCGGTCCGGTTCCCGGTCCCCGGCAGGAAAGGCCGCTCCGATCCAGCTGGTAGGCCGCGAGGTGGGGGGCGAGGACGCGACTCGGAGAAATAGTCGCGTCCCCGCCAGGAAGAGACTGGGAAACGGTTTCCCCCTTACCCTGCCCCCGTCCCCCACATAGAAAAGTTAAAGTTTCCCCCAACACAAGACTTTAGACTAACTAAAAATAATAAATAAGATAGAAATAACAGACAGGCTGTAGGTAGAGGCTGCTGCCAGTGCAGCGCCCCTAGGGTTTTTGATTATGCCCCTGGTCCTTGATTATGCTGGTGGCCTTGCCGAGGCAACGGGAAATGTAGATGGAATCAATGGAAGGGAGGTTGGTTTGTGTGATGGTCTGGGCTGCGTCTACAATTCTCTACAATTTATTGCGTTCTTAGATGGAGCTGTTCCCAAACCATGCTGTCTTCTTCTTCTTGCATATGGCCTGCACAGCCTAAAGTTGTAGGTCAACTTGTTCTATTTGATCTAATTGTTTGTGCACGTCGGGTTGATTGCATTCATGGAAACAGGGTGGACCACGTGAAGGTTGCAATCTCCCACCCCAAACCATGCTGTGATGCATCCCGATAAAATGCTTTCTGCACGCATCTGTAGAAGTCGGTGACAATAGCCGGGAAGACAACATGCGGATCTTCCTAAGCCTTCTAAGGAAGTATAGGCATTGGTGTGCTTTGGTGTGCATTTATGTGCTTTCTCAGTGGGTTGTTTCTATGCATTATGTACTTAATAATGTACTGGGATTGTACCTATGTCTGGCCATAGAATTACTGATCTGTGTGCAAGTAAGAGTTTCGCTGTACATTGAAGTTCGGAAGCATTTCAACCCAGAAATGGTTCCAATGCGTCTCCACACCAGAAACAAGCATTTTCTGTTCTGAGGTGTAGCACAGCATGGACCGAGTTGTTTCTCTCATTTAATGGATGTCTTGGCTGTCCTGCTGTTTTCTGTTCCTTACAAATTAATTAAAGCTGCATTCAGAGCAAAGCACTTGCCATAAAAGCTTTGCCCATTGCTGCAAAACTGATGTGAAGCCCAGGGTTACATTGATTTGTCCGCTGCTCAGAATCAATCCTTCGGGTAACTACGCATGCCCAAAGTCCCAGCCTTTCCTAGTGCTTCTAATGAATGACTGCATGTACGCACACACACTCAAACAGCCACTTTAGACTTGATAGATACAGCACGGAGACAGGCCCATCGGCCCACCGAGTACGCGCCAACCAGCGATCACCCCGTGCAGCAACACTATCCTATGCACTTGGGACAATTTACAATTTTACCAAAGCCAATTAACCTACAAACCTGCACGCCTCTGGAGAGTGTGGGAGGAAACCAGAGCAGCCTGAGAAACCCCACGTAGACACAGGGAAACGTTAAGAGTAAGGTTATTGTTCTATTTTAGTCATTGTTATTGGCAGGATTGGTGCATTTTTGAGAAATAAAAAAAATCATGCATTGCACTTTATGATTAGCATTGGAAGGAAAATAGTTGATATTTTTTGCTTGCAAGAATTTTAAGGAATAAAAGCAAAGGTGACAGGAGTAAGGGAAGCGTGTGGAGCTGAGGCCCATGATCAGGTTGTAAAGCCTTGGAGTCATAGAATGCAGCACTGGGCTCTTCAACCCATCATGTCCATGCTAGCCATCAAATGTCCATCCAAACTAATCCCATTTTCTATGCCTTGGTCATTCAAGTGCTCATCCATATGTTATGAGAGAATCTTCTCTTGGCATTGCATTCCAGATTGCAAACACACATTGGATGTTTTTCCCCCCCCTGAAATAGACAGTAGGGCAGCACAGTGGCGCAGCAGTAGAATTGCTGCCTTACAGCACTAGAGACCCTGGTTCGATCCTGTTTCCAGGTGCTGTCAGCATGGAGTTTGTACATTCTCCCTGTGACTGCGTGGGTTTTCTCCGGGTGCACCGGTTCCCTCCCACGTTCCAAAGACTTACAGGTTTGTTGGTTAATTGGCTTCTCTAAATTATCCGTGTTGTACAGGATAGAACTAGTGTATAGGGCGATTGCTGGTTGGCGTGGAATTTATTTGCCAGCACATAAGCTGAGTCCCTCCATTCCCAACATATCCACGTGCCCGTGGTACTATCGTACCTGCGTTCACTTGCGCTCAGAGCAGAACATTCCACGCATCCAAAACCCTCTGAGTAAAACAACCTGCAACGCATATCTCCTTTGCCCCTTTCACCTGAAATCTATTCCCTCCAGTGTTTGATATTTCTGGCCTGGGGAAAAAGGTTGTGATTGTCTATTCCTTTCATCATTTTAAATACTTCTATAACATCTCCCCTCAACCTCTGGCGTTCCAGACAAAACAATCCAAGTCTGTCCGACCTCTCCCTATGGATAACCCCTCCTCATCCAGGCATCAATCTGGTAATCCTCCTCTGCACCCTTTCCAATGTCTCTACATCCTTCTGTAATGGGGAAATGAGAAAGCATGCAGAACTCCAAATGCCGCCAAACCAAATTCCTAAGATCCCCTGTGACCTTCCTTTCTTTTTCTTAAACATATGTCCTCTGGCTTCACGAGTCTTCTTTCAGGAGTAATATTTCTCACAGTCCATTCTATTATGGAGGGGGAGCTGGGGTCTGGCCTACCGTGCCCTCAATGTTGGCTGCCGGAGGCTTCCCCGGGGCGAGGTGAGGGACAATGCATCCAGGGAAGGCGATGGTTGAAGGCCCGCAGCAGCCTGGGGCTCGCCTGGATCGGGCACCACTCATATCATAACACATGTTTATTAAACTACGGTTTGAGAACGGCAAAAAAAACTTATACTTAAATTCTGGAAAGACGCTCCTATCACAACGTTCAAAATGTGGATTACAAATATGTCGGAAATACAACATCTTGAGGAAATGAGACTTGTTCTAGCAGGAAAACGAGCAATTCTTAAGAATATGGTCACCTTTCATTGACTTGTTACAGGTGTAATATGGTGCAACACAACCCTGGAAAGTAACTCTTTTAAAACTAGGTGATGGGTGTGAATCGTCAGGAATTAGGCACATTCCCTTTCCTTCTTGCTTAGCCTTACCTTTTTTAGATTCCTTACTTATTTTCTTTTTCTTTTCTTAAGGCCCCCCTTTTCTGTGGGGCCTTTTTTTTCTTCTTTTCTTTTCACATTTTCAAGCACGCAGTAAAAACCCCCCAAAAAAACCAAACCATAACACATATAACATTGAGAGCGCGGACTGGACTTTGAAAATGGCGCCAAAATATGGTGCCTTTACGTGCGGGTTCAGTAGACTATTTTCTGTACACTTTGCTAATCAGGGATGTGCAATACTGTACGGGACTGTAAGTAAGAAAATAATTTCACTGTGTGTTTGTACATGGGACAATAAAAGCACTGCGGAACCACTGATCCGCCATGGCCACTATCTTATTGAATGAGGCAACATGGTGAGGGTTGCACGGTGGCGCAGTGGTAAAGTTGCTGCCTTACAGCACCAGAGAGCCCGGTTCGATCCTGACTACAGGTCTGTACTGAGTTTATACGTTCTCCCCATGACTCCCTGGGTTTTCTCCAGTTTCTCCAGACCGGGTGCTCCAGTTTCCTCCCACACTCCAAAGATAAAAATTGTGAAATGTCCCTAGTGAATAGGATAGTGTTAATCTAGAGATGATCGCTGGTCGGCGTAGACTCGGTGGGCCGAAGGGTGTGTTTCCACACTGTATGTTTAAGAAAGAACTGCAGATGCTGGAAAAATCGAAGGTAGACAAAAATGCTGGAGAAACTCAGCGGGTGAGGCAGCATCTATGGAGCGAAGGAATAGATGCGTTTCGGGTCGAGACCCTTCTTCAGACTGATGTATCTCTGTACTAAACTAAAGTAAACAGCCTGGAGAGGTGAAATGGTGTATTGCAGTCCCTGATTACCATGCTCTACACAGTGAAAGCTAGCTTATAGCGCAATAAAAAAAGTCAGTGCAAACAACAAACATATTTTTAGATTTTCTAATTAATCTTTCATGAGACGTTCCAGGGATCAATATACATTAACAATATTGACAAAGGATTTTCGAAGAAAATAACTTTTCCCAGTATCTATTGGACTTTGATTCTCTGTTAATATGTTTTAACTCGAGATATGCAAAACTTGCAAGTATACCATCCAATTTTGGTGCACAAAACTCCTTTGGTAATCATTTTAATGGAAGCAAGAATTTCTTATTTGGAATAAGATGGCTGTTACAAAATGGATTGTGGAATATTATGGAAATCTGCAGGGGAATAGTGTTAAGGCATATTTTCAAAAACAAGATGTAATGCTAATTAATGTGGATTGTTGATGAAGTTGTAAAGAATGATTTCCAACCATATGACTTTTTATTCTGAAACAACCCCTTGGAATGAAAGATGACTTGCTTCTACTCCATGTTTGGGATCCAGGGGAAGCTGATGAAGCCAAAATTAGGTTCTCCACATTAGCACAGCGGGTAGAGCTGCTGCCTCATGGCACCAAAGACCCAGGTTTAATCCTGACCTGGGGTGCAGTCCGTGTGGAGTTTACACGTTCTCTCTGGGACCACGTGGGATCCTTCAGGTGCTCTGGTTTCCTCCCACAACCCAAAGGTGTGCAGATGCGTAGGTTAATTGGCTTCTGTAAATTGTCCCCTGGTGTATATGGTGTGGATGACAAAATGGAATAACTTAGAACTAGTGAGAACGGATGATTGATGGTTGGCGTAGACTCGATGGGCTGAAGTTTAATTTTAGTTTAGTTTAGAGGTACAGTGTGGCAACAGGCCCTTCGGCCCACCAAGCCCACGTCAACCAGCAATCACCCATACGCTACTTCTATCCTACATACTAGGGACGATTTACAGGGGGCCAATTAACCTACAAACCTGCATGTCTTTGGAATGTGGGAGGAAACTGGAGCACCCGGAGAAAACCAACGTGGTCACAGGGAGAACGTACAAACTATACACAGACACCACCTGAGGTCAGGCTTGAACTAGGGTCTTTGGCGTTGTAAGGCAGCAACTCTACCGCTGCACCATTGTGCCACCCTTGTAGATAATATCACTGACAGATGCATTTTAAGCAATTGACGATTGAAAAAGCTTTTGATCTAAATTATCACAACATGGTTAACTTGACTTCAGCAGAGATAAGGCTCAGTGGAGGCACAGCTGTTAAGATATAAAATGTGTTTATATGACCTGGACCAACAATGCAGGAATCCAAATTCACATCCCACTGTGACAGCTGTGGAATTTAAATTCAGTTAACCATTTGGTAGCAACAACTATTTTAAGGAATGATGGTTGTCACAAAAGCACCTCTGGTTTTGCAAGAGAAGATAGACACTGGAGTAACTCAGCGGGACCGGCAGCATCTCTGGAGAGAAGAAATGGGTGATGTTTCAGGTCGAGACCCTTCTTCAGACCGAGAGTCAGGGAAGAAGGAAACGAGATTTGAAGAGGTGCAAAGAACAAATAAATGAATGCCTGACCCGCTGAGTTACTCCAGCATTTTGTGTCTATCTTCAGTGTAAACCAGCATCTGCAGTTCCTTCCTACACATTTTGTCTGCTCCACTGCAAAATCTCCTCAAGGTATGCCTGCTTTGAAGAAGTTCTTCTCTCTTTGACGAGATTTCTGCAGCACACTCTCTTGCTGCATGTCCTTTTGCATACCTTTCATTCATTTGTTCTTTGTAACACTTCATATTCTCAAGAGGCAAGAGCGTTTTATTGCTATATGTCCCGGATGGGACAATGAAATTCTTACTTGCTGCAGCACAACAGAATTTGTGAATATGTAAACATAGTACATAACGGGGGAAGAGAAAAAAAGTTCAATAAATAACAAATATAGTGCAGTAATAATATAGTCTTTTGCAGTTCAGAGCTCTGAGCTTATTTGTTGTGTTTAATAGCCTGATGGCCGTAGGGAAGAAGCTGTTCCTGAACCTGGACATTACAGTTTTCAGGCTCCTGTACCTTCTTCCCGATGGCAATGGTGAAATGAGTGTGTGGCCAGGATGGTGTGGGTCTTTGATGATGTTGGCTCTAGTTTCCCTCTCCCCTGATTCTCAGTCTGAAGAAGGGTCTCGACCTGAAACGTCACCTATTCCTTTTCTCCAGAGATGCTGCCTGTCCTGCTGAGTTACTCCAGCAATTTGTGTCTATCTTTGGTGTAAACCAGCATCTGCAGTTCATTCCTACATATTTAGCAATATGTTTCAGGGCAGGAGATGACATGTCCTGTGTGCACCTCCAAACCCACCCTGTGTGGTTGACTCCTAAATACCCTCTGAAATGATCAGGCAGATTATTCAATACCAACAAGGAATGGCTAATCAATGGTGGACATCCTAGCCTTGCTCAAATCCCCAATAAATAACAGAAAAGGGAAATGAAGGAGCAGTAAATAGGACTGAAATTATACAAAGATCTGTTTTACAATATTGCATTTATCCTCAAACCAGACCAACACGCGAACTAACCGCCCTTCCATTGACTCCGTCTACACTTTAAGCTGCCTCAGCAAGACCACCAGCATAATCATGGACCAGTCTCACCTCGGTCACTCCCTCTTCTCCGCACTCCCATCAGATAAGAGGTACAGAATTTTGAAAACACACACCTCCAGATTCAGGGACAATTTCTTCCCAGTTGCTATCAGGGAAAGTGAACCATCCTCTCACTAGGTAGAGTGCCGTCCTGACCTCCCATCCACCTCATTGGGGACCTTTGAACAATCTTTAATCGGCCTTTATCTTGCACTAAATGTTGTACCCTTTATCTGTGCACTGTGGACTGTGATTGTAATGAAGTGTGGTCTTTTCTGAGTGGATAGCATGCAAACAAAAGCTTTTCATTGTACCTCAGTACACGTCACAATAATAAACAAAACTGAACTATTGATCAGCGTCACAATATAGAACTCATCCATTTTTTTCCAGTCTCAGCCCAACAGTGATTCCTATCGGGAGGAACATTTTGCAAACCAGCTATAGATCTTTGTGTATTCATAGATTTTCTTGAAGCCCCACGCAGGAAATGAAATATGTCTCCGTATGGGCACATAGAAACATTAGTTTATTTAACGGTGGCTCATGAGGCATTGCTTTTGATCTTCTGATGCAAGTGGCTTTATCACAGCAATAAAATGTCTTCGAATCAATAAAGACAGCATCATCAAAATCAGATAATACTATTTTTGAGCCGGTTCTTCCAAAGGGTGAAGCATAAAGTTAGAAGTTAGCATACTATTTGCCAAGTTTGGTTCCTTTCAAACTAAATGTAATAGAAACATAGAAAATAGGTGCAGGAGTAGGCCATTTGGCCCTTCGAGCCTGCACTGCCATTCAATATGATCAAGGCTGATCATCCAACTCAGTATCCTGTACCTGCCTTCTCTCCATACCCCCTGATCCCTTTAGCCACAAGGGACACATCTAACTCCCTCTTAAATATAGCCAATGAACTGGCCTCAACTACCTTCTGTGGCAGGGAATTCCAGAGATTCACCACACTCTGTGCGAAAAATGTTTTCCTCATCTCGGTCCTAAAAGATTTCCCCTTATCCTTAAACTGTGACCCCTTGTTCTGGACTTCCCCAACATCGGGAACAATCTTCCTGCATCTAGCCTGTCCAACCCCTTAAGAATTTTGTAAGTAGCTATAAGATCCCCCCTCAATCTTCTAAATTCTAGCGAGTACAAGCCAAGTCTATCCAGTCTTTCTTCATATGAAAGTCCTGACATCCCAGGAATCAGTCTGGTGAACCTTCTCTGTACTCCCTCTATGGCAAGAATGTCTTTCCTCAGATTTGGAGACCAAAACTGTACACAATACTCCAGGTGTGGTCTCACCAATACCCTGTACAACTGCAGTAGAACCTCCCTGCTCCTATACTCAAATCCTTTTGGCCCTTAATTCCACCCAAATATTTATGATTTGTGAGGTCCAAATTCTGCAGTGAAATGCACCCTGGGTCTATTTTAGCAGTTTGCTGCCACAGTGTATAATAACCCATGTGCAACAATGCGGTGAATGCAAAATGGCAGACTCTTTCAGCAAAGGAACCACTGCACATGACAAAATTATGTGCAGTTAATAAAACATTAAAAACCATTTGGGCTAGATAAGCACATAGCGAAACAAGGAACTGGAAATGTGAGTTTAACAAAGAAGACATAGAATGCTGGAGTAACTCAGCGGGTCAGACAGCATCTCTGAAGAATATGGATAGGCGATGTTTCGGGTTGGGACCCTTCCTCAGATTGATTGTGGGGGGGAGGGGAGGAAGGGGGAGGGAGGAAGAAAGCTGCGTCCACAATTCTCTGCAATTTCTTGCCGTCTAGCATGGAGCTGTTCCCAAACCAAAGTGTGATGCATTCTGATCAAATACTTCAGCAGCGCATCTGTAGAAGTTGGTGAGAGAGTTTTATGCATCTGTGCTGGGAATGGAGGGGTACGTAGGCAGTTTATCTTGTCATTATGTTCGCCTCAGACAATCAGCATAAAAAATTAAACATATCCAGGAGTCTAATCAGCTAAATATTGATCAAAACTCAGCTATCATCATCAAATAAACGCTACTGGAATAAATTGAAAGAAATTTACAAATATGGAAGAAAAATCCACTGCCATATTAAGAGCAACAATGAGTGGCAAAACATTAATGCTTCGATTATTCAAGACTTTGGTGGTGTCAAACTAACAGATATTCCAGACGATTGGATTTTATTCCTATTAATAAACCAACAACATTGTAAATAACCTTTTTTAGGATGAGGTTTAGGTTTATTATTGTCATGTGTACTGGGGTATGGTGAATGCTTCCGATCAGATCAGGTAGTACTATATTTAAATGCAAACAAGTCAAACTCAAGTACAATAGGTAGAACAAAGGGGAGGATACAGAGTGCAGAATATAGTTCTCAGCATTGTAGCGCTTCAGTTACAAAGACCGTTATATCGTTAAGGGGCTGTCCCACTTGGGCGGCCTAATCCACGAGTCCAGAAGAGTGTCTTCGACCTTCAAGCTCGAGGGCACTCGCCTGGAAAGCCTCGAGCTGGATCGACCGTCCGCGTTGAAACGGCGGGCTGGATCGACCGACCACACACACACACACACACACACACACACACACACACACACACACACACACACACACACACACACACACACACACACACACACACACACACACACACACACACACACACATCGTGAAGGTGGGGGCCAGGGAAAGCGGGGGAGCGCTGTCTGTGCGATGAAAAGGAAGGTAAACGGCTTCCACAGTGTACGGTAAGTCCCTTGGAGAGCGCGGGGGGGGGAGGAGGGATGGGAGAGAAAGGGAGAGATGGGGGAGAGAAGGGGTGGGATGGGGAGAGAAGGAGAGAGAAGGAGAGAGAAGGGGAGAGAAGGGGCCGGAGTAGGGGGGGAGAAGAAGTGGTGACACTTTTAGGAAGTATAATAATAAAGTTTAGCGGGCATTTTACCTGCCGGTAGGTCTTCCTAGGGCCTGAAACTCCAATGAGCCAATCAAAATGGCCGGTCAGCGAAGGAGATTGCCTCTGGCTGCCCTCGACTGCATGTAAGTAAATAGCGACCCCACTTGAGTTACCACGAGTTAAAAGGAACCATGCCGACCAAATTTTACTCACGGAACATGCTGAAAAATGTTCCGCAACCTAGTTGAGGCCACGAGTATTCGGGAACTTCCCTCGAGCATGAAGGAGAGTACCAGCGACCTCAAAGGGCCTCATAGGACCATATGTCGACCATTCTGCGAGTTTCAAGGTCGAAGACACTCTTCTAAACTCACAGATTAGGTCGCCCAAGTGGGACAGCCCCTTAAGAGAGCTTAGACACAAAGTGCTGGAGGAACTCAACGGGTCAGGCAGCATCTCTGGAGCAAAGGAACTGGTGACGTTTCGGTATGGAACCATTCTTCAGACATATAAATGTATAGAATGCTGAGGTAAGTTATAGGTAACTTCTGCAAACACTTTCCAGCCCCCCCCCCCCCCCCCTCTCCCCCTCCCCTCAACACCTCCCCCTTTATTTCCCCTCCCTCCTGTCTCCCTTCTCTGGAACCCTGGCTGTTGTTGCACTAGTTTCTCCCCTCCCCTCCCCCACAGTCACCCTCCCCTCCCCCACCCCCACCCCAAAGCTCCTTCAACTAGCCTCACAGTTCATAACTATGCATTTCCTCTGGGCTCCCACCTGCTTCTATCTCCAGACTTTGTCCAACAACCTAGCTATCAGGGAGCCCCCTCACCTGAGGTCATCTGTTGCCTGCCGTGATTTGTCTGGCCCCCTCTTCTCTCTTCCAAGTTTATTTCTTGTCCTGCCCCCCCCCCCCTCCCCCTTCCCTGCAATCAGTCTGAAGAAGGGTCCCGACCCGAATCGTTACAAGTTCATTTTCTCCAGAGATGCTGCCTGACCTGCTGAGTTACTCCAGCTTGTTGTGTCTATCTTTGTTCCAGTAAATTAAGTGAGTCTAAAGGTAATGTGCAAATCACAACCAGGTGAGACGGAAGAAACAGGGATCTGCATGTCCATTTTGTAAAAATAAAAAGGCCACAAAGTGCTTGAGTAAGATTAGATTAGATTAGATTATTTAATGACCACACAGTCAAGCTGGTGGAATTCAGGTTCAGTACAGGATGTTACAAGGTAGGCTGATTCCCGTCAAACATAACATAAAACACAACATCATACAATATACAGTACATGCATGGGGAGGATATGTGCTGTTATCATAGTGTGTTCAGAATTCGGATTGCGTGTGGGTAAGAACTGTTTTTAAATCGAGATGTCTTGGCGGGCAGTGAGCTGTAGCGCCTTCCTGATGGCAACAGGTGGAAGATGTGGTGAGCTGGGTGGGAGGGATCAGAGATGATTTTCTTCACCCTTGACACGGATCGTTTGTGATGGAGTGATTCTATTGATGGAAGGGGAGTGCTGATGATTTTGGATGCTTTGTTAACTATGCGCTGTAATTTATTACGGGAGTGAGTGTCTAAACTGCTGAACCAGACTGTAATTGATGAAGTGAGCATGCTTTGGATGTTGGCACAGTGGGTCAGACAGCATCTCTGGAGAACATGGGTAGGTGCCCTCTCCAGAGGTGCTGCCTGACCCACTGAGTTACTCCAACACTTTTTTCAGGTGAGAAGGATTTTCAAACAATGGACGGCTCAGTGGCACAATGGTAGAGTTGCTGTCTCACAGTGCCAGAGACCTGGGTTCCATCCTGACTACGGTACTGTGTGTACTGAGTTTATACCTTCTCCCCGTGAGTTGCGTGGGTTTTCTCCGGGTGCTCCGGTTTCCTCCCACACCCCAAAGACGTACAGGTTTGTAGGTCAATTAGCTTCAGTGTAAATTGTCCCCTAGTGTGTGGGATAGTGCGAGTGAAACAAGGTGATCGCTGGTTGGCATGGACTCAATGGGCCGAAGGGCCTGATTTGCACGCTGCATCTCTAAAGTCTAAAGGAATAACAGATTGTCAGTTACCAATTTCAGTCTTTGGCATCCATAATCTGAGAATGAGTTCATTTTAAAAAAAAAGTTGTTCCCAGGAACAATGCCCAAAGGTGATAAAACTATAGAAATTTACAATGTAGAAAGAAGCCAGCTGGACCATCATAGTCTTGCCAGCTGAAAGCTCACAGTCCATGCCCTCGTTCCACTCACGTTTTAAATATGATGAGAATGTTTGCCTCCAGTCTGTTCTTGATACCTGCCAGACTTCTGTGCAAAAGACATTTCTTCAACTTCTCTTTAATCCTTGCATCATAAATCTGTAAGCAGGTCATCAAACAAAGTACTGCAAATACTGGAAATCTGCCAAAAAAACAGAAAATGCTACCAATACTCAGCAGGTCAGACAGCATCTGTGGAGAGAGAAACAAAGCTAACAGCAAAAGACCTGTTGGTTTAGCAAAGGTCACAAGCACCAAGGGACAGTAAAATTCATTTTCGTATATATTTCAGTACCTATCACTCCACATAAGCACTTAGATACATCTTATATTGTAAGTCGGGTTTGTAAGTTGATCGACCTCCGTAAATTGCCGCAAGTGTGTAAGGATGATAAAGTGGGATAACATTGAAGTTATGTGAAAGTAGACATAAAATGCTGGTGGACATAAAACACAGAAGGTCGGGCAGCATCTCAGGAGGAAAGCAAAAGGTGACATTTCGGGTCAGAACCCTTCTTCAGACTGAAAGATAGTGACGGCCAGAACAAAACAGGTCCAGCAACAGTTGACCTCAGGAAGGGTAGAGTCCATAATGGCCCATTGTTTGCTGGGGAAGATATGTTAATGATAGGGATACAAGGATGTGAACAATGGAACTAGTAGAATAACTAGAGTGAGAGAGGGGGAGAGAGGGTGAGGGGGGGGAAGAAATACAGGAGTTACTTGAATTTAGAGAAATCAGCATTCATACTGTGTGAATGGTGAACTATGTGAATGGGTGATTGATGGTCAGCATGGACTTGGTAGGCCGAAAGGTATGTTTCCATGCTGTATCTCTAAACTAAACTAAATTAAACTCAATTCAACTCGCCTTTTCCCTCCATAGAGATTTCCTAACTTAAATCTATGCCTCCCTATTCCCCTAATTTTGATCTCACTCCTTTCTATTCACTCCGTGTAGGACTATCAGAGGTATATAACGTGAGGAGCCAGATTTGGCAATATAACCTCAACAGCCTATGCTGCCATTCAATAAGATGAAGGTTGATCTAATCTTGGCCCCAGTTCCACTTGCCTGCCTGTTCTCCATAATCCTTGATTTCTCTGCAGTCCAAAATTCTGTCTATCACCGCCTTGAATGTATTCAATGATTCAGCCTCCACAGCTGTTTGAGGTAGCGGATCCAAACATTCACGCGATAAAGGAAATTCCTCCTCGTCTCCGTCTTAAACGGGCAACATTCTATCCTGCTCCCCCTCCTATCCCCAACATTCCTTCAACATCTAAAAGAGTGAGATACAGAACCACATCATGTTGAACCCATGCATCATGACAACATGGAAACACAAATGAGTGATATTGACAAGGCCGGAGCCACAATAATGACAAAATATTCACTCCATTGAGTTCCAGTGCATTTATATCAGTCTCACGTAGGAATGCACCATGAGAATTGAAGACTGCTACTGTTCTATATATTTTCGAGCTGTTTATTCTCACAGAAGTTCTGTCATCGATAGCCACACAATCCAAAACATCTGCTTTTTATTTCGCATTTCTCGCACAAGTGATTTATTTTTTCTGCCACCACGGCATATTTTTACGATTATTGCCTGAAATGATGGACAATGTCCTAGACGTTATATTACTTTGCTGCCTTTCTCTGCCTTTGTATTGCGTGCCAGGGAAACTGCTCTGTTGATGGAAGCAATCCAGGGTAAATTGGTAGATGGCTGGACTTTTGGGGGAGAGGTGGGGGGGGGGGGGGCGGGGGGGTTGGGTGGTGGGAGGGAAGGGGGAAGTAGGGTGCCCAAGTCTGAATTCGGGCAAACAATACAGAGACCACCTCGAATGTCAACATCATCTCTACCTATCACTGGCAGTGGTATATTTGCAAGCACCGCAAAGCAAACCGTGGGCACTTTACAACCCAGTGGTATGAATGTTGATTTCTCTAACCCAGTAATCCTTGCTTTCCTTCTATCTCCGTCACTCACCTACCTTATCCCTCCAACTAGTTTTGCCGTACTCCTAATTAATTTCACTGTTTGTATGCCTCGTTGTCACCTTCCCCTCAGCCAACAGTGAACCATTCTACATTTCCTGATCATCATTTGCTTTGATCTGTCATTTATACACCTTCCCCTTCCACATCTAGTTTCCCCCTCTCCTGACTCTCAGCCTGAAGAAGGGTCTCGACCCGAAACGTCACCCATTCCTTCTCTCCAGAGATGCTGCCTGGCCCGATGAGTTAATCCTGCATTTTGCATCTAACCTTGGGTGTAAACGAGAGAGAGAGAGAGAGAGAGAGAGAGAGAGAGAGAGAGAGAGAGAGAGAGAGAGAGAGAGAGAGAGAGAGAGAGAGAGAGAGAGAGAGAGAGAGAGAGAGAGAGAGATCGTTCTACAATTGTTTTATTTTGGCAGAGCTCTCAGCTTTGTTGGCTCTTTGGTTATGTGAAAAATGTAGCCGGCAATTTTTTGCTGGCAAGAGGAAAGCGCTGAGCATGTGTGCAAGCACTCCAAGGCTCCGCTGTGCTTTGATTAGTGAGGAATAAGGAGCCAGCAGTAATATTCAATACAGCCAGATTCATATCATCTTGAGTAGGTACTGGCCCACACCAATACCCACATTGAAACTGGAGCAAAGAAAATGTGCATGCTAAGCTAACTTTATTTAAATGTCTGTCAGGGTACGGTCATAAAATTACTGACAGATGTGAGATGTTGATATTGCTTATTGCACTCTACAACTGCTACATCCATCACACAGACTATTTCCCATTTCTCAGAAACAAGTTGTGTTTTAAAAATTGATTGTTCATTATTAATTATTAACCTTTAGACTGCTGACAAGGGTTAGGAAATTTCAGATGGCCAAAGTTTACAGCTTCCTCTCTCAGTTTACTTGTCAAACACCACATCACTGTGGCTCAGCTGGTAGAGCTACTGCCTGATGGTGCCAGAGTCCCGGGTTCAATGGTCACATCGGGTGCACTCTGTGTGGGGTTTGCACGTCCTCCCTACGACCACTTGGGTTTACTCTGGGTGCTCCGGTTTCCTCCCACATCTCAAAAACGTGCAGGTTTTAGATGAATTGGCTGGTAAATTGTTTCTTGCGTGTTGGGTGTGGATGAGAAAATGAGATATCATGGAACTAGTGTGAAAGGGTGATCGATGTTTAGCACAAACTCGGTGGGCCAATGGGCCTCTTTCCATGCTGTATCTTTAAACTAAAATTAAATTGTGTTTCAAAAAATTGATTATTCATTATTAATCCTAACCTTAAGAAAGCTGGGAAATTCCAAGTAGCTATGATTTACAACTTCCTAAATTTCCTTGCCAAACACCATAGCACAGTATGGGCCACTGCCGCACACCACCAGAGTCTTTAGAGACTCAGCACGGAAACAGGCCCTTCAGCCCACCGTCCATGTCGAGCAATGATCCCCGCACAATAATAGTCCTGTCCCACGGTACGAGTTCATTCCAAGAGCTCTCCCGAGTTTGCCCTGATTCGAACTCGGAGATTTACGGTAATGGCCATTCGTCGGTACTCGGGGCTATAGTGGACAATTTTCAACATGTTGAAAAATCTTCACGAGTCTTCCCTTGCTTACCTGCTGTTAGCAAATCTTCCCGAATACCTGCCGTTAGCGTTACGAGCCGCTATTAGCGTCCCTGGGCTCCGACGTACCCGCTACATTCATTCTCCGTGCTTACCACGAGTTTGATTTTTTTTAAACTCAGGAGAGCTCTTGGAATTAACTCGTGACAGGGCTTTTGGAATTAACTCGGGACAGGGCTTTAACACTATCCTACACTCCAGGGACAATTTTACCGAAACCAATTAACCTGCAAACCCTTGCATCTTTGGAGTGTGAGAGAAACCACCCCGGAACACCAACGCAATAACAGGGAGAACGTACAAACTCTGTACAGACAGCATCCGTAGCCAGGATCGAACCCAAAGACGTGTGAGTTTGTCGGGTTAATTGGCCTCTGCAAATTGCCGCTAATGTGTAGGCAGTGGATGGAAAAGTGGGATGACGTAGATCTAGTGTGAATGGGAGATCGATGGTTTGCATGGACTCGGCTGGCAGAAGGACTTGTTTTCATGCCGTACCCTCTGAACTAAACTAAAGACTGATCTTTTACCTCAGCACTGCTTTACTGTCTTAATACCATATCCCTTGATTTGCTTTAAGCAAAAATCTATCCATGGTCGATGGGACTCTGTGGGCTGAAGTGTTTGTATCCATGTTGTCTCTCCAAACTAAAACTGAACTAAACTAAGGCCCTGTCGACTCAATTAGATGGCAGGAAAAGATGCCAGTCCAGATGTATCCTCTGTGTCCTGGCCAGTACTTTCCCTCAATCAACATGAATTAAAAACAGATGCTCTTGTCTTTGCCAAACCCATTCTGGCTCAAGCTTGTTGTGTACAGATTAGTTTGCAAAGTTGAAAATCAAAAATAAAAATTGCAGGTGCTGGAAATCTGAAATAAAAACAGAAAATACTGGAAACGCTCAATAGGTAAGGCAGCATCCGTGGAACAAAAACAGAATTAATGTTTCAGATCAATAGACAATTGACAATAGACAATAGGTGCTGGAGTAGGACATACGTAATTCAATGTAATCATGGCATCCCCAATCAGTACCCTGTTCCTGCCTTCTCCCCATACCCCCTGACTTCGCTATCTTCAAGAGTCCTATCTAGCTCTCTCTTGAAAGTTTCCAGAGAACCGCCCACCACTGCCCTCTGAGGCAGAGAATTCCACCGACTCACATCTCTCAGTGTGAAAAACAGTGTGATCAACCTCTTCTGAACCCTCTCTAAAGCCTCCACACCCTTACTGCAATGGGATGACCAAAATTGCAACCGAAAATCCAAATGTGGCCTGACCAAAGTTTTTTAAAGCTGCAACATGATATCCTGACTCTTGTGTAGGAAGGAATGGCAGATGTTGGTTTCAACCAAAGATAGACACAACATGCCGGAGTAACTCAGCAGGACAGGCAGCATCTCTGGAGAGAAAGAATGGGTGATGTTTTGGGTCGAGACCCCACTGAAGAAGGATCCCGCTGTCCTGCTGAGTTACTCATATCCCTTGATTTGGCAAGGAAATTTAGGAAGTAGGCTGCAAACCATATCCACTTGGAATTTCATGGAATTCTTAAGGTTGAGATTAATAATGAATAATCAATTTTTTGACACACATTTGGAGTTACTCCAACATTTTGTGTCTACATCCTAACTTGTTTTCCATGCCCCAAGCAATGAAGGCAAGCATTCCATACACTTACTCTAATACTCTATCTACCTGTTATGCCAATTTCAAGGAGTTGTTGATTTGGATCCCAAGATCACTCTGTACCTCAATGTCATTAATGGTCCTGCCATTAACTGCATACTTTCCCCACACATTTGACCTCCCAAAGTGCAATACCTCACACTTGCTCAGATTAAAGTCCATCTGCCATTTTTCTAGTCATCTCTTTCCTGTGATATGTGTAGGAAGGAACTGCAGATGCTGGTTTATACCGAAGATAGACGCAAAATGCTAGAGTAACTCAGTGGATCAGGAAGCATCTCTTGAGAAAAGGAATAGGTGACGTTTTGGATCGGAACCCATCTTCAGACTTCTTTGATTGTCTTCTTCACTGTCTGCATCTTCATCAATTTTTGTGTTCTCTGCAAACTTGCTAACCAACCAGTATACATTTTTGTCCAAATTATTTATATATATAAATAAATATATATTGATATATATATATTGCAACTGCAGAGGTCCCAGCAGCGATCCCTGCAGAACACCACTGATCATAGACCTCCAGCCAGAATAACCCACTTCCACCACTGTCCACTGTCTTGTGTGGGTAAAGGGCCTGTCCCACTTTCACGACCTAATTCACGACCTTTTTTACTTGTGGACATTTTTCATCATGTTGAAAAAACGCCCCGACCTGCTTGATGCCACGAGTACCTACGACTAGCATCACGACCTGCTACGACCTACCTACGACCTTCTACGACCTCGTGATGACCATGCTGCAAGTATGAGTCAAGGGCAAACTCGGCAGAGGTCGTGAATTAGGTCGTGAAAGTGGGACAGGCCCTTAAGACAAATCTGAATCCAAAGTACCAAGCCAGCATGGATCCCATGTATCTTAATCTTCTCGATCAGCCAGCCATGAAGGAACTTGTTAAATGCCTTACTGAAGGACAACATCCACAGCCGCCATAAAAATAAAAAGGTCAGCAGGTCAGGCAGCACCTCTGGAGAAAAAGGATGGGTGATGTTTTGGGGCGGGACTCTTCTTCGGATTGAACCCTTCACCAGTCTGAAGAAGGGTCCCAACACGAAACATCACCCATGCCTGACCTGCTGAGTTACTCCAGCACATTGTGTTCATCTTCCCATATGTCAGTTGTGGACTAGCCCTATAATTGCTGTTCCCAATCTATTCTCCCAAGTTCCCACAATAATAGGTAGACAAAAATGCTGGAGGAACTCAGCGGGTGAGGCAGCATCTATGGAGCGAAGGAAATAGTCAATGTTTCGGGTCGAAACCCTTCTTCAGACCACTTTCCCACTTAATAATGTTATATTTTATATTTTCCCCCAAGGTCTAGACTATTCTTACTCAGAACTATTTTAAAACTCTATGAGATTAAGTAGGGTACTGCACTTAATAGGTTGACAGAATAGCTGCTGCAGTGTTCCCTCTGGCCGAGATGTCCAGAAGGATGGCATGGTGGCACAGTGGTGGACTTGCTGCCTTACAGCACCAGAGTCCCGTGTTCAATTCTGACTATGGGTGCTGTCTGCATGGAGTTTGTACGTTGTCCCCGTGACCTGCATGAGTCTTCTCCGGGAAAAGGATTCAAAGAAGTTGGGGTGCCACAGAGGCATAGCGGTAGAGTTGCTACCTTACAGCACCAGGGACCCTGGTTCGATCCTGACTACGAATGCTGTGTGTATGCAGTTTGTACGTTCTCCCTGTGACTGTGTGGGTTTTCTCCAGGTGCTTCAGTTTCATTCTACACTCCAAAGATGTACAGGTGTGTAGGTTAACTGGCCTTGGTAAAATTGTAAATTGTGCCTAATGTGTGGGATAGTGTTAGTGTATGGGTGATAGCTGGTCGGCGCAGACTCGGTGGTCCGAAGGGCCTGCTTCCGCACTGTATCTCTAAAGTCTAAATAAGTAGGCCAGTATAATTGATCAGATTACTCTGAGAGCCGGCATAGATCAGATGGGCCAAATGGCCTCCTTCTCTGTCTTGATAAAATATACTACCACAAATTGTTAAATGATTAAAGGAAATCAACCCTAAATAGGTGAAAATCTGAAATCAGATTTCTCAATCCAGGGAAACTCAGCAGTTTCCTGTTGAAATAATTGTACATTATTTAAAAAATAATTTTGTTACCCTGTCTGGCTGCATTCAAGTCTGCGAAGGTAGCATTTGTGTGAGACATACTTACAACTAAATTGATATTTACTATACGCTTTCGAATGGAACGTAGATGGATGTAAAATAATAAAATAAAATGTATCAATAACTTGCCTTCCTATTTGGAGGGTAAAAAATTACAGATAATTTTAATGCAGCTGTGAAAACATCTCCTGGCTCCACTGGTAACACACAACCCAAAAACTCAATGCAGAAACGATGGTTGACATTTCAGTGCAAGACTGTATCATCAAAGAGGAAACTGTGCAATAAATGTCATATTTGATTCTGCTGGCAGTATTCTAAGAATAATTTTGGCCTGATTTACTGCCCAACATTCCTCTCTTAAATACCAGCCAAAACATGGGCCATTTTCTGAAAGAAAGATTTATGTTTATATAGCAACTTTCATGACCTCAGCTTGTTCAAAGTGCTTCGTTGGTTAGCAAGCTCCGTAGAATATTCTTAAAGGAGATGTGGAAGGTGTCACATTAACTCAATTTGTTCTTTAACTAATTTTTCTTTTGAATGATCTTAAAATGTTGAAGTAATATGTTGTCGGAAATCACTTTCTATTTCAATGTGTTCTGTCATTGCTGTGTTGTTACTGATGTATCATCAGGCCAGCAGTCCTCTGGGATATTATCCAATTTGATAACCTTGATATGTCAGTCCAAGCAAGTATAGAAATAGCAGTTCAACTGTGGAAATCATCTTCTCTCGTTATTCCAGATTCAGGGACAGTTTCTTCCCAGCTGTTATCAGGCAACTGAACCGTCCTCCCACCATCCAGCGATGAATTGCCACTTTCATTTCACTGCACATCTCGTATGTGTGTGTGACAAATAAACATGACTTGACTTGACTTGACAAGCGGTCCTGATCTCCCATCTACCTCATTGGAGACTCTCATATTATCTTTAATCGGACTTTACTGAACTTTATCTTGCATTAAACGTTATTCCCTATATCCTGTATCTGTACAGTGTGGACGGCTCGATAGTAATCATGCATAGTCTTTCTGGATAGCACGTAACAAAAAAGCTTTCCTCCCACACTCCAAACATGTACAGGTTTGAACTGTAGGTTAATTGGCTTTGGTAAAATTGTGAATCGTCTCTAGGTTGGAGAATAGTGTTAGTGTATAGGGTGATTGTTGGTTGGCATAGACTCAAAGGGCCTGTTTCAGTGCTGTATCTCTAAAGTCTAAAGAAGTCTTCCATATTTAGCCAGAGGTTAGGTTAGTTCAGTTTAGTTTAGTTTATTGTCATGTGTACCGAGGTACAGTGGAAGCATGTTTTTATGTTACGTACTATCCAGTCAGTGGAAAGACGATACATGATTATAATCAAGCCGCCTACAGTTAACAGATACAGGACAACGGGAATAACGTTTAGTGCAAGATAGAGTCCAGTAAAGTCTGATTAAATGTGTTGGAATTACAGGTGCTTCTTTATACTGAAGCTGGACAGAAGGTGCTGGAGTTAAGGGCCTGTCCCACCAGCATGCGATTGCATGCGTCTAGCGCGACCAAACGTGGTCGCTTGAGGCGTACGGCCGTGCGGGGCCGTTCCCACTTCGAACCGCGGAGGCGTATGGAGTTGTGCGGGGCTGGTCCCGACATCATACTCACCAATCAGCTGGGCAGGAGGTGGGCCGACTGAATTTGGACGTCGCACGACGTCGGCTTCAAGACGCTGCATATGACGTCAAGACGCCGCATACGCCGTCGAGGCGCTGTGTACAGCCTCAATGGGCCTGCGGGCTGACAGGCCATTGGCGCGCGGAATTTTCGGACAGTGCAGGATTTTCGGAGCCCTGTGTGATGTCGGGACCAGCCCCGCACAACTCCATATGAATCCGCGCTTCGAAGTGGGCCGCGGCCGTACGCCTCAAGCGACCACGTTTGGTCGCGCTAGACGCATGCAATTGCTTGCTGGTGGGACAGGCCCTTTACTCAGTGGGTCAGGCGGCACCTCTGGAGCAAAAGGAATAAGTGATGTTTCAGTGAGTTCCCGCCTGAAACATAACCTATTCCTTTTCTCCAGAGATGCTACCTGACCCGCTGAGTTACTCCTGCACTTTGTGTCTGATTAAAGATAGTCCGAGGGTCTCCAATGAGGTAGATGGTATCTCAGGACCACTCTCTAGTTGGTGATAGGATGGTTCAGTTGCCTGATAATAGGTTAAATAATAGGCTTGAGAATAATGCTTCTGTGTTGAATGGTAATTTGATTTGACTAGCTATTTAATTTCATTATAATGTCTTGCACGGAAATTCATTATGGAATTTTATTTTATTCCAGGTCATACAGGCCGTTTACTGAAAACCTTGTGTTTCACAAGCCTCACCTTTCTGCTGCTTCATGCCTTGTTTCACATTACCATTTACAGCCTTCAGGCAAACAGGAAAATCAAGCCTGGCTTCAGCTGTAAGTAGAATTTTCTGTTTCTTTTCGTTCATGGTCTCAATGGCTCAACGACTTTTGGTTACAGGCGCGTTAGAGGATTTGTGTTACAGTTGTTCATTTTGATTTAAGATTTGGAATTCGCTGCAAAGGAGGTAATTTTGGGGGGTGACTTTTTCACAGTGGGTGTATGGAACGAGCTGCCAGAGGAGGTAGTTGAGTCTGGGACTATCACAATATTTAAGAAGCAACAAGACAGGTACGTGGATAGGACAGGTTTAAGGGGATATGGGCCAAACGTCGGCAGGCGTGCCTGATGTAGATAGGACATGTTGGTCTGAAGGGCCTGTTTCCACGCTGCATGGCTGTGACTCTACGACTCGACACATTCAGGCCATGCAAGAGGGCAAATTCTATCCCATTAAATGCATCCCAGGAAACTGAGTGTCCCAGCTTGTCTCCTAGCCTGTGCTCCATGCAGTTCAAAATATCCAAGGAGTATTTAAACGTATAAAATTCCAAGAGGGATTGACTTCCTAAACATAGAAACATAGAACATAGAAATTAGGTGCAGGAGTAGGCCATTCGGCCCTTCGAGCCTGCACCGCCATTCAATATGATCATGGCTGATCATCCAACTCAGTATCCCGTACCTGCCTTCTCTCCATACCCTCTGATCCCCTTAGCCACAAGGGCCACATCTAACTCCCTCTTAAATATAGCCAATGAACTGGCCTCAACTACCCTCTGTGGCAGAGAGTTCCAGAGATTCACCATTCTCTGTGTGAAAAAAGTTTTTCTCATCTCGGTTTTAAAGGATTTCCCCCTTATCCTTAAGCTGTGACCCCTTGTCCTGGACTTCCCCAACATCGGGAACAATCTTCCTGCATCTAGCCTGTCCAACCCCTCAAGAATTTTGTAAGTTTCTATAAGATCCCCTCTCAATCTCCTAAATTCTAGAGAGTATAAACCAAGTCTATCCAGTCTTTCTTCATAAGACAGTCCTGACATCCCAGGAATCAGTCTGGTGAACCTTCTCTGCACTCTCTCTATGGCAATAATGTCCTTCCTCAGATTTGGAGACCAAAACTGTAAGCAATACTCCAGGTGTGGCCTCACCAAGACCCTGTACAACTGCAGTAGAACCTCCCTGCTCCTATACTCAAATCCTTTTGCTATGAAAGCTAACATACCATTCGCTTTCTTCACTGCCTGCTGCACCTGCATGCCCACTTTCAATGACTGGTGTACCATGACACCCAGGTCTCGCTGCATCTCCCCTTTTCCTAATCGGCCACCATTTAGATAATACCTAATCGGCCACCATTTAGATAATACGTTGTTTCCTTACGTTGTAGAATAAAGAACCAGAGCCACAAATCCAAGGGATCTCTATGTTTTATTTTGTTCATACATAGATATATATATATCACTATGTTATATAGTGTTTTATTGTCACAGGTATTGAAATGGAACAATAAAATTCTTACTTGCAGCAGCACAACAGGTTTGTACACACTACACAAAAGACAATAGAATCAACAAACAAAAAAAAGTTCAATAATAAAAAAATAATAATATAATACAAAAAACAAAACAAACGGCAAAGTCCCTATTGCAAGTTTATAATTTGGAATTTATTTGGAGTTTGGGGGGCTCAATAGCCTTGACGGTCGTTGGGAAGAAGCTTATACATTATAGCTGAACATTGTAGTTTTCAGATTCCTATACCTTCAAGAGAAAGTTAGATAGAGTTCTTAGGGGTAATGATATCAAGGGATATGGGGAGAAAGCAGGAACAGGGTACTGATCTTGGATGATCAGCTATGATCATATTTTATGACGGTGCTGGCTCAAACGGCCAAATGGCCTACTCCTGCACCTATTTTCTATGTTTCTATGTTTCTTCGTGTGGCAGAAATGAAATGAGAGTGTGGCTGGGGTAGTGTGGGTCATTGATGATGCTAGCTGCCTTTTTGAGACAGTGCCTCCTACAGATCCCTTCAGTGGAGGTCAGTACCGATCACGGTCTCGGCAATTCTCACCACTTTTTGTGAGCTCTTTCGGTCCTGTCAAACCAGGTCATAAAACAAGATTCCAGAAAAGGATACAAGATTGATATGAGGAAGATTGTGAATCTTTCAAATCCTCTCCTCCAAAAGGCAATGTTGAGAGACATAGGAAGTCCTGTTTACCAGCTGCTATAAGGTTATATAATGTGCATAAATAACTGCACTTTTTTTAAATTAATTGTATTTTAACTTGTATTTTAACTTGTATTTTTACTTGTTAAGTATGGAAGCCTTTTGAGGAAATGTGTGGTGTTATGTCTGTCTTGAAGCTGTCGTGGCACTGTAATTTCCTGTAAAGGATTATTAAAGGTATAATCAATCAATCAATCAATCAATTTAAGAACTGAAATGAAAAGATTTTGAGAAGAATAAGAGCGGCACGGTGGCGCAGCGGTAGAGTTGATGCCCTTCTATGCCAGAAACCCGAGTTCGATCCTGACTATGGGTGCAGTCTGTACGGAGTTTGCATGTTCTCCCTGTGACTGCATGGGTTTTCTCCAGGTGCTCAGGTCACCTTCCACATTCCAAAGACATGTAGGTTTGTAGATTAATTTGTTTCTCTAAATTGTCGCTAGCGTGAAGGTTAGTGCTAGTGTACGGGGTAATTGTTGGTCGGCATAGATTCGGTGGGTCGAAGGGCGTGTTTCCGTGCTGCATCTCTAAAGTGTAAAGTAAAATCTATGAAATAGGAGGAAGTGGTAGAGAGGCTTATTTGAGACACCAGAAGACTTGAGATCTTCTTGAGCATCGGAGTAAGATGAAAGGGCGACATGGCTTACACCTGCTCCTGTTTCTTATGTTCATATCGTTGACTAGCCTCTGGCAGAATTTCCTATGCTTCTGGGTTTGCAGCCTTGAGGGAAGTTGAGGAAATGGCTGTGGTGGTGACCACAGTGTTCTAGCGAGCAGTGAAAAAATGGTGAATAATTTATTTCTCTGCTTTCCCATGTCAGAACCGTGACAACACAGTAAATGTACTGCTTTAACTATAAAACATTTCAGGACATCCAAGAATGTTAAAAGTGTATTGGGAACTCAAGTACTTTCTTCCTTTTTCTTCATCTTGGTTGCTTGTAATATTACAAATCTACTGAAGCAGAATATAATGATTTATAGTCATAGAGAGTTATACAGCATGAAAACAGGACTTTCTGCCCCAATTGCCCACACCGACTAACATGCCCCATTTACATTAGTCCAGCTGCCTGTTTTTAGACCATATCCCTCAATACTTATCCTATCCATGTACCTGTCTAAATGTTTCTTAAATTTGATAATACCTGCCTCAACTGCCTCCTCCGGCAGCTTGTTCCATACACCGACCATCCTTTGGTTAATAACGACGGCATTCAGGTTCCTATTAAATCTGTTCCCCTCACCTATATCCTCTGGTTCTCGATTCACCTACTCTGGGTGAAAGACCCTGTGCATTTACCTTATCTATTTGGATCAATCATTGCGTTTAGTTCTGGGCATCGTGTTATAGGGAAGATGGTGTTAAGTTGGAAAGAGAAGATTTACAAGGATGTTGCCAGGACTCAAGGGTCTGAGCTATAGAGAGAGGTTGAGTCGGCTGGGTCTCTATTCCCTGAGGCACACGAGGATGAGGGGTGATCTTATAGAAGTCATGATCATGAGGGGGATAGATCCGGTGGACACACTGAGTCTCTCACTCAGAGTAGGGAAATTGAGAATAGGATTAAGGTGAAGGGAGAAAGATTTTATAGGAATCTGGGGGATAACTGCTTTAAGCAAAGGGTGGTAGATGTATGAAACGAGCTGCCGGAGGAAGTAGTTGAGGCAGGGACTATTGTAACATTTAAAAAGCAGTTAGACAGATACATGGATAGGACAGGTTTAAAGGGATATGGGCCAAACACAGGCAGGTGGGACAAGTATAGATGGAACGTTGGTCGGTGTGGGTAAGTTGGGCTCTATGACTATGACTCTAATCACAGATGCCTTTCAGAGGATACATTTGAGGCAATACCTATAATCTATCCTTGATTTAATGAACCCATTTGGTGTTACGTGGTTTTAACTGAAGCCTTCAGATTTCAAAGCGAACTACGGAAAGATGGTTATCGACAAAATTGAGGCCTCTTTGGTTGAAGCCAACTCCTCCACACTCTTCAGAGTTTTCCAGTCAGCTATTGATGTGGTGAATAGACTTCAAGCCCAGACTTCACACTGGGCTCCATTTTTCAACATATTAGGCTCACCCGCAGTTCCTTTGCAAAACCACTGACGTTGAGTTGGCAATCGGTCTATTTACTGCACCAAAGTTTTTTTCAAGTTCCTTCTTAATATCAATTTTGAAAACAGTAGCCTCTTTTAGTGGCGCACAAATAATTGTTCACCATTATTTCTCTAGGGATCTGTTAAAATAAAATGCCCTTGCGCCAGTAACATTTGTATTCAAAGTTTAAACTCACAGTTAGAGAACAGTATATGAAAAGGTATATTGTGTTGGGTATTTGATAGGGATAAAATGCTTGTTTTGTTGGGAAGGCGAGTGTGAAATTTCACTGGGTTCAGCTCCTGAGAATTGCCTGTAAGCTGATTTCCCCTTGTCAGAAACATTTGTTTTCTACAGTTACCCATATCACCAAATGCATGTGATATAATATTTTCATCTTGCAAAATTCACCCTTATACTACCCATGATTAAACAGAATATATACTGCATCCAGTCATTAATTAATATCACAATGCATTTTTAAATTATTATTATTTGCTTGCATAATGTGTTAAATTGAAATTTTAAATGTTAAAATTCAGGTTTGTACATGAAAATTTTCAGTCAGCTTCCACTTCTTGGTGAAAATGAACTATCCCCAGTGAAGTTCCTGCCAATGCATACACAGTGATATTTTAAACACAAGGATAAATTGACACATAGGACAAGCATCTAAGGTGCTAGTATGGAAAGATACCTGCACCTACCAGTGTACTCTTACCCCCATTTATTCAACATGTTTAAAATCCAGCGGCGACCAGAAAGACGCTACGACTCTTCGGGCGACTGAGGAGACTACTCATGAACATACAGGCGACACCCTGGCGACAGGGTGAAGCTTGTATGGTCGTGAGTAGTCGCCCAAAGAGTCGTACCTTGTTCTGGTCGCCGCTGGATTTTCAACATGTTGAAAATTTCCGGCGACCTGCAATGACCTATGACAGACGGGTGCCGGCAGTCGCCGAAAAAGTCGCGTAAGTGGGACAGGCTCATTACACTCTCACTCACACTCTCACTCACTCTCTCACACACACACTTACACACTCACATACTCATTCACACTTACTCTGACTCTCTCACTCATGCTCTCACACACTCACTCACACACTCACTCAATCACGCTCTCATACACTCGCACATTCCCACTCACACTTACTCACTCTCTCTCACTCTCTCACTCACTCACACTCTGACTCTCTCACTCTCTTACACTCTCATTCACTCTCTCGCTCTCTCCACACTCACTATCCCACTCTCTCTCTCTCACTCTCCCTTACTCACTCTCACTCTCTCTCTCACTCACTCTCATGTGCTATGTGCATGTGGACTGACACAAATCACAGACACACACATGTGGCAAAACCATTTTGATTTAATGGAGACTTTTATTAGGTTTGGCGGCTGATCAGAAAATATGGTCTTCCGCTATTTCAAACATTGTCATACAAACTTGGGCATTCTAGGATTTGTACATTCATTAAAGCATTTTATTCTTTAGGTTTCTTGATTGGGAAGCAAAGGTCATTGGGCATTGTTACAGGCAATCAGTCAGATGCCTTATACAGGTCGACTCTCTGGCAACTGATTGTCTGGCACCTCCTTTAACCTGGACAGAATTACGAGAGCGCACCTGAAATTCCCCGAGCGGCCACAGGTGGCATTGCATGCGGCGTGAGGTCTCTCGGGATGTGTCCCTCCATCCCGGAAGAGTTATTTGTGTACATATGCTGTTGTTGGTGGTGACCCCTCGGGTTTGTGCAATTCTTAGCTTCTTTTACTTACATTTATCCTGAGCTATGTCCCAGCAAGGTCCAAGTGACAGTCGTGGTGTCAAGCGTAAGCACATTTAATTTCCATGTAATATTTGTTTTATTTAAGTTTCTAGCAGTCCATGGTGACACGAGAGGGGTATAATTAGTGGGGCAGAGGTGTATAGAGCAAAGAATGCAATCCTGAACTACCATCTACCTCATTGGTGACCCCCCAAACTTTACTGGCTTTACCTTGCACTAAACGTTATTCCCTTATCATGTATCTGCACACTGTGAATGGCTCGATTGTAATAATGTACTTTATTTCCGCTGATGGTTAGCACGCAACCAAAGCTTTTTACATCACCTCTGTTGATCCTGCAAAATGGATACGTTTGCAAGGCTCTGGAACCTTAAGAAGGAGATGAAATGGAATTTCTTTAGTAAGAGGGAGGTGAATCTGTGGAATTCTTTGCCACAGAAGGCTGTGGAGGCCAAGTCAATGGATATTTTTAAGGCAGAGATAGATAGATTTTTGATTCGTATGGGTGTCAGGGGTTATGGGGAGAAGGCAGGAGAATGGGGTTAGGAGGTAAAGATAGATCAGCCATGATTGAATGGCAGAGTAGACCTGACTTTACTTTTTATTTGTCTTGTTTTAGTTAAATTTTTGGTTATTAGGTTGTGTTATGTGTGGGGGGGGGGGGAGGGGCTGAAACATGGTTTTCTGTCTCTCCCTTCGGGGGAATGCGACTTCTGTCATATCCCCCCTTCTCTGCCTCCGTCTGCGCTGAGGCCTAATGGCGGAGCTGGCGGCCTCCAACCTGCGACCGACCTCGAGGCTCCGGAGGCAGAGCCAGCCAGGACTCACCAACGCGAGGTTGGTCGAATTCGGAGCTGTGGCGGCATTCGGACGCTCCAGTGGCAGCGGCATGACTCGGGGCTGTGACGGTGATCCGGTGGCTGAGGCGGCCCGGCGCGGGGCTGTGACGGTGATCCGGTGAGGGCGGCCCGACGCGGGGCTGTGACGATGATCCGGTGAGGGCGGCCCGGCGCGGGGCTGAGACGGTGATCCGGTGAGGGCGGCCCAGCGCGGGGCTGTGACGGTGCTCCAGTGAGGGCGGCCCGGCTTGGGGCTGAGACGGCGCTCCGGTGATGGCGGCCCGGCGCGGGGCTGTGACGGTGCTCCGGTGAGGGCGGCCCGGCGCGGGGCTGAGACGGTGATCCGGTGAGGGCGGCCCAGCTCAGGGCTGAGACGGTGATCCGGTGAGGGCGGCCCGGCTTGGGGCTGAGACGGCGCTCCGGTGATGGCGGCCCGGCGCGGGGCTGTGACAGTGCTCCGGTGATGGCGGCCCGGCACGGGGCTGAGACGGTGCTCCGGTGACGGCGCTCCAGTGGCTGAGGCAGCCCAGCTCGGGGCTGAGACGGCGCTCCGGTGAGGGCGGCCCGGCACGGGGCTGGGACGGTGCTCCGGTGGCTGAGGCAGCATTCCAGCGGCGGCGACATGAATCCGGGGCTCGGCCGCGGGCCAGTGGACGACATCGTCGGGAGCTCGCAGGTCACAGGCTGGTGCCTGTTTTCCGGAGCTCCAGCGGCAACAGCTGCATCCGCTGGACTGGAGAGCGACAGCTTCGACCACCCCAGGCCGCGGAGCTTGAACCGGCCCGTTGGCGGAGCTCGGTTGAGCCGCGGGACTGATTACCATCGCCCGGTGGGGTAACAACATATCGCCTCAACGCAGAGTGAGAATGAGGAGGGGAGAGTCAGTAACCTTAAGACTTTTGCCTCCATCACAGTGAGGAGGTGCCTGGTGAACTCACTGTGGTGGATGTTAATTTGTGTTTATTGTGTGTTTTGTTGTTTATTATTATATGTATGGCTGCAGGCAACGACATTTCGTTCAGACCGAAAGGTCTGAATGACAAATAAAGGATCTAATCTAATCTAATCTAATGGGCCGATTGGCCTAATTTTGCTCCTATCACTTATGACCTTATGACCAAGGGTGCTGGAAAATTGGTGTATATATATAAATCTCCTATGCCCTTATCTAGGAAGATAACTTTCCAAAACAAACTGCAGATCTAAGTGCAGCACGATAAAAGATGTGCCAAGATCCAGCTGAATGCTTATTACAATTGCTGCTCTTACAGGAACCTGATAACAGTCTCTCTGCTAGGCTCCATTTATTGATTCTTTTTTTAATATAATTTGATCAAGCAGAAAGTGCACTTGTGGATAGCACCGTGGATAAGGCAATGCAAAGCCAGCTAACTGCGTCTCTGAAATGGGAAATAATGCTCATTGTGCTTACAGCCATCCATGTGTGAAGTGCAAAATAAGTTGTTGCAGGGAATGTGACCTCCTTTGTAACTGGATACTACTGGATACTAATCTCAAGAGAGAGTCGTCAAGAGTGTTTTATTGTCATATGTCCAGAAAAGGAAACATATTTATATTACAAAGACAAAAACAATGCCCCCAAGTCTATGTACGTCGGAGCTTATTTGGAGGTAATAGTGTTTAATTGCCTGAAGGTTGTAGGGAAGAAGCTGCTCCTGAACTTGACGTTACTGTCGATGGCAGGAGTGAAATGAGAGTGTGGCCAAGATGGTGTGGGTTTCTAATGGTACTGGCTGCCTTTTTGAGGCAGTGACTCCTATAGATCCCTTCGATGGTGGGATGTCACTGTTGCTGGGACGGCTTGGGTGTTCAGTCGTCAGCTGAGTTCATTGGCAGTGCTCAACCTAGGCTGCAAGAGATGCAACAATGTGTGTGAAGTACCGTTCTGATTAGAGCTAAATGGATATTGTGCTGAATATTTGATGGGAATAAGAGGCTTTCATGTGTGGAATGGGGAATACTGCTAACGTGTCCTAGGGCAAGTGAACCTCCTCAGCATGTACTGTATCAATATATAAACCATATTAGGTATCTGGATAGGAAAGGTTTAGCGGGATCTGGGCCAAATGCGGGGAGGTGGGACTGGTATAGATGGGACATCTTGGTTGGCATAGGTAGTTGGGAACTGCAGATGTTGGTTTACACCAAAGATGGACACAAAATGCTGGAGTAACTCAGCGGGTCAAGCAGCATCCAGAAAAGAAATTGTTGATGTTTCGGGTTTAAACTCTTCTTCAGACTGAAGAAGGAGTCTGACGAAGGGTCTCAACTCGAAATGTCACCTATACCTTTTGTCCAGTGATGCTGCCTGACCCGCTGAGTTACTCCAGCATTTTGTATCTATCTAAAGTAAATGTAAACTGGCTGAAAGCAGCATCACATCTGCAATGTGCATTCTCTATTAACATGTCAAATTAATGCTGTATTATCAACGTGACTCTTCTGCTCACAAGTACTGTTCTGTCTTCTGCGCTGTGTAATTTGTCCAGTTAACTTCCTGCATGAGTCATGCAACACTGGTTGAAATCAACAAGATGTTCTCCTACTCCAGACTGTGCTGCTTATGATGGTAATGCTGTCGGTGAGCACTGATGCTGGGTTGGGTTGTGGAGAAAGAGCATTCAGATGCCCCTTGCCAGGACATTCACCTCAGTACTTAATCTTCTGCCTTGGATATGAACAGGAATACTACTGCGTGGACATAGACCATAGACAAGAGAGCAGTACAACACCGGAATGGGCCCTTCGGCTCACAATATTTACATTAATGTTGGGGGGTCAGGTGACATCTCCAGAGCAGTGCTTCTTAAACTATTCCAGCGTCAGTCACCCTTGAGTCTTTATCAGAAATTTTCATTCATCCTCGACTAAATTTTCTTACGTTTTTTAGTAATTTTCGTCATTCTCCCTTGTGCATAATTTAATATATAATTTATTTTGTCACATGAGCAAAAATCATAAATTAACTTAGTCAAAATAATTTCATTCACCCTTGGGTGAACCAGTCACCAGTTTAAGAAGCACTGCTCTAGAGGGCATGGATAACGACATTTCTTTAGCGTTGGGACCCTTCTTTAGACTCCTGTGTCACATCACAGTTAAACTGATCTTATCTGCCTGTACCTGATCCATATCCCACTATTCCCTGCACTTCCGTGTGCCAATCTAAAGGCCTCTTAAATGTCACTATCATATCTGCCTCCACCACCACCCCTGACAGTGTGTTCCAGGTGCTCACTACTCCTCTTTGTGTAAAAAATGTGCCCGCACATATTCATTAAACTTTCCCCCTCTCACCTGATAGCTTTGCCCTCTAGCTTTGGACATTTACACCCGGCAAAAAAGACGGACTGTCTAACGGACTGTCTAACCTCTAACTTCTATCAAGTCTCCCCTCAAACTCCGGAGATCCAGAGAAAACAATCCAAGTCTACCCAACCTCACCCTATAGCTGAATACTCTCTATTCCAGGCAGCATTCTGGTAAACCTCCTCTGCACCCTTTCCAAAGCCTCCACATCTATTCTGTAATGGTGCAACCAGAACTGCAAATGCTGGAAATTTATTAAAAAAATAAAAAAATGATGGAAATAATTAGAGGGTCAGAATTTATGACAAAGGGTCTTCAACCTGAAATATTAACATAGAACAGTAGAGGATTGTGCCCTTTGGCAAGCATGTTTGTGCGGAACGTGATGCCTTGTTAAAGGTCTTGACTGTCTACTGTCTACCCTATCTATGCCTCTCATAATTTTATATGCTTCTATCAAGTCTCCCTTCAACCTCCGATGTTCCAGGGCAAACAATCAAAGTCTATCCAACCTCACCCTGTGGATGAAACCTTCTAACCTAGGCAACATGTTTGTAAACCTCCTCTCCACTCTCTCAAAAACCTCGTCAGTTCATAAGTCATTGGAACAGAACTAGGCCCATCGATTCTGCTCCACCATTCAATCATGGCTGATCTATCTATCTCTCACAAACCCATTCTCCTATAAGTTTCCACATCTTTCCTGTAATGGGTTGACCAGAACTGCATGCAATACACCTAATGTGGCCTAACCAAAGTCCTATAGATCTTCATCATGACTTCCTGACTCTTATATTCAATGCCCCTAGCAATGAAGTAAAGCATACCATATGCCTTCTTTACCACTCTTGTATGTAGTATGACTGGGTAGCACACAGAACATATCACTGTATCGCTGTACATATGACAATAAATAAAATGGTGATATGGTGACACAGCTGTAGAGCTGCTGCCTTACAGCGCCAGAGATCCGGGTTTGATCCTGACCACAGGTGCTGTCTGTACAGAGTTTGTGCGTCTCCCCGTGACCTGCATGGGTTTTCTCCTGGACCTCCGGCTTCCTCCCACACTCCAAAGACGTACAGGTCTGTGGGTTAATTGGCTTGGTATAATTGTACATTGTCCCCAGTGTGTAGGATAGTGTTAGTGCGTGGGAATAGCTGGTCGGCGCGGACTCGATGGGCCAGTGAGCCATCCTCTTAGGATGAGACTTGTCCTATGCTGAGAATACAAGTGGAATAGCACTTTATTTTCAGGAGCTTGGGGTTTGACTGAGGACTGTCTACAACTAGGTGGGGTAGTCTCAGGATAAAGGATCAGCTATTTAAGTCAGAAATGAAGAGAAACTTCAAGAGCAGAGAGTATTGGAATTCTTTGAATTCTCTGCCCAAAGGCGTTGAGGAATGTTAACCACTTCAGATATACAAGACTGAGCTTGACAGATTTTTGGATACTGAAGTAACCAAGGTAGATGTAACTGTTCGTAATGATCTACTTTATTAACTCATTGTGACAGTGGGAGGCCATTTGGCCCATCAGGTTGATACTGGTCCCAGCAGAGCAATCGCATCAGTTCCATAAGAACCCAAGGAAATCAAAGCAGGACCAGGCCACTCGGCCCTTCAAGCCTGGCCCACCGTTCGGTATGATTATGGCTGATCTGTGCTGACCTCATTTCCTCTCCTCTGCCACTTCCCAATAACCCTAAATTCATCAATCCTCCAAATATTTATCTACCTCCAACTTAAATATAGTTCATAAGTTCATTAGTCGTAGGAGCAGTAGGACATTTGGCCCATCAAGTCTGCTCTGCCATTCAAGCATGGCTGATCTATCTTTCCGACTCAACCCATTCTCCTGCATTCTCCCCATTCCCCTTGATAACCCTTCTACCTTCCTGCCCCACCCCCACAACAGAGAATTCCAGAGACTGACCACTCTCTGAGAAAATAAGGTTTCTAAGCATCTCAGTTTTAAATGACCCACCGCATACCTGGCCTTGTTCATGACTCTCAAACGTGGAAACCTCTCAACTATACAAATTGAGAGGTAAAGTTGCAGTTGTAGAAGATGTTGGTTGAGGCCACATTTAGATTATTGGGTTCAGTTCTGTTTCTGCTTGTTTTCTGCACAACCGCCAACAGCTGGGCTATCTCGTGCAAGTTTCGCTCGCATGGGCACTGGTTGCAAAAGGGTTATTTAGATTTTTATGTGGGCAAGTTTGGTGAGATGATCCATGTCCAAGTTGGTGAGCTGTGACTTGAAGAGTGACAAGGTTGGTTCACACCTGGTGGTGTCAGGAAGGATGTTCCATTCTGGGATACTCCATGGATATAGTGACTGTAGATAGCTATTTTTGTTTGCTTTAATTCTAGTATAAATAAAGTGACCTGAGGACTGTCTTGTAGAGTTCTGGGTATTGGATTGAATGAGGTGAGATATGTTACTGGGTATGATGTCATGAGTCTCCTTGTAGACAGTACATAAGCGGGCTTTGTGGCGTCTTGACTCCAGCGATTCACAGCCAAGGCGATTTAACAACACTTGAGTAGTTATTAACAAACTGGGTTGCACGTCTCTGAACCTTGTCAAGGGTGTCAATGTTATTTTTCTGGTGAGGGTCCCATATTGTCTGACAATATTCCAACAGTGGCGGACAAGTGCTTTGTACGCAACCTCCTTAGTTGGTTTGTCACAACCGGATAAGTGTCTCCGGAGAAGGCCCAAAGTTCTGTTTGCTTTTGTGGCAATCTGGTTTATGTGTCCGTTCCAGGCTAGGCCAGATGTGGGTGGTGATCAACTTCTTTAAGCAGGCTGTCTCCCATCTTGTACCAGCTCATGGTCAGCTTTATGAGTATCTCTCATGGAAAAGCATTTGATGTGATTGAAACCCATTTGCCAAATGGTTTCCCAATTGCAAAGATGGTTTATGCTCTGGGCACCTTATTGTCGGAAAGATGTTGTCAAGCTGGAAAGGGTACAGAGAAGATTTACAAGGATGTTGCCAGAACACAAGGGCATGAGCAATAGGGAGAGATTAAGCAGGCTAGGACTCCATTCCTTAGAGCACAGGAGGATGAACGGTGATCTTATAGAAATGTATAAAATCAAGAGAGGAATAGATCGGGTAGGTGCACAGAGTCTCTTGCCCAGAGTTGGGGAATTGAGAACCAGCCGTTTAAGGTGAGGGGGAAAGATTTAAAAGGAGGGGTAACTTTTTCATGCAAAGGGTAGTAGGTGTATGGAACGAGCTTCCAGAGGAAGTAGCTGAGGCAGGGAGTATCGCAATGATTAAGAAACATTTAGACAGGTACATGTATAGGACAGGTTCAAAGGGATATGGGCCAAACACAGGCAGGTGGGACTAGTGTAGATGGGACAAGTTGGCCAGTGTGGGCAAGTTGGGACTCTTTGACTCTATCTAACCTGTTAAGCCTGCTAAGGTTTTTATATTTTTGAATAGATTCACCTCTCATTCTTCTAAGCTCTACTGACCCAAACTGTCCACTGGTCCCAAGAATTCCCCTTCCTATGTCTTTACCAACATGACTGTCCTGGGGCTCCCCAATGGCACTCATTGCTGGAGTGAGACCACACTTAAACTGGAGGGACATCACCTCATATTCCGCTTGGGTAGCCTGCAACCTCCAGGCATGAACATTGAATTCTCCAATTTCAGGTAACCCCCCCCCCCCCCCCCCCCCCCCCCCCCCCCCCCCCCCCCCCCACCCTCCCCCTCCCCCTTCCTGCCCTTTCTCTCCTGATCTACACAGGTGATGTTGAGGTGAGGTTGAAAATGATATCAAAAAAGCAGAGCAAGATGGAGGAGATATGGGGCCTATTTCAGTTTGAATTTCTGTAACTATTTGATTCCTGATGCTTTAGCATTCTGGCATTGATTTTATACTTCACTCTCAGATGTTTTGACTATGCTCAGCAAGTAGATGAAAGTTGTACATGATATAAAAATGTTTATAAATTGCAAACCTTAAATTAGACAATAGACAATAGGTGCGGAGTAGGCCATTCGGCCCTTCGAGCCAGCACCGCCATTCAACGTGATCATGGATGATCATCCCCAATCAGTACCCCATTCCTGCCTTCTCCCCATATCCCCTGACTCCGCTATCTTTAAGAGCCCTATCTAGCTCTCTCTTGAAAGTATCCAGAGAACCGGCCTCCACCGCCCTCTGAATTCCACGGACTCACAACTCTCTGTGTGAAAATTGTTTTCACATTGTTTCAGTGGAAATAATGATACAGATTTTCATGCAAGGGTGGCACGGTGGTGTGGCGGTCGAGTTGCTGCCTTACAGCGCCTGTGACCCCGGTTCGTTCTTGACCACGGGTGCTGTCTGTTTGGAATTTGTACATTCTCCCTGTGACCTGCGTGAGGTTTGTCCGGTAGCTCCGGTTTCCTCCCACACTCCAAAGACATACAGGTTTGTAGGCTGATTAGCTGCAGTATAATCGTAAATTGTCCATAGTATGTGTCAGATAGTATTAGTACGCGGGGATCACTGGTCGGCTCGGACTTGGTGGGCCGAACGGTCTGTTTCTGTGCTGTATCTCTATAAATAAACTAATAACTAAATGTCTCCAGTCATAATATTAACCCAAGGGCACAATGAACTCTGCACAGCCTATACCAGCAACTCCATTGCAATTAAGAATACCAAAGCAAGGTAGCGAGCCTTAATGTCTACAATTCAGTGGCTTTGACATTCAGCATCATAAAGTGTTTCAAGACACACAATAATTCCAGCTTCCCAGACTGGTTTGATTCACTGCAGTTCATGTACTATCGCAACAGGTCCATGGTAGGCACCATCTTCTTGGCCTTACACTCATCGCTGATACATCTGGATATGAAGGACATCAACATCAGACTCTTAAGGGACTGTCCCACCAGCATGCGACTGCATGCGGCAAGCGCGACCTAACATGGTCTCTTGAGCCGTACGGCCTCGTGGGGTCGGTCCCACTTCGATCGCTGGAGCCGTATGGAGTTGTGCGGAGCTGGTCCCGACATCGTGCGGGGCTCCGAAAAACTGACACTGTTCAAAAATTCCGCGCGGCAACGGCCTGCCAGCCCGCAGCCACATTGAGGCCGTACGCACCGCCTCGACGGGCATGCGCAGCGTCTCGACACCGCACGCAGTGTACGGCATACGCCTAGCGCGAACTTCCCGCGGACTTCACTCGAACTTCACGTCAACTCGTGCGGGATCAATCGAGCTCCGCGCGGCCCCCGCTTCCGGTTTGGTCGTGCTCGTCGCATGCTAGTGGGACAGGCCCTGTACGGGGATCACTCGACCTCCGCGCGGCCCCCGCTTCCAGTTTGGTCGCGCTTGCCGCATGCAGTCGCATGCTCGTGGGACAGGCCCTTTAGTTATTGACTTTATTTATTGACTTTAGCGTTGCACTCATCACCACAATCGCAACAAAACTCATCTTCAAACTCTTTGTCGACTCTTTGCATACCTTGTGCATGGAATGCAAAACAAAAACATTCTCTGTGACATGTCACATGTGATAATAAAGAATCAATCATTCAATCAATGGATCCAGGAATCATTGTCCCCCTCTGCCACTGGATCCTTGACTTCCTGAACCACAAGATCATGTATAAGATCATGAGAGGAAAAGACAGGGTAAATATACAGAGTGAGGGAATCGATAACCAGTGGACGTAGGGTTAAGATGAAGGGGAGGGGGGGGACGATTTAATAGGTATCTGTAGAGCTACTTTTTTTACACAAAGGGTGGTAGGTTAATGGAACGAGCTGCTGGAGGAGGTAGTTGAAGCAGGTACAGGTACCATCACAATGTTTAAGAAACATTCAGCCAGGTTCATATTAGGATAGGTTGAGAGGGATATGGGCCAAACACAGGCAGGTGGGACTAGTGTAGATGGAACATGTTGGTTGGCGTGGGTAAGTTGGGCTGAAAGGCCTGTTTCCACTCTGTGTGACTATGACTCTATGAAACAGAAGTTACAGCAACTTCTTTCAGTCGAGGCAGGAGAATTACTCCAGCAAACTACCATGGGTTGAGAATGATAACGTGCAAATTAATCTCAGTCACTAACAGTGGCTTTGTCATGCAGCTTGATCGACAGGGTTTAAAAATTGAGCTATAGTAATCTCAATAACTTGGGTATTAGGCAGTGTGCATAAGTCTGCCTTTATGCTCATGGGTTGTAACCGATGCCCAGGATTTGTGAAAGGGAGAAGTGGATTTCATAGACCACATTTTGCTGCAATAATTGCTGTAATGTTTGTGATAGATCTCTGTGATTGATCCTTGCAGTGACTAATGAAGGATATTATGAGGAAGTCTGTGGTTATCGAGGGAGGACTTGGCAGTGGATTGGGCTGTCAAACATGTTCCTCCCGTCTGTTCTACGTTAATAAGTAAGGTGCTGACATCATTGTGCAGCACCAGCAAAGCCGTTCAAAGTAATTAAACTTGCTTGTTCACAGCTGGTGAAACAAAGGGACATTTAAAAAGAGACGTGTTTCTGTTTTATGCTTGGAATGGCATCGGTATTTATAAATGATGTTATCTCGGTGTGAAAAGTGCAGAAAATCAGTGGGCTTTTTTAATGCTATTTTATCCAATACTCAACCTTGGGCGGCACGGTGGCGCAGCGGTAGAATTACTGCCTTATAGTGCCAGAGACCCGGGTTCGATCCTGACCACGGGTGCTGTCTGTACGGAGTTTGTACGTCCTCCCCCTGACCGCCTTGGTTTTCCCCGGGTACTCCGGTTTCCTCCCACACTCCAAAGGCATATAGGTTTGTAGGTTAATTGGCTTTTGTAAAATGTAGTTTGTTCCTAGTGTGTAGGATAGTGGTAGTGTACGGGGTGATCATTGGTCGGCGTGGACTCGGTGGCCCAAAGGGCCTGTTTCCACACTGTATCTCTGGTCTAAAGTCAACAGTTTCTTTAAAGTAACATATTTTTTCAAGTGATGGAGGTACTCAGCAGGTGTGGCAGCATCTGTGAAGGGAATGGGCAGATGATGATTCGGGTCAAGACCCTTCTTCAGACTGATCTAGTCTTTCTCCGGACTAGAATCAGTCTGACAAAGGGTTCCAAGCCAGTCCATTCCCTCCACAGATGCTGCCTCATTCGCTGAGTTCCTCCAACACTGTGGCTTGCCGAAGATTCCAACATCAGCAGTTTCTTGTTTCTTCCTGCTTTGGCAGTTAGCAAAGGGAAAAGTCAAGCCCTATGGAAACGACAATGATCTTTCTGAGATATTAGTGGATATTTTGAAGGCAGAGATAGATAGATTCTTGATTAGTACAGGTGTCAGAGGTGATGGGAGAAGGCAGGAGAATGGAGTTTGGAGGGAGAGATAGCCATGATTGAATGGCGGAATAGACTTGACGAGCCGAATGGCCTAATTCTATTCCTATCACTTATGGCCTTATGATCTTATAAGAACAACAAAATGACGAATAAGTTTGCCAATCATATATGTTTATCAGGGAATGTTCAGCGTCAAGCTGGAAGATTCACAAGGATGCTGCCAGGACTCAAGGGCCTGAGCTATAGGGAGAGGTTGTACAGGCTGGGTCTCGGTCCCTTGGAGTTCATGAGGATAAGGGGTGATCTTATAGAGCTACAAAACCATGTGAGAAATAGATCAGGTAGATGCACAGTCTCTTGCCCAGAGCAGGGGAGTCGAGAACCAGAGGACATACGTTTATGGCGAGGGGGGGAAAAGATTTAATAGGAATCTGAGGGGTAACTATATCATACAAACGGTGGTGGGCGAATGGAACGAGCTGCCGGAGGATTTGAGGCAGGTACAATCGCAACATTTAAGTAACATTTAGACAGGTACATGGATAGGACAGGTTTAGAGGGATATGGGCCAAATGCAGGCAGATGGGTCTAGTGTAGATGGGACATGTTGATCGGTGTGGGCAAGTTGGGCCGAAGGGCCCGTTTCCATGCTGTATGACTATGACTAAAAGAAAATTGTGAAGAATTTAAGCCTGTGGGAAACAGAAGGAATCCTTTGAGAACAAAAGGATTATGGAAATCAGAAACGAGAACAGAATGTGTTGGAAACACCCAGCAAGTCAGGCAGCAGCTGTAAAGAGAGAAAACCAGAGTTAACGTTTCAGAACTGAGGAAAGGTTTAAATTACAGAAAAGGAGGAAGAGTGGAGGGTGGAAAGGGATGTAGGAACAAGATGCTGGTTTACCAAGAAAGGACACGAAGTGCTGGAGTAACTCAGCAGATCAAGCAGCATCTCTGGATAACATGGATCGTTGATGTTTCAGGTTGGGACCCTTCTGCCCAACAGAACATGGGCAGACCAAGAAACCACTTGAGTTGCCTCCTTAAAAGGACACAAAGTACAGGAGTAACTCATCATGTCAGGCAGCATGTTTGGAGAACATGGATGGGCAACATTTCGGGTCTTGACCTGAAGCATCACCCATCCACGTTCTCCAGAGATGCTGCCTGACTTGCTGAGTTCTCCAGCACTTTGTGTCCGTTTGTGTATTAACCAGCATCTGCTGTTCCTTGTTTCAGCACGATGAGTTGCCTCTTTGTTCTTTTGTTTCATATATTCTGAATTTCCGATATTGCCATCTTTCAATTTCAAGGACATCGGATCGCTGGATGATCCAGATGTTCAAGGAATGTGACAGCTGGAGGCCCTGCAACAGCCTGGGGCTCACCTGGATTGAGTGCCGCTCATAAGATGTACAGTGCGGACTGTGACTTTGCAAACGCTGCCAAAACTTGCCATTTCTTGCATGCCGTCTCAGTGGACTCTTTCCGTACACTTTGGTAATCGGGGATTGTGCTTAGGTGTGGCAATACTTTACTGAATTGCATACAAAAAAAATAATTTCACTGTGTATTTGCACATATGACAATAAATTGTATTGTATATCTTTATTGTTATTTTCCTGAGTACTCGCATACCCAGAGGAAACAAAAAAACGTTACTCAAACCAGTGTCCATTCAGTGTGCAGTAAAAAATAAATAGAAATAAAAATACATATATCATGAACAAGTTTAACACTACTCTCAACTAAACATCAACAGGCGTTCCGATCGGCAGCGGCACGACAGTGGCTCTGTCCAGGTTGGTGGTTGGTGCGCGATACTTTGGCAGGGGGCAAAGTCCGTTTAACAGTCTTATAGCCTGCGGGAAGAAGCTGAGGAGCATCCTGCTGGTTTTGCAGCTAATGCTCCTGTACCTCTTCCCAGATGGTAGGATGGAGAATATGTGATGCGATGGGTGGTAGGGGTCTTTGATGATGGAGATGGCTCTGTTGATACATCTCTTCCTGTATATGTCCAGCAAGAAAGGGAGTGGAGCACCAATAATCCTGCTGGCGGTCTTCACAATCCTGTCAAGTTGGTGCCGTTCGTACGCTTTGCAGCACCCGAACCAGGAAGTGATGCCGTTGGTTAATGTGCTCTCAATTGTCCCCCTATAAAAAGTTCGTAGATGTGTAGTGGGGAGACCTGCTTTCCGTAGTCTTCGGAGAGGGTGTAGTCGCTGCTGGGCTCTCTTGACCAGTGCTGTGGTGTTGGTTGTGGACATCAGGTCATCTGACAGGTGGAGTCCTAGGAACTTCACGCTGCTGACCCTTTCCACATCAGCTCCATCGATGTGCAGAGGTGTATGGTGTTGTTTTCCCGCCCTCCTGAAGTCAACCACCATCTCCTTAGTTTTTCCCACGTTGAGAATGAGGTTGTGGGATTTGCACCATCCTGTGAGCAGCTCCACTTTGATCAATAACCATTGGATTTCCTGGTGAAATCTACCAGCATTGTTTCCAACAAGTATTTTGCTATAAAATTAGGTTCTTTGAAAGATCGGCAGATTTAAACAATTAAATGGTTTCAGAGCTTTTTAAAACCAATTTGTGTACAGGATGATCGAGGTCACCTTTGACAGCCTATGACCCAGCCATATGAACATTGATTTCTCTAGTTTAGTTTTATTTTAGTTTATTGGTATAGTGAGCCTTTGGCCCACTGAGTCAATGATGACCAGCGACCCTCACACACCAACGCTAAAGGACCTGTCCCACTAGGCGATTTTTTAGGCGGCTGCCGGCGACTGTCATAGTCGTAGCAGGTCGTCGAAAAACCGGCGACTGGACTAATGGGCCAGTCCCACTAAGGCTATTTTTTAGGCAACTGAGGGCGACAACGACAATGGAATTCACCAAAGTCAGCACCGGCGACAACCTACGTCACCTGGCGACAACCTACGACAACCTACGACAGCACCTATGTTAGGAGAAGACAAGCTATGACAAGCCCACGGTCGCCGACTGTCGCCGAAAAGTTTTGAACGTTTCAAAATCCAGCGGCTATCAGAAAAACACTACGACTCTTTGGGTGACTGAGGAGACGACTCACGACCATACAGGCGACACCACGGCGACCGTGTGGCGACAGCCTAGTCGCCGGCAGTCACCTAAAAAATTGCCTAAGTGCGACAGGCTCTTTACTCCTACATACATTAGGGACATTACAATTTTACCAAAGCCAATTAACCTACTAACCTGTGCGGCTTCGGAGTGTGGGAGGAAACCATAGTACCTGGAGAAAACCCACGCAGGTCATTGGGAGAAATACAAGCTCTGTACAGACAGTACTCGTGGTCAGGGTCGAACCTGGGGTTCTGGCGCTGTGCAGTAAGGCATCAACTCTACCGCTGCACCAATGTGCTGCCATATTTGGGCCATGCCATCTAATTTCAAGTAACACTTGCATTCCCACTCTCTCCATCTCGCTCACCCATCCTAGTCATCCTGCTGGCTTCTCTGTTGTCCTGCTCGCTTCACTGTTCTTATTCCATCATTATCACCTCTTCCACAGCCAACAATGGACCATTGTGGACTCCACCTTTCCTTGGTCATCGGTGCCGGCTCTGATTTCTTCTGTACGTTTTCATATCTCTAATTTTCCTCTCCCCTGACTCTCAGTTTGAGAAAGGGCCTCAACCCGAAACATCACCGTTTCCTTTTCTCCAGAGATGCTGTCTCACCCATTGAATTACTCTTAAACCCCTGTCTCACGGTGCGAGTCGACCCACGAGTGACCCCGAGTTTAAAACAAATTAAACTCGTGGTAATCACGTACAATTAACATAGCGGGAATGTCGGAACTCGTGGACGCAACTTAGCGACTCGTGGCGCTATCGGCAGGTACCCGGGAAACTTGCTAACTCTTGAAAATTTTAAAACATGTTTAAAGATTTCCACGAGTAAAATTTACTCTTGGTTAAAATTTGAAACATTTAAACTCATTGTAAGAACGTAGTGGCCCGTGAGTTTACCGTAGTGACTCTTGAGTCTAGCGTGGGTTTGGCCTGAGTGCCAGAAGTGAAATGTTGAAGATTAGTCAGATCTTAATGGAAAATGAATGAATGGATGGATTAACTTGGATACTTTCGATGGGAGAGTGCCGCCGATGAAGCTGAAGGTACAGAGCGAAGATGGGGGCTCAAGCATAGATGGGAAGGGTTAACACCAGGCGGGACGCATGAAAAGTGACCATACTGAGGGAATTCCCACGTATATGAAGCAGAGAGAAACGTGAGTTTTACATAGATTATGTTTGAGCCAGCGAGGAAATAATGATTTTACAATGTGAGGTGACATTATAAGCCATGGGATATAGACACAAAATGCTGGAGTAACTCAGCGGGCAGACAGCATCTCTAGAGAAAAGGAATTGGTGACGTTTCGGGTCGAGACCCTTCTTCAGACTGGTTTTGTGCTGTGCTGTTGCCGTATCTCTGGAGAGAAGTAATGGGTCTCGACCCGAAACGTCACCCATTCCTTCTCTCCAGAGATGCTGCCTGTCCCGCTGAGTTACTCCAGCATTCTGTGTCCATCTTCGCTGGCGAGGAACCGTGCGTGCCCTTTGCAAGTTTTCGCTCTCGAACAAAGATAGCAGCGGATTGGGGGAAGAAACTCGCGTTCATGCCGCATGACGTGTCTGACCACCTGCCCCCGCTACTCAAGGAGCTTGTGCTGAGCGGTAACCAGCTGCGGAGCTTCAACTGGGGCAGGCTTTACCTGCTAGGCTGGTTGGAGCTGCTGGACCTCGGTAGCAACCTGTTGACCACGGTGCCTCGCATGCTGTCCAACTGCACCCAGACTCTGTGTCTTCAACCTCACCCGCAACCAGATCTTCAAAGCTGACCAAGGACTTCCTGCTGGACGTGACCTCCCTGCAGTACCTGGATCTCAGCTACAACAACCTGAAGACCATCCAGGCCTCCAGTTTCCCGGACAGCGCCATCAAACACTTACGGGAGCTGCTGCTAAGCGGCAACCACTTTCTCTGCACCTGCGACGCCAGGTGGTTCGTGTGGTGGATCAATCAGACCACGGTCTACATCCCTCGCCTGGTCACCGATGTCACCTGCACCTCCCCCAAAGCCCACCGCAGCCACGGCGTCGTCATGGTGGACCTGCACTCCTGCGAGTTGGACTACCTGGGCATTAGCCTCTACACTTTCTCTGCCTTGATCACCTTCTTGCTCCTCTATTTGATACTTAAAACAGGCCTTCATTCACGGTGGTGCAGCTGCCTGACAGCGAATGCAGCGTCGGAGACCCGGGTTCTATCCCGACTACGGGTGCTGTCTGTACTGAGTTTGTAAGTTCTCCCCGTGACCTGCGTGGGTTTTCTCCGTGATTCCCCCACACTCCAAAGACGTACAGGTTTGTAGGTTAATTGGCTTGGTGAATGTAAATATGTCCATAGTGGGTGTAGGATGGTGCTGGTCGGCGCGGACCCGTGGTCCGAAGGGCCTGTTTCCGCTCTGTATCTCTAAACTAAACTAACCGGGGAGAACACTGGACCTTCTTGGTCAGTTTATTATTTTACACTTATATACATTACACAGATCACGGAGTGTGAAATAAAGCTGGCAAGCCGAGGTCATGCAAGAAACGGAGGAAAACGGGAGACGATTTTATTCAGCAACTCCATTCTGGCAGAACATCTATCCTGTGTTAAGAAACCTAACTTTCAGGGGATTTAAATCTTGAGTTCAACTTCTACCTGAATTTAATCGATTTACAAAAGCTTTGAAGTTCTCCCTGCAGTCCATTTCTTAAACACCTTTACGTTTTGCGCTGTTTTTGACAGCCAAGTACTTTAAATGCCATTTATTGCATTGTAGCAATGATAGGCAAGGATTTGATAAAAGCGGTTAATTACGTGACAAGAGAAGCATGCGGCTATATAAGAGACACGGAGAAGCTGATCATCGGGGCAGTTCTGTCCAGGGTCATGGGAGGCTGTTTATAGTTAAAAAAAACTGCATGACATTTTTATCCATGTGATGATTTTTCCACACGTCGGTAGTCGTTGTTGGCTCAAGAGTAACTCGGGAGAGGAACTTGGTACATCGCTGAAATGAGAAGGCAACGGCAAACTTAGACATACACGTTTAAACTCGTGAACATAAACTTGGAATCTCGTAAACAACCACGAGTTTGATTTCCTCTTTCACTCGGGATCACTCGTGGGTGGACTGGCACCGTGAGACAGGGGCTTTACACATTGTGTCTATCAGGTAGAGGATTCAATTCTTTATTTGTTTGCTTCCATGTAATGGTGATGGATGGGCCTTGAAGCTAGTGCGGTGAACTCTGACGACTGACAAACCATAGATATTGTTTTGTTCCCTGCTCCATTTCTAATTTCTTCATTAGGCCATTCAATCGTGCTGACAGCCATCGACTGCATCCTTACAATCCGATCGAGAGGATGTGCTTCGGGAGGCCGTACTGATAGCATGGCGTGCATTTGTCCTTCTGTGAATGTGTGCACAGTGTCTTCTTAGCTGGAGCGACATACATCAGCACCCTTTCTACAAACGGACTTATGTTGAAAGCCTGGATTTGGCAAAGGATGGGCTTTGAAAGAGCAGAGCTCTCCCCGAAGGATAGATTGAATAGCAGACAGGAAGTGAGCCAGCAGATGATGCAAAGTCCGTACGGAAATCGTTATTATTATAGCAGTCCTTAGGGTACTAGTAACCATTTTACTTATTTCCCCTCCAACATTTTCTCTATTGTTCTTGAAGACACTGATTCATGCTGCTGTTTGGTTCTTTGCATGTTGGCCGATCTCCAGGCTGTTTTGAACAGATGGTTCAATGGTTCAGTGGTAGACACAAAGGGCTAGAGTAACTCAGAGTCTCTGGAATAAAAAGATGGGTGACGTTTCGGGTAGGGACCCTCGCTCAGATGGTCCTTTTTTATTACATGTACGGAGGTACAGTGAAATTCATTTTTATGAAAACAGTTCAATAAATAATCACCATACATGAGTACAATCCCAGACTAAGTACTAACGTGTATAAAAACAGCCCACTGAGTCCATTTGCAAGAGTGGCCAGGATTTGGCGCCATTATCACAGTCCAAGCTGCAGCCGTCGCCTATGTCCCGATCATCCTTAAATCGTCATTCCTCTCCTCACTCAGACATCGTCAGCCTTTGTGCCCCTGGGCCGCCTCCCGCAGCCGACCTCAATGGCGCGGAAGGTAGGATCCCTGGATCTTCTGACCGGCCCTTTGTTCTTGCGTCCGCCGCCACCAACTCCCTCCACCTCCTCTCTGGTTCTCCGGTCCTCGGGGATGAGCAGGGGCCGGGCTCGGCGGTTCTGGGTGGGTTTCCCGGTTCCTGGTAAATAACCCGCGGCAAGGCCGGGTTAGTTAGAGATTACCGAAATCTACTCGAGCTGAAACATCATCTATCCATGGTCTCCAGAGATGCTGCCTGAACTGCTGAGTTGCACCAGCACAATGTGGCCTCTTGTGTATTAATCAGCATCTGCAATTCTTTGTTTCTACTAAAGACGTGCGCCTTTGGTAGGTTAATTGACCATTGTAAATCGTCCTTGGCGTGTGGATGAATGGTACAAGTTGGAGGAAGTTGATATAGACAATAGGTGCAGGAGGAGGCCATTCGGCCCTTCGAGCCAGCACCGCCATTGACTGTGATCATGCTGATCGTCCACAATCAATAACCCGTGCCTGCCTTCTCCCCATATCCCTTGATTCCACTAGCCCCTAGAGCTCTATCTAACTCTTTCTTAAATCCATCCAGTGATTTGGCCTCCACTGCCCTCTGTGGCAGGGAATTCCACAAATTCACAACTCTATGGGTGAATTTGGAATTCACACTCCAAAGATGTACAGATTTGTTGGTTGATTGGCATCGGAAAAAATTATAAAATAGCCCCCAGTGTGTAGGATAGTGCTAATGTACGGGGATCACTGGTCGGAGCGGACTCGGTTGGCCGACGGACTGGTTTCCGTGCTGTATCTCTAAACTAAACTAAACTATACAAAGCTCTCGATATCATCGTCTATATCTCTTGTTTCCCTTTCCTCTGACTGTCTGAAGAAGGGTCTCGACCCGAAACGTCACCTATTTCTTCTCTCCAGAGATGCTGTCTGACCCGCTGAGTTACTCTAGCTTTTTGTGTCTATCTTTGGTTTAAACCAGCATCTTCAGTTCCTTCGTAAACAAAACTTTACCTGCCCTGAGCTACAAAGCTCCAATGTCCCAATTCAGCAATGCAGGTGGAAGCAGTGTTGGGGACAGACAGGGCTGAGGAAGATGTTGGCCATCCAGACTGCCAGTAACATTCGATAGGTCAGTCCGCTATAACCAGAATCCATTATAAAGGGGTCTGTAATAACATGAGTTTACTGTATTTATTAATTTTATTCTGAACATGCGAGTTTCAAATAAGATCAAACTAGATACAACGACAGTGATTTGCTGCATATGCATTGAAAATACGTGACTGTCTATTGAGTAAGGTTGAATTTTTCGCTAAAAATAATTGTATTTGCAGTGAGGATTTAAAATGCATTTCCTTCCAAACAATAGTTTTGTACGGAAATACCATTCAACAAGATCTCATTATTCAAAATAAGGAATTTGATTTCCTGTGTGACAGATGTTCCAGTTTGCAAATTTAAAAAAATCCATACTCATCGTTTTCCATAATATCCCCTTCCTTCTCTGTATTGTGCATCTGATTGACTCCCACATTTCACGTTAATCCTTCATTTCTAACAGAGAAACTGAAGAAACAAACAACTGCGGATGCTAGTTTAAAAAAAAAAGGACTCAAGATGCCGGGGTAATTCAGCGGGCTAGGCAGCATCTCTGGAGAAGGTGACGTCTTGGGTCGGTGTTCAGTGATTTTTGGGGGGGGTTGAAGAAAGCTGGGAGGGGCAGGACAAAGCATGGCAGGTAATAGGTGGATACAGGGGAGGTGTGTTTTTGATAGGCAGACAGTTGCACAAAGGCCAGAGATGAAAAGATAAAAGGTGTGAGACAAAAGTCTTGCAGAGTTGCGAATTATGCAGCCAGAGGAGGGAATATACCAAATAAATTCAATCCTAGTTTATAGGATATCTTTCCCAGTGTGGAGGATAGAACTAGTGTATGGATGATCGGTGGTTGGCGCGGACCCTGAGTGCCAAAGAATATGTTTCCAACACTGTACCTCCATCTGAAGAAGGGTTTCGACCTGAAACGTTAACCATTCCTTCTCTCCAGAGGTGCTGCCTGTCCCGCTGAGTTGCTCCAGCTTTTTGTGTCTATCTCAAAACTATAGTTACACGCTCTTCAGAAAACTGGGCCACAAAACCAGGCCCTGAAAAGTGAATGTAACCGCACTCAAACTCCCAAGCCGATCGTTTCTACGGGGTAAAATAATAAAAGGCTGACAAAGCCTTCCTTACATGTCTGGATGTCATAGTTTAGGTTATGCTTAGTCAGGTGAGCAAAACGTATGGATCTCGGCACTCGCATGTTATCTTTTTCCACCCATGTTCATTCTGATGTAATTAGCCCTGGTAATCCTATACATTATTAAGCCATTGCGGACTCTGCCAAAAGCATTAAGGTTTGAACAATTCGACACAGTGTGGCTGCTGATTACTCTAAACCAGCTGTTTTCCTGAATTTCAGGCGAGTGGTTCTGACGACTTGCTTTGAAAATATTTGCGTTTGTTGGTTCTAGCTCCCATGTGCTCATTTTCAGACCGTGCACTATTTTTTTTTTCTGAGCACGTCTCTGATTGAGGAGCGGGACCCACAGGGTGAATGTGTAAACATCTAATAGATCATGAACATATTGGCATATCTTGCAGCTGCGCTGAGTGTCCAAGGTATTTTCACGGTGACACAACAAAGAATTAATTCCAAGGAACAGGTAGGGCCTTTACTTGATGAGGAAAGTCTTTGACCAAGTACTTGCCAGCGAGTCTTTTGAGAACATCTGCAGTGGGGGTAGGAACTGCAGACGCTGGTTTACACCAAAGGTGGACACAAAATGCTGGGGTAACTCAGCGGGTCAGGCAGCATCTCTGGGGCGAAGGAATAGGTGATGTTTCTGGTCAATATGAAATCTTTGTAATTGAAAATGTAAATTTCCTTGAAGCTGAGAGATTGCACTCTGAGAATATTCTCCTTACAAAGTAATGAAAGCATTTGCCACAATGATTCAATATGTGAATTTCAGCACGTATGTGTCTTGTAAAACTTTCAGTTCACAGTTCGAAGAGAATTTAAAATTTAAATTGCAAAGATTTCATTTATTTTGCATGTGTCGGCACGGGGCCTCTACCCCTGGAGTTTAGAAGGATGAGGGGTACCCTCATTGAAACGTACCGAATAGTGAAAGGCCTGGATAGAGTGAATGTGGAGAGCATGTTTCCACTAGTGGGACCAGGGGCCATATCCTCAGAATAAAAGGAGATGAAGAGGAAATTCTTTAACCCGAAGGTGGTGAATCTGTGGAATTTATTGCCACAGACGGCTGTGGGGGCCAAGTCTTTGGGTATTTTTAAAGCGGAGATTGACAGGCTCTTGATTAGTAAGAGTGTCAGGGGTTATGGGGAGAAGGCAGGAGAACGGTGTTAAGAGGGAAAAATCGATCAGCCATGATTGAATGATGGAGTAGATTCGATGGGCTGAAGGGCCTAATTCTGTTCCGATGGCATATGAACTCCAAAACCTAAATCCCAAAATGCAAGCGTTCATCAACATTCCATAATTCCCTACCATTCACCGCATAGATCCTGCCCTTATTTGACATCCCAAAATGTATCACCTCGCCCTTGTCAGGATTAAATTCCATCTGCCAACGTTCCACCAAACATTCCACCTGATCCTAAGGATAAGGGGAAATCTTTTAGGACCGAGATGAGAAAAACATTTTTTACACAGAGAGTGGTGAATCTCTGGAATTCTCTGCCACAGAAGGTAGTTGAGGCCAGTTCATTGGCTATATTTAAGAGGGAGTTAGATGTGGCCCTTGTGGCTAAAGGTATCAGGGGGTATGGAGAGAAGGCAGGTACAGGATACTGAGTTGGATGATCAGCCATGATTATATTGAATGGCGGTGCAGGCTCGAAGGGCCGAATGGCCTACTCCTGCACCTATTTTCTATGTTTCTATGTTTCTATGATCCGTATAGTGCTTGCTTTCCATTTATTCTACATTGTGTGGTCACAGCCCAGCTTTGTCCTACCTCCACCACTTTTCCAGCGTTTTTCCACCCCCTACTACAGCCTGAAGAAAGATCGTGAGCCAAAACGTCACCTCTCTGTTCCCTCCACAGGTGCTGCCTGTCCAGCTGAGTTATTTTCCCACTTTATGCTTTACTCAAAATTCCACTATCTGCAGTTCCCCATGTCTCCGTCTCATTTTTACAGACCGGATTTGCGGTTTTTACACTGGCCCTGACATTGTTGAACTTGATTGGAATGCCATGTGGTACAATTTATTGAGCACATCACTAATGGTTCAATAGTGTTTTATTGTCACAGGTACAAAGAGCAAACGCACAATGAGATTCTTTTCTTGCAAACAGTCCAGTAAAGTATCGCCATACCATCCCCTATTAGCAATTATGCAGAGATAGACTACTGAGCCTACATGCAAGAGGCATCATGTTTGACGCCAGTTTACAAGTCCGGTCCAGTCCCCACTCCAGTTGTTATGAGCGGACGCTTCAAGGACAACATCAAGAACAGTCTGAAGAAATTCCACATCGCATCAAGAAACTGGGAGCACATTGCATGGGACAGGCGCTCCTGGAGGAAATCCGTGCAGGAAGGAGCTGCACGTCACAAAATGGAACTATACCTTGTCGCAGAGACAATGTGACAGCACCATAAGGAGAGAGAGAAGGGGGCTCGACGACTACCAACCACCGCCAGTCCCCACTGCATCAAGGTGTGTGGATCGTGGATCGGCCTCTACAGACATCTGCAGACCCACAAGTAGACGACCCTATGGAGAGGAGACGGCAGTCATACTCATTTCGAGTGACCACCTATGATGATGATGTTATGAGCGGTGCCCGATTCAGGCAAGCCCCAGGCTGCTGTGGGCCTCCAGCCATCGCCTTCCTTGTTCGACCAGCGAACCGACGTCCCTCTCCTCGCCCGTCCACCTTTGTGCCCTAGGGGCGCCTCCTCCAGCTGACCTTGATGGCGAGGTGGGCTAGACCCCGGTTCCCTCTCCTCTCCTTCAGGCCTCGCTCTTCCTCCATTACATCCGTCGTGGTGGCTGCCTCCATCCTCTCTGGTCTCTGGTGTTCAGGGGTCGAGCAGCGCTGTCTCAGCGGGCTTCTCTTCCAAGCCACGGTCCGCTGGGTCCTCCGGGTATGGAACGACACGTCGGCCTCCCCCTGCCGGCCGTGGTGCATTGGGTCTTACGTGCAGCTGTGGTCTGCCAGGTCTCGCATTATTACAGTGGAATCCAGAACTAATTTCTACTGGAAGAAAATCAGCAAACTGCTTTAATGTGGAGGTTTAGTTTTAGTTTTTAACTTTATTTTCTGCTCCATTTTCCATTAAAATCCCATAATTGGATTTGCTGTGAATTGGAGGGATTTAGCAGTTACGTTACGGCAGATGTAAAATTCTTAAAGGAAAAGAAATAATTGCAAATGACTGGGCTGAGAAACACCTGGTGCCTTAGAGCGTCATTATAAAATCGTCATGAACCCTGACTAAATTAATCTCTCCAGTGATTTTATCATCAATCTCTCTCGATTATAAATACATCAATTTGCTGGATGTTCAGTATTATGATGTGACAAAGGCCATTATCAAGAAGTACACGACTCCCACATGGGGAAGGAAAAATTGAACAAAATGGAACCTGGAATTGCCGATAACTAACTTCAAATAAAGGAATAAATGGTGTAAAGCAGTGAGAGGGGAGATGAACACAATGTTATATCTGCCCGGAGATGGTTAATAGAGGGCGTCACGGTGGTGCAGAGGTAGAGTTGCTGCCTTACAATGCCAGAGACCCCGGTTCGATCTTGACTATGAGCGTTTGTCTGTAAGCAGTTTGCACGTTCTCCCTGTGACCACGTGGATTTTCTCCGGTGTCCTCCCACACTCCAAAGACGTTCAGGTTTGTAGGTTAATTGGCTTGGTCCAATTGTAAATTGTCCCTAGTGTGTGCAGGATAGTGTTAATGTGCAGGGATCGCTGGTCAGTGCAGACCCGGTGGGCTGAAGTGCTTGTTTCCACGATGTATAAGCTAAACTAAACTAAGAACGTTATATTTAGTAAGCACGGTCTGAAAGGGTTCGAAGGAGTTTCCTTGAGAACTTTCAAAAGGGAAATGGTTACTCTTGCCCACTCTTGAGCTACTTCACTTGATGGTTTTATTAAGTAAAATATGATACAACTCAGAATGATACATCACAGTGGCGCGGCTGTTAGAGCCCCTGCCTCACATCGCCAGGGACCCAGGTTCGATCCCGACGTTGGGTGCTGTAAAATGAGTTTGCACATTTTCCATGTGACCTCGTGGGTTACCTCCTGGCACTCCAGTTTTTCCCCACTTCCCAAAGACGTGGGTGTTTGCAAGTCAGAAGTGGATGAGAAATTGGGATTACATTGAATGAGTGCAGGAAGGAACCGCAGATGATGCCCTACATGCTCTTTATACCATTCCATACTTAACAGTCTCCCTTTCCCCTGACTCTGAGTTTGAAGAAAGGTCTCAACCTGAAACGTCACCCTTCCCTTCCACTCCAGAGATGCTGCCTGTCCCATTGAATTAGTGTAAATGGATGATCGATGGTCGGCCTGAACTCGGTGAGCAGAAGGGTCTGTTTCCGTGATGTATCTCTATACTAAACCAAATAACTTAGTCATTAAGTTTGTATTGATCACATCACAGCTTAACATTGGAGAGAAGAAAGTGTGGGAATTTTAGTTTAGTTGAGAGAACATGGAATCAAACCCTTTTGCCGACCTGCAATCACCCGTACACTGGTCCTATCGTACACAACAGGGACAATTTACAGAAGGCAATTAACCTACAAACCTAAACGTCTTTGGGATTGAGGAAGATATTGCCAGGATTCGAGGGCCTGAGCTTTAGGAAGAGATTGGGCAGGCAGGATGATGAGGGGTGTATAAGATCTTGAGGGGAATAGAAAGATGCACAGACACCTTTACCCAGAGTAGGGGAATCAAGAATTGTGTCTATTTACTTTTATCCCACATCTCAAATGTTTGGGCAGTGATTTAAGAAATCTGTAAGGGCGTATTCCTGTTTGTCGAGCGTCTGGAACACAATAGGACACCTGTACGGCCACTGCACAAGCAGATACCGTGTGCTGTGGTGAGTGATGCAGCTCCTGACTCCCGAAGACCTTTCCACCATCAACAAGGCACGAGTCAGGAATGTGATGGAATGCTCTTCCATTGCATGGATGAATGTAGCACCCACACCTAGTTGACTCCCCGTGAATGTTTGTTGCCCCCACCTTCAATGCATTGTGGCCTCATGTTGGAGTAGCTCACCCTCAGGGTAGTCCCCAAAACTGATGAACACGAGGAGCAGGCACATGGAAAACCAGTAGTGTCATAGAGTCATGTAGCACTGAAACAGCATCTTCGGACCAACTCGTCCATGCCCCATCTAAGCTAGTCCCATTTGCTTGCATTTGGTCCATATTGCTTTAAACCTTTCCTATCCATGAACCCATCCAAGTGTCTGTTACCTACCAGTTCCACACCAATCTTCACACCAACCTGACTTCAGTGGTTCTTTTCAATGGTTCTTTATTATCATGTGTACCAAGGTACAGAGAAATTATTTTTTCTGCAGACAGATCAGTAAGATTATTGCCATACATAAATAAGTACAATTCCCGGTTAAGCACCGAATGCATAGAAACAGCCCACTGAACCCAGATGCGAGAGTCGCGAGACTTTGGCGGCATTTCCAAAATCCCAGCTGCAACTGGTCATAAAGGCCCGTTGCAGCCGTCATCTCCATTCGTATCGTCTAGTGAACCGTCGTCCCTCTCCTCTGCCTTCTCCTCACCTTCAGCCTAGCAGCTTGCCCTGTGGGTGCCTCCTGCAGCTGATCTTGCGAGTGCAGAAGGTAAGACTCCCCGGTTTCTTCTCACCGACCCTTTATCCAGTGTCCGCCGCCTTCGCCCACTCCTTCCACCGATCCTCTCCGGTTCCCAGATCCCGGTTCCCGGTCACCGGCAGTGAGCAGGAGACAAGCCCTAGACGAGGCTCCCACTCCAGGCATGTTCCCTGGTTTCATCCAGACCTTCTACTCGCCGGGAGTTCTTGGAAGAAACATTCTTCATTGTTGCTGAGCATAAATCTTGGAAATATCCACGTCAGAAGACTTTTGGAAGCATCTGTGCCAGACAATTGAAGCAGTTCCAGAGGACAGCTGGCCATCAAATTCTAGAGCAGTTAAAGGTGGCTAATAAATGGCAGCCGAATTCAGATAACAAATATGAATGAAAAAAATTCAGATCTTTAATGAAAATACCAAAATCCTTAACGTTGACACAATGGTTCAATAGTGCTTTATTGTCACGTGAGCAAAATACAGTGAAATTCTTCTTGAAGCTCCAGATTTGGTGCCATTTCTGTTCGCAAGGTATTATGGAGTGGCACCCGATCCAGGCGAGCCCCATGAACCATAAAACATAGCACCATTCCTCTTCTCGCCCAGCCACCTTTGTGGCCCACGTCAGTCATCATCACCAGATGAGCCATGATTGAATGGTGGAGTGGACTTGATGGGTTGAGTGGCCTAATTCTGCTGCTAGATCTTATGAACACAATCTTCACAGTCAAACTCTTCTCCAACGGAAAACAACTTGTGGATACTACGAGCCATCTTCCTGTGGCTATGCGAGACCCGCGGAGGTGAAGCCAGCAACAATGGTCCAGCCCACGGATGCTCCACCATCATGTCGCTGAAAATCCTTGGCTCTTTGAGACACCACTGGCGGCTCCAAATCCATTAACAGGCATTTAAGGCCCGTGGCTATCCCACCAAATCTTAAACAATATATTCCTACTGATTTCAAAATAAATATGATGTTCGTTTTTTCATGCTTGACAGATGGTTGACATATTTACCTGGAGATTTAATGTGCTAATGTACCTTGTGAACAGTTGCCTAACCAATGGTGTAGTGCATCAGGTCAGTAATGATTGCCTCAGGCAGGGTCTCTGGTTTAAAAAGCCACATCACTACCTTAGAAGTTCTAATTGGTTCCACCTTTAGGCCCCTGGGAACATCAAGAAGGATATCTAGTTAGTTATTTAGTTTATCGTCAGGTGTACCGAGCTAAAGTGAAAAGCTTATTTGTATCCTCTACGCATAGTTTAGTTTATTGTCACGTGTACCGAGCTTACATGAAACGTTTTTTGTTGCGTGCTATCCAGTGAGCGGAAAGACTATATATGTTTACAATCAAGCCATCCACAGTGTACTGTTACAGATTAAAGGGAATACCGTATAGTGCAAGATAAAGTCCAGTAAAGTCCAATTAAAGACAATATAATGAGGTAAATGAGGTCTCAGGACCGCTGTCTAGTTTAACATGACCCTATTCCATTTATGATGCTACACATACAAATTAGTAAAGGAGTTGTTGCACTGATGGAAACTGCTGAATGCAAGTAGCGATTTATTGGGTCTATATATAAAATTAATACATTTTAGTGGAATCAAGAAACAGAAGACATAGGGTTAAAGTGAGAAGGGAAATGGTTAATAGGAACCTGAGGGGCAGGCTTTTCACTCTGAGCTGCCAGAGGAGGTAGTTGAGGCAGATAAACAACATTTAAAAGACACTTGGACAAGTACATGAATGGTAAACTTTTAGAACTATACTAGACCAAGTGTAGACCCGTTGGGTCTGTTCCCCCAACAAGCGGTTGTGGGGGGGGGGGGGGGGAGGCGGCATGCAGCGTCACACACACTAACTATCCCACCCCCCCCCCACCGCACCCCCTTGATATTATGTTAATATTATTAATTTGCTCCTTTTACCCCATAACCACCCTATCTACTGACGCATAGCCCCCAATTTGCAGTCACATCTAGAGGGGGGGGGGCGGGGGTGGAGAGTGAGGGCAGAGAGAGAAGGGGCAGAGGCAGGGAGAGAGACAGAGACACAGAGAGAGTGGCAAGAGGGATAGGGGGGTGGAGAGGAGGATAAGAGGGAGGGTGGGTGAGGGGGGAAAGGTGGGAGAGGAGGGGAGGAGAGAGAGAGGGTGAGAGTGAGGGGGAGAGAGAGGGGGTGCTGAGAGGGGGGTGGGGAGCAGGGAGGGTGGAGGGTGGAGGGAAGAGGGTAGGGGGTGTGGAGGGGAGGGTGGGGGAGGGGAGAGAGGGGGGGAGGAGAGGGGGAGGGGGGAAAGAAGGGGGGGAGAGAAGGGGGGGAGAGAAGGGGGGGAGAGAAGGGGGGGAAGAGGAGAGGGGGGGGAAGAGGAGAGGGGGGGAAGAGGAGAGGGGGGGAAGAGGAGAGGGGGGGAAGAGGAGAGGGGGGGAAGAGGATGAGGGGGGGAAGAGGAGAGGGGGGAGGAGAGGAGAGGGGGGGAGAGGAGAGGGGGGGAGTGGAGAGGGGGGGAAGAGGAGGGGGGGTGGGAAGAGGAGAGGGGGGGGAGAGGAGAGGGGGGAAGAAGAGAGGGGGGGAAGAAGAGAGGGGGGGAAGAGGAGAGGGGGGGGAAGAGGAGAGGGGGGGGAAGAGGAGAGGGGGGGGAAGAGGAGAGGGGGAAGAGGAGAGGGGGAAGAGGAGAGGGGGGAAGAGGAGAGGGGGAGGGAGGGGGGGAGGAGGAGAGGGGGGGAAGGAGGAGAGGGGGGGGAAGAGGAGAAGGGGGGGAGAGGAGAGGGGGGGAAGAGGAGAAGGGGGGAAGAGGAGAAGGGGGGGAAGAGGAGAAGGGGGGGAAGAGGAGAAGGGGGGGGAAGAGGAGAAGGGGGGAAGAGGAGAGGGGGGGAAGAGGAGAGGGGGGGGAAGAGGAGAAGGGGGGGAAGAGGAGAGGGGGGGGAGAGGAGAGGGGGGGGAGAGGAGAGGGGGGGGGGAGGAGAGGGGGGGGAAGAGGAGAGGGGGGGGAGAGGAGAGGGGGGAAGGGAAGGGGGGAAGGGAGAGGGGGAGGGAGAGGGGGAGGGAGAAGGGGGGGGGAGAGGGGGAGGGAGAGGAAAGGGGGGGAGAACCTAAAAAACATTATAGAACCAAAAAAGGCACATTCTGCAAGCATTGTAGAACCAAAAGAGACACTTTTTGCAAACATTTTAGAACCAATAAACACTTTTTGCAAACATTTTAGAACCAATAGACACATTCTGCAAGCGTTTTAGAACCACTAAGGACACTTACATTTGAGTAGACATGTGTTCAGTGTTATTTACAGCTCAGAGAAACGTGACCCTCTGCCTTCCTCCAGCTTGCTGATTGAGGCACACCACTTCCTGGGGGCAGCAGAGAGAATGGGGAATTTTGTAAAATCATTAATATCTCTGCCATTTTTCATCGACGGGAAAATTCCTCGGCACACATGCGGCGGAGGGGGGCTCTGAGCAAGGTGGCCAAAAATGACGGCCGTAGGTGGTGGCGTTCTGTCAGAAATCGCAGCACAGATGACCAAAACCGGTCAAGAACAGACTTTTAGTAATATAGGTGGGCCAAACGCATGCAAATAGGACTAGCTTAGATGCGGCATCTTGGTCGATATGGATGAATTGGGTCAAAAGGCCTGTTTCCTTACTGTATGATTCAATTATTCTAAAACCTATGTGATCTTCAATTCCAAACCCTCAAGAACTCTACTCCTCAAACAACCCCAGTTTTATTTACTCCACTATCAGGGACCATGCCTTTTACTGCTGATTGCCTGAACTGTGACTTTTCCTGAGTAACCCCCTCCAGCTCTCGAGCCCTTTCTTCATTTTGGTTCAGAGATACAGCAATGAAACAGGCCCTTTGGTCCATCATATCCACATTGACCATTAATCACCCATTCGCATCAGTTCCATGATTATCTCAATTTTGCACAAACTCCCGACACACTACGAGTAATTTACAATAACCTACAAACCCGCACATCTTTGATTTGTAAGCGGAAACCAGAGCACCAGTAAGCAGAGCAAGGGGAACGTGTAAATTACACACACCTGGAGTCAAGATGGAACTGGGATCTCTGGCGTTGTGAGGCAGCAGCTCTACCAGCTGCACCACTGTGCCGCCTTATATAAAACATTCAACCTAATTTACCAAGGGTTTAATACACCCTCTAATATGATTGTGTTAAATTGTGATTTATAATAGAAGCATTGCCCTCTCTTTGAGATGGAACTATAGATGGGATTTTAAACTGAAATGTGTTTAGTTTCAAAGGTGAAGGACAGCACTATTTTGTTTTTGAAGCACTGATTATCTGATCATTATCAAATTGCAGCAAACCAGAGAGCATAGGTTTAAGGTGAAGGGGGAAGGATTTTATAGGAATCTGAGGGATAATGTTTTCACACAGAGGGTGGGTAGGTGTACGAAACAAGCTGCCAGAGGAGGTAGTTGATGTAGCGACTATTGCAACATTTAAGAAGCAATTAGACAGGAACATGGATGGGAAAGGTTTAGAGTGAAATGGGTCAAACGTGGGCAAGTGGGGCTAGTGTAGATGGGCATGTTGGTCGGTGTATGAATCTATGACTCGAAGAACACCCTGGGATGTTTTATTGCTTTTAAGATGCTGGATAATTGCAAATCCTTGTCATTTTTGGATTTGTTAAAATCTGATGACAGATTAAATGTATTAGAAAAATTCACTATGAGCTCCTTTAGGCCCTGCAATAAATAATTTTTACTGCAAATGTATCTGGAGCCAGGATCATTTTACCATTGAGAAAAGATCCAGGTAGTAATGTTACTGGATAATAGTGTAAAAATGATTTTCTCCAAAGAATGGGTCAGTTATTGCAGGAAGTTAGATTTGCTTTTGAAAATCATGTTACAGTATATCTAAGAAGAGACTTGAATTTAGCTCCCTGAAACTTTGGGACCAGGGACATTCTGACTGGGAATATGAGGTCCTGTAAATTTCCAAGTTTGATTTGAATCCCAATGAAAACATTTCCTCAGTTTCATAAAACATAGAACATAGAACAGTACAGCACAGGAATGGGCTTTTTGGCCCACAATCGGTGAAATGAACATGATGCCAGCGTTCATAGACCTGCTGGGCATTTTTCAGAATCCACGACCCCATCAGTTTTTTTGGAACGTTGTTACCACTTGTTACAGAGCCAGATGCCCACAGGTGTGAAGTATTAACGCTTGTGAAGCAACTGGTCGTCCTATCTCTTCCTGCCTTTATAAGCCATCAGGACACATTTTAATACCCTCCTCAATCTAAGTCCACTTTTCTTGTCAAGCAGTTGTCTTGCATTTCTTTCAAGTCTTGGCTTGTCTAATCTATCTCTGCCCTTAACATTTTATAAACTTCTATCAGATGGCATCACAGGCAGATAGGGCAGTCAAAAAGGCCTTCATCAGTCAGAGTATCCAGTATAGAAGTTGGGAGGTTATGTTGCAGTTATATAAGATGTTGGTGAGTTCATATTTAGAGTTTTGTGTTCAGTTTTGGTCAGCATCTTATGGGAAAGATGTTGCAAGCTGGAAAAGGTACAGAGAAGACTTACGAGGATGCACAGACTTACAAAAACGTGCAGGTTTGTAGGTTTATGGGCTAGGTATAAATGTAAATTGTCCCCAGTGTGTGTAGGATAGCGTTAGTATGCGGGGATCACTGGTCGGCGCAGACTCGGTGGGCAGAAGGGCCTGTTTCCGCGCTGTATCTCTAAAACTAAGGCTGAGGCTCAAATGACAATAAAATTGTATTGTATTGTATTGTATTGTATTGTAAACTAAAAAGCTTGGACTTTGAAAATGGCGCCAAAACCTGGCGACTCAGTGGGCTGATTCTATACTCTTTATACTTAATCTGGGATTGTACTCGTGTCTGGTAATAACTTACTGAACTGTATGCAAAAAAAAATATGTCACTGTGCTGCAGTACATGTGATAATAAAGAACCATTGAACCGTTGGAGAGCGGTGAACGGCTTTCAGGGAGACTGTTGTCTCTCCCTGCCATTTAAAGGTCCACCTGCTCGTAAGGCTGTACAGCAGAAATGACCAGCACACGTATATCTTCACAGAATACGATCCTACATAGATACATAGACAATATGTGCAGGAGTAGGCCATTCGGCCCTTCGAGCCAGCACCGCCATTCAATGTGATCATGGCTGATCATCCACAATCAGTACTTCCTTCCTGCCTTCTCCCCATATCCCTTGATTCCGCTAGCCCTAAGAGCTCTATCTAACTCCCTTTTGAATGCATCCAGTGAATCGGCCTCCACTGCCTCCTGAGGCAGGGAATTCCACAAATTCACAATTCTCTGTGTGAAAAAGTTTCTCCTCATCTCAGTTCTAACTGGCCTACCCCTTATTCTTAAACTATGGCCCCTGGTTTTGGACTCCCCCAACATCGGGAACATGTTTCCTGCCTCTAGTGTGTCCAATCCCTTAATAATGTTATATGTTTCTATAAGATCCCCTCTCATCCCTCTCATCCTTCTAAATTCCAGTGAATACAAGCCCAGTCGCTCCATTCGTTCATCATATGACAGTCCCGCCATCCCGGGAATTAACCTTGTGAACCTTTATGAAGGCCAACTTCTCTCTTTATGAAGGCCAACATGCCATTAGCTTTCTCGTTGCACTTCCCCTTTTCCTAACCTGACACCATTCGGTTAATAATCTGCCTTCCCGTTCTTGCCTCCAATGTGGGTAACCTCCGATTCAGCCACATCCTGTGTACATTTGCGGAGTACATAGCTGGAATAACAGGCATTCAAACCTACTATCTGGCAGCTTGTTGTGAAGGCACGTCATGATTGACGACTTCCTCGGTCCAGCTAATGAAATTGTGTTCCAAGGAATTGCATTATTCCGAAACCAGCATCCATCCACCCCTTGACATTTGGTCATTTCAACAAAAGGATCTGGTTTCCACATATTTTGGGGGGGAAAGTGAATGTTAATAATAATATCTGACATTTAGAATTAGATAGTTCCCTTAATGCAAACCTATCGCTATGGTCTTTAGATAGAAGCAAATTGTAACTGATGCTGCCTGTCCCGGTGAGTTACTCCAGCATTTTATGTCTATCTTCGGTGTAAACCAGCATCTGCAATTCCTTCCCACATTCTTTACCTTGCTCACTGTAACATTATGCGGTGGCAATTTTATGTAATTATTTAATGTTTCTTCCTTAAGCACAGGGCATTTTTGTGAAGACATTCTGTGAACTGGGCAGTTTTCTTTGCAAGAGATCAGCTCTTCATAATGTGTATAGTCTGAGTGAGAAGATTTACATTCTCATTCACCTTGGCTTCATTTAAAAAAGTGAGGAGCAAAGATTGATTAATAGATAGAACATGGAAACAGGCCCTTCGGTCCACTGGGTCTATGCTGTCCGTCCATCACCCATTCACACTAGTTCTACGCTATAACCACTTTTGCATTCACTCCTGCACACTGTGGGCAATTTTCCAGAGGCTAATTAACCTACAAATCCGCACATCTTTGAGATGAGGGAGGAAACCGGAGCACCCGGAGGAAACCCATGAAATAACTTGCAAACGCCACACAGACAACACCTAACTTCAGGAACGAACCCAGGTCTCCGGCACTGTGAGACAGTCGTTCCGTGTAAAAAAGTTACTCTGCACATCTCATTCAAACTTTGCCCCTCTCACCTTAAAGCTGTGCCCTCTAGTTTTGATATTTCCATCTTGGTGAAAAGGTTCTGATGATCATGTCTCCCCACAATCTCCGGCTATCTAGAGAAAACAATCCAAGTCTTTCCTAATCTCTGTGGTTAATACCCACTAATCCAGTCATATTTCCGATAAACTTCCTGTGCACCATTTCCAAAGCCTCCACTTCCTTCCTGTAATGGGGCAACCTCATCTTCAAGAGATGTTTTCTGTCAAGGGGATTAAAAAATGGAAACTAATACTTTTATAAAATTAAACAAAATAGTACTTTGTTACATGACAAATGATAGCCATTTATTATTTTGCATAAAAATGACTAATTTTTAAATTAATAGTGATTAATTAAACAAATAGAACAAGTGAGTTGTTCATCAAAAAGTGCAGAAAATGACAGCCTAGAACAGGTGCTTCGGCCCATCGAGCCCATGCTGACTATTAAGCACCCATCAGTGCTAATCTCATTTCATTTTCTGCACATTCCCATCAATGCCCCACAGATTCTAATCTTCTCTTTCCTGCTTTATTTATTTCATGACCATGCAGGTGAGAAACTTCTATTTCTTACTTGCTGTACAGTAAGATCACCAACTCTACCAATCTGGCCCATTATTCCACCTCAGCCAACACTAGTTTACTTTCCTCCCTGATTGCAACCCACGGAAATCTTCGGACAATTGTTGAGTTTATTTAGTTAAGATTAGTTTAGAAATACAGCGTGGAAACAGGCCCTTCGGCCCACCGAGACTGTGCCGACCAGAAATCACCCATACACCAGTTCTATCCTACTCACAAGGGACAATTTACAGAAGCCAATTAACCTGCAAACCTGCACGTCTTTGGAATGTGGGAGGAAACCGGAACACCCGGAGAAAACCCATGCGGTGACAGGGAGAACGTACAAACTCCGTACAGACAGCACCCGTAGTCAGGATCGAACCTGGGTCTCTGGTGCGGTAAGGCAACAACTCTATCGCTGCCCCACCGGGGCACCCCTAAAGTTCTCTAGCTGTCTTAGTCTTTCATGTGTTCAATGATCTGTTGGATTATAATTGTATGCATTGAACTTCTGGCATTGTTTTAGGTGAGATGGTTAGTGGCGGGGCTAGAATGCCTTGTGAGTAGGTCGAAACCTGGTGCAACCAATGGCTTGTGTGATCGGGGCAATAGAGATGACAAGCTTCACAATACCAGTACCAATGAACTGCAATAGGACTTTATTAATGGTAATTAATGGTAGCAAGACTCGCTAATTGTTTAATGACCTTTTAACCCTTAAACATTGATGATGCAAATAATTATCATTTAGTCTGAAGAAGGGTCTCGACCCGAAACGTCACCTATTCCTTCTCTCCATAGATGCTGCCTCACCCGCTGAGTTTCTCCAGCATTTTTGTCTACCTTCAATTTTACCAGCATCTGCAGTTCTTTCTTAAACAAATAATGATTAGCTTTTGTTAATTAACAAGTGATAACAGGTATTACATAAATAATATATCGATATATAGGAGATGTGAAAGGGCAGGCTTTTTGGTGCTGACTTTGTGTCTAGTTAGTTTAGTTTATTCATTATTGTCATGTGTACCAAGGTACAGTGAAAAGCTTTTTTGGTGTGTGCTGTTCAGTCAGCGGAAAGACTATATATATAAGGTTGCAATCGTTTGCAGTGTACAGATACAGGATAAAGGGAGTGCGAGGTAAAGTCCAGTAAAGTCCGAGTAAAGATAGTCCGAGGATCACCAATGAGGTAGACGATAGGTCAGGACTGCTCCTGAGATAGTGGTAGGATAGTTCAGTTGCCTGACAACAGCTGGGATAAAACTGCCCCTGAATCTGGAGGTGTGCGTTTTCACACTTCTGTATCTCTTGACTGATTGGAGAGGGGAGTGACCGGGGTGAGACTAGTCCTTGATTATGCTAGTGGCCTTACCGAGGCAGCGTGAAGGTATAGATGTAGTCAATGGAAGGGAGGTTGGTTTGCGTGATGGTCTGGGCTATGTCCACAAATCTCTGCAATAACTTGCATTCTTGGTTGGAGCTGTTCCCAAACCAAGCAGTGATGCAGCCCAATAAAATGTTTTCCACCGCGCATCTGAAGAGGTTGGTGAGAGTTGGCTGGGGCATGCCGAACTTCTGAAGCCTTCTAAGGAAGTAGAGGCATTGGTGTGCTTTCTTGGCCATTGTTTTGATGTGGCAGGTCCAGGACAAATTGCTGGTGACATTTATTCCTAAGAACTCATTATTACATTATCACTTCATCAAACCCATGGGAACATTCCAGTGCTAAAATAAAGTTCAATGAACCACCCAGTTACCGTTTGGAGATGCTGCTCTTTCTGACCCTTCCCTCTACAGATATGTAGAATTCTCACCCACAGATTGAACCCATCTGATCCATTATGTATATGATAGTAATCCCATCAGTCCTACACCCCCCCACCCCCACAACCCTCCTACAACCCCTACCCCCACCCACCACCCCCCCCCACCCCCACACACCCCCTCCAACCCCCACCCCCCCTTTCCCTGCAAGTCTGCAAATTATTCCTCATATCTATCTGTCTGCTGTTTAAAAAATCAGTTTTGTCGCAGAATAGTTGTACAGAGCTGAGAATTTTCTGAGCTAACAATTATTTACTGACCTTTGCATCATTTTAACCCTGAAATTTTGATTAAAATAATCTTTAGACGTTGTTAATTGACAAATGATAATAGGTATGACTGAAAAAAATATTGATATCAAGGAGATGTGAGGGGTGCGTTGTTTATAAAGAGGGTGGAACGCACTGCCAGGAGTGGTGGTGGTGGAGGCAGATACAATCTAAGAGGCTTTTAGATAGGCACATGGACATGCAGGGAATGGAGGGATCACGTGCAGGCAGATGGGATTAGTTTATCTTGACGTCGTATTCAGCTCAGCCTTTGTGGGCCGAAGGGCCTGTTCCTCTGCTGTTCAATTCTTTGTTCCAAAGTACAATATAATTCTGACCATTTGTTGATCATACTTCTGGTTTGAGAAGCAACATTAAAGAGGTGGCCACTGTAATAGATTAAAACCTGCCTATTTCCAGGAAGTGAGATTCAAAATGTTGGAGTAACTCAGCGGGTCGGGCAGCATCTCTGGAGAAAAGGAATAGAGGACGTTTCGGGTCGGAACCATTTTTCTGACTGAAAGAGGTGGGGGGAGATGGGGTGATGGGAAACTAGATGTGAGAAGAGGTCAGAACAAGTCAGGGGCGACGACAGATGACCTCAGGAAGGGTGGAGCCCATAATGGGCCATTGTTGGTTGGAGAAGATGTGCTAACGAGAGGGATACAAGGATGCAAAGGGTGGAACTAGTAGGACGACTACGTTGGGGGAATGGTTGAAGGATTGCAGGAGTTACATGAAATTAAAGAAATCCATGTTCATGCCGTTGGGTTGTAAGTTGCCCAAGCGAAATATGATGTACTGTTCCTCCAATTTGTGTGTGGCCTCACTCTGACAGTGAAGGAGAACCAGGACAGAAAGGTCCTCCATGGAGAATTGCGTCCAGTATTTTTGGTCATATTGTCCTTCCGAACCAATGTGGGGAAAGCCAGCAAGTATTACGAGATGGGCCAAATGGCCTGTTTCCATGGTTTCCAGAGAAAAAGAATAATATCCTTACGAGTCATCAAAATGATGAATTTCCGTCTGCAGAAATGTTACCCATTCCTCCTGGGTCTCTCCTGCAGGATGACCTATGGACGAGTTAGGTTTAACCGTGACTCCTGAGCTCTCACAGATGTGTCCAAATCAATGTGGTAAATGTCTGTGACAGGCTCATAGAGTGTTACAGCCTTAGGTTTGACAACCTCTTTCACTGTTGGGGAAAAACAAGGCTTCCTGAGAAGTTCCTGTTTCTGCTCAAAATCCAATGTACCTTTTCCGGACAAAGTATTATATTTAAACTGAAACTAAAACCCCTGTCCCACGGTACGAGTTCATTCCAAGAGCTCTCCCTCATTCCAAGAGTTTGCCCTGATTCGAACTTGGAGATTTACGGTAATGTCGGTACTCGGGGCTCTCGTTCATTCCCCGTGCTTATCACGATTTTGATTTTTTTTAAACTCGGGAGAGCTCTTGGAATGAACTCGTACCGTGGGACAGGTCTATAAGTTTATTAGAAAGGAGTGAAGACTACAACCGAGATGAAGTTCAACATCAAAAGCAGTTTCTTTACTCATTCATTTGCAGGATTAGGGCGGCACAGCGAGCAGCGGGTAGAGCTGCTGCTTCACAGAGACCCGGGCTCAATCCCGACCTCGGATGCTGTCAGCGTGGAGTTTGCATGCTTACAGCATCCGTTTGAATAGAAAGAGTTTGACTAGAACTGTAAAAAACCCACACCAATCCCATCCTACTGTTTACGAGGATGTTGCCAGGACTTTTACAGAGATGTTACCAGGATCCGGCAGAACTGTGTCGCCCTAGAGTTATTTTTAAAATATCATTAATTTTTTAAAAAACAGCTTTCTTTCCTATTGGTCAATCTGACTAGAGATCGCATTAAATTAAAGTTTTAGAACATTCCTCCCTTGATTCAGATTGAAATTTAATGCAGATTGAAAGGCATCTATTCTGGGAGTTGCCTGCACAGATTGGTATCGGGTGTAGGATGTACTCCGAGCTATATTCCCCACGGCTGTGCTTTCTCCTTGGAAATCTCCTCTGGATTCTCCTCAGTTGCTTTTCCATCTGTTCCTCGTTCCTTTCCGTCTCAATTCCAAAGCTTCACGCCATTTTGGTGAAGGTGACACAAAGCCAACAACTCAGCTGTAGATTTGCTTAAGCAGCAAGATGTCTTTTTTTGGGAAATATTCTTAAAAATTTAAAGCTGTGTTTTATATTTAAAATGAATGCATCTCAAATGAAGCAGCTGTCAGCAATACCATTGCAGCACACAAAGGATTTACAAATGCACACCACTAAAAATTCCGGGATTTATTTTATCATAATATGATTACAATTAAATAATTCTATCAAACCGTGTACTTTGTGAAATGAGATATACCAGATCAGCATAAGTACAGGCCAACTTGCAAACGTCCACTTGCATATTTATTTCCTGGGCTGCTTTGAAGAAAATGAAACGCATGCCTGAATATATCAGATGTTCATCACCTGCAATTCTGATCCTGAAAGAGCCTCGAAGTAGTCAGCTGAGCCCCAGGTTCCAAGTGGATCAACAAAAGTTCAGTGCATGGTTCAGGTTTCACGGATATGGTTTGTCCAGGGGTGAGTATCTCTCAAGAGGACCAGCACCATCTGCAATATCCTCGTTCATTTCCTGTGCCTCTGCTCTCAGCCCCTCTCCTCTGGGAAAGACTAAAGGCAAAGCTGTGCTCAGGTAGCTTGCAAACCAATGGTATACACATTGAATTATCCAATCTTAGATAACTAATAAACACCCTCCCCTCTCTACCCCCCCTTTCTATTCCCCCCCATCTCCCTCCCTGTGCCACACCTGGACTCACGTCTATTTCTCTCCTACCCCTCTCCTCCCACATACATTAATTCCTCCAGCTTCACAATTCGCCATACTTCAATCCTTTAGTCTCACACCTGTCCTTTAATAGTAAGATTAAACGAGAACTTACCAGTTTGAAGTTTGATCCTGATTTTATGAGGAAATACGATGAGCGATTACGTGAAGAAGGCCGTCATCCCACTTGGCGCGTCATACTTCAAAGCAGCAGTGTGGAATCACAGAAACAAGTAGTTGACCTGAACATAGTAAGATTTTGAGAACTGACCTTGATAATATGAGGGTGGGAGCGGTGGGCACGTAATCGCTCATCGTAACTCCTCATAAAATCAAGATCAAACTTCAAACTGGTAAGTTCTCGTTTAATCTTACTATTTTACTTCGGAGTCAAGTGAGTGACTACGTGAAGATTTCAAAGCTGTGTGATTTCATGCCGGAAACGAATCCATGCGTTACACACTGCATGAAGTGACCATGGATGAGTGAAAAAAGATTCATGCATTCAGACATGACTTGGTTTGTTATGCTGATGCTTGATCATCCAATGAAAATAATAGTGACCCCTTTCACCCAGAGGAAACTATTAACGGAGTCAAAAATGGAGTTGGCAAATATACAGAGATGTGGCAACAGGTTGTATTTAAAGTTGGTAAAGTACGTTCGTTTGACCATCCTACAGCTGCTAGAATGTGGTCCAAAGGAAACGTACATAATCCTTTGAGCTGATGTGGTAGCAGCCCCGGTGGAGTGCGTGTTAGAATATTAGTATTGACTCCTGCTTTCGCCAAGCTCCCGTTTTACCACCTGAAGGTGGTAGAACTAACTTCTTATAAGCCTGTATATAAACATATTGATATACAATGTTCCATCGAGCCAAAATGACATTAAATACTTTGTAATCGAACATCCATCCTGTGTTGTCATTGATTTCACATGAGACAGTAGTTTCAAATAAGATTAGGTAAATATCACAGGATATTTAAACTTCATAGCACCCATGTGACTAACTTATGCCACCCCCATAGTGTATCAACTTGGAGTTGAGCATGCAGATTGTGCACATTCTTACAATTACCTTTAACGTATATAGGTAGTTGATACCAATTACTGAAAATTGGTAACTTATGCAACCCACATCCGCCTCCGTAACTGGAGATGGCATACCATACTTCTCATCTTTGAGCACTAGCATCAATTTGTAATACTGAGTAAACCCGACCAAAAATACTGGAGCAATGCTGAATACTGCCACCATCGTAATTTTGGTAGCTTCAGCTGAGAATAGCATAAGTTTATTTGTAATGACCTATATGGTACTAGAGAGGTTAACTCTTTGCATGTTTTAACTTCAGGTAATGCAAAGCTGATACACAGCTGCTATATTGTCAACTACATCTTGATGAATAGAAAGCTGCTAATAACCAGCAAGGTTGTTACAGGCTTCTGTTAATTGCATCTCTTGCTCCAGGGCGGAATCCCTTGTTAATTGATTGTTAAATGTAAATCCCAATAATCAGTAGTTCTGATTGGTATCAACTTAAATTTAACTGGATGGGTGGAACCTTGATTCTTCAAATATAGTTTGGGCCTATAACAGTTAATTTTTAGCAAAACCCAGTGTTTAACATAATTCCAGATAAACGATAACTAATGTTCTTGAGCACTGAGCAGCCCAAGCTCCATTTAGAAATTTGGTAAATAAGCCTGGGAACTGTAGTTAGCCTATTTTGCAATGCGTTAACTGTTATTATAGCCCCATCCAGATACATTTCAAATATCTCTGGCGATTCCAGTGAATGGGAACTGCATAGCATGCATCTTTGAGATTGATGCTTGCCATATAGCTCCTATAAAAAACAGTTGTTAGACCATAACAAAATTTACTATTCTGAAAGTCTGTACTGCACATACGAGTTAAACCTGGATAAAGTGACATCCTCCATCTGTTACCTGTCCTGAAAGGCAATCGTGCCCATAATACTGGGCCTGCCTCGAAAACAACTCCAGTCCCAATTCCAAGTCTGCTTGTAACCGATGTATGTGTGCAGTAAAAGTAATCACATGTTATTATCTGTTTTTTAAAACCAGATCTGAAACTCATGTTGTTTTTCATTGTCATTTGAACAAAAACACAAGAGTAAAATTACCAACATGTAACTGGTCCACAATCCCTTGTTTCGGTAAACCCAGAACTACCTGCCTCCATGGCTACCGGTGATCTTGTGATAAGCCCAAAGGCCGCTGATGCGGGTTCCTTTTCCCTCCTTGATAGGGGAGTAGGACTGGTAGGGAGTGTGGATTCCATGTTTCTCCTGACCTCTGCTTGGGTCTAGGTCTGAACCCTCATCATACTGAGCCTGCCTTGTAGGACAATTCTGGCCATAACTCTGAGCCTGCCTTGTACGACAATTCTGGCCATAACTCTGAGCCTGCCTTGTAGGACAATTCTGGCCATAACTCTGAGTCTGCCTTGTAGGACAATTCTGGCCATAACTCTGAGTCTGCCTTGAAAGACGACTTTTGTCATATTCCTGTGCCCAGCTTTTAAGCTACCACCGGCTTCAGTGAACCGTTTACCCCCTATGGAGGTGTGGGTGTGTTGTCGCTTACTGATGAAGCTTTGCTTATCGTTGGTACCTTGGTCAGTCCAACAGCTGCTGGCTTCACTGCCAGCGATTCGAGAGGCGAATTTCGACCGCCACCCGCTACTCGCACTGCCGTGGTCTCGTTAGCGGGTCCCGCGGTCCATTTCCGGGTATCCCTGAGGTCATGACCGGGATTCCCTATCCGTGACTGGGGTTCCCGCGGTCCATAGAGTTTTACCAGCGGCCCATCCCGACTTCGCCCCCAATTCAGCAGGCAAACTCTGAAAATGAGTTTCCTGCAAAACAAAAACCAATTCCAAGAGGTATGTTTAAAACTTACCTTGGTGGTTTAAACTTACCGCTGGACAGCGCAAATGCTGCCGCCAGTCGGCCCGCTTGCGCAAAGCGAGTCAACGTAATGACGCGCCAAGTAGGATGACGGCCTTATTCACATAGTCACTCATGTGACTCCAAAGTAAAATCTCTGGTTCTTGTCCAACCACCAGAAGCCACCCCTCCCTCCCTCACCTGTATCCATCTATCACTTGTGTAGGAAGGAACTGCAGATGCTGGTTTACACCATAGATAGACCCAAAATCCGGTGGCGCTGTTGAACATCCGGTGGCGCTATTGAATGGCTGCCTCTGCCTACAGTCTGTTTGACTTTTTATCTTTTTTATTTTTTAGTATGTTTAAAGTATGTTTTGGGGGGATTTTTTTGTATTTTATGTGGGGGAGGGGGGTAGGGTAATGGGGAAACCATCCTTCCGTCACTTCCTGGCGAGGATGCGACTATTATCCGAGTCGCGCCCTTGCCCCCCTCCTCGCGGCCTACCAACTGGATTGGCGTGGCCTTTCCTGCCGGGACCGGACCAGAGCTTCAGCAGTGGCGGCGCAGCGCTGGATACATCGCGGAGCGCACGATGCCTTACCTGGGGTCGCCGTTTGAAGCTCCGGAGTGTTGTGCCTGCTGCATCGACATCGTGGAGCTGTGGTTCGCGGAGCTCCAAACGCGGGCGGGGCTGACCAACATCGCTGAGTCCTGGGACCCTTTGCCGAGGGCCGCCAGTGTTGAATCTCCACCCAGCTCGGCCTGTGGACTTCGGGAGCCGCGGACTCCGGTGGGAGGTGGCCGATTCAGAGGTCCAGGCCGCTGAGGATGTTCTTCCGTTCGACGTCGGGGTTCCATCGTTCCCGGCGAAAGGGCCTGAACATCGGGCCGTTCATAGCGGCAACAACGGGGGGCTCAGGAGCCCACGACCACAGGTGAACATTGGGGAACATCAACGAGGAGGTTGACTGAACATTGGTTCCTTCCCTCACAGTGGCGAAAAGGAATAGGTGACGTTTCAGGTCGAGACCCTTCTTCAGATTGAGTCAGGGGAGATCTTCCATCTATCTTCCTTCAATCACTTGCCAGACTTTGTCCTGCCCACACCACTTTTCCAGCTTTTCCCCCCTTCAGAATTACCATCAATATAAAAAAGGCTCCTGACCCAAAGCATCACTTATGCCATTCTCCAGAGATGCTGCCTGGCCCATTGAGTTACTCCAGCACATTTTGTCTTTTTACTGAAAGGTAGTTGTCCCCACTTTCCACCCAACAAATCTTTCACTGCAATTACCGTCACCAATACAAAGGCTTCTTTCCCCACAGATGTGGCCTGACCTGCCGACTATTTCCAGCAATTTCTCGTTTTGTTTGTGCTCTTTTGGATGACAGAAATCATCAAGCGGAAACATTAACTCCGTTTCTCTTGCCAAAGAGGCTGCCCAACGTGCTGAGCATCTCCAGCATTTTTGCTGATTTTATTTTTGTGTGTAATGACGTTGGCTGAGAGTTAAATGTTGGCTGGGTCACAGGAGACAACTACCCCGCTCTTCAAAATAGCACCGTGGGATCATTTGCATCAATTTCTGACAGGGTTTGATTTCACATCTCATCCAGATGATCCCCAACTCCGCAGCGTTCTTGGTGAACTGATCTGGGGTGTCAGCCAAATTTGAGCGCAAACTCTTCTGGCATGGAACACTTGGAAAAGGAAGTTAAAGTGTTACCAGCTGAGCTGGGACTGGGTTTCCTGGTATATGGTCCTGAGCACATGGTTTTCAATTTAATATAAAGAAAAACCGCAACCTTAGTCACTGCCAGTAGAGCAAATTCAATGATTCAATTCAGTGACACGTTATTTTCACGTGTACCTGGCTACAGTGAAATGCTTTGTTTTGCATGTATCCCAATAAAAACACACGAGTGTCGCCACATTTCTGGTGCCAACAAAGTTGATCCCCCCCCCCCCCCTCCATGGGTCCCCTCTTCGTTCTCGGTGGTCTCTGCCAGGTACCTCTCGATGGCCATTCTCGTTCTCCGACAGCCCACATCACTCTCTGATGGTCCCCCTCGCTCTCAACAGAAAGTGGAGAGTGTGGTGTTTGATAGATATCAGTTGCAGTGTGTATCTTGCAGCCGATCAGTGTGGTGAATTATTAGACCTTACAAAAGCTTTAGTTTGAGTTTTAGAGATACAGTGTGGAAACAGGCCCTTCGGCCCACCGTGTCCACGCCTAACAATGATCACCCGTACACTATTTCTATCCTACAATCTAGGGACAATTTACAGAAGCCAATTAACCTACAAACCCACATGTCTTTGGAATGTGGGAAGAAACCAGAGCACCCTCGAGGTCACAAGGAGAAGGTACAAACTCCGTACAGACAACACCCATGGTCAGGATCGAACCCGGGTCTCTGGCACTGTAAGGCAGCAACTCTACCATTGCTGCACCGTGTCTCCCACCAATCTTTTAGTTTAATTTAGAGATATGTTATCTTATGGATTCTCACCGGCATGAATTATTAGGTCTTGACTTTATATGCTAGGTTTTGCTTCTTATGATGAAAAAGAATTAAGAGAATAAATATCAGTTTAATTAGTACGGGTGTCAGGGGTTATGCGGAGAAGGCTGGAGAATGGGGTTGAGAGGGAAAGATAGACCAGCCATGATTGAATGGCAGAGTAGATTTGATGGGATGTAAGGCCTAATTCTGTTCCTGTAACTTATGAAATCTTCAATGTCGTGCAATTCTAGATTTTAGCCTTGTGTTCCTGTGTCAAACTCTTTAGAGAAATGCTCATTCCATAAGGAGCAACTTCAGTGATAGCTGCGATCATGATTTAAATCCCTTCCCATCACCTGCCCGAGATTGATAGAACTGTCATCCAAATGACTTCCCTGAGGGGGAAATATGAGTTGTAGCGAAGATGATTTGTTTTTCCAAGGTGGTGGCATAATAAATAAAGGAAAGACTTGCATTTATAAAGCATCGTGTACAGCCTTAACGTGTCCCAAAGCACTTTGCAACCAATTAAGTAATCCTGACAACCAAAAAAGTATTTTTAAAGTGTAGTCATAGAGTCATAGAATGATACAGCGTGGAAACAGTCCCATCGGCCCACCTTGCCTACACTGATCAATATGACCCATCTAAATTAGTTCCACCTACCTGCGTTTGGCCCATATCACTCCAAACCTGTCCTATCCATGTACCTATCTAATTGTTTCTTAAATGTTGCAATAGAACTGCCTCAACTACCTCCTCTGGCAGCTCGTTCCATACACCCACAACCCTTTGTGTGAAAAATTCCTATTAAATAGAATTCCTATTAAATCCCCTTCATCTTAAACCTACCTACTCTGGGCAAGAGTACATGGTACATGGTGGACATTGTGCGTCTACTCAATCTATTCCTCTCATGATTTTATACACCTCTGTATAACTGCAACATGACCTCCCAACTTCTACACTCAATACTCTGACTGATGAAGGCTAACGTGGTAAAAGCCATATTGATCACCTTATCTACGTGCAACACTACCTTCAAGGAATTATGTACCTGCACTCCTCGATCCCTCTGCTCTACAACTCTCCCCAGAGCCCAACTATTCACTGTGTAGGTCCAGCCCATGTTAGACTTCCCAAAATGCAACACCTCACATTTCTCTGTATTAAATTCCATCCACCATTCCTCAGCCCACCTGGCCAATCAATCAAGATCCTGCTGCAATTTTTCACAGCCACCTTCACTATCTGCAATACCACACACTTTTGTATCATCAGCAAACTTCCTAATCTTGCCATATACGTTCTTATTCAAATCATTGATATAGATATAAAATTAGGCAACACTTGGAGCGCCACGGTGGCGCAGTGGCAGAGTTGCTCTCTTACAGTGTCAGAGACCTGGGTTTGATCCTGACTACGGGTGCTGTCTGTATGGAGTTTGTATGTTCTCCCCGTGACCTGAGTGGGTTTTCTTCGGGTCCTCTGGTTTCCTCCCACACGGCAAAGACGTGTAGTTTTGTAGATTAATGGGTAAAACGTCCCTGGTGTGTAGGATAGAACTGGTGTACGGATGATTCAGAGGTTTCAAAGGTCTTTTATTGTCACGTGTACCAATTAAGGTACAGTGATATTCAAATTACCGTACAGCCATACCAAAAAAAGACACACAACTTCATAAAAGTTAGCATAAACATCCACCACAGCGGATTCCCCACATCCCTCACTGTGATGGAAGGCAATAAGTCCAATCTTCTTCCCTCATTTTTTTCTCGCGGTCGGGGCGATTGAATCTCGTGCGTCGGGGTGGTTGAAGCTCCTGCGGCTTGGAGTTCCCAAAGTCGATCTCTGACCAGAGACAATACAATACAATACAATACAATACAATACCGTTTATTGTCATTTGAACCTCAAATGAAGTTCAAACAAAATTTGGTTTCTGCCATCGTACAACAAGAAAAAACACCAAGACACACAATTAACACAAACATCCATCACAGTGAATGTCCTCCTCACTGTGATGGAAGGCAAAGTCATTGGCTCTCCCCTGTTTTCCATTCTTCTCCCGATGTTAAAGCCCCCGGCGGGCGATGGCAAGTCCCGCGGCCGATAAAGCCGCGCCGGGCGATGTAAGGCCCCGCTCTGGGTCGTTTTCAACTTCGCATTTCGGGCGGGATAGGTTGCCGTTGCGGGAGCTCCGAAAAGTGGTCTCCCACCAGGGACCCGCGAGCTCCCGATGTTACCGTCCACCGGGCCTGCGGCTGGACCCTCCGAAGCTCCGTAGTCGGGTCACAGCTGCGCGCCACCACAGCTCTCCACGCTCCGAAGCCGGCCAGCTCCACGATGGTGAGACCGCAGGCTCCACGACTGGAGCCACCAGGTCGTTCCGGTTGGAGGCCGCTCCACGGTGCTAGGCCCCAATGACAACGGAGACCCGACAAGGAAAAGGTCGAGTCCCCCGTACAGGGAATAGATTTAAAAGTTCCCCCCCCCTACCCCGTCCCCCCCCCCCACACATATACACAGCTAAAAACAATATATAAACTACAACCAAACTATACACTCAACAGGACAAAAAAAATTTAAAAGACAGACGGACTGCAGAGGCCGCTGCCGCGAGGCGCCGCCACAGGGACCGAGGGCTCCACATTGTTAAAGTCTGCAGGCACCCGCGGTAGAGCTCTAATGTCGGTCTCCAGCAAAGGCCGCCAACTCCTCGATGTTAGGCCGCAGTGCGAACAGAGATACGATAGAAAAAAATTGTATCCCCGTTGAGGTAAGAGATTTGAAAAGGTTTTCCCAAACCCCCCCCACATAAAACAAGCGAAATAACACTAAAAACATAAATTTAACACACACTAAAAAAACAATGAAGAAGAAAAGAACAGACAGAGTAGTTTGACAGATTGCTAGTCGGCACAGACTCAGTAGGCACAAGGTCCTGTGTCTACACTGTATCTCTAAACAAAATGAAAACTAGGTCAGGGTGGGAGATGGCCAGTGCTAGCCAAAGGGTGGGAGAGGGGACATGTGAGGGGAGCAGGGAGGCTCAATCAAGGAGATGATTGAAATGGGGTAGTTGATGAAAGACGCATGGGGCTTGGAATGGGAGAAATGGGCCGAGGATCTCAATAATGAGTGAGGTTTAGTTTAATTTAGAGATACAGCGCGGAAATAGGTCCTCCCACTGAGTCCAACGATCACCCGTACACTAGTTCTATGTGATCTCACTATTGCATCCTACACACAAGGGACTGTTTACAGCGATTTTTATCGTTCTGGTAAACTTCTTCTGCACCCTCTAGAAAGCCTCCATGTCCTTCCTGCAACGGAGAAACCAGAGGACTTTACACCGGCAGCAATATTACTCACCCTAAACAAAAAGATAAAAAAGCAGAAATAGTTCCAGTTGTATAATGGCATTTTACTTTTAATTTTAGCAACAATTAATTATTAAATTGTGGTTACGATGATGATACTCGTGATTACTTGCATTATGCGCCATTGAATACTTTTTTCTGTATAAAATGTTCAAGAGGCAGTAATTTGGAGACTGATACAGAAAATGACTGAACTCTCAGGAAGTACATTAGTTCCTGAAGGGTGATGTTAATGTTACTCCAGTGATGCGCCATCTGAAAATGAACCTGCTGTTTCATTTTCAAATGATGATGGATTTGCTGCACTGTTCCAATGGTTCTTGTCTCTCTTTGATCTCTGTGATTAGTTTGGCTGAGTTATAATTGGCTGTGCAAAACTTGGGGTTTGGATCAGTTGCAACTCGATTGAACCAAAGCTGAATTGGAATAAGTGGTTAGAATTATTTTAACTGAAAATGAAAGAGATTTAATGGGAATTTATTTCTGGTGTGTGAAGTAACACAACATGAACAAAAAGTTTGGTTTAGCACTGATGTCAGTAAAGAATTGACGATTGGTGTGGCATGGTGGCGCAGTGATAGATTTGCTGCCTTACAGAGTCAGGGACCCGGGTTCCATCCTGACTATGGGTGCTGCCTATATGGAGTTTGAACGTTCTCCCTGTGACCTGCGTGTTTTTTTTCGCCTGAATCTCTGGTTTCCTCCCACACTCCACACTGCAAGTTTGTACATTAATTAGTTGCGGTAAAAATTGTAAATTATCCCAAGTTTGTGTATGATAGAATTAGTGTGTGGGGTGATCGCTGTTCACCGTGGACTCGGTGGGCTGACAGGCCTGTTTCTGCACTGTATCTCTAAAGATCGGACTCAAAGTGCTGGAGTAACACAGCTGGTCAGGCAGCATCCCTGGAGAACATGGATAGGTGACATTGTGGGTCGGGACCCTACTTCAGACACACAACATCACAGTCCTGAGCACTCACCAGGCTCTAAGTTCACCTGCTTTCTTATAGAAAAAGAAACAACAAAACTGCTGCTTAAGATAACACAGGTGCTGGAAAAACTCAGCAGGTCAGCTAGCATCTACGGAGGGAATAAACAGGTAATGTCTCAGATCTGAAGGAAGATCTCAACCCGAAACATCACCAATTCACATTCTCCAGAGATCCTACCAGAGAAGGTAAATGAAGCAGGTACTATCGCAACATTTAAGAAACATTTAGACAGCTGCATAGATAGGACAGGTTTAGAGGGGTATGGGCCGAATACAGGCGGGTGGGACTAGTGTAGATGGGACATGTTGGGCCGAAGGGCCGCTTAAAACTCTATGACTTTATTACGCCATCCTGCCTGACCCCGCTGAGTTACTCTCGCACTTTGTGTCATTTTGTGCAAAACCAGCATCTGCAGTTCCTTGTTTCTACACTAAGAATTAACGATTGCTGTGTGTGATTGGTCATATTATGGACTATTCCAGGTGTCACAACAATGTTAAATTTCAAATGTATTTTGTTGGTCCTGAGTTAGTACTAAGAAAAAAAACTATTGAGACGCTGAACAGTTGGAGTTTCATAACTTTTGGCAGCTTTTGTAGTTTATAAAATGCCGGCCTTCAAAGTTTGTTGGAATCATATTTATAAAAGTGAACTCACAGCTAAGATGTTATTAATAAGTTATTAATTTATGACAAACTCTGAGAGTTTGCCAAAAACATATTGTCTTTGGATCAAGATTCGAGTTAGACAGCTTGAATGAGTTTGGTTTTGTTACTTCCTATTGTATGTGGTAATAGGTTTTTAGTTTTAGAGATACAGCATGGAAACAGGCTATTCAGCCCACTGAGTCCATGCCGACCACCGATCACCCGTTCACATTCGTTCTACGTTATCCCACTTTCTCATCCACTCCCTACACACTAGGGGCAATTTTACAGTGGCCATTTAATCTAAAACCCGCGCGTCTTTAGGATGAGGGAGGAAACTGGAGCACCCGGTGGAAACCCATGCGGTCAGAGGGAGAACGTGCAAACTCCACACAGACAGACAGACACAGACAAGGTCAGGATTGAACCCAGGTCTCTGGCGCTGTAAGGTAGCAGCTCTAAGAGTTGCACCACTGTGCCACCAAAACTCTCCACCTGTGTCTTGTCTAATATTAATAGCAATTTATTTTCCACTGATATTTGGATGTATCGAGAAAGTAAAACCCAAACTCTAGAAACCTGTAATACAATGTGAATTTTCACTTAAACACAAAGACTAGGTTACTGAGTAGAAAGGAACTGCAGATGCTGGTGTACACCGAAGACAGACACAAAATGGCATGTTGGCCTTCATAAAGAGAGGAGTTGAGTGTAGGAGCATAGAGGTCCATCTGCAGTTGTACAGGACCCTGGTGAGACCACACCTGGAGTATTGTGGGCAGTTTGAGGAAGGACATTCTTGCTATTGAGGGAGTGCAGCGTAGGTTCACGAGGTTAATTCCCAGGGTGGCAGAACTGTCATATGATGAAAGAATGGAGGGACTGGGCTTGTATACTCTGGAATTTAGAAGGATGAGAGGATATCATATAGAAACATATAAAATTATTAAGGGATTGAACACGCTAGATGCAGGAAACATGTTCTCGATGTTGGGGGAGTCCAGAACCAGGGGCCACAGATTAAGAATAAAAGGTAGGACATTTAGAACTGAGATGAGGAAAAACTTTTTCACACAGAGAGTTGTGAATTAGTGGAATTCACTGGATGCATTAAAAAAGAGTTAGACAGAGCTCTTAGGGCTAGCGGAATCAAGGGATATGGGGAGAAGGCAGGAGCGTGGTACTGATTGTGGATGATCAGCCATGATCACATTGAATGGCGGTGCTGGCCCGAAGAGCCGAATGGCCTACTCCTGCACCTATTGTCTATAGAAACATAGAAACATAGAAAATAGGTGCAGGAGTAGGCCATTCAGCCCTTCGAGCCTCCACCGGCATTCAATATGATAATGGCTGATTATCCAACTCAGTATCCTGTACCTGCCTTCTCTCCATACCCCCCAATGTATCTATGTATCTATGTAAAATGTTGGAGTAACTCAACAGGCCAGGCAGCATCCCTGGAGAAAAGGAATAGCTTTTTAGTTTTGACTCAAAACATCACCTACAGTATTCCCTTTCTCCAGAGATGCTGTCTGACCCGCTGAGTTACCCCAGCATTTTGAGTCGATCAAGTTACTGAGTTGGGTGCAATCCTGCAACTGGACAATCTTTCTTGTACTTTACATAAGTGTCAACTCCAACACGTTGCTGTGATTGATGATGTTGCAGTTAAATTGGAAATTCAAATAAAAACACTCGCGTTTCACAAATTCAGCACATCCCAAAACACTTCACTGCAAATAAAGTTCACTCCAATTGCAGTGACTTTCCCAATGCTGGAATGTTGAGTTTGCACACGTAGTTTCCACAAACTGCAATGTGATAATAGCCAGATAATCTGTTTTAACATTAATAGGATCAAAAAAGCCGAGACAATCTCAGCCTTAAGGAAGAAATTTTCCTTTGGTGGTGATTGTCCAGTGCATATGAAATAGTTGCTTGTTCTTTCTACCTCTTTTGCCCAGAGTATGGGAATCAAGAACCAGAGGATATAGGTGAGGTTGTAGAGTATGCAGCGTGGAAACAGGCCCTTCGGCCCAACTTGCCGATGCCTACCAACACTAGACCCACCTGCCTGTATTTGGCCCATATCACTCAAAACCTGTCCTATCCATGTACCTGTCTAAATATTTCTTAAAAGTTGAAGGTGGAAAGATTTATAGGAACCTGAGGAGCAACTTCTTTACACATAGTGTGGTATGTATAATGAATGAGCTGCTGTGGGGAGGTATTTCAGGCAAGTACTATCACAACATTTGAAAAACATTTGGACAGGTAAATGGAAAACTGCACGTCCCTGGAGTGTGCGGGGAAACTGGAACAGCCCTAGACAACACACGCGGTTACAGAGAGAGTGTACGAACTCCATACAGACAGCAGCTGAAGACAGGATTGAATCTGGATCTCTGGCACTGCAAGGCAGCAACTCTGCTACTGTACTGCCTTACTGCTCCATGAATTGTCACCATATTGTAAGCTATGCAAAAATGGATAGGTCAGCATGGGCATGGCGGGCCGAAGGGCCTATTTATGTGCTGTATACCTCTAGTTCTACTGCTCTATGAATTACCACGTATTGTAGGCTGTGGACCAAGTGCCGATAAAAGGGATTAGCTTAGGTCAGCATGGGCATGGTGGGCCGAAGGGCCTGGTTTTGGCCTGCACGACTCTAGTTCTGTACTCAAAATAGAATAATTTTGATTGTGCAAGCATTGACTATGGCAGGAGGAGTTTGAAGATAAATTCTGCAGAGAGAGGGTTCAAAAGAAAGATTTGCAATGATGTAACATTCCTTTAATATGCCTTTCAACAGTTCCAGAGGACTTCAGAGCAGAGCCACTGTTACAATGCAGGAAATTCAAAATTATAATTAAACAAGAATTCTATTCAAACTTCCAAATGTCAATGAGCTTTCATCAAAAGCGAAGCTTTAAATGTACCCTTTGTTTTTGAGATCATGTGCAAAAATATGCTACTTTGCAAAAGCTGGATGCAGCTGGTACTGAAATCAAAGTACCACTGATGATCACATTTAAGCCAATATTGAGCTGGCAAATTTCAAAATGAACACAGAACACTTTAATGCAAGCGTATTCAAGGGCACCATGGTGGCTCAGCACTGGAACTGCTGCCTTACAGCCCCAGAGACCCAATTTCGATACAGGCTACGGGTGTTGTCTTTACAGAGTGTGTACATTCTCCCCATAACAGCGTTGATTTTCTCTGGCCGCTCCAGTTTCCGCCAACACTCCAAAGACGTACAGGTTTCGGTAAAAATTGTGAATTATCTCTGGTGTGTAGGAAAGTACTAGCCTACAGGGTGATCACTGGTCGGCGTGGACTTGGTGGGCCTAAGGGCCTGTCTCCATGCTGTAAAGTAAAGTCTATTCAGAAAGGTTCATGGCCAGTATAATAAATCCAGGTTAAATTTGGTTGTTGACTGGAAGTTGCCAACTAGTATGTATTTGGTTGGCAGCTTCAGACAAAATCTGTAATTGAGTTACGAAGAAAGGTCTTTGACCTGAAAGGTTAACTGACTTCTCTTTTCACAGATACCCTTTGACAGACCAAGTTCTTCCAGCTTTTCTGTTTGGTTTCAAATTCCAACATTTGCAGTTTTAGTAGATTTCCAGAAAACCTACTTGGTTTGACAGAAGTTTCATCTGCTAAGCATTTGGGATTGCTGTTGAAAATAACTGTGAACTGGTAGCAAACACTCATAAATTAAACACAATTAGTCTAAAACCATACAAACTATCCGCTATTTACATTGAAGCAATTTAAGAATAGCCATCAATCTATGGAACTGACGTTATAATGCTGAGAACTATACTCTGCACTCTGTACCTTCCCCATTGCTCTATGTATAGTACTTGAGTTTAACTTGATTGTATGTTATTTCTGATCTGTTTGGATAGCAAGCAAAACAAAGCTTTTCACTGTGCCTCAGTACATGTGACAGTAATAAACCTCACCCAATCCATTGTGCAGTTGCAGCTACCAAAAGAAATAACACGTAGTTCTGCTATAATGTGACAGTTGTGTTCCTGACAAATCTCGTGTTATAGGAAATCATGCTATTAATACAATTGTGTCAATGGGGAAAAATGGGTTAGGAACTAGAGAATGTTATCTCACAATGATAAGGTTATTTTTCCTGCTGGATTTTCCGTTCTTTATAGTTTATTTTTGTCACTGCAAGCTAATAATACTAAAGACAGCATGTTGTATTGTTTAACAGAGCACGAGTGTCCATAGAAGTGATTGCTTGTCAACTTGAATGGTCACCATGGTTAAAGTAGCAGCTGAGTTCTTAAGAGCCAATGATGTCTAATTACTGTGGGGAGGTTACATGGAAACACATTTTTCCCCTTTACTGTTTAAATCTTTTTTTTCTGCTTAATTTCCAGAGTAACTTTTAAATGGTTGTCTAGTTCCTGATCAAAATCATGTTATAACCAATTTGGCATGTGTGGTGTAAAAAGTGTTCCCTGTGGGTCCCGACCCGAAACGTCACCTATACATGTTCTCCTGGTATGTTGACAGATCCACTGAGATAATCCAGCATTTTGTGCGTTTTCATGATTCAATATGCATGTCATGTGATGGAAACACGCCCTGCAGCAGAACTACCTGTACTTAGAAAAATGTTGTTGGTAGAATATTAGTGGAGTAACAGTGTTACCGTGGGAAATGTTATTGTGCTAAAGAAAACCGCAGGCTGATAGGCTGCATAATCACATGGTTACATGTGAATTGCGATTGTATTTTTTTATTCTATTGCATTTGTTGAACCGTCCACACAAAAACTATCATGATTAATTACATCATGCTTTTTTTAAACAGGTTCAGATTGGGAAAAGACCCTCAGGCAGATAGGATTTGAAAGGTGAGTACTCGTTACTTCCATTATTTTTCTAGCAGACTGAAAATCTAACGCTGGTGACTTTACAATGTATTGCTTGGTTATTAATTAGTTCATTTTAGGGCAATGTTTACAAGGCAATTAATTTTTCTGATATCAACTGCACAATTGCATTTATGTGCAAATTAGTTTTGTGCTGTTGCTGATGTACAGTGCAAAGCAAACATTACTTCTTATTACATTTATCTAATAAATAAAGTCACAATTTGCACAGTTAGTTGCAATTTATAGTTAATCAATAATGAAAGATGTAAGTCTTCTGACTGGAAGACACAAGTCTGCTGCGAGAACATGATCCGACTTTCTCTCCGCACAGAGCAGACTTTCAACCCTTTAGAAGTGACACGGTGGCGCAGCAAAACAGTTGCTGCCTTCCATCACCAGAGACCCAGGTTCAATCCTGACTGCAAGTGCTGTCTGTATGGAGTTTATACATTCTCCCTGTGGTTGCATGGGTTTTCTCCGGGTGCTCTGGTCTCTCTTCACACTCCAAAGATGTGCAGGTTTGTAGGTTAAATGGTTTCTGTAAATGTTTTACTTGTGTGTGGGATAGAACTAGTGTACGGGGAGGCAGGGACTCAGCGGCCTGAAGTATCTGTTTCAATGCTGTGTCTCTAAATCAAACTAAATGTTAGCTTAGGATCTCTCATCCTAGTTCCTCAATCAGGCTCTAGCACCAGGTGAAAACCTTTGTTTTATGGAAGGTAATTTCATATCCCATGCTCTAGACTGCTAACAAGTCAATGTTAGCATGTAATCATTTTTGTAAGTTCTACGAGCAGAATTCGGCCATTTGGCCCATCAAATCTACTCTGCCATTCAAACATGGTTGATCTATCTTTCCCTCTCAACCCCATTTTGTTTTATGTATAGAAAGTTCAAAGGCCCTTTAGTACATTTTATTGTCACTGTATAACTTTAAAGTTACAGCAGTGGATTATAGAATTAGCAAAATTACATTTTAGGAGAAGGCCATGAACCAAGCATATTGGTTAGAATTTTTAGTTTAGAGATACAGTGTGGAAACAGGCTCTTCGGCCCACTGAATCCGCATCAACCAACGATCACTCATACATTAGTTCCATCCTGCACATTAGGGACAATTTACAGAAGCCAATCAACCTACAAACCTGCACGTCTTTGGAATGTGGGAGGAAACCGGAGCACCCAGAGAAAACCCACGCTGTCACAGGAAGAACATGCAAACTCTGTACGGACAGCTCCCGAGGTCAGGATCGAACCCCTCTGGTGCTGTAATGCAGCAACTCTACCACTGCACCATCATGCTGCCCTTTTCTTTTTTGGAACGTCGATAAATGTGGTACCATTGAACCATTGATACCTCGAACTATTGATCCTAATCCCATTCCCCCTGTTTTAACTGGATGACCATTTAATATATTTGCACTGCGAATGCCCTGCTAATGCTTTCTTAGTGATGTGAATGAGATTGTGTATGCAATTCCAGCAATATATTGTATTGCCTTGAACCTGTATGAAATAATTTATCCTGAGCTATGTTTGTGGTTTAGTTATTATGTTCTAGATTCAGACCTAGTTGCTGAACAATGAAAATAATCTTAAACAATGGATTATTTTATGCAATAAGAACATTAAGCGCTGGCAAGCTGCTTGTAAAGCTGCAGTAGGTAAGAATCTCAATGTTCCAGTTCATGTCAGGTATATATGACAAATAAACGCTCTTGAATTTTGGCTGTTGAATCTTAGCTCTTGACTCTTGGAAATACAAGGATGTCGCTAGGACTCGAGGGCTTGAGCTTTATAGGGAGAGGTTGAGCAGGCTAGGACTTTAATCCTTGGAACGCAGAAGGATGAGGGGTGATCTTCTAGAGGTGTAGAAGATCATGAGCGGGTTAGATAGAATGGACGCACAGAGTCTCTTGTCCAGAGTAGAGGAATTGAGAACCAGGGGACATAGATTTAAGGTGCAGGAGGAAAGATTTAATAGGAACCTGAGAGGCAACTATTTTACACGTTGAGTGCTGGATGTTAATTGAACGAGCTGCTGGAGGTGATAGTTGAGGCAGGTACTCTCACAATGTTTAAAAAAAGTTTACAGGCATATGGGTACAATAGGTTTGGAGGGTTATGAGCCAAACACAGGCATGTGGGACTGGTGTAGATGAGGCAATTTGGTCGATGTGGGCAAGTTGGGTTGAAGTACCTGTTTCCACGCTGTATCACACTATGACTAAATACCTAGCAGGTCAACGGCATCTGTGGAAAGACAAATAGAATTAATACTTCCAATCACCAGGCCCTCATTAGTTCTACATGATACGGACCTGAATTGAAGAGCTCCAGAACAGAAACATCAACTTTTCTTTTTCCACTTATGCTGCCTGATATGTTGAAACTTTCTGGCACTTTTTGTATTTTAACTCCGATTTCCACCTTGTGCAGTTTTTTACTTTTCTATTCTTAAGCAATATTTATTATTAAACAATGAAACCATCTTGTATCCATGAACTCTATTCAAAGAGGGAATAAATTGGAATAATGCTAATTGATACTTTTACAATACGTACATTAATATTTGTGCCAGAGACCTGGATTTGATCCTGACCTCAGGTGATGTCTGTACGGAGTTTGTACGTTCTTCCTGTGACCACGTGGTTTTTCTGCGGTTGCTCTGGTTTCCTTCCACATTCCAAAGACATGTAGGGTTTGCAGGTTAATTGGCTTCTGTAATTTGTCCCTAGTGTGTAGGATCGAACTAGTGTACGGGATGATCGCTGGTCAGCATGGATTCGGTGGGCTGAAGAGCCTGTTTCCACGGTGTATCTCGAAACAAGACTAATTAGAGTGAATCACTTGTGTGAATGTTCTTATTTTTCTTCTGAAATGGAATAGTTCAATGCCTGATACATAACCTCATAAAATGACACCTTATGACTGACTTTCATGAAGTGTAATGATTATGTGCTGAAGGCACTTCACTGAATGAGGAAAGTGAAGACATGCCACTGAATCCTACCCACATTTAAGTACCTCCTCATACTAAAACTGCTGTCCTTAAATGGTCAGGCAGATCCTGATTCTTCTTTGGTGAATGTCTAGACACACTCTGCCCAGAGAGTTGTGGGCTCTAGCTCCTTTGAAATGTTTAAAGTTGAGGAAGAGAAATCTTTGAAGGTTTGGGGGATTACGGCTTATGGGATAGAGTTATGGTCATACAGTGTGGAAACCGGCCCTTCAGCCCAACTTGCCCACGCCGACCAACGTGCCCCATCAACACTAGTCCCACCTATCTTCTAAACCTATCCTGTCCATGTATCTGTCCATATGTGTTGTGATGGTGCCTGCCTCAACTACCTCCTCTGGCAGCTCATTCCATATACGCCCCACCCTCTGTGTAAAAAAGTTACCTATTAAATCTTTCCCAGCCTCATCTTAAACCTATATCCTCTGGTTCTCGATTCACCTACTCTGGGTATAAAAGACTTTACCGTTAGGCAAAAGACTCTGATCTGCACTCTACGTTCTTCTGGAAGAGTGGTTTTTCGAAGGAATTTCAGAAATTGAGGTCTTAGCATGCAAATATATGCCAACCAGTGGTCAGATGTGGGGAGCAGGAATGGGCGAGGGTCATAGAATTGGAAAAGTGTCAGTGACAAAGGCCAGAGGAGGTTGCAGAAACAGATGGGAATGGGAAGTTCAAAGCCCATCAAGCTTGATTTACAAAAGCATGCGGACTGTGAGAGAAATGAAGAGCAGAGCGAAGCAGAGAGAGTAAACTCCAGGTTATTTGAGATGGTCCAGTCCCACCCCACCCCCCGTGATCCAGGCAAAATCCCCCCAGAAGTTCCTCCGAAAATGCCTAGGCCGGGTGAGGTACTTGATCTCTACCTAATCGGGACTTCTGCGCCAATCCCTGAGTCGAATTTGCTGCCTGTGGCCAGGGCTCTGGAACTCCGGCAGATCCGTTCCCATAGCCAACAATGACGGCAGACTTCGCGGGCCGGTATCTCGCCTCCACCCTCCCAAGCCTGTGACCTCTGTTAGTCCGGCAAAACCAGAAAGGCTCTGGAACTATTGTGCCGGAAAATCATCTTGCCGGCGGTGGACCTGCATTGAATTATAGTCTTCAGTACGCACAAAAAAATTGTAATTTGAGATGTTTGGCATGAAGGAGAATTGGAGTGGGAACGATGAAGAAGTACAATAATGATGGAAACAAAAGAGAGAACCAAGTGGGATTAGAAATTGGACGCGAGTTGGAAGTTTTAACATAATCATACATAGATTACAGGAAAGTGACGAAAGAAAGTGCAATATTATCCACTGAATTGTGAAGTGTTACAGCATATCTGGCGAGCATACAACTGCCATTGGCTCGATTATCGTAGTACTGAGGATAAAGTGACAAGGAGTCATTTTTAACTGAATCATCAATAGATTGAAATATGCAAAATGCAGAAATTAATGTTCTGTGAGTGCACAATTTTATGACTTGGTCTCCTGGTTTAAGATCATCCTTTAAACATTTTCAATTAGTTTAAATTTCAGGAACTGAGTTTTTTACAACTGTTGGGATTATGAAATGTCAGGCACAGTTCAGCCAGCTGCTAGCTAGTTCATGCATCTCCTCATGAAAGTGAGCACATTGGTTAGACTCCCACTCCAATCTAGCGACAAGGGACTGTGGGCGCTGTCTGTGCGGAGTTTGTACGTTCGCCCCGCGACCACGTGGGTTTTCTCTGGGAGCTCTAATTTGCTCCAACACTCCAAAGACGTACAGGTTTGTAGGTTAATTGGTTTGGTATAATTGTAAATTGTCCGTAGTGTGTAGAATAGTGCTGGTGTACAGGGGGACCAGCAGATTCAGTGGGCCGAAGGGCCCATTTCAGTGCTGTATCTCTAAAGTCCCAAAACATCGCCTATCCAAGCTAATTAGCCACTCTACATTGCCCCAAGTGGATGGTATCAATGTGAAGTTGATTGGGCGGGTTGCATTAGAATATAGAAAATATAGAAAATATAGAATGCAGGAGGAGGCCATTTGACCCTTAGAGCCAGCACCACCATTCATTTTTAATCATTGCTGATCATCCACAATCAGTAACCCGTGCCTGCCTTCTCCCCATATCCCTTGATTCTGCTAGCCCCGAGAGCTCTATCTAACTCTCTTTTAAATTCATCCAGTGAATTGGCCTCCACTGCCCTCTGTGGCAGAGAATTCCACAAATTCACAACTCTGGATGAAAAAGTTTTTTCTTATCTCAGTTTTAAATTGCCTTGCCTTTATTCTAAGACTGTGGCCCCTGGTTCTGGACTCCCCCAACATTGGGAACATTTTTCCTGCATCTAGCTTGTCCAGTCCTTTTATAATTGTATACATTTCTATAAGATTCCCCCTCATCCTAAATTCCAGTGAATACAAGCCCAGTACCTACGCTGCACTGCCTCAATAGCAAGGATGTCCTTCCTCAAATTAGGAGACCAAAACTGCACACAATACTCCAGATGCGGTCTCACCAGGACCCGTACAATTGCAGGAGGACCTCTTTACTCCTATACTCAAATCCTCTCGTTATGAAGGCCAACATGCCATTAGCTTTCTTCACAGCCTGCTGTACCTGCATGTTTACTTTCAGTGAGTAGTGTACACGGACACCCAGGTCTCGTTGCACTTCCTTTTTTCCTAATCTGACGCTATTGAGATAATAATCTGCCTCCTTGTCCTTGCCGCCAAAGTGGATAACCTCACATTTATCTACATTATACTGTATCTACCATGCATCTGCCCACTCACTCAACCTGTACAAGTCACCCTACAACCTCCTAGCATCCTCTTTGCAGTTCGCACTGCCACCCAGCTTTGTGTCATCTGCAAATTTGCTAGTGTTACTTTTAATTCTATCATCTAAATCATTAATATATATTGTAAATAGTTGCGGCCCCAACACCGAGCCTTGGAGCACTCCATTCGCCACTGCCTGCCATTCTGACAGGGACCTGTTTATTCCTACTTTGTTTCCTGTCTGCCAACCAATTTTCCACCCATGTCAATGCCCTACCTCCAATACCATGTGCTCTAATTTTTCCCACTAATCTCCCGTGTGGGACCTTATCAAAGGCTTTCTGATAGTCCAGATACACTACATCCCCTTGCTCTCCTTCATCCATTTTACTTGTCACATCCTCAAAAAATTCCAGAAGATTAGTCAAGCATGATTTCCCTTTCATAAATCCATGCCGACTTGGACCAATCCTTTTGCTGCTATCCAAACGCACCGTTATTACTTCTTTAATAATTGACTCCAGCATCATTTCCACCACCGATGTCAGGCTAACTGGTCTATAATACCCCGTTTTCGCTCCTTTCTTGAAAAGTGGGATAACATTAGCTACTCTCCAATACACAGGAACTGATCCTGAATCTATAGAACATTGGAAAATGATCACCATTGCGTCCACGATTTCTAGAGCTACCTACTTGAGTACCCTGGGATGCAGACCATCAGGCCTGGGGATTTATCAGTCTTCAGTCCCATCAGTCTACTCAATACTATTTCTCACCTAATGCAAATTTCTTTCAGTTCCTCTGTCTCCCTAGATCCTCTGTCCTCTAGTACATCTGGTAGATTCTTTGTGTCTTCCTTAGTGAAGACAGAACCAAAGTACCTGTTCAACTCTTCTGCCATTTCCTTGTTCCCCATAATAATTTTACATAGATACATAGATACATAGAAAATAGGTGCAGGAGTATGCCATTCGGCCCTTCGAGCCAGCACCGCCATTCAATGTGATCATGGCTGATCAACCACAATCAGCACCCCGTTCCTGCCTTCTCCCCATACCCCTTGATTCCGCTAGCCCGAAGAGCTCTATCTAATTCTCTTTTGAATGCATCCAGCGAATTCCACAAATTTTACCTGTTTCTGTCTTCAAGGGACCCACATTTGTTTTTACTAATCTTTTTCTCTTAACATACCTGAAGAATCTTTTACTATCCTTCTTTATATTTTTGGCCAGCTTAACCTCGTACTTCATCTTTTCACCCCGTATTGCCCTTTTTGTTACCTTCTGTTGTCCTTTGAAAGTTTCCAAATCTTCTAGCTTCCCGCTAGTCTTTGCTATGTAATACACCTTTTTTTTAAGTTTTATTCCATCCCTAACTTCCCTTATCAACCACAGTTGCCTCTTGCTCCCCTTAGAATCTTTCTTCCTCTTTGAAATGAAATGATCCTGCATCTTCTGGATTATGCCCAGAAATTCCTGCCATAGCTGTTCCTACGTTATTCCTGCTAGGATCCTTTTCCAGTCGACCTTGGCCAGCTCCTCTCTCATGCCTTCAGAGTCCCCTTTGTTCAACTACAACACTGACACTTCTGATTTAACCTTCTCCCTCTCAAATTGCAGATGGTCACTACCTCCTAGCAGTTCCTTTACATTGAGTTCCCTTATTAAATCTGGTTCATCAGACAACACTAAATCCAGAATTGCCTTCTCTCTGGTAGGCTCCAGTACAAGTTGCTCTAAGAATCCCTCTCGGAGGCACTATACAAACTCCCTTTCTTGGGGTACAGAACCAACCTGATTTTCCCAGTCTACCTACATATTGAAATCTCCCATAACATTATCTTTGTTACATGCCAATTTTAACTCGTGTTGCAACTTGCACCCTGTATTCAGGCTACTGTTTGGGGGCCTGTAGATAACTCCCATTAGTGTCTTCTTACCTTTACATTTCCTCAATTCTGTTCACAGTGACTCTACATCGTCAGTCCCTATGTCACCCCTTGCAAGGGACTGAGTTTCATCCCTCACCAACAGAGCTACCGCACCTCCTCTGCCCACCTGCCTGTCCATCTATAGGACTATATCCTTGAATATTCAGTTCCCAGTCCCGATCCTCCTGCAGCCATGTCTCTGTAATCCCCACAATGTCATATCTACCAATCTCTAACTGAGCCTCAAGCTCATCCACTTAATTCTTATACTTTGCGCATTCATATATATTAGTTTTAATCCATTACTCACCTCGCCTTTCACATTGATTCCTATTTCACTTGGCCATACTCTCCTATCCCTTCGTGAGCTTTTTGCACCGTTAATTCTGCTGTTTTTCTTAACTTTTCCTATAGTCTCTTTCCCTTTAACTCCATCCTTGTATTTCCAATTTCTCTCCCCCCCCCCCCCCCCCCCCCCCCCCCCACACACACACACACACACACTATTTAGTTTAAACCCACCCGTGTAACGTTTGAGACATTTTTAGATAATCACATGCATATGCAGGGAATGGAGGGATATTAGATTAGATTAGATTAGATTATTTAATGACCACACAGTCAAGCTGGTGGAATTCAGGTTCAGTACAGGATGTTACAAGGTAGGCTGATTCCCGTCAAACATAACATAAAACACAACATCATACAATATACAGTACATGCATGGGGAGGATATGTGCTGTTATAGTGTGTTCAGAATTCGGATTGCGTGTGGGTAAAAACTGTTTTTAAATCGAGATGTCTTGGCGGACAGTGAGCTGTAGCGCCTTCCTGATGGCAGCAGGTGGAAGATGTGGTGTGCTGGGTGGGAGGGATCAGAGATGATTTTCTTCACCCTTGACACAGACCGTTTGTGATGGAGTGATTCTATTGATGGGAGGGGAGTGCTGATGATTTTGGATGCTTTGTTAACTATGCGTTGTAATTTATTACGGGAGTGAGTGTCTAAACTGCTGAACCAGACTGTAATTGATGAAGTGAGCATGCTTTGGATGATGGCTGTGTAGAATTTGATTAGGAGGTGTTTCTTATGGAATTATGTGTGGTCAAATAAGAGTTGGTTTGGGCATTATATCTGGCAGGGGCATTGTAGGCTGTGTGCTGTACTCTTCTACATTCTATGTGAGTGAGAGTATGTCACAGAAAAATGTGAGAAAATGGGGATTTTGGGAATGCTCTGAGAGCTAATATCGACCCGATGGGATGAATGGTCTTCTTCTATGCCAGGAGAAGAAAAAAGAAGAAAACACTGCAAAGACATGTGGTGTCTGTGAAAAAATGGAATTTTCAAAAATATAACATCCTTTGAATCAGACGAAAGGGGAAAGATTTGTTTTTTTTTTAAATAGGAACTTGTGGGGCAACTTTGTTACACAAAGGGGGGTGGGTGTATGGGACAAGATTCCAGAGGAGATAGTTAAGGCAGCTGCAATAACAACATTTGAAAAACATTTAGACGGGTATATGATTGGAAATGTTTCAAGGGATATGGTCCCAACACAGTTAAAAATAGCTGAGATGGGGCATCTTGGTTGGCATGGACAAAGATAAACCAAGTATATAAAATTATGAAAGGCATAGCCAGGGCAGATAGTCAGAACCTTTTTCCCAGGGTGGAAATGCCCAACACATAGCATAACTATAAGGTGAGAGGAGGAAAATGTTATGGGGTTGTGTGGGTCCATTTTTTTATACAGAGTGTGGTGAGGCCTGGAATATGTTGCCGGGGTGGTGGTGGAAGCAGATATGATAGTGGTGTTTAAGAGGCTTTTAGAAAGGCAGGAGTGCAGGAGATACAGGGATATGGATCATGTACAGGCAGATTAGATCAGTTAACTAGGCATCATGTTTGTGGGCCAAATGGCTTGTTCATGTGCTGTACTGTCCTATAGTCTATAAAGCAGAGTAGCACAGGAACAGGCCCTTGGGCATACAATGTCTTTTGGGATGGATTGGGTCAATGGTCTTCTATTTTTGCTGTATGACTCTATCACTCAATGTCTATATCAGTTAACTACAGAACGTATTACTCTGGCCAAGAACAGCTACATAGCTTTGGGGATTTGTTCTTTTCTTCAGGTCTGATCAAAAATCTGTTAATTCTTGCATCTTTTCAATTTAAAATTGCTGTAGAGTAGACTTGTAGGATTGCTTCCTCGAAAACAAAGGTTGCATTGTACATGGTGTGTGAATTCATTTTTGAAATAGCCCTTGTGTATAAGTACTAACACGTGGCATAAGATACTGAAAATGTGATCATTTATTTCAGGCTTGGAGGTTATATGTAACATTGTTTGGACTTGAGATTTTAGACTGTTGCCTCTCAAAAAAAAAGTTGGAAAGCTTTTTTTCATGGAAGTGGTGCCCTTTTTTTTCATTGTTCTGCCATTTGGTGAGAAAAATCAGAAGCAAGGCGAGACTGTTACGTTTTCAAAAAAGTAAAAAGAAGGGGAAAAATGCTAATTCTGGGAATCGTAAAAAGCAAACTGTGAATTTCAAATCTGTGCTGCTTTTGGATACAAACTCAAAACATCACAACCCGCCTATGTAGAAACAGGACTGCTGATGCTGGTTTATACCAAAGATAGACTCAAAGTGTTGGAGTAACTCAGCGGGTCAGGCAGCATCTCTGGGCAAAAAGTATTTTTTAACTTCCAGCTCTACGCCTCCCCCCTCTAACCCCCTACGTTCAGTCTGAAGAAGGGTCCCGACCCGAAACATCACCCATCTCTTTTCTCCAGAGATGCTGCCTGACCCTCTGAGTTACTCCAGCACTTTGTGTCTATCTTCCATCTATCACTTGCCAGGCTTTGTCCTGCTCCCACTTCTTTTCCAGCTCTATCCCCATTACTACAATCAAGATAAATAAAGGCACTGAGATAAGGACATGTATGTTGCTTATCACTAGCAATTTTCTTGCCCTTTTGTGCTGCATCATGAGATGGACAAGGTAAACACAGATACGGTTAATAATTAGGTTGGCAAATGGTTGAAGTATATAAACTTCTGAGAGGCATAGACAGTCAGAACGTCTTTCCCAGGGTGGAAATGTTAAGCACTAGGGAGGGTATCTTTAAGATGAGCGGGCAAAGACATCCCCACCATCGAAGATATCTATAGGAGACGTTGCCTCACAAAAGCAGCCAGCATCATCACGGACCCACACCACCCTGGCCACGTTCTCATTTCACACCTGCCAGCCATGGGGAAGAAGTTCTAGGAGTCTGAAACCCATGACCACCAGGTTCAGCAAACACTTCTTCCTAGCAGCTATTAAGCTATTGAACACTACAATAAAAACTCAACTATGAACTGCCATGGTTGCATTAGAGACTTGCACGAATATTGTTTTAAAAATTTTTATTGAACATGTTTTTATTATCTCTGAGTATCGCGTTTACAGACCTGTTATGCTGCTGCAAGTGAGAATGTAATTAGTTCCATTTTGGTATACATGGCAATTAAACGCATGGATATTTTAAAGGCAGAGATAGATAGATTCTTGGGCGTCAGCGCTTATGGGGAGAAGGCAGGAGAATGTGGTTGGGAAAATGGAATAGATTAGCCATGATTGAATGGCGGAGTAGACATGATGGGCCAAATGGCCTAATTCTGCTCCTATTACTTATGAACTATGAACTTGACTCTCTTGAGGTGTGGGTGAGTTTTTTTACACAGAGTGCTGGATGTGTGGAACACATTGCCAGTGGGTGGTGGTGGAGGCATATACAAAGTGACATTTTAGAGGCTTTTAGATAAATGCATGGATATGCAGGGAATGGTGGGATAGGGTTCATACGCAGGAAGAGGAGATTAGTTTAACTTGGCATTATGTTTGGCATGGACAATGTGGTCTGAAGGGCCTATTCCTGTGCTGTACTGTTCTATGTTCTGTGTATGTTGGCCGTTGTTGCAAAAGAGCGGAGTGCATAAGTAAGGAAACCTTGCTTAGATTGCTCAGTATTTTGACACGTAGATTAGAGCAATTTGTGCAGTCTTAGGTTTTTATTCCTAAAGGAGGATATACTCGTTTTGGAACCAGTACAGTGTAATTTCATAGTCATAGAATCATGTGGTGTGGAAACGGGCTCCTAAGTCCAACTTGCCCACGCCGACCTACATTAGTTCCACCTGCTTGTGTTTGACCCATATCCCTCTAAACCTGTCCCATCCAAGTACCTGTCCAAATGTTTCTTAAGCGTTGCAATAGTCCCTGCCTCAACTATCTCCTCTGGTAGCTTGTTCTATACACCCCACCACTCTGTGTAAAAAAGTCACCCCTCAGGTTCCCATTAAATCTTTTTCCCCTCACCTTAAAGCTACGTCCTCTGCTTCTCAATTCCCCTACTCTGGGTAAAATTTATCTCATGATTTTGTACACCTCTATAAGATCACCCCACATCCTCCTGTGCTCCAATGAATAGATTCCCAACCTGCTCAACCTCTCCTATGCAGGCAGAGGTGATTAGTTTAACTTGGCATCATGTTTGGCTTGAACATTGTGGTCCGACGGGCCTGTTCCTGTGCTGTACCGTTCTATGGTCTGTGTATGTTGGCATTTATTGCAAGAGAGCGGAGTACATCAGTGAGGAAAACTTGCTTAGATTGCTCGGGGTTTTGACACGTATAATAGAGCATTTTGTGCAGACTTATGTTTTCAATTCCTATAGAAGGATGTACTCTCCAGTGAGTGCCAGAGGTTGGTTGACGACTCGCTGCTGAGAACAGAGAGGGACCCGGTGTAGGGGGGCACCATGAACAAAGAGGGACTCTTGGGGCTGTTATAAATACTTTGTAACTCTGTCCATGCCCTCCCTATAGGTGGCGACTCTTTGCATACCTTGTGTTTGGTATGCAAAACAAAGAATTTCACAGTGACATGTCACATGTCAATCGATCAATCAAACTTGCTTTGCAACTAGTACAGTGCAATTTCACAAGATCAATTCATGGGGGAAGGGAATTGTACGAAAGGGAGATGTTTTTTCAGTGGCTCAGAATGAATCACTTTCTGCTTGGGCTAGTGAACTTGCAACTAGGAGACGTGGTGTTAGGAAAGGAATTGCCGGCCTTGGACTGGGATGGGATGAAGTTTCTTGATGTAAAGTGATGTAAGTCTTTGGAATGCTCCACTCAGGGCTGTGGATACTCAGTCATTGAATATATCTTTCCCCAGTTTGACAAAGTGGTTTTGACAGTCCATTTGAAATAGATATTGTTTTGGACACTAACGCATATTGCAATTGGCTAACCAAATGAATATATTCGGCACAAGATCAACATAAACATTCAAAGGCGGAACGAGCTTGGGGTGTCTTCTATTTCTTGTGTTCTACTGGAAATGAAAAAAAAATAGAAGTTTTTTATGGAGATTTTAATTACTGAGCTTATTAGCTGTGATATGTTACTGCTCTTTCTTAATATCAAACAAATGTTCAAATATCACATAGTGTTACACAGGACAAAAAGCACAGTATGTGCGATTGCTATAATAAGATAATTTTGAAACGGGTACCACAACTTGTCTTGGCAGGGCAGCCAAATTTATCTTTAGTTCAGTTTAGTTTAGACCGAGACAGGCTCTTCAGCCCACCGAGCCCACGCCAACCAGCGATCCCTGCACACTAACGCTATCCTCCACACACCAGGGACAAATTACAATTATACCAAGCCAATTAACCTAGAAACCTGTACGTCTTTGGAGTGTGGGAGGAAACCGGAGCTCCTGGAGAAAACCCATGCAGGTCACGGAGAGAACATACAAACTCCGTAGAGACAAGTACCCATAGTCAGGATTGAACCTGGGTCTCTGGCGCTGTAAGGCAGCAACTCTACTGCTGTGCCACTGTGCCGTCCTCTATCGTTAGTTAGATGTACTTGCACCCTTCAAAACATTTGCCCACAAAGCTGCTGAAACTGTACCAGTAACTGAGTGAACAGGAAAAGCAATAGAACATAGAACAGGCCCTTCGACCCACAATGTCTATGCTGAACATGCTGCTCAGACCAACCCTTCACAATTTTGAATCCAATTGGTTAGCTCACCTTGGATTCCATGCAATCTAACCTTCCATGCTAGTGGGTCAATGTCAAAGACCTTGCTGAAGCCATATAGACAACGTCCACTGCTCTACCCTCATCAATCCTCTTACAGACATCTTTAAAATACTCTACCAAATTTGTGAGACGCAAGTTGTGCAGAGGTAGAGTTGCTGCCTTACAGCACCAGAGATCCAGGTTGGATCCTGACAACGGGTGCTGTCTGTACGGAGTTTGTACGTTCTCCCTGTGACCGCGTGGGTTTTGTCCAGGTGCTCCAGTTTCTTCCCACACTCCAGAGACATGCAGCTTAATTGGCTTGGTAAATTGTCTCTTCTTTCCATGCTGTATCCCTAAAATAAACCAAACTAAACTAATTGTTATGATTGCGATCATCCTGGCTAATAGGATGACGGAAGTAGATTAAGTCGTGACTTTCATAGTACTGGATGAAACTTGGGAAGGAAAATAAATTACAGAGCTCTCGGGAAATAGCAGAGTGGAACGAAGTGGACAACACTCCGGGAGGCACAGTGGCGCAGTGGTAGAATTGCTGCCTCATGGTGTCAGAGACCCAGATTTGATCCTGACCGGGTGCTGTCTGTATGGAGTTTGTATGTTCTGGTGACCATGTGGGTTTTCTCCGGGATTTCCAGTTTCCTCCCACATTCCAAAGACGTACAGGTTTGTAGGTTAGTTGGCTTTTGTAAATTGTCCCTGGTGTGTAGGGTAGAACTAGTGTACGGGGATTGCCGGTTGGCGTGGACTTGGTGGGACGAAAGGCCTATTTCCACAATGTAAGCTAAAATAAACATTGTGAATGGGCAGATACTGTAGTGGGACTACAATGCATTAATAGGCAGTTTAATGTGACAAGCCAAAGTGCAAACCTTCAAAACAACAGAAAAAAAACGTGGCTTCCTTCGGTAAAATTTGTAAGTTGTCTTTCATGTGTAGGATTGTGCCAGTGTATGGGGATCACTGGTCAGCCGGACTTGGTGGGCCAAAGTGCCTATGTCTCTAAACTATACTAAACTAAATTTAAAATAACTAGGTGAGGCAGAATGTCTCTGTCTCTTGTGTCATGATCGGTCAGATATTTCGCCATCACTGCATTTTGATTAATGTCTTTGTGAAGAAATCAGTTCCAGAAATTCTAAAATTAATGGAGCATGAACTATTGCTTCTAAATTTGTGCTGATTGTTCCTTGAGGTTTCTTTGAATAGACACTGATTCAATCTATTATAAACACTCAGCCTCAGATGAACCTTCCAGGTTCACATTTTGCTATCTCTGTGAATGTTCAAGGTACAAAATCCTATCCTTATTCATTCAATATTTACAATCCTCACAAAAATGTCACCTGTAAAGATGTAGGGTTGAAAGACAGGCCATTAAGATCTCGAATGTTAGAGTTGTGGATGAGGGGAAGGTTTTAACTTTCAATGCGCTCGGAATAGATGATGCTCTCAAGACAGTGTTGGTTTCTGCCTTTGAAAGCAATGATTTATGCTGGGGTGTTGTCTTAGATCATTGGCAACATTTTAGTGGCGTTGGCACCTGGCCTGCAGGGTCATGAACCTCATGCGTTCCTGGTGCCTCCAGGGCCGGCGTTAAACCGATTTGACCGATTGCTCCCAATTGGGTCCCGCGCCTAAGCGGGGCCCCGCACTAATGTTCAGTATTCCGTACGGAAATACGAATTCTCTTTGTTAAATAAAGATTTTTTTTAATTCGCCATCCGGAATTTTTTTAAACGAACATGTATAACAACCGCTGCACGGCCATCATACACAAACGATTTGTTAACTAGTGCTGTTAGCACTTCTTAACGGTAAGCAGGACAACGTCAAAGCCCCACCATCATCTCTCGCAGATGGACGGATGCCAACAACATACCGAGACTATGCATTCAGAGCATGTTATACAGATGATGCAGCTTAACCGTGTGTGCGTGTGTATATGTGCGTGTTGCGTGTGTGTATGTGTGAGAGTGTGCATGTGTATGAGTGTATGAGTGGAGTGGGGTAAAGTTTAAAGAAGATGTACGGGGCTAGTTAAAGGTCAACAGCATTTATTCAAAATGTATTTCAGTGTGTATTCCAGTGCAGTGTATGCCTGATAGAGTCATAGTCATACATCATGGAAACAGGCCCTTCGGCCCAACTTCCCCATGCCGACCAACATGTTCCATCTACACTAGTCCAACCTGCCTGCGTTTGGCCCATATCCATTTAAACCTTTCCTATCCATGTACCTGTCTAAATGTTTCTCAAACATTGCAATAGTACCTGCCTCCACTATATCCTCTGGCAGTTCGTTCCATTGTGTAAAAATAGTTACCCCTCAGATTCCTATTAAATCTTTCCCCCTTCACCTTAAACCTATGCACTCTGGTTCTTGATTCCCCTACTCTGGGCAAGAGAATCGATGTGTCTACCCGATCTATTCCTCTCATGATTTTGTACACATTGTTACTCCTCGGGTTCCCATCAAGTCTTTTCCCCCCTCACGTTAAACCTACATGCAACTAGCTGACTAGTTTACTTACTCACGAGAAGCTTGAAAGGTAAAATAATTTTGCCTCAAGATAAATATACTTTGAAAAATAATTTACAAACACTTAAAGATGTACCGGGGATGCAGTTGCAAACTAGGCATGCCAATATTTGAATGCAAATTCCTGTTAAGTGAATGTGTCTCAGAAAATATGGGGTTTTTTTGGCAAATGTCATTTTCTGAACAGAAGCCAAAACGGTTGTAAACTGCTGCGTGTACTTAGCACACAGATGCACTAGCTGAATGAGGCTGAAAAATTGTACAGACTTTAGCGTGTATTGAGGAAAAGACAATGGCGCGTTAAATAGCTTGGTGGAGTTTTGGTGCAAACATTTAACTCTGTTACGTGCAATCGTGATAATAAAGAACTACTGAACCATTGATCCATGTGCCTATCTTTAATTTAGTTTAGAGATACAGCACGGAAACATCCCTTCAGCCCACCGAGTCCTCACCGACCAAACATTAACACTATTTTACTTACACTAGGGACAATTTACACTTATACCAAACCAATTAACCTACAAACCTGTACGTCTTTGGAGTGTGGGAGGAAACCAAAGATCTCAGAGAAAACCTATGCGGTCACGAAGAGAACGTACAAACTCCGTACATACAGCACACGTAGTTGGGATCGAAGCTGGGTCTCTGGCGCTGTAAGGCGGCAACTAAACCGATGCACGACTATGCCGCCCTAGGAGCCTCTAAATGCCGCCATCATATCCTCCTCCACCACTGCCCCTGGCAGCACATTCCAGGCACCCACCACTCTGTGTAAAAAAAACTTGCCTGGCACCAGGCACGTGCCGTGAGTAATTACTCAGGGTAGGCAGTCAGTCGGTTTTTAGAAAAAAATTAAACTGCATATGCGCAGATTTTTCACTCCGTGAAAATAAAAAATAAAAATAAAAACAGTAACAATTCAATTTGCCCATGGCTTCCTAGTCTCCTTTATTCTAAATTACTGAATGGGTGGGGGGTGAAGGGTGATGGCAGGTGGAGAGATGGTGGGAAAAAAGGGAGCACAGGGAAAAGTTGAATTAGTTGTCCTCTAATTGAATGACAACACTTGTTCAAGGGACCAATTGGGGGGAGAGTTCCTTTCACAGCGTGTGGAGAGTCTGTGCCAGGGGTAAAGTTGCGGGGAGGGCAGGAGCGTTGAGAAGGAGGGGGTCAGGGATAATGCCAGTAACTCACTCACTCAGCGCTGCCGCAGCTCTCCGGGCGCGAAACCACCGCACTGTCGCTGGGGATAGAAGCAGACCCGACAGCAGAACTGGCCGCCACTTCAGCACCTTCTGCCGGCCCGCTCACCTCTGGCAGTGCTCTCCGTCTGAACACCTCTCACCTGCCCCTCACTCATGTCAGCCACTTCCCGCAAATCCTTAAATTCCCACAGCCGAGTAACCTCAATCGCGCTGTTGGAATTTAAGGATTTGCGGGACATGAGTGAGGCCAGCGAGCGGCAGGAGAAAGGTTTTTAGACCGAGAGCTGCCAGAGGTGAGCGGGGGCCGGCAGAAGGCGCTGAGGTGGCGGCCGGTTCCGCTGTCCGTCCCGGCAGCCGCTCACAGCCACCCGAGCTGCTTCTCCCCCCTCCACCCCCCCCCCCCCCGCCCCCGCCTCAATGCGGTGGCTCCATGCAAGGAGCGTCGCAAGTGGCATTATCCAGATCCCCTCCTTCACACCATTCGTGCCCTCCCCGCAACTTTACCCCGGGCCAGACTCCCCAAACGCTGTGAAAGGAGCTCTCCCCCCACCCCCACACCCCGGGAAATACGGTATTTTAAAACATCACCAAGAAATGTACTTACCACGTCATTGGAACACGAGCTCCATTCTTCTCTCTCTTTTTCATAAGATACACTTAAAATAATGCCAATCCATATTTGAAAACCCGCCAAGAAACTAGCATTGCGCCTGCCCAGTAGGCTGCTGCACCTGCGCAGAGCTGCAAAGGCAGAATTTCAGCTGCCTTCAACCCCGCTTGAAATTGATGGCTTCAGGCAGCGCTGATGGCACATGGGCTGCACAGACCTTCAAGGGTTACAAGTGCTGCGGTTGAAAGGCACGGAGAATTATGCTTGCCTAAGAGATCGATCTCTTAGATAGGCATAATTCTCCCATGCTTTACTATTTATAATTAGATTACCATTTTATAATTTTAGTCAGGGTAGGCAGTGCCTACCTTGCCTACCCTGACGGCACGTGCCTGCCTCGCACATAACCTTTAAACTTTGTCCCACTCCACTCATACACATGCACACTCATGCACACTCATGCACACGCGCACACACCACTTACTCACTCACACGCTCACTCACTCACTCACACATACACTCATGCACACACAAAACATGCACACACATATCCACACTTTAAGCACACGCACACTCGCGCATGCACACGCATTCATGTACACATTTCCCACATATGCACATTGACACGCACTCATGTGCACTTTCACTCAGACGGAATTTTATGAATTAAGTAGTTTTTCAAGAAGACAATCAATATGAATTCACTCATTTTTGTCTTTCTGATAGCATTGATTGATATTTGTAGTAACAACTGTCAATTAATGGGGTTCCCTGACTGGAACTGGTCGAGCAGTGTTGTCAAGTTATGTGGATTTATTAGCTGCAGTTCATTTGGCCGTAATGCTCTCACTGCTGCAGGTTATGATTAGGTAGAATTTACAGATGAGATCAATCTATGGGTTCAAATGACTTGCAGTATTAGCCAGACACAGCATAACCTATAAAGCCAGTTCAGGCACTTCATTACCACTTGAGGCAATATGTTTTTTGTGAGATGCTTTGGAATCTTTGGTTGAAATATTGCAGGATATTATGCTCTGCCTTCAAATCAATTATATTTGTTGACAGGTAAGAGATTTGTGGCAGAACAAGTTTCCAGATTTTATCGAACTCTCTGTAAGTTCAAAGAATGCAGCGTTGGGCTGGAAATGATGTTTCAGCTGTTGATGCAGCTGCACTCAATGATACAACATGAATTATATCTTAGACTTGATCAGGAATGTCTTGTCTCCTAGTGCTTAGAAATTAGGTGAACCCAATCAGCGTTTAATTAAATGTCATCCCAGAGCACTGTGTTGTTACAAGGCTGTGTACAGTCCACAGAGATGCCCTGTGTGATTAAATAATGGCAGAAAACATTGCAAATACACACCAGGTTACTGTCGCTAGTGGTCTGAGAGTTTACATGGTGCAGAGATGGAAAAGCAGCGTGGAAATCCTGAGCTAAGGGAAAGGAAGGGACGGACTGAAGGATGGTGTGAATGAAACCGAAAAAAAGGAAAGATAGAAAAAAAACACAAAAGGGACAAATAAAGTGGAAAGGAGAGAGAGCCGGAAAGAATAGAAGAAAGGAAGAAAGAGAGAAAGACAGAGATAGAGAAAGAGGAGAATTAGATGGGGTAGAGAGGCATCGATAGGGTAGACAGTCAGAACCTTTTTTTCCCCAAGGTGGAAATGTCAAAGACTAGAGGGCATAGAGGCAAAGTTTCAAGGGGCAAGTCTATTACACAGAGGTGGGTGGGTGTCTGGAATGCGCTGCCCAGGTTGGTGATGGAGGCAGATACAATATTGCCGTTTGAGAGGCTATTTAAGTGGGCCCGTGGATATCCAGGGAATGGAGGATATGGATTGTGTGCAAGCAGATAAGAGTTGATGTGCAGATGTTGGTTTACGTAAAAAGACACAAAGTGCTAGAGTAACTCAGCGGGTCAGGCAGCATCTCTGAAGAACATGTTTGGCACAGATATTGTGGTGTTCCTGTTCCTGTGCTCTACCTTTCTGTGTTCTAAAGAAAGAGAATCACAGAGATGTACAGTTGAAATGCAGTCACTGCTATGAAGGAGATGTGGATCACACACAACCAATATCACCCACAACCAATAAACAGCAATATCATGCTGACAAGATCATTTGTTTTAGCTTTTGGTTGAGGGATAAGTTTTACTAAAGATTATGGTGTCACGGTGGCGCAGAGTTGCTGCCTTACAGCACCAGGGACCCGGGTTTGATCCTGATTACGGTTGCTGATTGTGCGGAGTTTGTGCGTTCTCCCTGTGACCGCGTGGGTTTTCTCCGGGAGCTCCGGTTTCCTTCCACACTCCAAAGATGCACAGGTTTGTAGGTTAATTGGCTTCGGTAAAACATTGCAAACTGTTCCTAGTGTGTAGGATAGTGCCAGTGTATGGGGATTACTGGTTGGTGCGGACTAGGTGGGCCGAAGGGACTGATTCCATACACTATCTCTAAACCAAACTAAGGCTACCCTGTTCAAAGGAACACAAGAAACAGCAGCAGAAGTAGACCATTCTGTGCATCGAACCTGTTTTGCCGTTCATCTAGATCATGACTAGGCGACCTCATGGCCACTTTGCAGTTCTATCCTCATTTCCCAGCATTTTCCTAATATCTGTGTTGAATGAGTAAAACGGTTGCTTCCTAATCAATAACCATTTCTCAATCCAGGTCAGTACCTGTGCTCTGACATTGTTGAGTAACCTCCCATGCGGGATATTATTGAAAACCGACCAAAATTGCAACAAAATATCACATCCATTCAGACTTTACTTTAGACTTTAGAGATACAGAACAGAAACAGGCCCTTCGACCCACTGAGTCTGCGTCGCCCAGCGATCCCCACATGCTGGCACCGTATGTCAACAACTCTACTGCTGCGCCATTGTGACCACGTGGATTTTCTCCAAGATCTTTGGTTTCCTCCCACACTCCAAAGACGTACAGGTTTGTAGGTTAATTGGCTTGGTGTACGTGTGAAATGTCCCTAGTCTGTGTAGGATAGTGTTACTGTGCTGGGATCGCTGGTCGGTGCGCTCGGTGGGCTGAAGGGCCTGTTTCTGCCCTGTATCTCTAAACAAAACCATGCTTTGACTATCTCCAACAGCTATTCACATGTATATTAATTCAAAAGTTGAAACAAAATGTCACATTTGCATTTGTCAATCTTAAATAGTGAATTGTTTTGCTGTTTTTATGCTGATTTGTGCTCAGGCAACCCCAGGGTGCACATTGCCGCAGCTGTCGAATACGCTGGGCAGTTGTGACGTGGGTCTTGTGATGTTAAGTCAATGCATTGTACCTTGGAAATCAGAGAGGAATGAATGGAATATCTGTTCGGAGTCCCTGGCATCTTAACGTGTCTGTGCACCTATCTTTAAACAATATCTGCTCCTGTGTTGGCAGTTTCATCGGACAATTTTGTAAATAGTGTGTGTTGTAATCGTGTGTTAAGTGTCAGAGTGAGAGAGATGCCAGAGTATATTGGAACTCTTTAAAATGAACAATGAGACTATTGTGCATTGAACACTCATTGAAGTGTGCTAATTATTCTGAAAATTTGTTGTTGAGTGTATTCTCTGGTGCATTACATAATATGGCCCCTCTTATTACCCTTCCCACCTGCTGAAAACAAAATTGTGATGAGGTGTCAACCTTGGCTCTCACCTCTGAGTCTGGACTTAAGTCTCAGTCCAGAGAGCAAAGCGTTTCATCGTCACTTCAGTGCAACAGTTCAAGACTGAGTGGGTGCCACACTTGCCTTCAAATAAAATACTAAACGGACGCCTTCTCAGGTGATGCTAGAGTATGGAAAGACACAAAGTGCTGGAGTAACTAGGTGGGTCAGGCAGCATCCCAGGAAATCAAGGGTCGGGACCTTTCTTCAGACAGATCTGGATGGAGTATGCCGTGCTCCGTTGAAGAAGAGTGGGAGAGTTCTCTGCGGCTCGGTCAATATCTATTCCTCAAACAACAGCTTCTATGCAGGTTTTTGTCGTATTGCTGTTGGTGAGAGTTTGCTGTGTACAAATTGCAGTGTACATTCAAAACTCACATGGAAGCACAGGTCCATCGGTAATTTTCCAGCATTATTGGGTCCATTTTGCCAGACCAACCCAGGTCACATAATATTGATGCAACAATACACCACAATACACACTAATTATTACCCCTCACGTGGACCCTAAAACACCATGGACTGCGAGAAACGTAATTAAACAAAGTTACATTTAAATTAATTTTACAGTGAAGCTTGCATTTCTTGCACGGGGCATCCCTGGCGCGGGTTATCGCGTTGCCATTGGACGACACGATGACGGTCGGGTCGGTGACCGCCCGTGGGTCTAAGATGCCACTTTCATGGCAGGACTTCCAGGCCAACCCGCGATTTGCCAAATCTCCGGAAAACATGGTGGAGCGGGTGCACCCGCCGCACCCACCATCCGACGCAGGACTCCAAATGGAGAGGAATGGTACGGGAACATTCCGCTGGTGCGCCGAGATACTAGCCAGCAGAGTCGGCCTCGGAAGTTGGCTATGGGAATGGATACACTGGCTCCAGCCGGGCAGAAGTTCTAGTGCTCCGTCTACAAAAGGCAAATTTGATCCGCCGACTGGTATTCCGCCCACAGTAATCCCGATGAGGCCATGATCGGCTGCCTCACGCGGCCGAGGCACCACATTTTCAGGGAGACATCAGTGGGGCGGGGTGGGGGAGGGGGGGTGGAGGATTTCAAGTGCACTCTCGTAATTTTGTCCAGATTAAAGGAGATGCCAGACCACCAGTTGCCGGAAAATTGATGGTAGACCTGTAGTAGCAATGTTACAAAATTTTGAGATTTTAGAAATCAAGTCTGCAAATTATCCCATCAGATAAAGCATAAAAATAAGTTTAATTTGACACCTAATTCACTTTCATATCTTCAGTATTAAAAAAGTTGTGGCCATTTTCATACTCGGAAATTAGCATCTTGTTCCCTATTGCTTTTCCATTAACTTAACTCAAAAGCTGTGATCGAGGACAGTCAAAAGCCCATAACTTTCTTAAAAATTAAGAGAACTGAATGAATTTTTCAGTTATTATAGATTGAAGCATTCTGAAACAAATATGAAACAATTTTACTTGGATGACCTAAAATTAAAGCATATAATTAGTTAGTTAACTAATTGTAGCTAATTACAAAATTCAATTACTAGATCTAAACATCTATCCATTTCTTAAGAAAAGGCTAACATTTTTAAATAGTCTAAGTGTCCAAATAACACTCACACAAGACTTCACAATATAACATGATTTTTAAATCTCATTGTCATGAATTTATAGGCCAACTGGAGGGAATTTAGTGTTTAATTCCCGTAAATTAATGGCCATTTTAATCATCTTGTGATTGGGTTTTTGTGGAACGCGATCGATTGGAATGTTGCGGTTTGCGGTGAATTTAAACCCCATATCGGCATGAAAAACACTGCCAGTTCAAATGGGGCCCAAATCACATTTCGCAATGTGAAATTTTGATTAAAGTAATCCTAAGAAGCACGATTATATGTAAAATATACGACTTACCTTATGTTTGTCCCGTAAGTGAGATCCGTTCCGTTGCCTGCGTTGACGGCGTTAGAAGTCGCTTTTTATTTTCTCCAGGGCTGAAATTGTCCCGCTTTTTTAAAATATTCCGAGAATGGCAGTCGGAATGAATTTTCAGCTTCAGGTAGAAACCCGAGACAGGCAGGAGAAAACGGCATTGTAATCCAGCCCCCCCTAAGGCGCCAAAGTCGCGCACACGGCCAGTGACAGAACTGCAGCGCCACTGAAGGTAAGTTTTGTAACATACTTGCCCGTAGTCATTTCTACCAGAGACTTTTTATTCAATATATTTGCCAGTGTGTCTCCTTTTTCTCAGTTCCTCTGTCACAATGTACTTTAGAAAATCGTGAGGTTGTGAAATTTGCATTGATAAATGAGGGGTTTTTTAAGCTGCAAAAGAAAAAATGCTGTTGGGAATCACGAGATTTGCACACTCTCAGTCCTACAATTATTGAGTTGCCTGCCTGTAGGAAGGAAATAGGCCCTCGGATCCACCAAGTGCATTCTAACCATACACGCCTCATGCAGGAACTCTGAACTAATCCAACATCATTCTCCCCATGTTCTCGTCCACTCTTTGATGAGGCTGAGTGTAAACCGGGTCTGTCACAACGCAGGTGGCAGGCGCAGTCACATAATGGCTCTGACAGGGGGTTAGCACTGTCCTAGGGCTGGATAATTAACAGCATGATCAAAGTTATTGGGACATTTGGGAGGTGTGGGATTGTTTTGGAAGTTGACAAGCATGCAGCAGCAAGCGGAACACGTGGAAAAATAAAAATATTACTTCAAAACTTTACATCTCACATTTAACACTAAAAACATTCAGATTTAAAAATGCCCTGTGCCTCCTCCACTGTCAGAGTGAGGCCACACGCAAATTGGAGGAACAGCACCTCATATTTCGTTTGGGCACCATACAAACCAGCGGTACGAATATTGATTTCTCTAATTTCAAGTAACCCTCTCTCTCCGTCCCTCCCCCGCCCATGTCATTCTGCTAGTTTAAATGTTTGCATCCATATATCCGTTCGTTATCACCTCCTCCACAGCCAACAGTGGACCATTGTGGGCTCCACCCTTCCTTGGTCATCAGTGCCGAATCTGATTTGTTCTGAACCTTTTGATATTTCTTGTTTCCCGCTCCCCCGACTATATGTCTCAACAAGAAGAATCGTGACCGGAAACATCACCTATTTCTTTAAACAAGAGATGCTGACTGTCCCGTTGAGTTACCCCAGCATCTTGTGTCTATCTTCGGTGTAAAGCAGCATTTGCCGTTCCTTCCTGAGCAATTGCCTATCTTTCTCCTGACAGCAATTGTCCCTCTATCACTTGCAAGGGGATGGCAGTGATCATGCCAGGCATAAGTGGGCACAGGCTCAGTGGGCAGACTCACCCTCCTGAGAAGTCAATTGACTATATCACATGGCTATACAGCATGAAAAGAGACCCTTCGGCCCAACTCACGCATCCTAACCAAGTTGCCGGGCTGAGCTCGTCCCGCTTGTCTGCCCCTAGCCCATATCTCCCCCATCCTTTCCTATCCATGGAGCTTTCCAAGCTTTTGTTGAACCCACCTTTACTTTTAGTTTAGTTTAGCTTAGAAATACAGCGCAGAAACAAGCCCTTGTACTGCCGCACCCTGTGCTCCCCTGTCAATCCCTGCTACTAAAACTTTCAGTGATGAGTGAAAAACATTATTCGCGTCTCAGTCCCGAATAGCCACCTTTTATGTTTAAATAGCAGTCCTGGTTCTAATTCTTAAGCCAGGAGGAACATCTAACCTGTCAGGACTTTATTCCTTGGAGCGTAGGATGTCGAGGGGTGATCATGTGAATAAGATCATGAAGGAAATAGACAGGGTGGATGCGCAGAGTCTTTTACCCCCAGTGCAGGAGAATCTAGAAGGGGAATAAAGAACAAAATACCATTGTGGCACAGTGGTACGGTGGTAGAGTTGCTGCCTTATGGTGTCAGAGACACAGGCTCAATCCTGACTACGAGTGCTGTCTCTACGGAGTTTGTACATTCTCTCTGTGATCGCGTGGGTTTTCTCCGGGTGCTCCGGTTTCCTCCCATACTCCAAAGACATACAGTTTTGGAGGTTAATTGTCTTCTGTAAATTGTCCCTAGTGCGTAGGATAGTGTCAGTGTACGCAGTGATCGCTCGGTGGAACAAAGTCTGATGCTACCTTACCCACTTCTTGAAGTTCCTTCTGCACTTTGTGATTTATTCTAAATTCCAGCATCTCCAGTTCCTTGTGTCTCCCTTTGAAACAGAGATGAAGGGCTGGTGGTATAGATGCCTGGCAGAGATGTAAAGGAAAGGTCTAAGAAGCCATGAAAAGCAGGAGAAGCTAAACTAAATCCATGAGTGTGTTGTCAAAATGCAAAATAATGATTTGACTTTACAAAGGAAGTTGGAAGGAATGCTACATGTGTGGAATAAAAAAGGTGGATGAATAAATATTTGAAATTATGGAAGTCAACGTAGAGTTTAGAAGGCAGAAATATGCCAAGTAAAATTTAGCAGGTGCTAGAATAATATTAAGTTGTCTTGAAATGTTAATTTTTATATTTAAACATAACTTTATGTTGCCTATCCTTGGCATTTGCTTTATTAAAGTAAATTCTCAACTCATTATAACTTTAATATTTTTTCCGTGAGCTATGCCCAGATTTTCACATTATGTGCCAGTTTTGGTCCATAAAGTAATCATCAAATGATACAGCTGGAAATGTATGCTATAAGGCTCGTTAGACGTAAGCTTGTTCTTTCAAGGGCCCATCCAGTTAGTTCTACCCCTCAGTTTAGTATAAGACTTCAGTTCCAAAACTCAAAGGAACATCTTGGATGTTCAGCGCTATTTTAACGTCTGAACTCACATTTACGGGAATCCAGCATGATAACTCTTTGATTCCTCTGTTTACCCACAGCCTACAGCATCCATTGCATTGATAGCAAGCTTCCATTTCTTGTTTTCCTTCTCAAAACCCACTCGCTCATTGCCAAACTGACTTGGCTCTCCACACTCCTCTACCCGTCCGCTATTCTATTTATATCTCCGCAAAATCTTTCAACATCTCTCTCTCGGCTCGCCAAGCCCCATACTTCTGTTCAATCTGCTACTCACCTCATCTTTCATCCTGCAAAGTAAATCATAGTTTAAGTTCCTTATTTCATTCTTGATTTCTTAAAATATCTCAAACGTGCATGCTGCAAAATGCTCGCATCAACAATGAAATATAGTTTTAAAGTATTTGCAGATGTATGGTTGAGAGTAAATAAATCACACTTTGGCAGCGGATCAGAGGTGAATTGTCCTCCATTTAGACTGCCAATGTTTTAACCAGTAAGCTCAATTGAGAATGTTTCCCGGCGGCAAACCATCAGAGACTGGAAAGGGTGTGAAACTCAGCACAATTTTGTGAATTTTCTTTCGCCAACTTTAATTAAAGTTACTTTTCAATAACCTTATGCTAAATATAGGCATTGGTTCCATTTCTGTGTTCACTGAACAAGGAAAGAATCCCCAAATCCCAGAGAGAAACTACGTGGATACAGGCCCTTCGGCTCACTGAGTCCATGCCAACCATTAAAAATCCATTTACACTCATAGAGTGATTGAGTTGTGTAGCACAGAAATGGGCCTTGAGCCCACATTGTCCTTGCTGACTAGCATGGTATAGTAAGAATCCCATTTGCTTGCATTTGGCCCATATCCCTCCAAACGGGAATGGGGAATGACAGAAAAATAGATCAGGCACTGGACCTTTGAAATTCTTTACCTAGGAGGGATGAGAAGGGTCAGTTATTGTGCTCATTCAAAACACGTATTAATATAATCTGCCTGCACATGATCTAGATCCTTCCATTCTCTGCACATCCATATGCTTATCCAAAAGCCTCTGAAATGCCACTACCATATGTGCCTCCACCACCATCCCTGGCAATGCGTTCCTGACCCACACCACCTTCTGTGTAGAGAAACCTGCCCTGCACATCTCCTTTAAAGTTTGCCCCTCTCATCTTAAAATTATATCCTCTATTTCCACCCAATTATTATTTCATATTTAACCTTCATAGAAGGGTGGAATAATAAAAATTCTTCATTGTAACAGAGGACAGAGCCTCTAACTTTACTTCCGTTACAATGTAATTTATTTCATGCATAACATTTCACTGTTCTATTTTGATTTGCAACTTGCAAGTCCTAAACAGTGAAGGTAACATTTCAAGAAGAATCTATTTGCCTGGAATGTAACGTTGTCCACCATGTCACTACAGTTTAAAATGGCCCTGATTATTCAACCTTAAAATCTAATTGAGGGTGCAGAAAGCCAAAAAACACGTCATAAAATAAGTTCAAAATGTCAAATGCCACAGAGAGCGCATTTGGCATGAAAAGGCAGAAGTTGTTAGAATCTGCAAATGAGCAAATCCAGCCCAGGAAATAAATCGAGGGTTAGCTGTACATTCTTGTAAAAACACTTCATTATTCACCAACACTAACAAAAGCTATTTGATTCTGATTAACAAGAAGACTGTGTAAAAAACTATTCGAATACCACGTACAATATTCACCAGGGATTTAAGTAATATGTGTTTTCAGAAAGTATGAGGTAAAATAACAGTAACATTTAAATTAGCCCAAGCTTTGTGTGATACGGCTGTTCATCATGGATTCCGTTCCGTAGCAACTTGATGTACTATCTCTGAATTACCAAGTGAAGTCAGATCATAAATCGAGGAATTAGAGAAAGTTAGATCTCTTGGAATTTGCACAATATCTCAGAATATTTCACAGTAAGTGATATTCCTTGGAATACATCAAATTCATCTTCCACATTGGCAGTGACACATCCGCGGAGACCTAAGCTGTGTGGAGATCTAGAATTGATCTTTATCCAGAGTGTTTCAAAGAGATTGAATGCTGGTACCACTTCCCACCACTCTCAACAATTGGGGCAAATGGAAGTCATGAGTTGGGTGGAAGGTTGGAGTCAATGCTAGACGGAGATTGGAATGTTGCCATAGCAACATACCTACACACCACTCACATGATGCAAACACACAGCATTACATCTGTTCAGCTACATTCAAAACCATAGGCTGAGCATGTTTGGGGACCATCTTCCATCATCCCGTATTCATGGGCTCTAAATAAAAGGCGGCTCTGGACTCCCCAGCTCTTTGCAAGAGCTTTTACTTAATCTAATTCCCTTGGTCTATCTACATAGCCAACCAACCATCTCTCTTTCCGATATTCTTCTCTGAATTACTCCTATTCTGCTTCCCCTATCCGTTCAAATCCTGTACATTGGTATTTCTAATTCATTTCATTTAGATCTGAATCAAATATATTTTACAAAGTCAGGAAATGCTGGAAATACTCAGCAGATGAGGCAGCATATGTGGAATGAGAAACATTGCAAGAGAAGACAAATGTTTCAAGTGCATCTGTAGAAGTTGGGAAGAGTCATCGGGAATTTCCTTACTTTTCTGACGATGTAGAGTAGTTGATGCATTTGTGTGCTTTCGTGGACAAAGCATCATCATGATTGGAGTAGGACAAACTGATGATGAGATTTACATCTAGGAATTTAAAGCTCTCACCCTTCCCCACTTCAGCACCATTGATGTAAACCCTAGGGAGTGTGAATGTGAGGACATTTCAGATAATTTGCCAAGGATTATGTGTTTGAGTCTGAACTGTAGCCCGACCTATTTCTATGTGTAGCTACCAGTCCTGCTCATCTGACTTCCATGGATTATGACCCAGAGGGTGGTGTGCATATGCCACCTTGCTGCCAGCGGCAGTGGTAAAGACACAATGGTAGACGCGGCACTGTGGCGCAGCGGTAGAGTTTCTGCCTTACAGCACCAGAGACCCCAGTTCGTTCCTAACTATTGTCTGTATGGAGTTTGTATGTTCTCCCTGTGACCACGTGGGTTTTCTCCGGGTGCTCCGGTTTCCTCCCACGCTCTAAAGACGCACAGGTTTTCAGGTTAATTGGCTTCAGTAGAAATTGTTCTTGGTGTGTGTAGGATAGTGCTCGCGTACGGGTGATTGTTGGTCGGCACGAACTTGGTGGTCTGAAGGGCCTGTTTCCATGCAGTCTCTCTAAAGTCTAAAGTAAAGAAAAAGGCATTTGAATATTAAGGGAGTCAATGGACATGGGGTTCATGTTGCATCAATGTCAAAGATCAGCCAATTTATTATTGAATGGTGGGGCAGGTTCAATGGGCCGAATGGCATTTACTTGTCTCCTTTTCTTATATTCTCATGTTATCAAGCATCATTCAGACAATCTCAGCGGGAACACAAGGGGATCATGGATACATAGATAGATGCAGCACTGAAGTGGGACATTTGGCTCATGGTGCTTGCGGGACCTGGTTTGACAGAGATACCCAATTAGTCCCACTGCCCTGAACCTAAGAAATATTTTTCCTCTTCAAATATTCATCAATTTCCTTTTAAAAACTGTTCCTGAATGCTTCCACCAGCCACCCAGACCGTACAGTCAGTCCGTAAAAAAAAATATCTCCTGATCTCACTTCTGGCTGTTTTTGCCACTTACCTTAAAATAGCGTCAATGAAGTCATATTAAAACACCATAAAACAGCACTTTTTTTCTGCTGCTCTTTTCAAGCTTTACATCTGTTTTGAACCAACTTTATTGCAGGAAATTCGCATATAAGGCCCTTTATTGTGAGGACAGAGCCAAGATGTGTTTGGGTTCAAGGAGCTTGATGGGGGTCAGTGAAGGCTTGAGCAGATTCAGACCTTCTATAATTACACGTTCAAAACACCAGGTTAGGAGTTTGCTCCATCCAATTCCACTAGATTTTGCATCACGGAATTGTCTTTCCAAGTGGGTGAAACTTCCAAAGAAAATTCCATCCCCAGGTCATTATTTGTACGTTTGGCGAGCAGAAACACTGGTTTTCTTTCTAGAAGAACTGAAAGGCCAGTAGATATCCTCCCTGTGCTTTAAGGTGCCAGTGAGATCAGTTCAAAACCATGGGTTAAGAGTGTTTTATTGTCATATGTCCCAGACAGAACGATGAAATTCATACTCACAGCAGCACAACAGAATATGTAAACATATTACTCTAAACAATATAATAAACGAGAAAAAAAAAGAAGGTAGACACAAAATGCTGGAGTAACTCAGCAGGTGAGGCAGCATCTCTGGAGAGAAGGAATGGGTGACGTTTCTGGTTGAGACCCTTCTTCAGACTGATGTCAGGGGAGGGGCGGGACAAAGAAAGAATGTAGACGGAGACAGTAAGACTGGTGGGAGAGCTGGGAAGGGGGAGGGGAAGGGTTTGGAGAGAGAAAGCAAGGGCTATCTGAAGTTAGAGGAATATATATACACATGCACACATACATACTTATACATATAAATAAACCACCTCACCAGCAGTCTGTCTTTTCCCTTCTCTGTTTTTATTATTTTAAGTATGTCTTGAATGGTTGTTTTAATGTCTCTTAGTATGTCTCTTATGTAGGGTGTGCAGGAGGGATCGGGGAAACTTTTTCCAGTCACTTACCTCAACAATTGGGGCAAATGGAAGTCATGAGTTGGGTGGAAGGTTGGAGTCAATGCTAGACGGAGATTGGAATGTTGCCATAGCAACATACCTACACACCGCTCACATGATGCAAACACACAGCATTACATCTGTGTATGTGTATCGCGTCTACTCTGCCATTCGATCATGGTTGATCTATTTTGCCCTCTCAATCCCATTTTCCTGCCCTCCCCATAATCTTTGACACCCTTACTAATCAAGAACCTATCGCCTTGTGTGCACATGCACTCACACTTACATCAAAACAAACAAACAATAACAGTAACCGAACTAAACAGTAACATTTCTTTACGCCACGTTTCCAGAAAATAAACTTTTGCTTTCAAACGTCGACTTTGGACAATAGACAATAGGTGCAGGAGTAGGCCATTTGGTCCTTCGAGCCAGCACCGCCATTCAATGTGATCATGGCTGTTCATCCACAATCAGTACCCCGTTTCTGCCTTCTCCCCATATCCCCTGACTCCGCTATCTTTAAGAGCCCTATCTAGCTCTCTCTTGTAAGCATCCAGAGAACCTGCCTCCACCACCTTCTGAGGCAGAGAATTCCTCAGACACACAACTCTCTGCGTGAAAAAGTTTTTCCTCATCTCCATTCTAAATGGCTTACCCCTTATTCTTAAACTGTGGCCCCTGGTTCTGGACTCCCCCAACATCAGGAACATGTTTCTTGCCTCTAACGTGTCCAAACCCCTAATAATCTTATGTTTCAATAAGATCCCCTCTTATCCTTCTAAATTCCAAAGTATACAAGCCCAGCCACTTCATTCTATCAACATATGACAGTCCCGCCATCCCGGGAATTAACCTGGTGAAACCTACGCTGCACTCCCTCAAATTTGTGGAACAAAACTGCACATAATACTTTGACGACTCAAGAAACAAAAGGAGCAGAAAGTCAGGATTGTGCTTGTGGGCAAAAATACCTCAGGAGCTGATAGTTAATAACCTGTTGATAAATTATAAAAACTAGCAATGTTACAAAATGTTGAGATTTTAAAAATCAAGTCTGCAATTTATCCCATCAGATAAAGCATAAAAAGAAGTTTAATTTGACACCTAATTCTCTTTCATATCTTCAGTATTAAAAAGATTATGGCAATTTTCATACTCTGATATTAGCATCTTGTTCCCTATTGCTTTTCCATTGACTTAACTCAAAAGCTGTGATCGAGGACAGTCAAAAGCCTATAACTTTCTTAAAAATTAAGAGAACTGAATGACATTTTCAGGTATTATAGATTGAAGCATTCTGAAACAAATATGAAACAATCTTACTTGGATGACCTGAAATTAAAGCATTTAATTAGTTAGTTACCTAATTGTAGCTAATTACAACATTCAATTACTAGATCTAAACATCTATCCATTTCTTAAGAAAAGGTTAACATTTTTAAATAGCCTGTCCAAATAACATTCACACAAGAATTCACAATATAACATGATTTTTAAATCTCATTGTCATGAATTTATAGGCCAAATGGATTAATAGTGTTTAATTCCCGTAAATTAATGGCCATTTAAATCATCTTGCAAGTGGGATTTTGAGGAATGCGATCGATTGGAACGTTGCATTTGCGGTGAAATGCAAGTCAGATCGATTATTCTTCAGCAGCTAAACAGCCTGACAAAGATCGACTTCAACAGGCAGGAGAAAGCGGCATTTTAAACCCGCCCCCCTCTCAAAGGCGCCAAAGTCGCGCACGCGGCCAGTGGCAGAACTGCAGCGCCGCTGAAGGTAAGTTTTGTAACATACCTATAATAACACGCTGTAAAAGCCATTGTGATTAAGCTGCAATTGATTTTAATGTTTTCTGCTGAATCGCTCTTTCTTGGTTTGAAGTGTCTTTTGCCCACACAGCTAGAATGTAAATTAAGCAGCAGGCACAACACAGACTGGTTGTCTGTCTCCCACACAATCACAGGCCGCCGGTCAATGGGACACTGTGCCACTGAGTTATCTGCAGCTGAGGGAACTTGTTAAGGGGCTGTCCCACTGCGGCGACCTAATCCGCGAGTTAAGAAAAGTGTCTTTGACCTTCAAGCTCGAGGGCACTCGCCTGGAAAACCTTGAGCTGGATCGACCGTCCGCACACACACACACACACACACACACACACACACACACACAAACACATTGCAAAGGCGGGGGCCAGGGAAAGTGGGGGAGCGCTGTATAAAATTCTGAAATTCAGACCCGCGATGAAGAGGAAGGAAAGACGGCTGCACAGTGTACGGTAGGTCCTTTAGAGAGCGCGGAGAGGGGGTGGGTGGGGGGAGAGAAGTGGAGAGAAGAAGAGAGAGGGGGGGAAGAAGGGGTGGGAGAAGGGGGGGAGAAGATGGGGGGAGGGGAGGGAGGGTGAGGAGGGGATGGGGTGGAGGGAATGGGGTAGGGGAGAGGTGGAGGGGAGGAGGGAGGGCAGGGGAGAGAGGGGGAAGAGTGTGGAGGGAGGGGGAGAGGGGGGGAAGAGTGGGGGGGAGGGGGAGATGGGGTAGGGGAGGGGGAAGAGTGGGGAGGGAGGGGAAGAGAGGGGGAAGAGTGGGGAGGGAGAGGGGGAGGGAGAGGGTTGGGGGCAGTCCATCTATTCCACACTCCCTGTCACCCCTACTCCTCTCCCTCTATTCCCACACTCTCCCTCCTCACCTCCCCCATCCCCCCCCTCTCCCTCCCCACTCTTTCCTCTCCCTCAATCCCCCCCACTTCCTCTATTCACCTCCCCAGGATCTCGCCTGTCCTCTGGATCTGCAGAACTTGCTCATTCTCAGAGAGGAACAGAACAGGGAGGAGTCAGAGAGCCAAATGCCAGCGCGCATCGGGGGGGGGGGGGGGGGGGGGTGTTGACGTAACTCGGCAGCTGACAACAACACTTTAAAGCCGCTAAGGCAAGATGCGTTCGCCCAGTAGCGAGCGTTCACAGCAAAGAAGCACCGGCTTCTGACTCTCTAGAAACCCACAGCTGGAATGAGCGTGCAGGGGGTGGGAGGGACGCGCAGCTGTAGAATCTTTGTTCTGCAGAACATTCTCGATATCTCTGCGCCTTTAATCCACAGTGGCGGGGGGCAGGGCCAGGACGCAGGTGGGCCTGAATTGGTCAGCATGTGGGCATTGTGACGTCAGCAGCTGGTGAGCGCCGTTTAGATTTTAAAAATTGATTTTTGTGATCAATTTTATTTAAAATCTGGGGAAATAATTGACCATGGAGTGGATTTCTGAACTCATAAGTTAAATCCCTACCGAAATGGTAAAAATCTCCACGCTTCTGCGTCTGGTTTTCGAGGAGATACGTTTCACATGCAAAATAACACACACACATCCACACACATACACACACACACAGAGTTTTAATAGATACTAGACCAAGTGCAGACCCGTTGGGTCTGTTCCCCCAACGTGCGGTTGTGGGGGGGGGGGGGGGAGGCGGCACGCAGAGTCACACACACTAACTATCCCCCTCCCCCCGCACTCACGCTAATTACCCCCTTGATATTATATTAATATTATTAATTTGCTCCTTTTATCCCATTACCACCCTATCTACTGACGCATAGCCCCCAACTTGCAGTCACATCTAGAGAGGGGGGGGCGGGGGTAGAGAGTGAGGGCAGAGAGAGAAAGGGCAGAGGCAGAGGGAGACACAGAGACACAGAGAGAGGGGCAAGAGGGATAGGGGGGTGGAGAGGAGGATAAGAGGGAGGGTGGGTGAGGGGGGAAAGGTGGGGGAGGAGGGGAGGAGAGAGAGAGGGTGAGAGTGAGGGGGAGAGAGAGGGGGGGCTGAGAGGGGGGGGAGGGGGGGAGCAGGGAGGGGGGAGGGGGGAGGGAAGAGGGGAGGGGGGGGGGGGGGGGGGGGGGGGAGGGAGGGGGGGGGAGGGGAGGAGGGGAGAGAGGGGGGGGAGAGAGGGGGGAGAGAGGGGGAAAGAGGGGAAGAGAGAGGGTGGGATGAGAGGGGAGGGGGAGGGGGGGAGCAGGGAGGGAGGGTGGAGGGAAGGGGGTAGGGGTGTGTGGAGGGGAGGGGGTTTAGGGGAGGTGATGGAGGGGAGGGGGGGAGAGAAAGAGGGGAGAGAGAGAGGGGGGAGGGGGAGAGGAGAGGGGGGAGAGGAGGGGGGGAGAGAGGAGGGGGGAGAGGAGATGGGGGGGAGGGGGGGAGAGGAGAGGGAGAGAGGCGAGGGGGGAGGCGAGGGGGGGAGAGGAGGGGTGAGATGGGGAGAGGAGAGGGGGGAGAGGAGAGGGGGGAGAGGAGAGGGGGGGAGAGGAGAGGGGGAGAGGAGAGGAGTGGAGAGGAGAGGGGGGGGAGAGGAGAGGGGGGGAGAGGAGAGGGGGGGGAAGAGGATAGGGGGGAGAGGAGATGGGGGGAGAGGACAGTGGGGGAGAGGAAAGGGGGGGAGAACCTAAAAAACATTTTAGAACCAAAAAAGACACATTCTGCAAGCGTTTTAGAACCACTAAGGACACTTACATTTGAGTAGACATGTGTTCAGTGTTATTCACAGCTCAGAGAAACATGACCCTGCCTTCCTCCAGCTTGCAGACACTGATTGAGGCACACCACTTCCTAGTTTTATAGTCCCTCCCCCCTGCCGCCAGCAGGGGCAGCAGAGAGAATGGGGAATTTTGTAAAATCATTAATATCTCTGTCATTTTTCATTGACGGGAAAAATCCTCGGCACACATACGGCAGAGGGGGGCTCTGAGCAAGGTGGCCAAAAATGATGGCCGTAGGTGGCGGCGTTCTCTCGGAAATCGCAGCACAGATGGCCAAAACCGGTCAAGAACAGACTTTTAGTAATATAGATATGATGATTTATGACCCCTTCATGACCCCCCGGAAAAACCCCAAACGACATTCATGGGGGTCAGGACCTCCAGGTTAAGAACCGCTGGGCTAGAGTGTAGTCCCAATCTTCCAACCTACTTCATTGGGGGCATTGAAATTTTCTCTGGAACTTAATGCTACACTACTGAAAATTTTATTCTGTACCCTGGTATTTCCCTCTTTGCTCCACCTGTTGTACTTTACGTATGGCTTGATTGTATTCATCTATAGTATAATCTGATTTACTTCAATAGCAAGCAAACAAAAGGTTTTCACTGCTTTTTTGGTACATGTGTCAATAATAAACTAATACAAATACAAATTAAGAATGGCCAATGACCTTCTCAGTAATATCCATATGTCGTTAATAAATGTAGAAATCTCCAATTACAATCTATTGATAATCTTGAAATGTAGTCTTACCAGACAGCCTGCAGCCTTTTGTTGGGGTCATATTGCTTTAAAAAAATTGTTGAGTGTTTTTGTGAAGTCCTTAACATTTGAAAGCTAAGACTGCCCAATAGAACACAAAGTGCTGGATTAATTCAGTGGGTCAGGCAACATCTCTGGAAGACATGGCGGACCCCTATCAAGTCGCTCCACAGATGCTGCCTTACTCACTGAGTCGGTTTTGTTTATTGTCACGTGTACCGAGGTACAGTGAAAAGCTTTTGTTGTCTACTAACCAGTCAGTGGAAAGACAATCCATGATTACAATCGAGCTATTCACAGTGTACGGATACATGGAAAGGGAATAACACGAATAACTTTTAGTGCAAGATAAAGTCAAATAAAGGGCCTGTCCCACTTGGGCGTCATTTGCGCGTCACGCAGATGGCGCGCGAAGATTTTGTACGTCACAAAATCCTGGGGCACCACGCACGACCGCGCGTCGCTGCCCACGTCACCACGCACCGTGCACGCGTAATGCGCACCATGCGCGCATCACGTGCGCGTCGTGCGTCGTGACGCGTAAATGATGTCGCGTAAATTACGCTCAAATTACGCCCAAGTGGGACGGGCTCATTAAGCCTATCAAGGATAGTTCGAGAACCTTCAATGAGGTAGATGGTAGTAGCTCAGGTTGTGTTCAGTTGACTGATTACAGCTTGGTTACCTCAACACTTTGATTCCAGCACGTGCAGTTCCTTGCGTCTATTGTCTAACTGCAATTTGGACTCCAACAGAAATTTAATCAGTGTTTAGTTTAGATTGACACACCTGAATGGTGGCACGGTGGTACAGCAGTGGAGTTGCTGCCTTACAGCGCCCGACACCAAGGTTCGATCCAGACTACGGGCCCTGTCTGTACGGAGTTTGTATGTTCGCCCTGCGACCGCATGGGTTTTCTCAGAATGCTCCGGTTTCTTCCCACATTCCAGTGACAAACAGTCAGAAACAAGAGTAATCAACTCCCTGAACCTAGACCAGCTAACAATTAGATCATGACTGATGCACACCTCATCTGCATGACTAACCTTTGACACACTTGCTTAACAAACCTCTGCTTTAATGGACTCTTGTGTCTAGGACATGTTGTTTTCTCTCTGTCTGTGTGTATGTTTGAATTGTCTATCTCTTGGACAACAGTCATATAGTGTGCCTGCTTCTCAAACAAAGTAGTCATTTCTTAGATCGTCTGGAACATTCAGATTTGCACCAAAGCATTAAAGACTCAACATGTAAATAGTAAGTGCGTTGTCCTGCAAATAAACCTTTATTGTAATGTGGTTGAGCGAAAGGAAGGACTGTTGAGTTTAGTTTAGTTTACTGTCCCTTGTACCGAGGTACAATGAAAAGCTTTTGTTGCGTGCTAACCACTCAGCAGAAAGACAATACATGCTTACAATCGAGCCATCCACAGTATGCAGATGCACGATAAAGGCAAGAACGTGAATAACATTTAGTGCAAGATAAAGTTCAGTAAAGTCCAATTAAAGAGTCCGAGAGTCTCCAATGAGGTAGATAGTAGCTCAGGACCGTTCTCGAGTTGTTGGTAGGATGATTACTTTTCTTTAGAGATACAGCGCAGAAACAGACCCTTCATCCCACCAAGTCCGCGCCAACCAACGATCACCCCATACACTAGCAGTATCCTACACACGAGGGACAATTTACAATTTTTACCGAAGCCAATTAACCTACAAAACCTGTATATCTTTGGTGTGTGGGATGAAACCGGAGAACCCAGAGAAAACCCACGCAGTCACAGGGAGAACATACAATCTCCACACCGACGGTACCAGTGGTCAGGATCGAACCCAGGTCTCAGACGCTGCAAGGCAGCAACTCTACTGCTGTGCAACTATGCCGTCTAGAAATACAGAAGTTGCAGATGTGAGGGAGGGAGAAGAGGAGGAGGAGAAGTCTCACTACTGATTAGGGAGGTCATGAGGGTGGGGTACAGAGGGGACATCCTAGACGTGAGGATATATTGTCCAATGAAGCAATATAGGTAGATTCACTTGAGAAGAATGACATAGACTTTTAGACTTTAGAGATACGGAGAGGAATCAGGCCCTTCGGCCCTCCAAGTCCGTGCCGACCAGCGATCACCCCGTGTACTTTGAGGAAACGGATCAAGAGTTAATACTGGCCTCGCCAGATTTCACAGTTTTTCAGAATGACAATATACTAAACTAAATGAGTAAAGAGTAAAATAAGTGGTCTTAGAATGGGTTTGGGCCAGGTGAGGGAAATGTCCACAACTAGCCATTACTTTAGTTTAGATAGACACAAAGTGCTGAAGTTACTCAGCGGGTCAGGCTGCATCAGTGGAGAAAAAGAATTAGTGTTAATTTGGGCCTTCAGATTAGTTTTGTTTATTATTGTCACGTGTACTGAGGTACAATGAAAAGCTTTTTGTTGCGTGCTATCATGTCAGCGAAAAGCCTATACATTATTACCATCAAGCTGTCCACAGTGTACAGACACAGGATAATGGGTATACTATTTAATGCGAGATAACGTCCAATGAAAGATAGTTTGAAGATCTCCAATGAAGTACATGGGAGGTTATCCATCTAGTTAGTGAGAGGGTGGTTCAGTTGCCTGATAACAGCTGAGAAGAAACTGTCCCTGAACCTGGAGGTGTCCGTGTTCACACTTCTGTACCTCTTGCCTGATGGGAGAAAGGAGAAGAGGAAGTGACTGGGGTAAGACTGGTCCTTGATTATGCTGTTGGCCTTGCCGCCAGCATGCGTGAAGTGTAGATGGAGTCAGTGGAAGGTAGGCTGGTTTGTGTGATGGTCTGGGCTACGTCCACAACTCTGCAATTTATTTTGGTCTTGGATGGAGCTGTTTAGTTTAGTTTTGTTTAGTTTACAGATACAGCGTGGAAACAGGCCCTTCGGCCCAACAAGTCCACGCTGACCAGCGATCCTCGAACACGAACACTATCCTACACACACTAGGGACAATTTACATTTATAGCAAGCTAATTAACCTACAAACCTGTACGTCCTTGAAGTGTGGAAGGAAACCGAAGATCTCGGAAAAAACCCATGCAGGTCACAGGTAGAATGTATAAACTCCTTATGGACAGCATGCATAGTCAGGATCGAACCCGGATCTCTGGCGCTGTAAGGTTGCGACGCTGTGCCACCATGCCTCCCAAACCATGTTCCCAAACCATGCTGTGAAGCATCCTGATAAGATGCTTTCTACTCATCCTGTGCGATCAGTATCCATTGATCCTGTGGGGTTCATGCTTTATGTGTTAGATTAGGATTATACCCTCTGAATCTTTTTACTAGAGCATAAGACAAAGAAGCATATTTAGGCATTACAGACCATCGACTGTACATTCGATCATGGCTAAAGTATTTTTTTCCTTTCAATCCCATTCTCCTGCCTTCTCCCCGTCATTTTGGGCACACTTACTAATCAAGAATCTGTCAATCTCCATTTAAAAAATACCCAATTCCTTGGCCTCCATCGTCTGTGGCGATAAATTCCATCGATTCACCACCCTCTGCTTATAGAAATTCCTCCTCATCTCCATTCTGAAGGTACCACCTTTTATTCTGAGGCTACGGCCTCTGGTCCAAGACCTCCCACTAGTGGAAACATCCTCTCCACATCCACTCTATCCAGGCCTTTCACTATTCGGTAAATTTCAATGAGGACCCCCTCATCCTTCTAAAGTCCTACCAGGACCTAACCTACCAGGTTAAAAAAAATGCTACTAGTACAATGGGGCTTTAGTTATATTGGATATGATTTCTTGGACTGTGTTATGAGATTTTAGACAATCGTGCAAATTGGGTGACAATTTTATAATATGACTTACTGACTAACAGAGAGCTGAAAATCAGTGCATTAGGAGTCTCTTTTTCATTTGTTCCTTCCAAGGCATGCACAGCTGCTCTGTAAAACAAATACTAAGCATCAAACTTAGGCATAAATGTTTCATGCACACAATCATGCTAAGATGAATTTCATTATATTACACCTTCTTGATCTTTGCCATTAAACACATTTAAGCTTAGTATAATAGCTACATCCCCAGCGCAAAGTAACTTACACTTGAATTTCCTACAATTAAATAGATTCTAAACAGGTGATGGACGATGCCTGATATTTCATCAGTTCTGTGAGCAAAATTAGGCCATTCGGCCCATCAAGTCTACTCTGCCATTCAATCATGGCTGATCTATCTTTTCCTCTCAACCCCATTCTCCTGCCTTCTCCCCATAACCCCTGACACCCATACTAATCAAGAATCTGTCAATTTCCACCTTAAAAATATCCATTGACTTGGGCCTCCACAGCCGTCTGTGGCAATGAATTCCACAGATTCACCACCCTCTGACTAAAGAAATTTCTCCTCATCTCCTTTGTAAAGGTACATCCTTTTATTCTGAGGTTGTGCCCTCTGTCCTAGACTCTGCCACTAGTGGAAACATCCTCTCCACATTCACTCTATCCAGGCCTTTCATTATTCGGTATGTTTCAATGAGTGCCCCCTCATCCTTCTAAACTCCTGCGAGTACAGACCCAGTGCCATCAAACTCTCATCATATGTTAACCCAAACATTCTCGGAAAAACGAGGGGGCACCTGGATTTGAACCAGGGACCTCATGATCTGCAGTCAAATACTCTACCACTGAGCTATACCCCCCATTTAAAATTTAACATACACTTTGAAAAAAATATTTGTTACATTGTGATATTTTTGAAGCAGTTTTTTTTTTAATTAATCCACATGAATCATATTTTCAAATTCTTGGAATACATTTCCATGGATTGTGCATTAGTTATGTTTAAATTTTGAACGTAAATACCTTCCATGATATGTACCATTTCCTACAAAGAGGGAATCTCTTCCTCACCTATCTTGCAATATTACTCTGTGACGAGGTACTGCTTGTGGGTATACTTTAGTTTAGTTTAGAGATACAGCGCGGATACACCGAGTCTGCACCGACCAGCGATCCCCACACACTAACACTATCCTACACACATGAGGGACAAATTACACTTGCACCAAGCCAATTAACCTACAAACCTGTACGTCTTTGAAGTGTGGGAGGAAACAGAAGATGTCGGAGAAAACCCACGTGGTCATGGGGAGAACGTACAAACTCCATACAGATAGCATCCGTAATCAAGATCGAAGCCGGGTCTCTGGCGCTGCAAGCGCTGTAAGGCAGCAACTCTACTGCTGCGCCACCGTGCCGCCACCACCATAACCCTACTATTCATAATTTAGGAATAAACTTACTCTATCTTAAGATAAGGTGATAAGATGACCTTATCTTATTAGGTTAGAAGATAACCTAATCTTATCTATTACATTTATGAATATTCCATTTCTCTTTGATAACCCCCTTTTCCTCTCCGCCCTCTCCCCTTCCACCCACACCCCTCCCTCCAGCTATGCATTTCACTCCTCCTCCCCTCTCCTTATATGACACCCATTTGTCTCCTTTTCACCTCCAGCTATTTGCCAATCAAACCCCCCTCCCCTCACCTCCATCCACCTATCACTTAAAAAAAAGACACAAAGTGCTGGAGTAACTCAACAGTTCAAGCAGAATCTCTGGAGAAGAGTCTTGTCCCTAAACGTCACCTATCCATGTTCCCCAGGATACTTCCTGACTCACTGAGTTACTCCAGCACTTTATGTCTTTTTTGGGGGGTAAACCAGCATCTGCAGTTCCTTGTGTCTCTACCTATCACTTGTCAGATTTCTCCTACCCTTCATCTCTCTTTTACAGCTTTTCACCCCCCACCACTCCAGTCTGAAGAAGGGTCCCGACCCAAAATGTCATCTGTCCATTCCCTCCCCAGATGCTGCCTGACCAGCTGAGTTGTTCCAGCACTTTGTCTTTTGCTCAATTCTGAATAGCCCCATTGAGTCATAGAGTCTTACAGTGTGGAAACAGGCCCTTTGGCCAAACTTGCCCACAACATCCAACATGTCCCATCGACACTAGTCCTACCTGCCTGCATTTGGCCCATATCCCTCTAAAGGTGTCCTATCCATGTACCAGTCTAAATATTTCTTAAACGTTTCGGTAGAACCTGCCTCAACTACCTCCTCCGGCAGCTCGTTCCATACACTTACCACACTTTGCGTGAAAAAGTTACCCCTCACATTCCTATTTAATCTTTTCCCCCTCACCTTAAACCTATGTCCTCTGGTTCTTGATTCCCCAACTCTGGGCAAGAGACTCTGTGCATCTACCTGATCTATTCCTCTCATGATTTTGTACACAATTTAGCAACATTTACAAGGGGAACAGTGGAGATCACTTGACAGAGAACCATTTGGGGAGTGGGTGATGGAGCAATGTTGGGGGGGGTTAAGCACAATGCAGTTTGAGAATGTACAATGAATGTTATGAGTGGCCGTTCGGCAAAGTTGAGGCAGTTAAGCCTAACACTGTTATTCTGTGGCCTCAAAGAAATCTTATCCAGACAGGACTGAAATCTTGTGTGAATGTTTGTAGATGACTCATACAATTTTTATTGCTGTGTTTGCTGCAGACAGGGTGAAAGATACCTTGCCAATATTTGTCCACATTGCAAAACAGATGTAGAAATGAATACGTCCATTTGCTGTGAAGGGCAGTTTGTTCCCTTTTGGTTTCCCTTTGGAAAAAAAATGTGCTTCATCTTCCAGCTCTGTTGATTTTTACATCTGTGTTAAAACAAAGCACTTCATTAACATTTGCAATGCATATGTTAAGGGTTGCATTTCACTTAAAGGTTGCGTATAAAAAACATAGCTATTCATTCTTGGCAACTGAATGAAATATTAGATGAGAACTTTCTCCTGTGAGAGCAGAGGCAATAGAATCGTGCAATGAGCTCTAACTGGATTATTGTTCAAAATGTATAGCTCTTTATCTGTTGCAAGTTGAGCTCATATAAGAGTGTAGGAAGGAACTGCAGATGTTGGTTTAAACCGAAGATAGACACAAAAAGCTGGAGTACCACATCGGGTCAGGCAGCATCTCTGGAGAAAAGGAATAGGTGATGGTTCGGGTCGAGACCTTGCTTCAGATGTCTGAAGAAAAGGTCTTGACCCGAAATGACATCCATCCCTTTTCCCCAGAAATGCTGCCTGACCCACTGAGTTACTCCAGCTTTTTGTGTCTATCTTTGGAGCTCATATAATCGGTGCTTTCCAATTTACCTGTGTTCTTTAGCAATCACTGAAGTGCAGAGGTTGGTTGGTCATCATCACAGTGCTCTTTCAGGTCGTCAAATTCAATGGAAACACAAGGGTCTGTGTCACTTGCTGTGGTAAAGTAAGAAAGTAACTGAGTTTGATCACACAAAGTGCTGGAGTAACTCAGCGAGTCAGGCAGCATCGCTGGAGAAAGTGGATAAATGACGTTTTGGTTCGGTACCTTTCTTCAGACTGGAGTAAAAACAAAGCTTCACAAAGCTCTCAGTCTGAAGAAGGGTCTCGACCCAAAACGTCACCTATTACTTTTCTCCAGAGATGGTGCCCGACCCGTTGAGTTACTCCAGCTTTTTGTGTCCAAAGTATTGTTCCTTGTTCAAGATTCTCCAATAACAGAAAACATTCTCTCCACATCCACCAGCGTCCCTCAGGATCATTCAGGCTTATCTTTTAGTCATAGTCATCAAAGGTTCAAAGGTTAATTTATTGTCACGTGTACCAATTAAGGTACAGTGAAAATCGAATTGCTGTACAGCCATACTAAAAGCAACAAGACACACAACTACATAAAAGTTAACATTAACATCCACCACAGTGGATTCCCCACATTCCTCACTGTGATGGAAGGCAATAAAGTCTAATCTTCTTCCTCTTTAGCGTGAAAACAAGCCCTTTTCCCCATCTTGCCACATTGACCAACACGTCCCATCTACACTAGTCCCAATTGCATGCTTTGGGCTCATATCACTCTAAACCTATCCTATCCATGTACCTGTCTGAATGTTTCTTAAACGTTGCGATAGTCCCTGCCTCAACTACCTCCTCTGGCAGCTCGTTCCATACACAAACACCACCCTTTGTGTGAAAAAGCTACTGCGCAGACTCCTTTCCCCTTCACCTGAAAACTATTTCTATTATTTCCCTGTGACCATAGTCCATCCGTTCAACCTGTACAAAGGCGGCATAGTCACACAGCTTGTAGAGCCACTGTCTCACAACACCAGAGACCAGAATTCAATCCTGAACTCGGGTGCTGTCTGTGTGGAGTTAAGCTAAGTGTCAATGGCCAGATAGTATGTCTTATTTTGTTGCGTTAGTTAAAAAGCTATTCATCAAAAAACAATCTGAAGAAGGGTCCCGAACCAAATCGCCACCTACAGTGGCTTGCAAAAGTATTCATACCCCTTGAACTTTTCCACATTTTGTCACGTTACAACCACAAACGTAAATGTATTTTATTGGGATTTTATGTGATAGACCAACACAAAGTGGCGCATAATTGTGAAGTGGAAGGAAAATGATACATGGTTTTCAAATTGTGTGTCGTGCAAAAGTATTCAGCCCCCTTTACTCTGATACCCCTAAATCAAATCCAGTGCAACCAATTGCCTTCAGAAGTCACCTAATTAGTAAATAGAGTCCACTTGTGTGTAATCTAATCTCAGTATAAATACAGCTGTTCTGTGAAGGCCTCAGAGGTTTGTTAGAGAACATTAGTGAACAAACAGCATCATGAAGCCCAAGGAACACACCAGACAGGTCAGGGATAAAGTTGTGGAGAAGTTTAAAGCAGGGTTAGGTTATAAAAAAATATCCCAAGCTTTGAACATCTCACGGAGCACTGTTCAATCCATCATCCGAAAATGGAAAGAGTATGGCACAACTGCAAACCTACCAAACCCACCCCCTTTGGACAGTCTCCCTCAGATGGTCACGTCAATCAATTCAGCTTGTTTATTTATGTATTGTATTTATTTACCTTTCTTGTACATCAGTGGAGCTGCACACTAAATCTCGTTGCACTGAAGTGCAATGACAATAAAAGATATATTATTATTATTATTATTATTATTATTACATGGCCGTCCACCTAAACTGACAGGCCGGGCAAGGAGAGCATTGATCAGAGAAGCAGCCAAGAGGCCCATGGTAACTCTGGAGGAGCTGCAGAGATCTACAGCTCAGGTGGGAGAATCTGTCCACAGGACAACTATTAGTCGTGCACTCCACAAATCGGGCCTTTATGGAAGAGTGGCAAGAAGAAAGCCATTGTTGAAAAAAGCCATAAGAAATCCCGTTTGCAGTTTGCCACAAGCCATGTGGGGGACACAGCAAACATGAGGAGGAAGGTGCTCTGGTCAGATGAGACCAAAATTGAAGTTTTTGGCCGAAATGCAAAACGCTATGTGTGGCGGAAAACTAACACTGCACATCACCCTGAATACACCATCCCCACTGTGAAACATGGTGGTGGCAGCATCATGCTGTGGGGATTCTTTTCTTCAGCAGGGACAGGGAAGCTGGTCAGAGTTGATGGGAAGATGGATGGAGCCAAATACAGGGCAATCTTGGAAGAAAACCTGTTAGAGTCTGCAAAAGACTTGAGACTGGGGCGGAGGTTCACCTTCCAGCAGGACAACGACCCTAAACATACAGCCAGAACTACAATGGAATGGTTTAGATCAAAGCATATTCATGTGTTAGAATGGCCCAGTCAAAGTCCAGACCTAAATTCAATTGAGAATCTCTGGCAAGACTTGAAAATTGCTGTTCACAGCCGCTCTCCATCCAATCTGACTGAGCTTGAGCTATTTTGCAAAGAAGAATGGGCAAAGATTTCAGTCTCTAGATGTGCAAAGCTGGTAGAGACATACCCCAAAAGACTTGCAGCTGTAATTGCAGCAAAAGGTGGTTCTACAAAGTATTGACTCAGGGGGGCTGAATACTTTTGCACGCCACGCTTTTCAGTTTTTTATTTGTAAAAAATTTGAAAACCATGTATCATTTTCCTTCCACTTCACAATTATTCACCACTTTGTGTTGGTCTATCACATAAAATCCCAATAAAATACATTTACGTTTGTGGTTGTAACATGACAAAATGTGGAAAAGTTCAAGGGGTATGAAAACTTTTGCAAGTCACTGTATATATGTTCTCCGGAGATGCTGCCAGACCCATTGAGCTACTCCAGTACTTTGTGTTCAATGCTTGATTCCAGCATTTGTGCAGTTCCTTGTGTCTCCAAAAAAAATGATTGGAAAAATTTAGCACAAGCACCTTTGCAATTAGCTGCATACATCTTTTTAATGAGGATTACGGTGAGGGGAATATTTTGGAATTTTAATGGCTTTTTCTAACCGCACGTCAGGACTTCCATAGAATTCCCCTCATGGTTTTGTACTAATATTTGACCTTTTCAGGTGACGCATTGTAGAAAAACAGGTGAAAATTACACGCAATATCGGAATTAATCTTTGTCATTACTGCTTGGTTGTTTTCTACCAGTGCAGCTTCCCCACCTGTTAGAGCAGCCTCACAATGTTGGTTGAGAATAACGCACGGTGCGGGTCCCGGGAGAAATAAGGGATGGACGCACCTCAAAGAAAAAGGATTGTAGCTGATTCATAAAGCCCTTTGAGTGCGAGATGAAAGCTGGTGATCAAGGTTACGCTCGTTTTACTTGGATCGAGGACTATTGTTTCAGTTTTCTGTCCAATGCCAGATTAGCATCACTGCCAAATCTGTTCTGCTAGGAATATCAATTTGAGTTTTAACACTATGTCTCTACTTCCACCACCGCTACTTCCTTAGAAGACTTAAAGTTCGGCACGTCCCCAACAACTCTCACCAACTTCTGCAGATGTGCCATCGAAAGCATTTTATCAGGATGCTTCACAGCATGGTTTGGAAACAACTCCATCCAAGGCCGCAAGAAATTGCAGAGAGTTGTGGAGGCAGCCCAGTTCATCACGCAAACCAACCTCCCTTCCATTGAGGAGATATTAATCTCCCTTCCATTGACTCCATCTACACCTCACGCTGCTTCAACAAGGCCACCAGCATAATCAAGGACCAGTCACACTTCATCTTCTCCCCACTCCCATCGGGCAAAAGGTATGGAAGTGTGAAAATGCACACTTCCAGATTCAGTTTCTTCCCATCCTACCACAACTAAAGAGCAGTCCAGAACTATTGTCTTTCTTATTGGAAATCCTCTGACCACCTTTGGATCGGACTTTGCTGGCTTTATCTCGTGCTAAACGTTATTCATGTTATTCCCCTTATCGTATATCTATACACTGTGGATGGTCGATTGTAATCATGTATTCTCTTTCCGCTAACTGGTTAGCACACAACAAAAAGCTTTTCGATGTACCTGGGTACACGTGACAATAACTAAACTAATCTAAAACTAGACTGTAAAATGCAAGCTTGCGTATCCTGAATGCAATGTTAGATAATACGTTCTATGCTAAGTAAAACTACACGCATTTACTTAAAATGAACATTTTCTTTCTTCACAGTGTCAGCGGGGCAGATGCTGGGAACGTTATTAGACTCTTTGCTCCAGATATTGGAATGTTTGTTGCTGGCTTGGCCACCTGGCTCCTCTGTAAAAGTCTAGTTCGACAACCAGCAACGGAAGACATGGCCCAGTACAATCCAGACTTCCAGAATGAAGAACTGGTAAAAAAAAAAACACTTCTCCTTTTTCTTTACATCCAGTTTTCCCGAGGCTTCGGAAGAACCTTGCTTCCAAAGCCCTTTGAGTTGCAACGTTACTGAGTTGTTATTTTTGTGACCCCATGTTTATTTTAGTGCATGAAAAGCAGATGGTTAGCAGGCCTGCGTTTCAAGCTGTTGTGGTGAATGCACTGTAGTGCTTGTGCTGACTGATTCTGAAAGCAGTCTGCCACGTCACTTTTGGATTCTGTCAGCAAGTCCTTAGGGTCAGAAAATTCAATTCGCTTAAAGTGAAAATCAGTCAAAGAAAATCAAACAATAATAGCTGCAGATACTGGGAATCCGAAATAGAAACAGAAAATGCTAGAAATACTCATTGGGTCAGTCAGCATCTGTGGAAAGAGAACGTCACTGTTTCCGAACAGCTCCAATGGAGGTTCCTGAACCTGAATAGCCGAACTGTTTAGAAACAAGGAACTGCAGATGCTGGTTCACAAAGAAAAGACACAAAGTGCTGAAGTAACTCAGCATGTCATAGAGTCATACCGCGTGGAAACAAGCCCAACTTGCCCATACCGGCCAACATGCCCCACCTACACGTCCCACCTGCCTACGTTTGGCCCATATCCCTCTAACCATATCCTCTACGTGAACCTATCTAAATGTTTCTTAAACTTTGCGATAGTACCTGCTTCAACTACCTCCTATGACAGCTTGTTCTATGCACCCACCACCATTTGTGTAAAAACTGACCCCTCAGGTTCCTATTATACCTTTCCCCCGCCTCACCATAATCATATGTCCTCTGGTTCTCGATTCCCCTGCTCTGGGCAAGAGACTCTGCGTTTTACTACCCATGATTTTGTCCACTAGGTCAGACAGCATCTCCAGAGAACGAGGATAGACAGCATCCCTGGAGAACATTGAATCGGTCTGAAGATGAGTCTCGACCCGAACATCACCTATCCATGTTCTTCTGGGGTGCTGCCTGATCCGCCGAGTTACTCCAGCACTTTGTGTTTTTGTTTAACTGTCTCTTTTTCCACAGGTGCTGCCTGAATGCAGCAATTTTTTTGTTTTTAATTATTATTGACATCTGTGAAAATCAATATGTTGATGTGCTGTTGGTTTAGAGTAATGACAATTCTTCACCTACTTTTATCCTGGAGAAAAATGCATAAAGTGATTATTGTGTGTAAGAATGGATAAATGTAACAGATTCCAAGCACTGTTCCAAAGTAAAGTTTAGCTGTGTCTACATAACTCATTTTTTAACCATCAATAAATGAGTCATTAGCTGACCTTTACTGATGATACATATGATTCCCTGACCAAAGGAGAGTCTTGCATTTACAAATAACTTTTTTAACACTCTTATGGGCCTGTCCCACTTAGGCAACTTTTTAGGCGACTGCAGGAGACTATGCAGTCGCCACATGTTCGCGGGTGGTTGCCGGGGAGTCGCCTTCATGGTCGTGAGGAGTTCCCGCAATCTGGGAACTAGTCACGGCTTCATTATGCTCGCTGTGAATTTTTCAACATGTTGAAAAGTTAGCGGGGACTAGGATGAGGCTGCCATGGAGAGTAGCAAGAATTCTCGTGCCATAGTTGGGTCGCCAGGAGGTTCTAGTGGGTCGCCAGGAGGTCAAAGGTTCTCGTAGGTTCTTGTAGGTTTTATCCGGTGCATTTCAGACAGCGCTCCCCCCGCTTGCCCTGTCCCCCGCTTTTGCGATGTATTTGTGTGTGTGTGTGTGTTTCACTCTGACAGTCGCCATTCCTGTTGCCGGTTTTTCAGGCGACTGCCGGCAACTTGACAGTCGCTGGCAGACACCTGAAAAATCGCCTAAGTGGGACAGGCCCATTTGAAGTCCTCAAAGAGCTTTCTAGTCCATGGACGACTCAATGGTCAGTGAAGTATATTCGCAGAACGTCAAGAGGGATATTTCTTTGTGGTTCTCTCTAAATATTGTGCTCCCCATGCCATGGATTAACTAGTGGAGCTGCTGCCTTCCAATCCCAGTAACCTCGGTTCATTCCTTATCTTGGTTGCTGTCTATGTGGAGTTTGCATGTTCTCACTGTAACCATGTGGATTACCTCTGATTCCTCCCACGATCCACATTTGTAGATTAATTGGCCAGGGTGAAATGCTCCTTCTGTTGAGTTGATCGTAAAGTGGAGGAGGATTAGTGTAATATCGGCATGGACGATTGCCTGAAGGGCCTGTTTCTATGTTGTGTGATCACTAATGTCACGTCTTTGTATTTTCAACTATATGGTTCTGAGTAAAGGATTTTTTTCAACTCTATACTTAAATTTCTAGTGATTAAGATTAAAATATAAAAATAATTCAAAACATTTCTGTTCTCGGTTGCAATATCCATATCAGGCAACTGAACCATCCTATCACCAATTAGAGTGAGGTCCTGACTAGCAACTACTTTATTGGAGACCCTCGGACTGTCTTTAATCGGACTTTACTGGACTTTACCTTGCACTAAACATGATTCCCTTTATCCTGCGGACAGCTTGATTGTAATCGTGTATAGTTTTTTCGCTGACTGGATCCCGCGCAACAAAAAAGCTTTTCACTGTACCTCGGTACAAGTGACAATAATAAACTAAACTAAAATAAAATAAAATAAACTAAACTGGCCTTTTCCCTTAAAAAAAGTTGCCCCAGAAATTAAAATAGCATGAAACACAATGTTATTGCTTCAAACTGATATATGAATTATTATCTGCAGGGGTCCTTTTTTTAAAATCGGAAACTAAGAGTTATAGAGTCATACAGCACAAATCAATCCCTTCGGCCCGACTCGTCCATGCCGTCCAAGATACCCTATCTAAACTAGCCCCATTTGCCCTCGTTTGCCCCATCTCACATGTAAACCAAAGATAGTCACAAAATGCTGGAGTTACTCAGCGGGTCACGCAGCGGGTCAAGAGGTGGCGTTTCAGATCGGGACCCTTGTTCAATCTTCAGTCGTAAACTAATTGCGCAAAATCTCAGGTAATATGCACAACTCTGTTTTTTACTGTGAGTATTGTTACCGCAGTGTAATCTGTCCCCGTTATGGGAGTCAGGATTGCAGGAACTCACACAGTGGCTGGGAAATTGTATAAACTTGGATGAACAAAGAGGAAGAAGCCAAGTATGAAAGAAAAACACAAGATAAGATAAAAGATATTGCACACAAGGGAATACAACTGAGAAAACCAAGAGAAGCAGATTGCTCAATAAATGCTCCAGTTTATGTGTGTAAAAAATCCCTATAATTCCCCTGGCATGGCATCTAGCTGCTAATTAAATTATGTAAGTGTTTTTGGCTCCAGTAAACCTACCTAAGTCCATTTTTTGGATGAGCTTTCAATGGATCAATGGTGCTTCATATGTCACGTATGTAACTGCACAGTTAAAATCATTTTGCATATATTACACATGCGGGCACCGCCATGTTTTGGCGCCATCCTTCAACGTCCAAAGTCCGGCTCGTCCATGTGCTCGATGTACCAGAGCAGTTCCCGCGAACCGGTACCCCTGTCCTCGCCTCGCCCGGGCATCTTTGTGTCCCAGGGGCATGTCCAACAGCCCGCCTTGAAGGTGCTGGAGGCTTTACCCTGCCTGCTCACTGGGTGTGATTTTCTGACATTAATTCTACTGCTATTACAGTTGCGTTTATGAAGCTGGTGCAGCGGGTGTTGACATGTGTCATTTTCTCTTAACATGACTCGGGTTTCGCAGTTACACAGCACTAGAGCTGTTACATTACAGCGCCAGAGACATGGGTTCAAACATTACTACAGGTGCTGAAGACGGAATTCAAAAGTTCTCCCTATGGCCACGTGGGTTTTCTCCGGGTGCTCCGGTTCCCTCTCACATTTCAAAGTGCAGGTTTGTAGGTAAATTCTGTAAATTGTAAATTGTCCCTAGTGTGTAGGATAGTGCCCGTGTAGAAGGTGATAGCTGGTTGGCGTGGACTCAATGAGCCAATGGGCCTGTTTCCAGCTGTGTCTCTAACAAATATCAGCCATGATCATATGGAGTGGCAGGACAGGCTTGAAGGGATCGATGCTTACTCTGCACTTATTATCTTGTGTTGTTCTGCCACCTTAATGTACTCCGATTTAATGGCGATCTGAAGCCTCCAGCCTGTCCATGATGTGTAAAATTTATGAGAGAATAAGAAACAGTCATAAAGCCCCATAGCACAATAACGGGCTCTTCAGCCCATCTCATCCATGCCGACCTTTCAGCCATAGTCATAGAGTTATACAACGTGGAAAAGTGCCCTTCGGCCCAACTTGCCCACACCGGCCAACATGCCCCATCTACACTAGTACCACGTGCCTGTGTTTGGCCCATAGCCCTCCAAACCTGTCCTATCCATGTACCTATCTAATTGTTTCTTAAACGTTGCAATAGTCCAGGGGTAGGCAACCCGGTTCTGCCTAGGGGCTGGGTCCCGGGTCTGTGAGCGGTTGGATGGCCACATCTATCGCCATAGTTAATAAACTTTATATAAACATTTATATTTTTATATTTTATTTATAAGAAATATATATTTAAGAAATATTATGTCTACTGAACATAGGAGTTTGAGACACTGGTATTGAAACACCCTCAAGAATCTTAAGATCAACTTTGCCTTTATTATGCAAAAACAATAATTTAACACAACCATTTAACACATTTTAACATAAGCATCGACTACAGTGGAATCAACATTGCAAGAACAACAATTTAACAACACCCAACACAATTTAACATTAATATCCACTCCAGTGGAATCAACATTCCTCACTGTGACGACGGCTCGATGTTCAGACCCTCTCATCAGAATGATCGAAACTCCAGCGTCAGGACAGATTGCAACACAACAAGAAAAGTTTCCCCCTATTCCCCTCCCCCTCCCCCGCATCAAGCATACGAAGAAACACCAAACCATGCCCTTAACACACTCAAAACAACAAAAACAGAGAGGGGCCACAACAGGCTGCTTGCGAGTCGGCCATTACAGACTTACTCCTCTCTGTCTGCTGGCCGGAATGGTTCAAGGCCGCACGGAGCAAATAAAAACAATACGCCTGCAGGCCGGATTCTTGCGGAAAAAAACCCGCCTGTGGGCCGGATGATTTCGAGTTATGGGCCGCATTCGGCCCGTGGGCCGTAGGTTGCTGTCCCCTGCTATAGTCCCTATTTCAAATACCTCCCCTAGCAGCTCGTTCCATACACCCACCACCCCTTGTGTGAAAAGTTACCCTCAGATTCCTATTTAATCTTTCCTCCCTTCACCTTAAACCGATGTCCTCTGGTTCTCGATTCCCTGCTCTGGGCAAGTGACTGTGCGTCTACCAGATCAATTCTTCTCATGATTTTATACATCTCTATAAGATCAGAATTAGCCCATCCATACTAATCCCATTTGCCCTTATTAAGGCCATAGTCTTCTGTGACATGTCTGTTTAAGAGACTACTTATGACTCCACAGGTACTGATTCCAGATCTTGAATAAGATTAGCGAAGACTGGGAGGTTTATTTTCACCCAAAGAGCATCAGGACTGTCAAACGATACTGGAGGCTAAAGCATACAACAGTACCAAAATGAGCACTTGTTGTGCCATAAGGTGGAATTACTGGGAATAACTATTTTCCGGATGGCTTGTCTTCTCTCTATCCCATAAATTTATCCGATTCTTCACGTTCTGGCAAAGGCACAGAGTTGGCACATGCAAGACCAGGTTCAGCTCTCACATCTGTTTCACATTGGCCCGTAGATATTTCAGCACGATTCATGTGGTAAGTACATCGTCCATATTTCAGCCTGAGGTATAATACTTTATTGGATTTAATTAACTTAGATCAACAAAAACGAAGGACAAAGTCGAGTATAGAAAAAGGCACAAACGATGTTTTAAAAAAAAATTGGAAATGGAAAGTTTTAACTGTTGCATGAAAACTAACTAAATGTCTCCAAGTGTAGTTGAAAGGGAGGGAGAGGCTTTATTTTCTATACTTTCTTTGTGCATTGTTAATTAGACATACAGAATATGCCCCAATCATAAATATAGGACATAGGAAAAGCCAGCTGTTGGAAGACCTTGACTTTAAACTGTTGTGTAGGATATTTTGAAGGCCACACCGCAGAATGTTGCTGCATTAAATAAAAGGTAGTTCTCTTCCTGAATACACTTAATAAATCATTCGGGAGAATGATTTGGTCACAACAAGCTTTTCATCTTGTAGTGTACAAATGATGGTGTGTTTGAGGATTTATGGTTTAGTTTAGTTTAATTTATTGTCACATGTTCTGAGGTACAGTGAAAAGCTTTGTGTTGCGTGCTGACCAATCATGGGAAAGACTATACATGTTTACAATCACTTCAGTCCAGCTTAGTTTATTGTCACGCGTACTGTGGTACAGTGAAAACGCTTTTTGTTGCGTGCCAACCAGTCAGCAGAAAGACAATACATGATTACAATTGTGCCGTCCGCAGTGTACAGATACGCGATAAAGGGAATAACGTTTAGTGCAAGATAAAGTCTGATTAAAGATAGTCCGAGGGTCTTCAATGAGGTCGGTAGTAGCTCAGGACCGCTCTCTAGTTGTTGGTAGGATGGTTCAGTTGCCTGATAACAGCTGCGAATCTGAACCTGAATCTGGAGGTGTGCGTTTCACACTTCTAGACCTCTTGCCTGATGGGAGAGGGGGAAATGTTCTTCATCTAACGGCATGGTGCATTGAGGTGGCTGGCTTTAATGTGAAAAGCTGGTAAAGAAAGACTTATGAAATACATTGTTTAGATTGGTTAATGAGCAGAAAAATGTATTTAGAAATACACAATTTTTCAGTAATTCCCCCTCTATCACCTCTGCTTTACCTGTGCACGCCTCACCTTGATGCACACCCATATCTCCTCCTGGATGGCGCAGTGATGCAGCATTGGAGTTGCTGCCTTCCGGTGCGCCAGAGACCCGGTTTCGATCCTGACTACAGGTGCTGCCTGTCATTGTATTTTCTTCCATTGGGTTTTCTCCGAGTGCTCCGGTTACCTCCCACATTCCAAAGACGCACAGGTTTGTAGGTTAAATTGGCTTCTGTTTATTGTCCCTAGTGTGTAGGATCGAACTAGTGTACAGGAACTGCTGGTCGGCGTGGACTTAATGGACTGAAGGGTCTGTTCGCACTGTATCTCTAAACTAAACTAAACTAAACTAAACTAAACTCAACTAAACTAAACTAAACTAAACTAAACTAAACTAAACTAAACTAAACTAAACTAAACTAAACTAAACTAAACTAAACTAAACTAAACTAAACTAAACTAAACTAAACCAAAACTAAACTAAGCTAAACAACCCTGCCCTTCATTCCCCCCTTCCCTAGCCCATCACCTTCCATCTATATCCGTCCCTCTGGCTTTACATTTCTCTCCTCGTCTTTCTTCATCTGACACCCTTTTGTCTCCTTTCCCCCAAAGTCATTGTCACATACTCCACCCCCTGCCAACCAATACTCCCCATCACCTGTATCCTCCTATCACTTGGCTTTGTCCCGGCCCAAAGCATCACCCGTTCGCTCCCTCCACAGACCCGCTGAGTTACTCCAAAACTTTGTGTTTGGATTTAGAAGTAGTTAAATATTTGTTGAAACTATTACAGGGCAGAATAACAGAATTTGACATTAGGATTGCGGAACATGTTACCGGCTGTTATCAGATTACTGAACAAACCACTTGTGAACTATGGGCGTAGAGCCAATCTTCTAAGGTAGACACAAAAAGCTGGAGTAGCTCAGCGGGTGAGGCAGCATCTATGGAGAGAAGGAATGGGCGACGTTTCGGGTCGAGACTCTTCTACAGACTGATGTCAGGGGAGGGGGCGGGACAAAGATAGAATGTAGACAGAGACAGTAAGACTGGTGGGAGAACTGGGAAGGGGAGAGAAAGCAAGAGAGATCTGAAGTTAGAGAAGTCAATGGTCAAACTGCTGAGATGTAAACTACACAAGCGAAATATGAGGTGCTGTTCCTCCGATTTGCGCTGGGCCTCACTCTGACAATGGAGGAGGCCCAGGACAGAAAGGTCAGATTGGGCCTCCAATTTGACTTTCTAATCTACCTTATTGCAGCCCTTGAGGCCGCAATAACTGCACTTTCTCCGCAGCTATCCTTGAGATGTAGGATGCTGCCTGTGCCCCACTGGGAATGATGAAATACAGATAACCTTTGTCCATAGATGAAGGGGGAAAGGTGTCCGTTATTGCCGATTGTATGCTATAACTGTGAGGGATTTGCTCCAACTACCGAGCCGTCGCGCCAGGAAACAACCAGTTGTTTTCAAATACAAAGTTCTTTTTAACAGCTAAAAATATATTTTAGTTACTGCAGTGGCACGGTGGCGCAGCTGTAGAATTGCTACCGTACCACGCCAGAGACAAGTGTTTGATCCAGACTACGGGTGCTGTCTGTATGGAGTTTGCATGTTCTCCCTGTGACCGTGTGGGTTTTCTCCAGGTGCTCCGGTTTCCTCCCCCAATCCAAAGACATTTAGGTTTGTACATTAATTGGCTTCTGCAAATTGCCCCTAGTGTGTAGCACAGAACTAGAGTATGTGTTCACTGGTTCTCAGTTGACCAAATGGCCTGTTTCCACCCTATATCTCTAAACTAAACTAAAGAGTCTGAAGAAGGGTTTTGACCCGAAACGTCACCTATTCCTTTTCTCCAGAGATGCCGCCTGACCCGCTGTTACTCCAACATTGTGTGTCTATCGGATCTAAAGTAAAGGCTGTTTGTTACAGAGTCAGAGGGTGGGAGTGGAGGGTTGCGGCTCTGATTGGTGCCCTATGACCAGTGGAGTGCATCAGGGCTGCGCCCACAACCCGAAAGTTCAAATCACAATGTCCACAGCCCGTAATGGATGGTGAAAGATAAGGGCCTCATCCCAGCATCGGTCTGTGTAGGCAATGGTTGTATTGTGAGCTATACCGAGTCCATTAGAATAGCATTAATTCCAATATTGTCGCATTATCCAAAATAAGATTAAAGCAAAACACTCTACAGGGAAGTATTTTCACTTTATCAGATAATTGGATAATTCATCAAAAAGGCCCTTGGTAATAGGAAAGATCATTCTTAACAAGTCTGCGATGAATTCCACAGAGACCCGATGTTTCGTTAGGAAGATATCTGATAACGTTCACGATCACCTAATCTCATTACCCTACTCAGGGAAGAAAGCCTTCTTCCAGGGTCTGATGATTAGATTTCAATGGAAGACATTGATCCCAGCTGTAGGGGAAGAAAAGAACGACAAATAGCAAGGGTGGAGCAGCGGTAGAGTTGCTGCCTTACAGCACCAGAGACCCAGGATCGATCCTTCCTGACTACGGGTGCTGTCTGTGTGGAGTTTGAACGTTCTCCCTGTGACCTCATGGGTTTTCTCCGGGTGCTCCGGTTTCTTCCCACACTCCAAAGACGTACAGGTTTGTAGGTTGATTGGCTCTTGTAAATTGCCTTCTACTGTGTTGGATAGAACTAGTGTATCTGGTTGGCGCAGACTCGGTGGACCAAATGGCTGTTTCCACGCTGTATCTCTAAACTAAACTAAACTATATAAATAACTCATGAAGAACACTTTCAGCTTTAAAAGATAGGTAATCCCTGTTTAAGAAGGAGCTGCAGATGCTGGAAAATCGAAGGTAGACAAAAATACTGGAGAAACTCAGCGAGTGACGCAGCATCTATGGAGCGAAGGAAATAGGCAACGTTTCGGGTCGAAACCCCTCTTCAGACTTCAGACCCGAAATGTAGCCTAGGTCATACCTGTTGACTTCTTTTGACCTCAACATATACAAATGCTTTTTAAGGGCTTGGACACGCTAGATACAGGAAACATGTTCCCGATGTTGGGGGATTCCAGAACCAAGGGCCACAGTTTAATAATAAGGGGTAGGCCAATTAGAACTGAGATGAGGAAAACATTTTCACACCAAGAGTTGTGAATTTGTGGAATTCTCTCCCTCAGAAGGCAGTGGAGGCCGATTCACTGGATGCATTTAAAAGAGAGTTAGATAGAGCTCTTAGGGCTAGCAGAATCAAGGGGTATGAAGAAAAGGCAGGAACAGGGTACTGATTGTGGATGATCAGCCATGATCACATTGAATGGCTGTGCTGGCTTGAAGGGCTGAATGGCCTACTCCTGCACCTATTGTCTATGTATCTATGTATCTATGTAATAGAATCAGGGAATGGTTGGAGATGCAGCAAATTGGATCTTTTATAAAAGATCAGCTGTGATCTCATTAATTAGTTTAGCAAGAATAGCTACTTTTGCCTGTATTTCCCGTATTCTAAACCATAGAATGGTTATGCCAGAGAGCACACACTAAATCAAATAAAGCTCCAGCTTAAATCAAAAGAGCAACATTTTGCTAGCAGGCTAAGCAGATGTAGGCTCTCCCCTCCATTATCTATCTATCAATTTATCTATCTATCTATCTATCTATCTATCTATCTATCTATCTATCTATCTATCTATCTATCTATCTATCTATCTATCTATCTATCTATCTATCTATCTATCTATCTATCTATCTGTCTGTCTGTCTGTCTGTCTGTCTGTCTCTGTCTGTCTGTCTCTGTCTGTCTGTCTCTGTCTGTCTGTCTCTGTCTGTCTGTCTGTCTGTCTGTCTGTCTGTCTGTCGTTCCGTCCGTCTGTCTGTTTGTTTATCTATCTATCTATCTTTCTCTATTTTCTCTCCCTCTCCCTCCCCCCTCTCACCACCCCTCTCCCTCCCCCTCCCTCTCCCCTCTCCCCCCCTTTCCCCACCTCTCCCCCCTCTATCCCCTGCCCCCCTCCCCCTCCATATCTCCCCTCTCTCCCTCCATCCCTCTCCCTCCCTCCCTCCCTCTCTCTCCCCCTTCCCCCTCACCCCCCTCCCACTCACCCCTCCCTCCCTCCCTCTCCCCCCCCCCCCCCTCCCTCTCCCTTCCTCTCCTTCCCTCTCCCTCTCCATCCCTCCCTCTCCCTCTCCCCCCCCCCCCCCCCTGTGAGAGTGAGGGAATAAGGTAGTGAGAGCTGGGGGCAGCCGTGGGAGGTCCTCACTATTTACAGCCTCCATGCAAAAACGCTTGCTTATTTATTCTTACTCACCCACTCGTCAATCCACACCAGTTTATTACTGCCAAGGTTCTGTGTTCCAATATTGTTTAATAACCTCTTGTGCAAACAGTTTGCAAATTTGATTTAAGATAATTTTATTTCCTGGCAAGACCCTGACTGTTAAACACTGGAACGTGCTTGGGCTCAATAAAAGTGGTAGAGCAGCCATCAACCATGGAGATGCTCGGACTATCTTTAATCGGACTTTACTGGACTTTATCTCACAATAAACGTTATTCCCTTTATCCTATAGCAGTACACTGGGGAGGGCTTGATTGTAATCATGTTTTGTCTTTTTGCTGACTGGATAGCACTCAACAATAAATCTTTTCACTGTACCTCAGTACACATGACAATAACACACTTAACCCTAAACTCTGCTGTAGCCCGCTCTACTTCATGAGGCCAATTTGTATCATGGAGAGCAAATCATTTAAATATTTGAGCACGGTGTTTCTGCTGGGCAGAGGCAACCAGTGTACCTGGTCACTGAAAACATGCTGAAATGTTTGAATGGGAAAAGACTCAGGGACAAAGAGCTGGAGTAACGCAGCGGGTCAGGCAGCATCCCTGAAGAACATGGCTAGCCAACGTTTCGGATCAGTACCCTTGTTCCTTGACCCGATGTAGGATAGTGTTAGTTAACAGGGGTTGCTGGTCGATGCAGACTCGGTGGGCTGAAGGCCTGTTCCCGCGCTGTATCGCTAAACTAAACTAAGCTAATGGTGACATTCAGAACCATCACTGATCAATGAATGCGGGATGCTGTCTGACCCGTTGAGTTACTCCAGCACTTTGTGTCTTTTTTCTTTAAACCAGCCTCTTTCTTTAAACCAGCCTCTTTGTAGGGTACGTTGAACAATCCCTGTTCCAGGCATGCACTGATGCTATCCCCGAACTCTATCCCCGTGACATTGACGACTGCATCGGTGCTACCTCCTGCACCCATGCAGAACTCATGAACTTCATCAACTTCACCATCAATTTTCATCCTGCACTCAAATTTACTTGGACCATCTCTGACACCTCCCTCCCTTTTCTTGATCTCACAGTCTCCATCACAGTAAATAGGCTTTTGACTGATGTCTATTACAAACCCACAACTATCTCGACTACACTTCCTGTTAACTCATCCCTTCCCACCCAAACCACCCCCTCCCATGAACCTTCCCCTGCAACCGCAGAAGATGCAACTGCTGTCGCTACACCTCCTCCCTCGACTCTATACAGGGACCCCGACAGTCCTTTCAGGTTAGGCAGAAGTTCACGCACCACCTCCAACCTCATTTACTGAATCGGTTGTTCAAGATGTGGACTCTTGTATATCGGCGAGACCAAATGCAGACTGGGCGATCATTTCGCGGAACATCTTCACTCAACCCACGTGAACCAACCTGATCTCCCGGTTGCTGGACATTTTAATTCTCCTCCCCATTCCCACACAGACCTTTCTGTCCTCGGTCTTGTCAGAGTGAGGCTAAACGCAAATTGGAGGAACAGCATCTCATATTTCGCTTGAGCAGCTTACAGCCCAGTGGTATGAATATTGATTTCTCTCACTTCAGGTAGCCCAGCATTCCTTCTCTCTCTATCCCTCCCCCACCCGTTGCACCAGCTTCTCATGTTCACCCAACAAACAGCTTACAATGGCCTGTTTCCTTTATCATCGTTACTTTTTTGCATATCTTTTATTTATTGTTCTTTATCTCTCCACATCACCATCTATATCTCTCGTTTCCCTTATCCCTAACCAGTCTGAAGAAGGGTCTCGACCCAAAACGTCACCCATTCCTTCTCTCCAGAGATGCTGCCTGTCCGGCTGAGTTACTCCAGCTTTTTGTGTCTATCTTCGGTTTAAACTAGCATCTGCAGCTCCTTCTTACACAATATAACTTCAAAGCCTTTAACAACTACGCAACACTGGCATTCTATCGGAGAACCTTAAAATCCATCAAAAATGGTGAAGGACCATTCTACAATTTCATCTTTGGAAATTATCTCTCATGAATTTGTTCTATTTGGGATATATGACAATAAAACACTCATAGATCAGCACAGCATATGAACAGGCCACTCAGCCCACTATGTCCGCGCTGAACTTGATGCCAGTATAAATTAATCTCCTTTGCCTGCGCCTCTTCCCGTCCAACAGTGGGCCATTATGGGTTCCACTCTTCCTTGGTCATCTGTTGCCGCCCCGATCTGTTCATGTCTTCCTCCAGTTCCCCCTCCCCTCTTCTTTCAGTCTGAAGAAGGGTTCCGACCCGAAATGTCACCCATCCTTTTTCTTCAGAGATGCTGCCTGACCCGCTGAGTTACTCCAGCATTTAGCATCTATCAACAACAAACCCCAACTACGGAGACATAGACCAATGGTTCAATGGTACTTTATTGTCACGTGTACCAAGGTATACAGTTCAGTACAAGCATCACAATACATAAGCACATCCTAGATACAGTACGTGTATAGGAATAGTACACTGAGACAGTATACAGAGTCGCCGGGTTTGACGCTCTTTCCAAGTCCCAGTTGTTATAGGTGTAGGGTTCCTAACCTGACCATGAAGGCCTGTTGGCGTTGCAGGGTCGGCCTGGCCAAGCGTAGCCTTTGGTGTCCTCCACTGCTGCTCCACCGCTCCGTGCCGCTGCAGGCCGCGTCCGGTCCACGTGCCAGGCCTCTTGGAGCGGTGCTTGGTCCAGCCGAGCCCCAGGCTGCTGCAGGGCCTCCAGCGGCCCACACTACCGTCGTGGCAATGCACTGCACTACCTCCCGCAGCCGGTCTGGTTACCGCCCCTTTGTGCCGACTCCCTTCACGCGGGGCGGGCAGGGGCCGGGTTCGGCGGCTTCCCAGTGGGTTCCGGTGGGTTCCCGATTCCGTGGCGAGCCAGCCAGGTCTGCTGTTGGGATTTGGCCATGAATCACCGGGAGACCTCCGCAAATGAATAGGAAAAAAACAGAAACACCAGTCCAGAAGTTCAAAGACAAACACACAAAAACCAAAAACAAAGGCCATTAGGTGCCTGTTTGGGGGAAAAAACTGTCAAGAAATATTTTTTTAATTTTTGGCAACCACTATCCTGCCTTCTTATTAAGCTAAGTGTATTAATACAGGAAATAAGGTTGGTATCATTAAGATATTTACAAATTACAAAATATGCCACAAAAATGCAATTCGTGTGAATGGCAAGATTTAATGTTTTTGCAATTACTACAGCAATATTTTCAGTTGAAAGCCTCAGTATTAAATTCCTGGGTAGAATGAAGAGAGTCAACAAAGAGCGCAGTGTGTATTAGGCAGGTCACTTTATGCCTGCAGCTACCAGCTTTCTTGATTGATAAAAGGACTAACATTGACAGGCGGCACAGTGGCGCAGCGGTAGAGTTGCTGTCTTACAGCGCCAGAGTCCCAGGTTTGATCATGACGACGGGTGTACGGGTGCTGTCTGTACGGAGTTTGTGCGTTCTCCCTGTGATATCCGGGTGCTCCAGTTTTGTTTTTTCCGGGCGCTCCAGTTTTGTCCCACATTCCAAAGACGTTCATGTTTGGAGGTTGACACAAATGCTGGAGTAATCAATTGGCTTGTGAAATTTGTATATTGTCCCTAATGTGTAGGATAGTGATAGCGTACGGGATGATCAATGGTCGGCGCAGACTCGGTGGACCGAAGGGCCTGTTTCTGTGCTGTATCTCTAATGCCTACATTGATGGAACATGGTAAGATTTAATGAGAATGGAGTTGGACTCCATTGCACTAGATTCCAGACAGAATATGGATTTGTGATGAAGCAATTACAGAAATCTGTTATTTCACTGTTCCTATTAGGAACAATGTATAACCAAAACCCGTTATAAAGATCCGTAATAACGAAGGTACACTGTATTTAGATCTTTCCACCAACGTTGACATGGATTAAAAAATATTATCTGGCGAAAAGTGATCAGGTTCGTACTGCAGGTTTGGCCTATATAAAATTGCCCCTAATGTATTGGCAGTTCATGTAAAAGTATAAGATAACATCGAATCTAAATGGATGATCGACATGGACCCGGTGGGCTGAAGGGCCTGTTTCCATGCTATATTTCTGAAAACCCTTGCCTGGTAGATTTCCTCAGGGGCTGCAATGGTGCCCTGAGGCAAATGGGCATTCATTGTAGTCCAGGTCATGTGGGCTGCACACAAATCCCGGCACGCTTCAAGTCCAATCCAATTTCTCACCCTTTGCCTGTCTTCCCATCTAACTCATTGGAGTCCTTCGAAGCATCGCACTTCACTGAACTTTATCTTGCACTAAACATTACGCCGTTTATCTTGTATCTGTACACTGTGGACGACTTGATTGGAATCGTGTGTATAGCACGCAACAAAACAGCGTTTCACTGTACCTCGCTACACGCTACACTGAACTAAACTAAAACTATACATAGCAGGAAGTAGTGCTGGTGCAAGCAGTAAACGAAGCAGTGAATTTGTTTGTTTAGGTTATAAAAATAATTCCAAAGCATTTAATGGTGCTATGAACTCATTCTTTAACCTCCTCAAGCAAGCAGACAAATCCTTTGGCAAGGAAACTTGACCTTGTTTCTCCATGGGGTGTATAACACACTCAAACCTTTTAAAGCCCCACATTCTTTCTTCCACAAAGCTCTCCACATACTCTTAATGGTATCCAGGGATAGCAATAGTCTGTTGGATGAATCCCAATAAGAAGCAGGAGGGACCATTATAGGACGGCTGGAAGGTTCATGGTGATTTAATGCTAAACCAGAAGATGTTGCAAATGTTCAGCAATAGTTTTAGTTTAGTTTAGTTTAGAGATACAGATTTAATGTGCTGTAGTTTTTAGAGATTTAAGGTGCTGTAGTAACTCAGTGGGTCAGGCAGCATCTGTGGAGAACATGGATAGGTGATGTTTTGGGTTGGGACTCGTTTGTAGGAAGGTCCCTACCTGAAACATCACCTATCCATGTACTCCAGAGACACTGCCTGGCCCATTGAGTTACTCTGGTACTTTGTGTCCTTTTATGATGGTTAAGATATTGGACAAGTGTCTGTATGTATCTAGACCATTGACGTGGGAAGAGGAGCTCATCTATCCATCCGCCAACAACTCCCTTCTCCTTCCCTCCCACATCCCCACTCTCACTCCCTTTCTACTCTCCCCCACACCCTTCCTGTGGCACCGGGGATTGTAAATTTGTAATTAAATAAATCTGGATTGAAAATCCACTGTTGGTAATGTGACTTCCGAGTCTTCAGAGGTTATTGAATCTTAACTGGTTCCACAGTTCATAGTGAATTAGCAATGTCCAACGTTAACTTTGGCCGGCACGGTGGCACAGGGGCAGAGTTGCTGCCTTACATTGCCAGAATCCCAGGTTTGATCCTGGCCTCGGGTGCTGTCTGTACTGAGTTTGTACGTTCTCACCGTGACCGGGTAGGTTTTCTCCAGGTTCTCCGATTTCTTCCCACACTCCAAAGACGGCAGATTTGTAGATTGACACAAAATACTGGAGTAACTCAGCGGGACAGGCAGCATCTCTGGAGAGAAGGGATGGGTGACATTTTGGGTCGAGACCCTTCTTGATTGGCTTTGGTAAAAATTGGAAAATTGTCCCTAATGCGTAGGATAGTGTTAACATATGGGGTGATCGCTGGTCAATGTTGACTCTGTGGGCTGAAGGGCCTGTTTCTGCACAGTTCCCGTTTTAGACCAGCCTGTTCCTTAATTGGCTCCTCAATGTACTATTCTAATAAAACATCTTGTACATATTCCGGGGATTTATCATGTACTGTTTTTAATTATTATTTTATTTTTGCAAGTCCATAAATAGATTAAAATCACTCATTTGCTTTGCTACCTTTTATACATATATCCTTAACCTCCTTTCTAAAATAAAGTGCATGTAAATGTATAGAATATTCTACTGAACCCAATTGGATTGAATTACCTAATGGATTGCAATGCCTAATGTCTTAAACCTAGGACCTCGTGCCCTTTAACTGTTTTGGTTATCTCAATCTAAACCTCAATTTTATTTAAATTTAGTTTAGTTTAGAGAAACTGCATGGAAACAGGCCCTTTGACCCACTGAGTCTGCACCGACCATTGTTCACCAGTTGTGTTATCCCAGTTTCATATTCTACACCCTACGGTCTACTTTGCTTTGCCGTTTCATGTAATTCTCTGTCATTTTATTCATCCCTAAATGTATCCGGAAGTGGCGGCGCTGGTGAACGGCTGCGGCTCGCCTGCAGTCTGTTTGACTTTACTTTTTTATGTTGTTTTTTTTCGTTTTGTCTAGTTAAGTTTTTGGTTTTTAGGTTGTGTTTATGTGGGGAGGGGGGGTGGGGGGTTGAAACGGGGCTTGCTGTCTCTCCCTTCGGGGGAATGCGACTTTTTTGTCGTATCCCCCTTCTCTGCCTCCGTCTGCGCTGAGGCCTAATGGCGGAGCTGGCGATCTCGAGACTCCGGAGGCAGCCAGTCAGGACTCACCCTGGGCTCGCTCCCGTGAGGGCGGCCCAGCTCGGGGCTGGAACGGTGCTCCCGTGAGGGGCTGTGGTGCTCCCGTGTGGGCGGCCTGGCGAGGGGCTGAGACTCTCCCGTGAGGGGCTGTGGCGCTCCCGTCGGACCGGCCCAGCTCGAGGGTGGAATGGCGCTCCCGTCGGAGCGGCCCAGCTCGAGGTGGGACGGCGCTCCCGTCGGAGCGGCCCAGCCCGAGGTGGAATGGCGCTCCCGTCGGAGCGGCCCAGCTCGAGGTGGGACGGCGCTCCCGTCGGAGCGGCCCAGCCCGAGGTGGAATGGCGCTCCCGTCGGAGCGGCCCAGTTCGAGGGAAGAATGGCGCTCCCGTCGGAGCGGCCCAGCTCGAGGGAGGAACGGCACTCACGTGAGGGCGATCTGGCTCGGGGCTGGAACGGTGCTCCGGTGGCTCCGGTCCCTCGGTTCAACTTGTCCATGCCAACCAAAATGCCCCACCTAAGCTAGTGCCTGCATTTCACCCCTCGGTCTACTGCGCTCCGGGGATTAAACTCCTAACTTGCCCAACCTTTCCCCATAGCATCCTGGTAACACCCTCATAATCCTCTCATGCACTCTTTCCAGATTAACAGCATCCTTCCTATAATAAGGCGAGCAGACCTGGACCCAATACTCCAAATGCGGCCTCACCGATGTCTTGTATGAACTTGCCATAGCAATCCATCTCTGACCACCCCTTCCAATATAATAGTAACATTTTTCTTGGATCTAAAATGTGTGCAATGGAAACATGCAATATCCAGTGGCCAGCTAATAAAGCCAAAGAAAACTATTGTGTTTAAACTGTATAGATTACATTTGCTACTGAACTAATCTGCTTCCACCCAATTCTACAGTCGAGGATTATGGAGCAAGTACATGGCACTAGTCCAGACAGATTTGGTTTAATGCAAGCTTACCACTTAAAGTAAGTCACTGGTATCATGGACATGGCACTCTGGGCTATGAACCAGTATTACAATGTCCACTTTAATATGATGAAAAAAATGTGTTTGGAACTCAGACAGCAACTCATCAAACAGCTTCAAAAAGCAACAATCTGTGTTTATCTATTCAATGTCAGAACAATGGTAACTAAAGGTGCAGGTTTGATTTCCATAATAAGGTATATTTTAAGGGACTTCATGCGTTACAACACCATTGGGAAATGTTGTACCCATGATGGAATAATAATGCTAAACCCTTGATATTTTTTCAGTCCCAATTAATGAAAATATTAAAGATAGACACAAAGTGCTGGAGTAACTCAACAGGTCAGACAGCATCTCTGGAGAAAAGGAATAGGCATTTCAGGTCAGATCCCTTCTTCAGACTCAAGACTTTGTGACTTCAAGACATTGAGACTTTCAGACTTTGTGACTATGTTCGGTGTAAACCTGCATCTGCAGGTCCTTCCTACACATAATGTAAATATTACATGGAGCGCACTTAAAGTTTCCTGATTCCTAATCATTGGACAGGAAAAATTTAGAGGGATCTGGGCCAAACGTGGCCAGGTGTGACTAGCCTAGATGGGGCATATTGGTAGGCATTGGCAAGTGGGTCGAAGGGCCTGTTTTTGTGCTGCATGACTCTGTGACGATATGACTGTTTAGAAAGATGAGGGGGAACCTCATTGAAAGTTACTGAATAGTGAAAGGCCTGGATCAAGTGGATGTGGAGAGGATGTTTCCACTAGTGTCTAGGACCAGAGGCCATAGCCTCAAAATAAAAGAACGTTCCTTTAGGAAGGAGAAGAGGGATTTCTTTAGTCAGAGGGGGGTAATCTGTGGAATTCATTGCCCCAGACGGCTGTGGAGGCCAAGTCGATGGATATTTTTAAGCCGGAGATTGACAGATTCTTGTTTAGTAGGGGTGTCCGGAGTTTTGGGGAGAAGGCAGAAGAATGGTGTTGAGAGGAAAAGATAGATCAGCCAAGATTGAATGGCGGAATAGACTTAATGGGCCGAATGACCTAATTTTGATCCTATGACATGATTGAATGGCAGAGTAGACTTGTTGGACCGAATAGTCTAATTCTTTGCCTATCACATGAACATGATGATTCCATTTAAATATTAGTGCTTTGTCTTTCAGAGCTGTAGTCACTGTCCAACCTAGATTCCCACCTGTGTGCAAAGGTGCTGAAAATGATAGAGAATGGGGCGATTAGTTGGCTTTAGTGCAACAACACGATGCCTTTAACATTGACTTAGTCCGCTGTCACTCACATCCTTGGCAGAAGCAGGGTTTCCACACTAGAAGCCAACTTTGGTTTGGAAAATGTGAACCGATACCAAACAGGATTAGCACTCAGTTCCAGCAAATCCTGACCAAATCAGTCATTTCATGTTTTCTTCCACACTGTGCAATCCTACAGTACCGTGCGTTCAGAACTGGACTCATTTAGAGTCATACGCCGTCAAAACGGCATGGGCCCAACTTGCCCACACTACACCAGTCCCACCTGCCTGCATTTGGCCCTTATCCCTCGAAACCTGTCCTATCCACCATGCACTTGCATAACTGTTTCTTAAACGCTGCGACAGTCCCTGCCTCAACTACCTCCTGCAGCTGTACATTCCATACACCCACCACACATTGTGTGAAAAGGTTACTCCTCAGGTTCCTATTACATTTTTCCCCCTCACCTTAAACCTATGTCATCTGGTTCTTGATTCTCCCATTTACCCCATTTAGTCCTCTCTTGATTTTGTACACTCTAAGATCACCCACTTCCTTGTGCGTTCCAAAGAGTAAAGGGCCTGTCCCACTGTACGAGGTAATTCAAGAGCTCTCCCGAGTTTAATAAAAATCAAACTCGTGGTAAGTACGTAGAATGTACGTAGCGGCTAAGTGGGAGTTCGTGGATGTCTAACGGCAGGTACTCGGGAAACGCGGTAACTCGTGAAGTTTTTTCAGCACTTTGAAAAATATCCACGAGAGCCCCGAGTACCTACGAACGGCTATTACCGTAATTCTCCGAGTTCAAATCAGGGGAAACTCGGGAGAATTACCTCGTACACTGAATTACTCTTGAATTACCTCGTACACTGGGACATGCCCTTACAGTCCTACTCTGCTCAACCTCCCCTTATAGCTCAGGCCCTTGAATTCTGGTAATATCCTCGTAAACCTTCTCTGCACCCTCTCCAGCTTGAATCACTTAATGATGTGATTTGCGGTGGCAAAGCTACAAGCTTTGAATATGTAGAAACCTATTGTAGTTTTAGGATCTTCAGTTGAGTGCATTTATGTACAGGCATCCAACATCCTAATAAGTAAATAATCGCTAGTTGTTACTGTCTGTCCCTATTCCACCAAGTAGTAAGTAAGGTGTAAGTGTCACGGCTGGTAGAGCCTCTGCCTCACAGCACCTGAGACCCTGGTTCGACCCTGACCTCGGGTGCAGTCTGTGTGGAGTTTGAATATTCTCTCTGTGACCGTGTGCATTTCCTGATGTGAACAGATGATCGATGGTCGGCGTAGACTCTGGGCCAAAGGACCTGTTTCCATGCTGTATCTCTAAACTAAACTAAGCTAAACTAAGGCCTATTGCTTACGAAACACAAGTGGCACTCCACTGAATCGGTTTGACTATTCTGCCATCCAGTGGATTTGATTAGTATGTATTATTCGGGAACAACACTACCAAGTCAGCATATAATACTTTCTACCAAGGAAATGAAGCAAAGAATGACATTTTTTCTTTTTTCCTTTTCCACTATATTCTCTAAACCAAGATACACGGTATATTTTGTGAGTTCTGGTGCAGATCATGGCTCAGAGGAACATGAATTGGAAAATCAAGAATGGATTCTGATGTGTGATTCACAGCCTCTCAATTTTCCAGTTTAGACTTTTGACTTTAAAGATACAGTGCGGAAACAGGCCCTTCAGCCCACACTAGGGACAATTTTCAATTTTCCCCAAAGCCAATTAACCTACAAACTTGTACGCCTTTGGAGTGTGGGAGGAAACCGGAGCACCTGGAGAAAACACACGTGGTCACAGGGAGAATTAACAAATGCCGTACAGACAGCACCCATGGTCAGGATCGAATCCGGGTCTCTGGCGCTATGAGGCAGCAACTCTACTGCTGTGCCACTGTTATATTGTCACTCTTTGCAGGATCTTGGTTAAGTTGCTTCTGGGATATGTTAAACTGTTTGAGCTCAAACACTTCTCCGACATGGTGGCTAATCTGGCCACCATGGACAAATCTCAGTTAACAGTCATAGATTACCCATGTCAAAGATTGTCACTTGCATCAGAAGACTTAAAGTCCCGTGTCTTCTCTTTTAGAAATGTGTGAACTGAATATAAATTTTACTGGGCTCTTTATAATCCTGAAGGAAGTAAATGGTATCCATACAAACAATTAGTTGTCCAAATTAGTGGGCGGCACAGAGTTGCTGCCTTACAGCGCCAGGGACCCGGGTTCGATCCTGACTACGGGTGCTGTCTGCACAGAGTTTGTACATTCTCCTTGTGACGTGCTCTGGTTTCTTTCCACACTCCAAAGATGTACAGGTTTGTAAGTTGATTGGCTGCTGTAAATTATAAATTGTCCCTAGTGTGTAGGATAGTGTTTGTGTCCAGGGATCGCTGGTCGACGTGGATTTGGTGGGCCGAAGAGCCTGTTTCCACGCTGTATCTCTAAACTGAACTAAACTAAACTAAATGGGCTCCTTCAATGTCATAACGAAAAATGGAAAGGCAGTAGGATGATAATCAGGACGGCACAGTGGCTCAGCAGCAGAGTTGCTGCCTTATAGTGCCAGAGATCCTTGTAGTACTGAAATTGGAATTTAACCTTCATTTGTCAGAGCAATAAAGAAATAGATACTAATTGTAATTTCACTGAAGCAAGGTACATATTGGATTCTTTTTTCAGAAACAAATATTTAAATCAAGACCGTCTTTAAATGGGATATACACTTAAATACACTAGGAAGCAACAGAGACCCAGGTTACATCCTGACTACAGATCCTGTCTGTGCGGAGTTTGTACGTTCTCCCAGTAAACCCGTGGGTTTCCTCCAGGTGCTCTGGTTTCCTCCCATATTCCAAAAACATACAGGTTTGTAAGTTAATTGCCTTCTGTAAATTGTCTCTAGTGTGTAGGGTAGTCATGTACAGGTGACCACTGGTTGGCGTGGACTCGGAGAGCTGAAGGCCCTGTCTCCACGTTGTGTCTCTGTATCTCTAAACACTGACTCTTTTGTGATGTTTTGTCAATGGAAGGATAGGGTACAATCTATTTTTGTGGTGCCACAGAGAGGGACCATTCCTTTTAACCAGTTTACAAGAATGTTGTGATTGATCCCTTTAGTGAATCTTCATCAAGGCATCAGATGAATCAGTTACCATCTCACATTACCTCATGAAAGAATCAATTCAGCACTTGCCATGCAGTCTATGTCTTTGAGTAAATATTGTTGAAGTGTGTCTCTACGAACTGTTTATATCAACACTTTGAATTGCAATAGTATTTGTTTTACCTCTTCTTGCCAGGATCCACACAAACTGCTGAATACAGGAAATAATAAGCAGTTCAAAAATACGGCAAAGGAATGATTCAGTTTAGTTTGGTTTAGAGATAGAGTGCGGAAACAGGCTCTTCAGCCCACTGAGTCCGCGCCGACCAACGATCCCTGTCCACTAGTGCTATCCTACACTACAGGGATAATTTACAATCTTTAGTGAAGCCAATTAACCTCCAAACCTGTACGTCTTTGGAATGTGAGAGGAAACTTGAGCACATGGAGAAAACCTACGTGATCATACAAACTCCGTACAGACAGCTCCTGTAGTCAGGATCGAACCTAGGTCTCTTGCCCTGTAAGGCAGCAACTCTATCCTCTGCCACCATGATGAACGTGATATCATGATGAACATGATAATTGATAATTGATGAACATGAACATGATAATTGACCAATAACTTTAGAATTATGGTTACAGTTATTATAAGCTTACAGTTAAGATCAGTGTTGTTAATTTACATAATCAGATAAGATTAATTTCAGAACTAATTCTAGAGAGTTGAGAGTCAATCGCAGGAAGGAATTAGGCTTTTTCATTAAATTCATACGCATGTCGTGTATATAGAAAACATAATTTAAATGACCTTATCATTATGAATAATAATTGCAAAAATGTAGGAACATAGAGTGAGTGCAATATTATTCCCATTGACTGAATTTTTATGTTAGTGACAAATCTCAGAATTCCTTCAGTTATACAGATCTCAGTAATAATCGATCATTTAAAATGAATATTGATAAAAATTGTGAGGCCACAGGCAAACTGGTAGAACAGCACCTCATATTTCGCTTGAGCAGCTTACAACCCAGTGGTATGAACGTTGATTTCTCTAATTTCAAGTAACTCCTGCATTACCTGCCCATTCCTCTCTCCCACCCTAGTGGTCCTACCAGATTCAATGTTTGCATCCTTTGTATCCCTCTCGTTATCACACCTTTCCCAGCCAACAATGGGTCATTATGGGCTCCACCCTTCCTGAGGTCATCTGTGGCCGGCCCTGATTTGTTCTGGCCTTTTCTCACCTCCAATTTATTCCTTCTCTACTTTCCACCTGAAGAAGGGTTCTGAACCAAAACGTCACCTATTTTTCTCCAGAGATGCATCCTGAATTACACGTGCATTTTGTGTCTATTTATGGTGTAAACCAGCATCTGCAATTCCTTCCTACACATTTTGTTCCTCATCTTCCTGTCTTATCAGATTCCATCATTTGCAGATCTCTGTCTTTTCCACTAACCACCTCCAGCTTTTCTGACCATCACCATCCCTCTCTCACCCCTTCCCCCTCACCTCTTTCTACCAGCTATCTCCTCTTCGCTCCAGAATGAATAAGGGTCTTTAGACTTTAGAGATACATAGTGGAAACAGACCATATGGCCCAGCGAGTACACACTGACTAGCGATCACCCCATACAGCAACACTATCCTACACACTAGGGACAAAATACAATTTCACTGGAGGCAAATACCTTACAAACCTGCACGTCTTATGAGTGTGGAAGGAAACTGGAGCACTCAAAGAAAACCCATGCGGTCACAGGGAGAACATACAAACTTCGTACAGACAACACCCGTAGTCAGGATTGAACCCAGTTCTCTGGTGCTGTAAGGCAGCAACTCTACCGCTGCACCACTGTGCCAACCCCAAGTGCCCCTTCCCCACTATGCCACTGTGCCGCCACTGTGCTCCACTCCTAACCTAAAACATTACCTGTCTATTTCCCTCCACAGATGCTGCCTGACCCGCTGAAGTCCTCCAGCATTTTGTTATTTCTGCCCTAACAAGATTTTTTTTTTAACTTCGTCCGACAATTTTGTAGTTATGGTAACAAGACCGATAGAAAAACTCCACAGAGTGCAGCTGATCTCAATTATTCATTTATACATTTCTGTTTTTTCACTAAACATTAGATGTAGGGAATGTCATTCAAGGTGCCATTATATCCATAGAGAGCCACTGATACCCTTTCCATGTGCGTGATATTGTTAAATTGCTGCAGACAATTGGAGTGACTCTGAAGAAATCTCTTAAGAAAATATCAAGCTTAAGGCTGAAATTTTTGGGCGACGAGAATCTTTTAACGACTGTTCATCAAGCGCTGTTTATGAAACAAACATTCGCTCACTTAGCGATACAAAGATACATGGATGCAATATTGATTTATCATTAACAAATTTATTCTATAATTTTGAGAATGTTGCTCCTCAAAAATTGTCGGGAGGAAGTTTTCTCTTAGGTTTTTTTAGTTTGTTAAATGTTATCTGTGAGTATTGTGTTTACAGGCCTGTTATGGTGCTGCAAGTAAGGATTTCACTGTTCCATTGTGGACACATATAACAATTAAATACTTCCCTACCCCAACCCAAAGCACAACCAGTCTGAAGGGTACTGACCCAAAACTTTACCTATCCGTGTTCACCAGAGATGATGCCTTACCTGCTGAGTTACTCCAGCAGTTTGCATCTTTCTTAACAATTAAACACTCATGACTTAAAAAAAATTTGGACAGGTACATGGATAGGATAGGTTTAGAGGGATATGGGCCAAACACAGGCAGGTGGGACTAGTGTAGATGGAGCATGTTGGGCGGCGTGGGTAAGCTGTTTCCACGCTGTAAGACTGTATGACTCGTGACTCTCATTCCTGATCATCGCTTTTCTATCACAAACTGTATAAGGAATCGCCAATGTTGCATAAAGAATCGCCTATGTTCTCACTCCAGTAATTCAGCTCCATTGGCTTTTATTGTGCCAAGTGTAGGAAGAAAAGTAAACTTGCAGGAAACAAGTTCTTCTTTATGTTTATTTATAAAGATTATTTTTCAACTTGACTACCTTTCTGAAGTCAACGGAATTGAATTTCGAAAGTCACTCTTGAACTGCTAACATTCAAGGATAAACTTAACCTTATTTGCCCTTGGCTGGGGAATGGTTGCGTTGAGCATCACTAACATCCGTGCCACCACCTGTGGCTTCTCTCTATGTATAAATCTTGATAGTGGTGGTCAACCAGCACCATTCAGTCCCTTGCAAGGGTGACATAGAAACAGGAGATGTGGAGTCAATATGGATAGAACTAAGGAATTGTAAGGGTAAAAAGACCCTAAAGGGACCCCAAACAGTAGCCAGGATATAGGGTGCAAGTTGAATCAAGAGTTTAAATTGGCATGTCGTAAAGGTAATGCTATGGTTGTTATGGAAGATTACAACATGCAGATAGACTGGGAAAATCAGGTTGGTACTGGACCCCAAGAAAGTGAGTTTGTGGAGTGCCTCCGTGATGGATTCTTAGAGCAGCTTGTACTGGAGCCTACCAGGGGGAAGGCAATTCTGGATTTAGTGTTGTGTAATGAACCAGATTTGACAAGGGAACTTGAGGTTAAGGAGCCATTAGGAGGTAGTGACCATAATATGATAAGTTTTAATCTACAATTTGAGAGGGAAAAGGGTAAATCGGAGGTGTCGGTATTACAGTTGAACAAAGGGGACTATGGAGCCATGAGGGAGGAGTTGGCCAAAGTTGACTGGAAAGGTACCCTAGCAGGGATGACAGTGGAACAACAATGGCAGGTATTTCTGGGAATAATATAGAAGGTGCAGGATCAGTTCATTCCAAAGAGGAAGAAAGATTCCAACGGGAGTAAGGGGTGACTGTGGCTGACAAGGGAAATCAGGGACAGTATAAAAATAAAAGAGAAGAAGTACACCATAGCAATGATGAGCGGGAAGTCAGAGGATTGGGTAACTTTTAAAGAGCAACAGAAGATAACTAAAAAGGCAATACGGGGAGAAAAGATGAGGTACGAGGGTAAGCTAGCCAAGAATATAAAGGAGGATAGTAAAACCTTCTTTAGGTATGTGAAGAGGAAAAAATTAGTTAGGACCAAAGTTGGACCCTTAAAGACTGAAAAAGGTGAATTTATTATGGGAAACAAGGAAATAGCAGATGAGTTGAACAGGTACTTTGGATCTGTCTTCATAAAGGAGGACACAAACAATCTTCCTGATATAGTAGTGGCCAGAGGATCTAGGGTGACGGAGGAACTGAAGGAAATCCACATTAGGCAGGAAATGGTGTTGAGTAGACTGATGGGATTGAAGGCTGATAAATCCCAAGGGCCTGATGGTCTGCATCCCAGGGTACTTAAGGAAGTCGCTCTAGAAATCGTGAATGCATTGGTGATCATTTTCCAATGTTCTGTAGATTCAGGATCAGTTCCTGTGGATTGGAGGGTAGCTAATGTTATCCCACTTTTTAAGAAAGGCGGGAGAGAGAAAACAGGGAATTATAGATCAGTTAGCCTGACATCGGTGGTGGGTAAGATGCTGGAGTCAGTCATAAAAGATGAAATAGCGACACATTTGGATAGCAGTAGCAGGATTGGTCCGAGTCAGCATGGATTTATGAAGGGGATATCATGCTTGACTAATCATCTGGAATTTTTTGAGGATGTAACCAGGAAAATGGACAAGGGAGAGCCAGTGGATGTAGTGTACCTGGACTTTCAGAAAGCATTTGATAAGGTCCCACATAGGAGATTAGTTGTCAAACTTAAGGCACATGGTAGTGGGGGTATAGTGCTGACATGGGTAGAAAATTGGTTGGCAGACAGGAAACAAAGAGTAGGGATTAACGGGTCCCTTTCAGAATGGCAGGCAGTGACTGGTGGGGCACCGCAAGGCTCGGTGCTGGGACCGCAGCTATTTACAATATACATCAATGATTTAGATGAAGGGATTCAAAGTAACATTAGCAAATTTGCAGATGACACAAAGCTGGGTGGCAGTGTGAACTGTGAGGAGGATGCTATGATAATGCAGGGTGACTTGGACAGGTTGGGTGAGTGGGCAGATGCATGGCAGATGCAGTTTAATGTGGATAAATGTGAGGTTATCCACTTTGGTAGCAAAAACAGGTTGGCAGATTATTATCTAAATGGTGGCAAGTTGGGAAAAGGGGAAGTACAATGGGATCTGGAGGCCCTTGTTCATCAGTCAATGAAAGTAAGCATGCAGGTACAGCAGGCAGTGAAGAAAGCAAATGGCATGTTGGCCTTTATAACAGGAGGTCTTGAGTATGGGAGCAAATAGGTCCTCCTGCAGTTGTACAGGACCCTAGTGAGACCACACATGAAGTATTGTGTGCAGTTTTGGTCTCCAAATTTGAGGAAGGATATTCTTGCTATTGAGGGAGTGCAGCGTAGGTTCACAAGATTAATTCCCGGGATGGCGGCACTGTCATATGCTGAGAGAATGGAGCGGCTGGGATTGTATACTCTGGAATTTAGAAGGATGTTAGGGGATCTTATCAACACATGCAAGATTATTAAGGGTTTGGACACGCTAGAGGCAGGAAACATGTTCCCGATGTTGGGAGAGTCCAGAACAAAGGGGCCACAGTTTAAGAATAAGGGGTAAGCCATTTATAACGGAGATGAGGAAACACTTTTTCTCACAGAGAGTTGTGAGTCTGTGGAATTCTCTGCCTCAGAGGGTGGTGGAGGCCAGTTCTATGGATACTTTCAAGAGAGAGCTAGATAGGGCTCTTGAAGATAGCGGAGTCAGGGGATATGGCGAAAAGGCAGGCATGGGGTACTGATTGTGAATGATCAGCCATGGTCACATTGAATGGTGGTGCTGGCTCGAAGGGCCAAATGGCCTATCCCTGCACCTATTTTCTATTGTCTATTGTCTAACATGAAATCCCACATTCCCCCAGCATACACAGTTGTTGGAGGGAATTTGACCTGGATGAAACATAGAAACATAGAAAATAGGTGCAGGAGTAGGCCATTTGGACTCTCAGGCCAGCACCACCATTCAGTGTGATCATGGCTGATCATCAAGAACCAGTTCCTGCTTTCTTCCCATATCCCTTGATTCCGTTAGCCCAAAGAGCTAAATCTAGCTCTCTCTTGAATATATCCAATGAATTGGCTTCCACTGCCTTCTGTGGCAGAGAATTCCACAGATTCACAACTTTCTGGGTGAAAAAGTTTTCCTCATCTCAGTCCTAAATGGCCTGCCCCTTATTCTTAAACTGTGACCACTGGTTCAAGTTCAAGTTCAAGTGAGTTTATTGTCATGTGTCCCTGTATAGGACAATGAAATTCTTGCTTTGCTTAAGCACACAGAAAATAGTAGGCATTTACTATAAATCAGATAAATGTGTCCATATACCATGATATAAATATATACACACATGAATAAATAAACTGGTAAAGTGCAAATAACAGAAAGTGGTTCTGAACCACCCCAACATGGGGAATATTTTTCCTGCATCTAGCCTGTCCAATTCCTTAAGAATTTTATATGTTTCTATAAGATATCCTCTCATCCTTCTAAATTCCAGTGAACATAAGCCCAGTCAATCCATTCTTTCATCATATGTCAGTCCCGCCGTCCTGGGAATTAACCTGGTGAATCTATGGCTGATCTACCTTTCCCTCTCAAGCGCATTCTCCTGCCTTCTCCCCATAACCCCCGACACCCTTACTAATCAAGAGTCTATCAATCTCCGTCTTAGAAATATCCATTGACGGCCTCCACAGCCGTCTGTGGCAATGAATTTCACAGATTCAGCACCCTCTGACTAAACAAATTCCTCCTCGTCTCCATTCTAAAGGTACGTCCTTATATTCCACGGCTATGGCCTCTGGTCCTAGACTCTCCCACTAGTGGAAACATCCTCTCCACATCCACTCTATCCAACCCTTTCACTATTTAGTAATTTTCAATGAGGTCCCCCCTCACCCTTCCAAACTCCAGGCCCAGTGCCCTCAAACTCTCCTCATACCTGGGATCATTCTTGTAAACCTGCTCTAGATTCTCTCCAACGACAGCACATCCTTCCTCAGATAGAGAGAGATTAATTTTTTAAAGGTTGGATATGCAAGCAACTGCAGATGCTGGAATCATAAATAAAACACAAAGTGCTGGAGGAAGTCAGTCAACATCCATGGAGGGGCTGGACAGGTGACGTTCCAGGTCAGACTGGAGAAGGATCCCGATCAGAAATATCCCCCGTCCATTTCCTCCCCAGATGCTCCCTGACCCACTGAGTTCCTCCGTCACTTTGTGTTTTGCTCGATCTATAAAACTTTGTGCTTGGCAAGGTTTAGTTCCACACTGTGCAAACTGAAACTTAAACTGTGATTAGAGCCCTGGGAATTGGAACAATTAGAAATTGCTGTAGTTGACCAAAATGTTCTTCTTCTACTCCTTCTAGGAAGAAGAAAAGCTTGAACTCGATGAAGCATTAATTTGTGAGGAAGATTTTGAGGTCACAAACATGGCTGAAGAAATGGAAGGGGGAACTCGGCAAAATGTTCTTCGCAGGATAGCAGCATACGCATCATCATTAAAAGAATTTGTTGGCAATATTATAACAACCACTGGAAAAGTAGTTGTCACCATTTTACTTGGTTTAACAGGTTTGTATGCATAGGATTATAATCCACAGCCTTGTAGTGTTTGTAAACAAATAATTTTCTAAATTCCTTTGCTCCATTTTAAACATGTAATGAATGTAGATTTTCAGAAGTACATAACTGATTAAGAATCCGTCATCTTTCACTCTCAGCTTTCTCCCTCTCCATTTATTCAGATGTCCTATTTAACTCAGCGAGTCAGGCAGCAGCCCTGGAGAACATGGATAGGTGACGGGAAGTCTGAAGAAGGGTCCCGACCTGAAACGTCACCTATCCATGTTCTGCAGGGATGCTGCCTGACCCGCTGAGTTACTCCAGCAACTGTGTCGACTTATGTGAACTAGCATCTGCAGTTCCTTGTATTTCCATTGATGGCTTATTTGTCTTTCTTGGTCTGCAGGTATAACGCTACCATCTCTAACCTCAGGTGTATACTTCTTTGTGTTTTTGGGGTTGTGTACATGGTGGTCCTGCGGAAAACAGTTTGATCCGCTGATATTCAGCTGCCTGTGTGTGTTAATGGCCATATTCAGTGCAGGACACTTAATTGGACTCTACCTTTACCAGTTGCAATTCTTGCAGGAGCTCGTTCCACCGGATGACTTTTATGCAAGGTAAGCAACAGTATGTCTTTGACTATAGACTTTAGAGATACAGCATGAAAACAGGCCCTTCAGCCCATCTAGTCCACGCTGACCAGCGATCACCCATTTACACTCGTTCTATGTTATCCTACTTTTGCATCCTGCACACTTTAGACTTTAGAGATACAGTGTGTAAACAGGCCCTTCGGCCTGCCGAGTCCAAGTCGACCAGCGATCACCCCGTACACTAGCACTATCCTACAATTCTCAGAAGTCTATTAACCTACAAACCTATACGTCTTTGGAGTGTGGGATGAAACCAGAGCACCTAAAGAAAAGCCACAGAGAGAACAAGCAAACCACACAGACAGCACCCATAGTTAGGATCGAACCGGGGTCTGTGGCGCTGTAAGGCAGCAACTCTAACGCTGCGCCACTGTCCCGCCCTTTGTTACAGTGAACATTAATGTGGCAATCTCTTAATCCTAAAATAGCCAATGTCAATCTGCCATAAAATTTACTGGTGAAAAACAAAATAATTGCCAGCAAACAAATGAAAGCCAAAACAGATTTGTTAAAGACAGAAACTTGATTAAGATCTTCAATGATACATGAGAGGGATTGATAGACAACCAGAGCATAGGAAGGAAGGAAGGCAGACAAAATTGCTGGAGAAACTCAGCGGGTGCGGCACCATCTATGGAGCGAAGGAAATAGGCGACGTTTCGGGCCGAAACCCGAAACGTTGCCTATTTCCTTCGCTCCATAGATGTTGCTGCACCTGCTGAGTTTCTCCAGCAATTTTGTCTACCTTCGATTTTCCAGCATCTGCAGTTCCTTCTTGAACACATGCACAGGAACAAGTCAATGGATGTTTTTAGGGTGGAGATTGGCAGGTTCTTGATTTGCAAGAGTGTCAGGGGTTATGGGGCGAAGGCAGGAGAATGGGGTTCTTCTTCTTCTTCTTGGGCGGACCACGTGAAGGTTGCAATCTCCCACCCCGAGAATGGGGTTGAGAGGGAACGATTGATCAGCCATAAATTGAATGGCGGAGTGGACTTGATGGGCTGAATGGCCTAATTCTGCTCCTAGAACCTGCGAACTTATGAACTGCAGATGCTGGTTTATACCAAAGATAGACACAAAATGATGGTGTAATTCGGCAGGTCAGGCAGCATCACTCGAGATAAAGAATAGGTGATGTTTTGGGTCTGAAGAAGGCTGGGCTGAAGGGCCTGTTTCTATGTTGTATCTTTCAGTCAATCAATCAGTCAATCAGACAGGTAAAAATTCCAAATGGAGCCAACAAATTTTCAACATTGAATAAAGAACAGAAAATGGAGCAGGCTCACGTAATCGTTTTCATTTTGCTCTCCGAATATTCAATAGGCCCAGGTGAATCAGTACTTCTTGGCGCAAATGAGGCCAATAAATGTTAATAGTCTTTCTTAAATATGAATATAGTAAAGTTCTTGGCACTGTACATAAATTCATCTGGAAAGAGGTTTTCTACAGCAGAGTTGCCATTTTATTTTTATGCATGACTGGTTTTACTGTTCCCCTGGGTTAAATTTTTCATTTGAAAGTTTAACACCATATCTGCTATGACTGATGCAATAAATGGTTAATTTATTCCGCTGATCATTAATTGATTGTTCAGGGGAGGGAAGGCACAGACATTAGAGTTGGAACCAAAGGGCATCACGATGACACAGCGGTAGTTGCTGCCTTACAGCACCAAAGGCCCGGGTTCGATCCTGGCTACGGGTGCTGTCTGTACGGAGTTTATACGTTCTCCCAGTGACCGTGTGGGTTTACTCTGGATGCCAGGTTTCCTCACACACACCAAAGACGTACAGGTTCGTAGGTTAATTTGGCTTCGGTACAAATGAATAAATTGTCCCTCGTGTGGAGGATAGTGATAGTGTATGGGGATCACCAGTTGGCATGGACTCGGTGGGCCGAAGGGCACGTTTCCACGCTGTATAATGAAAAACCAAAGATCAAGACGAAAAAGGCAAACCTTGTTGCACCATCTGTTCCCCATATTGTTAAGTTACATAATAAAATTGAGCTCATAATCTTGGCTGACACTGTTTAGGTTTAGTTTTATTACTGTCACATGTACTAATGTAGAGTGAAAGCTTTGTTTTCCAAGCTCTCCAGACTGAACAGTTACACCGTATGTAAATGCAATCAAGCCAAATTCAAATACAATAGATGAAGGGGAAGAGTGCAGAATAGAGTTCTCTATATTGTAACGCATTGCAGCACATCAGTTCCATAGTATTATTTGAGGGTGGTTGTATTGCCAGAGGCACCTTAATTTAGATGTAGAAAGAGTGGTCTCTGTGGCCACCCAAGTCCACGGAAATAGATCCACTATAAGCATGTATTTGGGACTAGGGGAGATTATGTGTTCGGCACGGACTAGAAGGGTCGAGATGGCCTGTTTCCGTGCTGTAATTGTTATATGGTGTTATATGGTTATATGTAGTTTTGGCCACCGTGTTATAGGAAATGTAGAGCAGAGGGATCTAGAAGTGTAGGTGCATGGTTCCTTGAAGGTGGAGTCGCAGGTAGATATGTGGTCAAAAAGGCACATTGGCCTTCACCAGTCTGAGTATTGAGTATAGAAGTTGAGAGATCATGTTGCAGTTGTATAAAACATTGGTGAGGCCGCATTTAGAGTATTGTGTTCAGTTCTGGGCTCAATGTTATAGAAAATATGTTGTCAAGCTGGAAAGGGTATAGAGAAGATTTACAAGGATGTTGCCAGGGCTAGAGGGTCTGAACTATAGGACGAGATTGAGTAGATTGGGACTCTATTCCTTGGAGCGCAGGAAGATAAGGGGTGATATTATTGAGGTGTATAAAATCATGAGAGGAATAGAGCGGGTAGATGCACAGAGTCACTTGCCCAGAGCAGGTGAATCAAGGACCAGAGGACATAAGTTTAAGGTGAAGGGGAAAAGATTTAATAGGAATCTGAGGGGTAACTTTTTCACACAAAGGGTAGTGGGTGTATGGAACAAGCAGCCAGAGGAGGTAGTTGAGGCTGGGACTATCCTAACATTTAAGAAACAGTTGGACAGGAACATGGATAGGACAGGCTTGGAGGGATTTATTCCTTGGAGGGCAGGAGGATGATCTTATAGAGGTGTTAGTGTAAGGGTAATGGCTGGGCGGCGTGAGCTCGGTGGGCTCACAGGGCCTGTTTCTAAGCTGTATTTCTCAAGTCTAAATCATACAATATTTACATTCTGCTGGTACTCTGGTTTCCTCCCACACTTCAAACACGTAAGGGTTTTTTGGTTCATTGCCTTTGGTAAAATTATACATTTTCCCAAGTGAATATAGGATAGTGTTAGTGTGCCAGGATCACCGGTCGGCGCGGACACGGTAGGTCGACGGGCCTGTTTCCGCGCTGTATCGCTGAACTAAAACTAAAACAATCTGTATTTCCTCTTCTCCTCAACCCGTCTGTCAATGGAAACCATTTTGCTTTGTGTCCCTTGCTAATTTTTTAATATCTCTGTTGTTTTCACTAAAAATATAATTGTAATGCCATTATTATTGCAGCTTTGGCCCTGGTAATAAGGTAATCATCTTTCCTTTAACAGGTTGTTTGGTGTATCGCCAGTGATTCAAACAAACTGCACAACAACATGGAAGATTATAGCCAACCCCAAGATGTCTTGGCCCCAACATGTTAATCCTATAATGCTGTTATTATTGTACTACACCTTGGCAACACTTATCCGTCTCTGGCTTCAAGAGCCTATTGTAACGGTGGGCAGTGTTCATAATGTATAGAACTTATTATTGTATTGTTTGTTGACTTGAAGAGCCATGAACTTGACATTAACAATCCATTACCCATCCTGAAGATCATAACATCTCATAGTGGACAATGGTGCAGCTGGTAGAGCTGCTACCGACCGCACAGTACCAGTGACCCGGGTACGATCCCGACCTGTCTGTGTGGAGTTTACACGTTCTCCTGTGTGATTTTGACCATGTTTCGTCATTATGATTTGATTTCTTTCAAATCTTTTCATACCTCTAGGTCCCCTCTCCCCTGACTCTCAGTCTGAAACATAGAAACATAGAAAATAGGTGCAGGAGTAGGCCATTCGGCCCTTTGAGCCTGCACCGCCATTCAATATGATCATGGCTGATCATCCAACTCAGTATCCTGTACCTGCCTTCTCTCCATACCCCCTGATCCCGTTAGCCACAAGGTCCACATCTAACTCCCTCTTAAATATAGCCAATGAACTGGCCTCAACTACCTTCTGTGGCAGAGAATTCCAGAGATTCACCACTCTCTGTGTGAAAAATGTTTTCCTCATCTCGGTCCTAAAAGATTTCCCCCTTATCCTTAAACTGTGACCCCTTGTTCTGGACTTCCCCAACATCGGGAACAATCTTCCTGCATCTAGCCTGTCCAACCCCTTAAGAATGTTGTAAATTTCTATAAGATCCCCCCTCAATCTTCTAAATTCTAGCGAGTACAAACCGAGTCTATCCAGTCTTTCTTCATATGAAAGTCCTGACATCCCAGAAATCAGTCTGGTGAACCTTCTCTGTACTCCCTCTATGGCAAGAATGTCCTTCCTCAGATTAGGAGACCAGAACTGTACACAATACTCCAGGTGTGGTCTCACCAAGACCCTGTACAACTGCAGTAGAACCTCCCTGCTCCTTTACTCAAATCCTTTTGCTATGAATGCTAACACACCATTCGCTTTCTTCACTGCCTGCTGCACCTGCATGCCTACTTTTAATGACTGGTGTACCATGACACCCAGGTCTCGTTGCATCTCCCCCTTTCCTAATCGGCCACCATTCAGATAATAGTCTACTTTCCTGTTTTTGCCACCAAAGTGGATAACCTCACATTTATCCACATTATACTGCATCTGCCATGCCTTTGCCCACTCACCCAACCTATCCAAGTCACCTTGCAGCCTCCTAGCATCCTCCACACAGCTAACACTGCCCCCCAGCTTTGTGTCATCCGCAAATTTGGAGATGTTGCATTCAATTCCCTCGTCCAAATCATTAATATATATCGTAAATAGCTGGGGTCCCAGCACTGAGCCTTGCGGTACCCCACTAGGTCCTGACCCAAAACGTCACCTATTCCTTTTCTCCAGAGATGCTGCCTGACCCGTTGAGTTACCCCAGCATTTTGTGTCGATCTTTGGTGTAAACTGCAGTTCCTTCCTACACACCCTGGCCTTGTGATTTTCCTCCGGCTGCTCCAAGATTCCTCCCAAGTCCCAAAGACATGCAGGATTGTGGGTTAATTGTCCTCTCTAATTTTCCTGCAGTGTGGACATGAAAGTGCGATAACAGAACTAGTGTGAGCGGGTGATCGATGATCAGCGTGGGCTCAGTTGGTCGAAGGGCCTGTTTCAACTCTGCATCTTTCAATCGATCGATGGATCGATCAATCAATTAATCAATCTCAGACTTTTTTTATCTCTTTTTTTTTCATAGAAGATATAGAACATAGAACACTACACACGGGAACGGGCCCTTTAGCCTACAATGTTTGTGCTGAGCATGATGCCTAGCTGAATTGATCTTATCTGCCTGCAGATAATCGATATGCCTCCATTCTCTGCACATCCATCCATGTGTCTACCTGAAAGCCTCTTATCATTTACCTGTCTCCACCACACCTGACATCACGTTGCAAGTGTGTAAACAAACATGCCCCACACACATCTCCTTTAAACTGCTCCTCACCTTAAAGCATCGCTCTCTGCTCCCATTACTTCCACCCTGAGCAAAAGGTTCTGATTGTCTATTCCATCTCTGTCTCTTGTGATTTTATATATCAGGTCTCCACTCTGCTTCCGATGTTCCAGAGAAAACAATCCGGGTTTGTCTCACTTCTCCTTGTAGCTAATACTAGGCATCATCCATGTAACCATCTTCTGCATTATCTCCAATGCTTCCACATCCTTCCTGTAACAGGGTGACATATGAACCATTTTCAGAATTTCAGCTTTAGAGTAGAAGCAATAGGATCAGGAGTAGGACCCTGTTCCACAATGAAAAGCCCTTGTCTAACCTCAGCATTGCCTTCTGCTCCACATTCCCCATAAACTTTGATTCTGCTATAATCCAACTATCTATCTATTCCATCTTGAAATCACTTAATGACCAACTGGGTTAAAAATGTAAAGGATGCAGAACCTTGGAGAAAATAAATTCCCACAGTCATAATAATAATGGATGGGATTTATATAGCGCCTTTCTAATACTCAAGGCGCTTTACATCGCATTATTCATTCACTCCTCAGTCACACTCGGTGGTGGTAAGCTACTTCTGTAGCCACAGCTGCCCTGGGGCAGACTGACGGAAGCGTGGCTGCCAATCTGCGCCTACGGCCCCTCCGACCACCACCAATCACTCACACACATTCACACACATTCACACACAGGCAAAGGTGGGTGAAGTGTCTTGCCCAAGGACACAAAAGTCCGAGTCATAGTCATCCGGTGTGGAAATAGGCCCTTTGCCCCAACCTGCCCACGTCGCCCAACATGCCCCATCTACTCCATACCCCACCTGCCCGTGCTTGGCCCATAACCCTCACAACCTGTCCTATCCAAGTACCTGGCCAAATGTCTCTGAAATGTTATGATTGTACCTACCTCAACTACCTCTTCCAGCAGCTTGTTCCATATAGCCACCACTTTATGTGTAAAAAAGATACTCCTCATCTCAGTCCTAAATGGCCATCTCTTTATTCTGGAATCACCCACACTCAAATACATCCTCTCAGCATCTACCCTATATGTTCAATAAGATTATCTGTTAATCATCCAAACTCCACCCTACAAAGACTCGTCATCCCAAGAAGGAATCCAGTGAACCTTCTCTACATTTCTTCAGAGGCAAATAAAACCTTTGTAAAGAGAACACAGCTCGATGTGCATTCATCAAAACACAGTTAGTTGTCTTGCCTTCTTTGGTACTCTTATCCCTCTTGCAATGAAGACCAACCTGAGGTTTGATTGGTCTCTGAGGCCTTTACCTGAAAGAAAGATAGCACATTACTGACCTTAGTTGTCTTCTGATAAACCAGTAGATACCAAAGTATGTTAGAAATGTTACGAGTTTGACTATTTCTTCATTGTAGCCAGAGTGTTTGCATGATTAATTTGTAAAATCCTGTTTTGTTTAACAGCCCTTACAGGATAAGCAAGAGGAGGAAAATAATGAAAATGAGGAAGAAGGGCAAAAGGAAGCACTTGAGTGTAATTCTACAGTCACCGCTGAAGTGAGACGTAACTTGTGGTATACAGCGCACTATGCAACAGACGAGAGAAGGGTAGGTACCTCTTAAACCACCATACTCCTGATAGAAAACTTCAAACTCAATCTCAGTTCATCTAAATTGTTAAGGGGATAATGTTTTCCTTAGTTCTGTTTTTATTTTGGGCTGCATGGATTCTCTAAGTGTAGCTGTTTCTTGTCTGCGTACATTTAGTAACATGAACACCGCACTAATCTATACAGTATGTAGTGGCACCATAGTGCAGCGGTAGAGTTACTGCCTTACAGCACCAGAGACCCGGGTTCGATCCTGACTGCAGGTGCTGTCTGTACGGAGTTTGTACGTTCTCTTCGTGACCTGTGTGGGTTTTTTCCTGGAGCTCTGATTTCCTCCCACACTCCAAAGACGTACAGGTTGGTAGGCTAATTGACAGTAGACAATAGACAAAAGGTGCAGGAGTAGGCCATTCGGTCCTTCGAGCCTGCACCGCCATTCAATATTCAATGTGATCATGGCTGATCATCCCCAATCAGTACCCCGTTCCTGCCTTCTCCCCATATCCCCTGACTCCGCTATTTTTAAGAGCCCTATCTAGCTCTCTGTTGAAAGCATCCAGAGAACCCGCCTCCATCGCCCTCTGAGGCAGAGAATTCCACAGACTCACCACTCTCTGTGAGGAAAAGTGTTTCCTCGTCACCGTTCTAAATGGCTTACTCCTTATTCTTAAGCTGTGGCTTGATATAATTGTAAATTGTCCCTAGTCTGTGTAGGATAATGCTAGTGTACGGGATCACTGGTCGGCGCAGACTCAGTGGACTAAAGGGCCTGTTTCCCATGCTGTATCTCTAAACTAAACTTAACTAAACTATGTACAGTTAGTAGGTACACAAAAATGCTGGAGAAACTCAGCGGGTGCAGCAGCATGTATGGAGCGAAGGAAATAGGTGATGTTTCGGGCCGAAACCCTTCTTCAGACAGTTAGCACAGTTAGTACTTAGATCAGTCATGTTCAGGTAAAGTGTCATGCAGATGTCTAAAATTAAATAATTAATAGGTTAATATTTGGTTAAAAATGTCCAGTGAGTACTATTGCACATGGGTCAAATTAGTTGTTCTGAAAGCTGGATTCTTTCATGATGTTTTTGAGACAATGTGTGAATCATGTACGTTATGTGAAAATTTCCCTTTTATGTAGAATGGCGCAATTCTTAAATGTACTTGCACATGTCCATCAGTGAAGAATATAATGTAGAATATACTTTCCAGAGTGATCATATAAAAAAGGATTAAGAACCTTGTAAAGAATTGAACAGAAATTCTTCTGGCATCCAGCATGGCCACAAATAGGCCTCAAAACCACAATGGAAGGAACAGTGAATTTTGATTTTTTTTGAAGAATTATTTAGAATCTTGCTTCACCTCCATAGGTTGACATAACATGAGGCAACGTTCTCCCGACGTGTCTCCACTGATATTTAACTTTCTAAGGAGTTTCCTTCTCCCCTGTTGTGGGAGGCGCCCCCTGGGCAGGGAGATTAAAGATGGCCGGGGCAAGGAGAAGGAGAACAGTTCACAGAATTACTAGACTGCGACTGGGAACGTGAAATGGCACCAAAACCTGGCGACTTTTGCATATCAAGTGGGCTGTTTCTATGCATTATGTACTTAACTGGGGATTGTACTTATGTATGACAATAGTCTTACTCATAGGCGTCAGTAAGAAGAAAAGGATACAAAAAAAGAATTTCATTGTATCTTGGTACACATGAGGGACAATTTACAATTTACAGAAGCCAATTAACCTGCAAACCTGCACGTCTTTGGAGTGTGGGTGCAAACTGGAGCACCTGGAGAAAACTCACGCAGGTCACGGGGAGAATGTACAAACTCAATACATTCAGCACCCATAGCCAGGATCGAACCTGGGTCTCTGGCGCTGTAAGGCAGCAACTCTACCTCTGCCCCACTGTAAAGCTCTAAATGGTGATGAATCAAGCTGGTCACTTTGTCCTGGATAGTGTTACAATTTGTGGCTTTTATTGGAACTGCACACATCTTTGCAAATGGAGATTGTTCCATTAAGCTCTTGAACATGAAGTGAATTTCTATGTATCATTAATCTACAGTATAAGCATTGCTCCTACTCTACCATCAGAAGATGACGTCCACATTGGAACATAGGTGTGGACCATTGAATCACTTGAGCCTGTTTAGTCGTTATGACTGATCTTTGTCTTAACTCCATCTACACACCTTGTTTTGTAACCCATTGGATACTTTGACTAATAAATCTCCACCATTTAAAATAAGATTGAAATCTTATTTTGCTAATTTAGCGTTTCACTCACCGCTAATATACATGATATGTTTTGGTCTGCAAAAATATAGAATGAATTGCCTAATAACAATACCAAAACTGATCTCAATATGAGCTGCTACATTTTCCATGATCCCATTCCATGCCCCATATAGTGCGACTAGTCTAGCAGCACTTTGGATGGGACTACAATCAAGGCACACAAAGTAGTCATAGAGTCATACAGCGTGGAAACAGGCCCATTGGCCCACTTTTCCTCAGCCGACCAACAGGCCCCATCTCCACTAGTCCCACATTTGGCCCATTTCCATCCAAACCTTTCCGATCCATGTACCTGTCCAAATATTTATTAAACATTGCGATAGTCCCTGCCTCAACTTCCTCCTCTGGCAGCTCGTTCCACACACCCATCACTTTTGTGTAAAAAGGTTGCCCCTCGGGTTCCAATCTTTACCCCCTCACCTTAAACCTATGTCCATTTGTTCTTGATTCCCCTACTCTGGGCAAGACTCGGTGCACTTACCCTATCTTTTCCTCACATGATCCTATACACCTCTATAAGATCACCCCTCATCCTCCTGCGCCCTAAGGAATAAAATCCTAACCTGCTCATTTTCTCCCTGGTGCTTAGGCTTTCGAGTCCTGGCAACATCCTCGTAAATCTTCTCTGCACCCTTTCCACCTTAACAACTTCTTTCCTACAGCAGTGTGACCAAAACACAATGCTCAAAATATGGCCTCACCAATGTCATTTACAATTCTAACAAAACCTCCCAACGTCTATAGTCAATACTCTGCCTGATGAAGACCAATATGTTGAAAGCCTTGACCACCCTATCCTTCTGCAAAGCCACTCTCAAGGAAATTGAGGTCTATGGATAAAGAAAAAAGCATTCATGATTAATAACGACTCTTTCTTTATATATTTTAGATGTATTGACATAAGTTAAAATTGATTTATGTTCTATGTATATATCTATAGACCATTGTTTGCATGTTTGTAACATGTTCTTCTCTCTGCCTTTTTCAGCTCCTTACAATTACCCAGGATGACTCCAGCTTCTCTGATGTTAGTAAACCTGCTTTAGAAATGTATCAACATGTACCCCTCAACCCAGCATCACTTCCAAGCACTTCCAATGGCTGCATAATTTGCAACTTTTCTATCCCCAAGCTTAACAATTCACAACTCATAGAGTCATAGAATCATAATGTTAACAGCGTGGAACCAGACCCTTTGGCCCAACTTGCCCACACCAACCAACATGTCCCATCCACACTAGTCCCACCTGCCTGCGTTTGGCCCATATCCCTCTAAACCTCTCCTATCCATGTACCTGTCTAAATGTTTCTTTAACTTTGCAATAGACCCTGCCTCAACTACCTCCTCTGACACCCACCCTCTGTGTGAAAAAGTTACCCCTCAAATTCCAATCAAATCTTTCCCCCTTCACCTTAAACCTATGTCCTCTGGTTCTCGATTCCCCTACTCTGGGCAAGAAACTCTGTGGGTCTACCCAATCTATTCCTTTCATGAAATTAAACATTATCTTTTTCAGGATTACACCTGTCTTTTGCCTGGCATTTGTCCAACAATCTGCCCATCTAAAAACCTCCCTCGCCTGCATTTACCTATCACCGGCCATGCTCCTGCTCCTCCTCTTTTCCAACTTTCTTTCCCGCTCTGCTGCAATCAGTCTAAAAAAGGGTCCCGTCCCAAAACGTCACCTATCCCTGTTCTCCAGAGATGCTGCCTGACCCGCTGTGTTACTCCAGCACTTTGTGTCTCTTTAGAAAACTATTGTTGCCGGTGTTGTTAGGTTATATTTTTAAACCACCTGTAACTGCAAACCTATTCGCTCTTTGGGTTACTTTTTGCTAGTTGACAGAGTTTCTGCACAATAATATTCCATAGAAAATCATTAAGTTCTCTCAAGGATCCATCTTTTGCCTTCAGGACAATTTCTCAGTTATCATTTCTACAAATCCTTTACATTTAACATTGAGAAGGATTTCTTACATGTAAAATAAGCCCAGCAAAATGAAAGAAATCTGGAATGTTGTATTGCAAACCCATTGCTCAATAAGTGAATGTTATTTAAATTGTGCAAATTGTAACTTATTGTTTGTAATTTTATCAATTATATTTTTATTAGTTTTAAGATCAGGGGGTAGGAACATGAGGGTTATTTTTTTCATACTGTGGGTGGCGGGTATGTGGAACGAGCTGCCAGTGGAGATGTTTGAGGCAGGTACTATAACCACATTTACAAAATATTTGGATAGGTACATAGGTAGGAAAGGTTTAGAGGAATATAGGCCAAATGCAGGCAGGTGTGACGAGTGTAGGGCCATCTTGGTCAGCATGGACAAGTTGGGTTGAAGGGCCTGTTTCTGTCAGAGCTGGAAAACTTTTTGCTTCTGAGTATTTCAAACATTTCCAGTCTTCAATTCAACTGTCCAGTTCCTGGATTCGGAATGTAGGAACAAGGAACTGCAGATAGACACAAAAAGCTGGAGAAACTCAGCGGGTCAGGTAGAATCTTTGGAGAAAAGGAATGTGACGTTTCGGTTTTATTCGTCACATGCATCCGAAGGTGCAGTGAAATGAATTTGCGCGATACATTTAAAAAGAACACACAATACACAATAACATTTAACACAAACATCCACCACAGCATTCTTCACTGTGGTGGAAGGCAACAAAGTTTAGCCAGTTCTCCTCCTTGCTCACCCGTGGTCGGGGCCATAAACCCGATGTACAGGCCCTCTCGTCGGGATGATTGAAAATCCGACATGGGGACGGTCGAACACACTCCGCGGCTTGGAATTCCTGAATCGGCACTTTCCTTGGAGTTCCCGAATCGAACCCTTCTTCAGTCTCGATCCGAAACGTCATCTATTCCTTTTCTCCAGAGATGCTAACTGGCCCACTGAGTTACTCCAACTTTTTGTGTCTATCTTCAGTTTAAACCAGCATCTGCAGGTCCTTTCTGCACAACAAGAACCACAGGTGCTGGTTTACACTAAAGGATACAAAGATAATCACAAAGTGTTGGAGTAAATTAGCAGGTCAGGCAGCAGTGTTTCATCGTCTCCATTCTAAATGGCTTACTCCTTATTCTTAAACTGTGGCCCCTGGTTCTGGACTCCCCAACATCGGGAACATGTTTTCTCCCTCCAGCGTGTCCAAACCCTTAATAATCTTATATGTTTCAATAAGATATCCTCTCATCCTTCTAAACTCAAGAGTGTACAAGCCCAGCTGCTCCATTCTCTCAGCATATGACAGTCCCGCCATCCCAGGAATTAACCTTGTAAACCTACGCTGCACTCCCTCAATAGCAAGAAAGTCCTTCCTCAAATTAGGGGACCAAAACTGCACACAATACTCCAGGTGTGGTCTCACTAGGGCTCTGTACAGCTGCAGAAGGACCTCTTTGCTCCTATATTTGATTCCTCTTGTTATAAAGGCCAACATGCCATTCGCTTTCTTCACTGCCTGCTGTACCTGCATGCTTACTTTCATAGACTGATGTACAAGGACCCCCAGATCCCGTTGTACTTCCTCTTTTCCCAACTTGACGGCATTTGGATACTAATCTGCCTTCCTGTTTTTGCTACCAAAGTGGACAACCTCACATTTATCCGCATTAAACTTCATCTGCCATGCATCTGCCCACTCCCCCAACCTGTCCCAACCTAAATATATCAATTAGATTATCTATATTCATAATGTTTAGTTCAGTACACAATTACTTGATTTCACACACCTTCTGATTTCAGTCTCCAAAGACCAGGAAACTCCAAAGTATAAACAAGGTGAAAGAGACTGACAGAAATCCCACCAGAGAGAGGATCAGGGCTTCTTTGAGGCTGATATCTTTGGAAGAGAGTTGACAGCAAATTCAATAAACTTAGAATATCAAAAAAAAAAACAGATGAAAGGAGCAAATGTTGGCTCTGTGCTTGGCTCTTGTTCATTGGTCTCCTAAGAAGTATTTTCCACCCGCTCCAGGCCCTGCTAGCAACAGTAAATGGAAATCCCACTGACTACCACGCCGTGCAAGGTGAGAATGGTCCAGTCTCACTGGAGATGTACTCCACCCCACAATACAAATGGGACCAGATGGAAAATGTATCCCCTGGTAAGTTAAACGATGAGTTTAGCTGAATTTAGTTTAGTTTATTATTATTGTCACGTGTACCAAGGTACAACGAAAAGCATTTTTTTTTGTGTGCTATCCAGTCAGCGAAAAGACTACATGATTCCAATCAAGTCGTCTCAGTGTACAGGTACAGGATAAAGAGAATAGCGTTTAGCGCGAGATAAAGTCCAGTAAATTCAGATTCAAAATAGTCTGAGGGTCTCCAATGAGGTAGATGGGAGGTCAGGAGTTGTTGGTAGAAAAGTTCTGTTGCCTGATAACAGTTGGGAAGAAACTCCCTGAATATGGAAGTATGCGTTTTCACACTTCTGCACCTCTTGCCTGATGGGAGAGGGGAGATGAGGAAGTGACCGATGTGGGACTCTTCCTTGATTATGCTGGTGGCCTTGCCGAGGCAGTGTGAAGTATAGATGGAATCAATGGAAGGGAGGTTGGTTTGTGTGATTGCCTGGGCTGCGTCCACAATTCTCTGCAATATGTAACTCTGTCCAATATAGTTAAGGTCCCATTGTACCCTAGGACATTTCTTAACTGCCAGCCGTTGCAGACTTACATTAAAGTCTAGGTACATTTACCCGGTGCAAGTGATAATTTATTGTATATTCATTGCACAGTTATTGCATCTAATATGCAAATATGCCTGTAGTTCTGCAGCTAGTAAGAATTTAATTGTTCCTGTGAAGATCAGGTGCATGTGACAAATAACCAGACTTGACCTAAATGTAAACAATAAAATGGTGTTGTTTATTATTGTCAGACAAAATGAAAGACGAAAGTGTTTCGGAAGAGCCGGTCAACAGCAGACTCAACAGCCTTATCACCTTTTTCCGATTCATTATGAAGCAGAGCTATATTTGTGCACTGATTGCTATGATGGTAAGTGCATTGAGTGGGCAGCTAACTGTAGACTCACCATTGTGTATGAAGGAACTGCAGATGCTGGATTAAACCAAAGATAGACACAACATTCTGGAGTAACTCAGTGGGACAGGCAGCATCTCTGGATGCTGGATCCCATTCCTTCTTTCCAGAGATGCTCCCTGTCCCGCTGAGTCACTCCAGCATTTTATGTCTATTCACCATTGTCGTGTTCCTTCACACTAATTAGGTGCAGCAGAGACCTGAATGTTTTTGCAGCATGGGATGGTTATACAAATAGCCAATACTTTCAAAAGAAGAATTTCTGGCGGTACGATGGACTAGCGGTAGCGTTGCTGCCTTTCAGCACCGGAAACCCATGCATAATACTGACTACGGGTGCTGACAGTGCGGAGTTTGTACGTTCTCCTCGTGACCACATGGGTATTCTCTGGGTGCTCCGGTTTCCTCCCACACCCCAAAGACATACATGTTTGTAGGTTAATTGGCTTTGGTAACAATTGTAAATTGTCCCTAGAGTGTAGGATAGTGTTAGTGCACGGGGATGGTCGGAGTGGACTCATTGGGCTAAACTAAACCACTTACAGAATAACTTGAGGGTGGCACAGCCGGCAGGGCCGTTGTCTACAATGATCCAGGTTCAATCCTGATCTCAGTTGTTGCCTGTGTGGAGTTGGCAGGTTCTCTCTGTGACCGCGTGGGTTTCCACCCACATCCCAAAGATTTTGGGGGTTGGTAAATGAATTGGCCATGAGTGTTGAAGGGTGTTGTTGAGTTGAGAAGTTGATGAAAATGAGAAAAGAATAAAATGGGATTGATATAAAATTTGTGTATATAATTACTTGATGGTTAGCATGGAGCCGATGGAATGAAGGGCCTGTTTCCTTGCTGTATCGCTCTCTGACTATAAAATCAGAAACTACCTGACAGATCATTTTTCACTTTATAACGTGTAGGAAGGAACCCATAGAGTCATACAGCACGGAAACAGGTCCTTCAGCACAATTCAGCCCATATGGACCAAACTGCCCCATCTAGGATAATCCCATTTGCCGGCATTTGGCCTATGTCCCTCTAAACATTGCTAACCATAGACCTATCCAATGATTTTAAGTGTTGAACTACATAACTACCTCCTCTGGCTGCTCATTCCATATACCTACCACCCTCTGTTTGAAAAAGATTCCCCTCCGATTCCTATTAAATCTTTCCCTTCTCACCATAAATCTATGCCATCTAGTTCTTGATTCCCCAACCCTGGGAAAAAGACTATATTATATACTTAGATGTATCCAATCTTCTGGCTTACCATTTATCTTCACAGCATTGCAGCTTTTTCTTTCAATTTGATTTGATCCTTAACCTCCTTAGCTACAGTTGATGCATCCTTTATGTCAACACCTTTTTTTCTCACCAGAATATGCATTTTGGTGAGATTGATAAAATATCTCCTTCATTATCTGTCACTGTTGATCCATCCTCACTTGTATCTACCTATCACTTGCCAGGCTTTGTCCCTCCCTCACCTCCTTTCCACCTTACCCCGGTCTGCTACATTCACTCTGAAGAAGGATCTCGACCCAAAACGTTGGCTTCCATGTCCTCAGAGATGCTGGCCTGGCCCGTTGAGTTGCTCCATCACTTTATGTCTTTTTTTTGTAAATCAGCATCTGCAATTCTTCGTGCCTCCATCGTAAACTCCATTCTAGTTTACCAACCCACTTCAGCCAACTCTGGCCTCAAACCAATGTCACTGCCTGTATTTAACGTCAAGGCTCAAGGTTCAAACCCAAGTTTCCCGCTCAAACTGGATTTGAAATTCAGTGTAAGTACTTAATGTAAATGTTTTGGCTTTCACATTTTTCAGTTATGTTCAGTCCCACAATTCATAACTTGAGGGGACTTCATTGAAACTCACAAAGGAACTTAATTGAAATACACTGAATAGTGAAAGGCCTGGATAGCGTGAATGTGAGAGGATGTTTCCTCTAGTGGGAGAGTCTATGACCAGAGGCCACAGCCTCAGAATAAAGGATGTACCTTTAGAAAGGAGATGAGGATGAATTTCTTTAGTCAGAGGGCTAGTGATTCTGTGGAATTCTTTGCCACAGATGGCTGTGGAGGCCAAGTCAATGGATTTTTTTCAGGTGGAGATTAACAGATTAATGATTTGTAAGGGTGTCCGGGGTTATGGGGAGAAGGCAGGAGAATGGGGTTGAGAGGAAATGATAGATCAACCATGATTCAATCAATCAATCAATCAATCAATCAATCAATCAATCAATCAATCAAGCACTTTATTCATCCCCGAGGGGCAATTTAAAGGGCGCATTACAGTAGCTTTTTAAAAAAGAAAGGGACACAATCAACGAAGAGACAAACATTCAAAGCTACTCTCTGCACCAACCGGTCGACCGCACGAGCAGTGACCCGGCAAGGATTGGGTTGTCAGCAGCGATACAATAATAAAGAACACACAAAATGTAACACAAACATCCACCACAGCATTCATCACTGTGGTGGAAGGCACAACAATTTGGCCAGTCCTCCTCCATGTCCCCCCCGTGGACAGGACCAGAGTCCAGAGTCAGTCCAGGATCGGCTCTTCCTCACCGGAGACCGCGGCTTTAAGTTGTTGTAGGCCAGCAGGCCGGCGGTCAAGATTTAAAGTCCCCGCCGCAGCCAGATGCACCGTAGACTGCAGGACCGGCGGTCGAAGCTCCCCTCCAGGGGTGATGGTGTCCATGCCGGCCCCGCGGTAGAAGTTGCCCGCGGGCCGGCAGTGGTGGCTTCTTCTTCCCCCGGGTCCCCCACGAGGGATCCCGGGCTGTAGACGCCGCACCAGCTGGAGCTCTGCAGACCGCGGCTTCAGGCTGCGACTTCAGGCTGCCGGCTGCCCCGGGCCAGCGAAACGGAGCGCTCCCCTCCAGCGAGCCCCAGCGAGGGTTCACCCACTCCACGCCGAGAGTCCACACTGCGCCCGCCGCTAAAGTCCCGGGCGCGTCTCCGGGAAAGGCCGCGCCAATCCTTGATGTTAGGCCACGGGGGAGGCGACCTGGAAAAAGTCGCCTCTCCATGGAGGAGGCGACCGAAGCGGTTTCCCCCTTACCCCCCCATACCACCCCCACACAAAACACACGAAGGAACATTAAATACATACTTAAAAACAAACTAAAAAGTAAAAAAGGTTGAAAAAACTGACGCGCTGCTGACATGGCTGCTGCCAGAACAGCGCCCCCGGAGTAAGCGAATGGCGGAGTAGACCTGATGGGCCTAGTGGCCTAATTCTACTCTTAGAACTTACAAACCTATGAACTTTACGATAGTTTCCTTTGTTTGTGAAACTTTTTAATGCTGTTGCTTTCCTTTAGGCTTGGAGTATTACCTACCACAGCTGGCTAACCTTTGTGTTATTGATTTGGTCCTGTGTACTGTGGATGATGCGTGACCGGAGGAAATATGCAATGCTTACATCCCCATTCATGGTCTTCTATGGAAATGTCTTGTTAACCCTACAATATATCTGGAGTCTTGACCTTACCAAAGAGGAACTTCCTGAGCCATCGGGAGTATTAAAAAAGATGAAGACCCCGTGTGTCGAACTGGGTTCAAAGGTTGGTTTTAACAGAAATAACATCCTAAAAAAACATTGTCAATATTTATCATAGAGTCGTAGAGTCATACATCATGGAAACTGGCCCTTTGGACCAACTTGCCCATGCCGACCAACATGCCCCAACTACACTAGTCCCACCTGCCTGCTCATATTCCTCTAAACCTGTCTTATCCATGTACCTGTCTAATTATTCCTTAAATGTTGCAATAGTCTCTGCCTCTACTAACTCCTCTGGAAGCTCGTTCCGTACACCCACCACCTTTAGTGTAAAAAGGTTACCCCTCAGATTCCTATCAAATCTTTCCCCTTGTTTTCAGAATTCAGATTTCTGGATAATTGGGATCTCTTCCGGGACAGGGGTGACCTGTATAAAGGGACGGGTTGCACCTAAACTGGAGGGGGACCAACATCCTAGCGGGAAGGTTTGCTAATGCTACACGGGATGGTTTAAACTAGATTGGCAGGGGCGTGGGATTTCGTGCAGGACAGAGGCACATGAATCTGAGGGGTAACCTTTTTACACTAAAGGTGGTGGGTGTAGGGAACGAGCTTCCAGAGGAGTTCGTAGAGGCAGAGGCACATGAGAGGCTAGAAGTTGGTACGGAGGGTGGCGTGGGAAAGGTTAGTGGACAGAAAAGGCAGATGAAAGGCAGAGACCGAGGAAGGGTTGGTTTAAACAGCACGTTTTTTAATGCACGGGGCCTGACGGGTAAGGCAGGTGACCTTAAGGCATGGATAGTTACGAGCGACTGGAATGTTGTAGCCATGACTGAAACCTGGTTAAGGGAGGGGCAGGCCTGGCAGCTCAATGTTCCAGGGTACAGGAGCTTCAGGAGAGACAGGGATGAGCGAAAAAGAAGAGCGGGGGTTGCATTGTTGGTTAAGGAGGATGTCACGCTGTGTTCAGAGGTGGTTCATCTAGTGAGGCTATATGGGTGGAACTGAGGAACAAGAATGGAAAATTTAAGAAAGAACTGCAGATGCTGGAAAAATCAAAGGTAGACAAAAATGCTGGAGAAACTCAACAGGCGAGGCAGCATCTATGGAGCGAAGGAATAGGTGATGTTTTCGGTCGCAACCCTTCTCGCTAGAATTTAGAAGATTGAGGGGGGATCTTATAGAAACTTACAAAATTCTTAAGGGGTTGGACAGGCTAGATGCAGGAAGATTGTTCCCAATGTTGGGGAAGTCCAGAACAAGGGGTCACAGTTTAAGGATAAGGGACCGAGATGAGGAAAACATTTTTCACACAGAGAGTGCTGAATCTCTGGAATTCTCTGCCACAGAAGGTAGTTGAGGTCAGTTCATTGGCTATATTTAAGAGGGAGTTAGATGTGGCCCTTGTGGCTAAAGGGGTCAGTGGGTATGGAGAGAAGGCAGGTACAGGATACTGAGTTGGATGATCAGCCATGATCATATTGAATGGCGGTGCAGGCTCGAAGGGCCGAATGGCCTACTCCTGCACCTATTTTCTATGTTTCTATGTTTCAGACTGATGTGGGGGTGGGGGTAGGGGCGGGAAGAAGAAAGGAAGAGGTGGAGACAGTGGGCTGTGGGAGAGCTGAGAAGGGGAGGGGAAGGAGGGAGAAAACAAAGACCACCTGAAATTGGAGAAGTCAATGTTCAAACCGCTGGGGTGTAAACTACCCAAGCGAAATATGAGGTGCTGCTCCTCCAATTTGCGGTGGGAGTCACTGGCCATGGAGGAGGCCCAGGACAGAAAGGTCGGATTCGGAATGGGAGGGGGAGTTGAAGTGCTGAGCCACCGGGAGATCAGGTTGGTTAATGCAAACTATGCATAGGTGTATGGCGAAGCGATCGCCAAGCCTGTGCTTGGTCTCACCGATGTAGAGCAGTTGACACCTAGAGCAGCGGATGCAATAGATGAGGTTGGAGGATGTGCAGGTGAACCTCTGCCTCACCTGGAAAAGGGTAACTAGAGAGAAAATTGCAGGAGCCCTGGCTGAAATTTACAAGTCGCCCTAAATACAGGAGAGGTGCCGGAAGACTGGTAGGTGGCAAATGTTGTGACTCTTTTCAAGAAGGGCTGCAGGGAAAATGCTGGGAACTATAGGCCGGTGAGTTTAACATCTGTAGTTGGTAAGTTACTGGAGAGTATTCTGAGGGATAGGTTATACAGGCATTTGGGTGGTCAAGGGCTGATTAGGGATAGTCAGCATGGTTTTGTACGTGGGAAGTTGTGTCTCACAAATCTCATTCATTTTATTTGAAGACATGACCAAAAAGGTTGATGAGGGCAGAGCTGTAGATGTTGTGTACATGGACTACAGTAAAGCGTTCAACAAGGTTCCGCATGGTAGGCTGCTCTGGAAGGTTAGATCACATGGTATCCACGGAGAGATAGCTGAATGGATAGCAAATTGGCTTCATGGAAGGAAGCAGAGAGTAATGGAGGAACTTTGCTTCTCAAACTGGAGGCCTGTGACTAGTGGTGTGCCTCAGGTTTCGGTGCTGGGCCCGTTACTGTTTGTCATCTACATCAGTGATTTGGATGAGAACATACAGGGCAAGATTTGCAAGTTTGCTGATGATACAAAAGTTAGTGGTTTTGAAGATGGTTGTGAACGATTGCAACAGGATCTGGATAGATCGATTGGCCAGGTGGGCGGAGAAATGGTTGATGGGATTTAATACAGAAAAGTGTCAGGTGTTGCATTTTGGGACGTCGAACAAGGGCAGGACCTACACAGTGAATGGTAGGCCTCTGGGTAGCGTTGTAGAGTAGAGGGATTTAGGAGTACAGGTGCAAGGTTCCTTGAAGGTCGAGTCGCAGGTAGATAAGGTGGTCAAAAAGGATTTTGGTACTTTGGCCTTCATCAGTCAGAGTGAGCATTGAAGTTTGGAAGTCATGTTGCAGTTGTATAAGACGTTGGTGAGACCGCATTTAGAGTATTGTATTCATTTCTGGGCACCATGTTATAGGAAAGATATTGTCAAGCTTGAACGGGTTCAGAAAAGATTTACGAGGATGTTGCCAAGACTAGCGGGTGTGAGCTATAGGGAGAGATTGAATAGGCTGGGTCTATTCCATGGAGCGCAGGAGGATGAGGGGAGATCTCATGAGAGGAATAGATCAGGTCGATGCTGAGTATTTTGCCCAGAGTAGAGGAATCGAGGACCAGAGGACTTAGGTTCAAGGCGAAGGGGAAACGTTTTAATAGGAATCGAGGGGTAACTTTTTCACACAAAGGGTGGTGGATGTATGGAACGAGGTGCCAGAGGAGGTACTTGAGGCTGGGTCTATCCCATCGTTAAAGAAACAGTTAGACAGGTACATGGATAGGACAGGTTTGGAAGGGTATGGACCAAGCGCAGGCAAGTGGGACGTGTAGCTGGGACATTGTTGGCCGGTGTGGGCGACTTTGGCCGAAGGGCCTGTTTCCACACTATATCACTCTATGTCTCTATTGTACCAACCTTCTGATAAATTTGTCTGAAATTCAGCTCTCTACCATTGTGTTGTATTTTCAAGTGGGCAGGGAAGGTAGGATGGGGCAGGGAAGCTATAAATCATTCAGAATCTGGCAAAAGAGAAATAATTAATATTTAATATTTTGTTGTATATTTTTAATAAATATTGAATGTGAATTAATGACCGTCTCCAATAGGCTTTAAGAAGCTGCCATTTTATATCCCGCCATTTCTACTGATGAAGGTGCAGTCATGTCATTGTAGGGGAAGGGAGTTCCACCGATGATGAAGAAATAGCAATATAATTTCAAGTCAGGGATAGTCATAAGTTCTAAGAACAGAATTAGTCAATTTGGCCCATTGTCTATGCCATTCAATCATGGCTGATCGATCTTTCCCTCTCGACCCCATTCTCCTGCTTTCTCCCCATTAACCCCTGACACCCGTACTAATAAAGAATCTGTCAATCTCCATTGACGGCCTCCACAGCCGTCTGTGGCAATGAATTCGACAGATTCACCACACTCTAACTAAAGAAATTCCTCCTCATCTCCTTTGTAAAGGTACGTCCTTTTAATCTGAGGCTATGGCCGCTGGTCTTAGACTCTCCCACTAGTGGAAACATGCTCTCCACATTCATTCTATCCAGGCATTTCACTATTTGGTAAGTTTCAATGAGGTCCCCCCCCCCCCTCATCCTTTTAAATTCCAGTGAATACAAGCCCAGAACCGTTAAACGCTCATCATATGTTAACCCACTCATACTTCGGTTCTACGAATGAAGGTGGTGTTACTTGGTTGTTGAGGAGATGGTTCCACCAGCGATGGAGAAATAGTGAGATCATTTCAAGTCAGGGTCAGTGGAAGCCATGGAGAGGTAATTGCAGAGACACCCATACCCCTTGCTCTTCTTGAGGTTTGGGAGGTACTTTCAGAGTAGCCTAAAGGATAAGTATAAAGCTACCTACAGAATGGCCCGAAACTAATTATACCTTTTCAGAAATGTATCTTCATTTTATCAGCATGTCATTGATTATTTCTGTGTTCAGAACAATAAGGGTCTTTTTTCTTAACAGATCCTGTGTACCTTGACATTCTGGCTTTTGCTCCATCAATATATCACGGAGCGTCGCGAGGCGGAAAAGCAAAGGGGATCTGCTTTATCCCAGGTCAAAGTGGAGGAAAAAGGTAAAACATACTTACATTGCTTGTTAAGAAGAATTTCTGAGTGATGAGATGCATTTGGGAGGACAAGGGTGAATTAGGGATAGACAGCGAGGTTTTGTACGTGGGTGGTCGTGTCTTCTTGAAGAAATAATCAAGAAGATTGATGAGGACACGGCCGTAGACATAATCGCTATGGACTTCAGCAAGGTCTTAGATACAGTTCCGCTTGAGAGGCTGCTCTAGTAGGTCAGGTCGCATGGAATCCAGGGAGAACTAGCTACAGCTCCACCACTGATTTTCCGGCAACTGGTGGTCTGGCACCTCCTTTTAATCTGGACAAAATGACGGGAGCGCACATGAAATCCCCCTCCCCTGGAAGTGCTCCCGAAAATGTGGTGCCTAGGTCGGGTGAGGCGGCCAGTCTCGATCTCATCGGTACTTCCGCAGCCAATCGATAACCGGTCGAATTTGCCCCCTGCAGCCGGGTCTCTGGAACTCTGGCCCGGCCAGAGCCAGCAGATCCAATCCCACACTTGACTTCCAAGGACGCCTTTGTGGGCCAGTATCTGAGCCCTTCGGTGGCCTTGGTGGACAGTTCAAGTACCATTCAACTCCTCTTGGAGGCTGTGACTTATGTTGGTCTGGAAAAAACAGATAATCCAGAAAGGCTCTGGAAACCAAGGATGCTGGAAAATTGGTGGTGAACCTGTAATTGGATACATAACTGACTTTCTGGTAGGAAGCAGTTTGTTTTTCAGATCTGAGACGTTCGGTTACTGGTGTGCCTCAGAGATCAGCGCTGAGCCCAGTGCTGTTTGTCATCCACATCAACAATTTGGATGGGAGTGTTACAAGGCATCACTAGTAAGTTTGGCAGATGACACGACGATAGGTGGTGCAGTGGACAGTGTAGATGGTTATCAAGAATTACTGTGGGTTCTTGATCAGTTGGGTAGGTGGGCTGAGAAATTGCAAATGGAGTTTAATTCAAATAAGTGTGAGGTGTTGCATTTCAGGAAGTCAAGGCAGGGATAAATCGTTGCAGTAAAAGGCGAGGGAGTGACATAGAACCGATCGGTCTCGGAGTACAGTACGGAGAAAGTGGAGTCACAAGTAGATAGGATGGTAAAGAAAGCTTTTGGCACATAGACCTTCATCAGTCAGGGAATTGAGTATAGAAGTTAGAACGTAGACGCAAAATGCTGGAGTAACTCAGCAGGACAGGCAGCATCTCTGGAAAGAAGGAATGGGCGACGTTTCGTGTCGAGACCCTTCTTCAGACTGATGTCAGGGGAGGGGGCGGGACAAATAATGTAGGCGGAGACAGTAAGACTGGTGGGAGAACTGGGAAGGGGAAGGAGATGGAGAGGGAAAGCAAGGGCTACTTGAAGTTGGAGAAGTCAATGTTCATACCGCCGGGGTGTAAACTACCCAAGCAAAATATGAGGTGCTGTTCCTCCAACTTGCGCTGGGCCTCACTCAGGGTCTCGATCCGAAACGTCGATGTAAACCAGCATCTACAGTTATTTCTCGCACATAGAAGTTGGAACATTATATTTCAGTTTTACAAGATGCTGGTGAGGCTGTACATGGAATATTATAGAAACATAGAAACATAGAAAGTAGGTGCGAGAGTAGACCACCAGGTCCGTCGAGCCCGCACCGCCATTCGCTCATGGCTGAACACTAAACAGACACACTTACCCACAAACAGTAGACACAAGACACAGAACACAAGACACTACCCTCCCCTTTATACCGCTATCACCCCTCTCCACCCCAAAAACCTCGTGATCTCCTGGGGGAGGCAAAAAAACGGATAAAAACCCAGGTCCAATTCGGGAAAAAAAATCCGGGAAATTCCTCTCCGACCCCAATCTAGGCGATCGACACTTGTCCAGGAGATCACTCAGGTCTTACTATACTAACCATACCTAGGTCCATATCCCTGCCCTCTCCCCGTAGCCCCTTATCCCCTTGGCAGCTAAAAAACCATCTATTTTAGTCTTAAATATATTTAAAGTTTCTGCTTCCACTGCTCCCTGGGGCAGTGAATTCCATAAATTAACCACCCTCTGGGTGAAGAAGTTCTTCCTCATCTCAGTTTTAAAAGAGCCCCCCCTTATTCTGCAACTATGTCCCCTAGTTCTAGTTTCCCCGATCATTGGGAACATCCTCGGTGCATCCACCCGATCAAGGCCCCTCACGATCTTATATGTTTCAATGAGATCGCCTCTCATTCTTCTAAACTCCAAAGAGTAGAGTTCCAGCCTACTTAACCTTTCCTCATATGTCAATCCCCTCATTGCAGGAATTAATCTTGTAAACCTTCGCTGCACTGCCTCCAGGGCTAGTACATCCTTTCTTAAGTATGGACCCCAGAACTGTACACAGTATTCCAAATGTGGTCTCACTAATACTGTGTACAGCTGCAGCAAGACCTCCGTGTTTTTATACTCAATCCCCCTAGCAATAAAGGCCAAAACTCCATTGGCCTTCCTGATTGCTTGCTGCACCTGCATACTAACTTTTAGTGATTCATGTACTAATACCCCTAGATCCCTTTGCGTTGCATTACAACGCAGCTCCTCCTCATTTAGAAAATAACTTGCCCTATCATTTTTTTTCCCAAAGTGAATGACTTCACATTTATTAGTATTAAACTTCATCTGCCAAGTTGTTGCCCACTCACCTAGCTTATCTATATCCTTTTGCAGACTCTTCCTATCCTCCTCATCCCCTACTTTTCCTCCCATTTTTGTATCGTCCGCAAATTTTGATATATTACACTTGGTTCCCTCCTCCAAATCATTTATATAAATTGTGAACAACTGGGGTCCCAGCACCGACCCTTATGTTCAGTTTTAGTCAATCTGCTTTTGAAAATATGGCATTAAGCTGGATAGAGTGCAGAGAAGATTTACAAGGATGTTACCAGAACCTGAGGGCCTGAGCTATAGGGAGAGGTTGGGCAGGTAAAGCTTTTTGCCTTGGAGTGCAGGAAGTTGTGGGGTGATGTTATACAGGTGTACAAAAGCCTAGGCAGAATAGATATCGTTAATAGGCAGAATCTTTTCCCAGGGTAGGGGAATCAAGAGGACATAGGTTTAAGAGAGGGGAAAGATTTAATAGGAACCTGAGGGGCAACTTTTTCACACAGGCTCGTACATGGTAGGAGCAGCCAGAATAAATGGTTGAGACAGGTAGAATACTAACTTTTAAAAGACATTTGGACAGGTACCTGAATAGGAAAAGTTTTGAGCGATATGGGACAAATACAGGCAAATAAGACTAGCTTAGATGGGGCATCCCATTGGTATATTTGAGTTGGGCTGAAGGGCTGTTTCCTTTGACTCTGATCTTTGAAGCAGAATGTCTCACGTGCAATGTCCAGGACACCAACAAGCATCTTGAATTCTTTAGTACGGTGGTAAACAATACAGGTGGATATTGGTCTTTCCCATCAAGGAGATAATTGGAATGAACTTTCCCCACCAAAGTCCCCCTGATCCCCACCATTGCTCCTCCTCAGCAGCCATTCCACCTTCCAATGAAAATCTGACAAGAGTTTTATAAGCCAACTGACTCATTCAAGATCATAAGTTTATGTTCATAAATTCTAGGAGCAAAATTAGGCCATTCGGCCCATCATGTCCACTCCACCATGGCTGATCTATCTTTCCCTCACAACCCCTTCTGCTGCCTTTTCCCCATAACACTGACACCTGTACATATCAAGGATCTATCAATCTCTGCCTTAAAAATATCCATTGTCTTGGCCTCCACAGCCGTCTGTGGCAATTAATTCCACAGATTCACCACTCTCTGGCTAAAGAAATTCTTCCTCAGCTCCTTTCAAAAGGTATGTTCACTTATTCTGAAGCTATGGCCCCTGGTCCTAGACTCTCCCAATAGTGGAACCATCCTCTCCACATTCACCCAATCAAAGGCCTTTTACTATTCGGTAAGTTTCAATGAGGTCCCCAAATGCCCCCCCCCCCCACCCCCTCACCCCACACCCCTCATCTTTCTAAACACCAGCGAGTGTTTAGAAAGACTAACTTAACTTCAGGTGAACTGAACTTAAGATGAACACAAGCCGTCAAACGCTCCTCATATGTTAACCCAATCATCCCTTATTCACTACATTGTCACAAGGGTTTGTGGCCAAAAGTCTATCCTCTGAGAATGTAAAATGTCCACTTAAAGCTGCCAGATAACCCTGTGTTTTTCTGTTTGTGCAGAAGATAGCCAGCAAGGAAAGGAGATAATGAAAGTATTAGGAAACCTGGTGATGGGAATGTTTGTCAAATATTGGATTTACATCTGTGGCGGAATGTTTTTCTTCGTCAGTTTTGAGGGCAAGATTGTCATGTACAAGATCATCTACATGATGCTGTTTCTGTTCTGCGTGGTTCTATATCAGGTACGTATTTCAATGGTCAATGGTCAAGTGAAGTATTGCCATACCGAAGCACAATCCCCGACTAGCAAAGGTGGAAGGGGGGGAAGAGGGGTGGAGAAGTGGGAGAAATAGATGTGCACCAGGAGTGGGGCACAGAACGGTGAGAGGAGAATAAAAGAGGAGATTGGTTGTTACATAAAATTGGAGAATTCAATGTTCATACCATTGGATTATAAGCTACCCAAGCAAATTATGAGGTGTTGTTCCACCAGTTTGTGTGTGGCCTCACTCTGGTAGTGGAGAAGGCCTATGCTAGACAGGTCGGTATGGGAATGCTTTCTGCACTGTAGAAAATGCTGTTCAGCAGCAATGCTGAGAAGAATAGGAGTTCCACATTTAACTACAAGATATATTATACAACAGTACTAAATTCAAAGTTGCATAATTACGTGTGACCGCGGGACTTTTTAAAGAAGTTTAGTTAAGTTTAGAGATACAACGTTGGAACGGTCCCTCCGGTGCACACCAATATATATGCAACTCTCTGTTGTCTAATTTTGTTATAGTTGGTGGAGGGGTGATTTAAAACAGTTAATGCAGTTAATTGTATTCTTAAGGCAACATTTTAATGCGTACTGCTACACTTCTTGTAAATTACATAGAATAGTACTGCATATGTACAGGCCCTCTCAGCCCACAATGTCCAAGCTGAATGTATTGCCAAGTTATACTGATCACTTCTGCCACTTCCACCACCACCCCTGGTAGCATATTTCAGGCACCCACCACTCTGTGTATAACAGGAACTTGCCCCGCACATCTTTAAGCTTTCCCTATCTGAGCTTAAAGCTATTTCCTCTAGATTTTCTACATTTCTAGCCTGGGAAAAAGTTCTAACTGTCTACCCTATCAAAGTATCTCATAAGTTTATAAACTTCTATCAGGTCGCCCCTCAGCCTCCGCTCTACAAATCCAAGTCCATCCAACCTTTCCTTACAGCCTAGTCCCAACAGGATATATGGATATATGAAAAGTCATGTTCATTATGTTTATTAGATGTTGGAACATAATTAGGCAATTTGGCCCAGTGAGTCTGCTCCACCGTTCGATCACGGTTGATGCATTTTTCCCTCTCAACCCCATTTCTCCTGCCTTCTTCCCTTAACCTTTGGCTCTATTAATAATTAAGAACCTATTAACATCTGCTTTATAAATGCCCAATGACATGGCCTCCACAGCTGTGAGTGACAAACAGATTCACCATCCTCTGGCAGAAGAAATACCTCATCTCCATTCTACAAGGTACATCCTTATATTCTGAGGCCATGCCCCCTGGCCCTAGACTCTCCCACTACTGGAGCCATCCTCTCCATATCCACTCTATCCAGGCTTTTCATCACTCGGTAGGTTTCAATGAGATACCCCCTCATCCTTCTAAACCCCAGCGAGTACAGGCCCAGAGCCCTCAAATGTTCCTCACATGTTAACCCAATCAACTGCGGAATTATTTTCATGAAGTCCCTCCAACGATGTGGAAACGGGGTGAAAGGCTGTGGAACAAGGAGCAATTCAGACCATTGAACCAAGAGCACCGTGTGTGAACACTGTACGACACGGTTACAGATCCGTGGTCGTAAGAACAATCCTTCTTCCCAGTTAAATCATGCAGGCAAGCATGCCACAATGAAAACCAAGTTCAGTTTTCTCTTGCTTGTGTTTTCCCCGCTGTAAACTCTAAATTCTGGGAATATAATTCAAGGAATTACAGCACTGTAGACCAAATCTTGCAACCATTCCTTGGAAGTGTAGCCTGGCAGTGTGAGTTTGGTATCACTGTTCAGACCGTGGCATTGAAGAGATTTATTTTGGAAGCTAATGTGGTCAAATCCAAAGCGTCCAAATATAATAATTATTTGTTATATAATCCTATTTTTCTTGGCTGCTTATACTTCTGAAGGCTTTTTTTTTTTTCTAGGTACATTATGACTGGTGGCGGCGAATCCTGAAGTATTTTTGGATTATTGTTGTTTCCTACACAATGCTGGTCTTGGTCCTGGTGTACACCTATCAGTTTGATTCATTCCCGTATCTGTGGCAAAACATGACGGGAATGGATATTGAAAAGTGAGTAACTGATAAATTTAATGCATACTGGTAACATAGGTGGTGAGAGCAGGTATTAAGGGAGGTGGTTCTGGGATGCCAGAACTAACTGTTGAGCCTTCCTGAGGTTTTGTGGGTTTAACTCAATGAAACACCAGCGAAGGGAGGTGCCCACTTGATAACCAAACATGATGCCAAGACCAACTCTTATCTGCCTTTACGTAATGCATATCCCTCCATTCCCTGCATATCCATGTGCCTATTCAAAAATCTCTTAAACACCACTACCGTTTCTGCCTCCACCACCATCTATAACAATGATGTGGATAAGAACATACAGAGCATGATTAGCAGGTTTGCAGATGATGCAAAAGTGGGTGGTATTGCAGATAGTGAAGTTGGTTGTGAAAAATTGCAGCAGGATCCTGATCAGTTGGCTAGGTGGGCTGTGGAATGGTGGTTGATGCAATTTACTATGGAGAAATGTGAGGTGTTGCTTACCAGACTTTTGGGAAGGACCTACACAGTGAATGGTAGGCCTCTGGGTAGTGTTATAGAGCAGAGGGACCTAGGAGTGCAGGTACATAGTTCCATGAAGGTAGTCGTAGGAAGATAGGGTGGTCAAAAAGGGTTTTGGCACATTGGCCTTCATCAGTCAGAATACTGAGTTTGGAAGTTGAGAGGTCATGTTGCAGTTATATAAGATGTTGGTGAGGTCACATTTAGAATATTGAGTTCAATTCTGGGCACCATGTTATAGGAAAATATATTCTCCAGCTTAAAAGGGTACAGAGAAGATTTACGGGAATGTTGCCAGGGCTCAAGAGTCTGAACTATAGGGAGAGTTTGGGTAGGCTGGGACTCTATTCCTTGGAGCGCAGGAGGTTGAGGGGTGATTTTATAGAGGTGTATAAAATCATGAGAGGCGCAGTACAGAGTGTCTTGCCCAGAACAGGGGAATCGAGGACCAGAGGACATAGGTTTAAGGTGAAGGGGAAAAGGGTGGTGGGTGAATGGAACGAGCTGCCAGAGGAGGTAGATGAGGCAGGGTCTATCGCAGCGCTTAAGAAACAGTTGAACAGGTACATGGATAGGACAGGTTTGGAAGGATATGGGCCAAACGCAGGCAGGTGGGACTAGTGTAGCTGGGACATGTCGGCTGGTGTGGGCAAGATGGGCCGAAGGGCCTGTTTCTACGCTGTATGACTCTATGACCATCCCCGGAAGTGCGTTCCAGGTACTCACCACCCTCTGTGTAAAAAACTTGCCCTATACATCTCCTTTAAACTTTGCCCCTTTCACCCTAAGGTTGTGAGGGAATTTAGGGATGTGTAATAAATGCTGGTGTGACCAGTAACACCTACAACCCATTGTGGAAAAAGCAAACAAGTTGTGAAAAACAGCTGGTGCAGGTTACAAACAGGATTAGGACTAAAAAAAGATCAAATCAATTACATTTGTTACTCTGTACATGTAAAATACAAACAGTGGTGTCTTGCATTGAAAATTAGCAATTGGAACAGAAATTTAAATGTATCCAAAACTGATACACAGCCCTTTCCGGACTAAATATATAATTGTTCTTTGTTTAAAGGTTGAAGGATCTTGGACTAGAGAAGTTCACTGTAGCAGATCTGTTCACCAGCATTTTCATCCCCACATCTTTCTTGCTTGTGTGTATCTTGCACCTTCATTATTTTCATGATCGCTTTCTGGAACTCACTGACCTAAAAGCAGTGACTAGCAAACAGGAGAGCACTATCTACAGGTGAGAAACATTCTTTAATATGTTGTCAAATTATGCTTTGAAAGTGAGTCATGACATCTATTCCCCTGCGATCTTGATATGTGACGTGTGCCTTGAATTATTGTGAATGTACAAGTAGTTCTACTATTACCTGGTAGGTACACAAAATGCTGGAGAAACTCAGCGGGTGCAGCAGCATCTATGGAGCGAAGGAAATAGACGACGTTTCGGGCCGAAACCCTTCTTCAGACTGATAGGGGGTGGGGGGGGGGGGGAGAAGGAAGGAAAAAGGGAGGATGAGGAGCCCGAGGGCGGGGGGATGGGAGGAGACAGCTCGAGGGTTAAGGAAGGGGAGGAGACAGTAAAGGCTAGCAAAACTGGGAGAATACTGGGAATTCAATTCAAATTGGGAGAATTGTCTACTCTACTATTACCTGGTAGCTGGATTCTTAAGAAATATTGTATTCTGGAAAATCGCATTATTAAAAGTATTGTGGCAAATGGAAATATGGGGTTAGGAGCTAGCGAGTTTCAGACTCGCAATAACAAGGTTTTTTTCCCCCAGGATTTTCAAAAATAAAGATATTTTTAATAGCTGTAAGTTTATTTTAGTTATTGCAAGCTGCAAAGACTGAAGGCTCTATGTTGGATTGTTTTATAGAGTATCATTGCAATAGAAGCGATTGATGGTCAATTTCAATGGCTTCCTGTGGTGAAAGTGACAGCCTGTGTTCTTAAAGGACAATGGTGTCTGATTACTGCAAGGACGTTCGATGGAAACAGTTTTCTTTTCCCAAGACTGAAATTTTTCCAAGACAGCTTTTTTTATGCTTGTCAGTTTCCAAAGCAACTCTTAAATGGTTTTCTAGCCTTCGATGGAAATCACATTATAACCAATTAGGCCAATGTAATATATATTTTGTTCCCTAATTTATCAATCACATATCCAATTAGTGTTATAGAAACACACACTTAGCAGAATCACCAGTATCTGAAATTGGTTATACAATATTTTGTGATTGGCTACTGTAAATGTTAACATATTAAAAATTAGAACAATGAAACATTATTAAATCCTCTTGATATCTTATATGCTAACTTTAGTTAATAGAAATACAAATACAATATTATCCAATGAAATTAGAATTTATCTTTCAGAGAGCTATTATTCAAGATCCTCTAGTTACAAGATAGCCTAAGTCGTTATAGTGAATAGGAATCCATTTAATTTAGACTATCGCCTCATCTAAGTGTTGAATACTACATATTAACATGAGAGAAAGGGCGGAATATTATGTTTTGAGAAAGTAATTAACCATCTTATCAGGTTAAGAATCTTTAGTTGTTCTATATTGAGAATGCCGTATTCGGATAAGTATTCACTTTCTGTTGTTTAATTTTATTCTTTGAATGCAGCTCCGTATCAGCTTGATAAATCATATGCTCTCATTTCCCTGGTCAATTATATCAATCGGGGAATCGTGGTTTGGTTTGGCTTTCTCCTTTCATCTTCCACTCATCCCATGAGTTCATTAGCAGAGGGGTGCACAGGCGACCCTCTCTGGGTCCACTAGAGCATTTGCAAAGGAAGACCTCCAAGGAGTAATTGGAAGCGTTGATACCCCTGGCGTCAACATTGGAGTAATTGATTGGGGTGCTGATTGGGGATGATCAGCCATGATCACATTGAATGGCGGTGCTGGCTCGAAGGGCCAAATGGCCTACACCTGCACCTATTGTCTATTGGAAAAGTTGACACTCTTTATAAAAATTATAAAGTTGGTAATAATTCGGAGCCGGTTTAACGGATATGTTTGTTATAATAGCAGGAGATTTTAATGTTGTATTTTTGGAATGTGTTCCTCAACTAAATACAATTGTTCATTTCTATTATAACCTGCCTTACTTTTGCTAATTGTTATCATTTTCCATTGCTTCTGTGGTAACTTTAAACCTGCATTTAACTGTGTGTGCTGTGCTGTACTGGGTAATTGTAGTGTCTGTGGATTCTTATCACTCTGTCTTTCTCTCTCTCCCTCTCTCTCTCTCCCTCTTCTTTCTCCTTGTCCATTCATGTGCTTCCCACCACTCAATTTTCCAGCCATGCCAAAGTTAATGGTCGTGTTTATCTATTAGTGAATAGGTGGGTACCGTCGGTAATGACAGAAGTCCATTGCATTTGTTTGATTTGCCATATATTACAGCATGCAAGTCACACCTTTATTTCAGAACCGCTTCTGCAATAGAATCACAATGAATTGCACAATGTTATTTATTGCATCCCTGAATGTAGATATTGTGAGGTGCTAGCCTGATGTAATGGTAATGTTAATATGCCTTAAAATATTACTTTTTTAACCAAAGTGTTATCATTATGACCTCCATATCTGAAGGTTTGTACTTACTACTTTATCTGATGTAGACACAGAACCTTTTTCCCAGGGGAGAAATGTTAAAAACTAGAGGGCATAGCTTTAAGGTGAGAGAGTCAAAGTTTAAAGGAGATGTGTGGGACGTTTTTATTACACCTCTAAAGTGTGGGTGCTGGAGGGGTGGTGGTAGATCCAGATATGATAATGGCATTTAAAAGGCTTTAGGACAGGCACATGGATGTGCAAGAAATAGAGGGATATGGATCACGTGCAGGCAGAGGAGATTAATTTAACTTGACATTATATTCCCAATGGACATTGTGGGCTGAAGGGCCCGTTCCTTTGCTGTACTGTTGAATGCTCTATGTTCTAATTGTCTCAGCCTATACAGTCAATGTTAATTCTTACATAGTATAAACACAAATGAGACTTGCTTTGACCAATAAAGGCTTAGATATTTGTTGGTTTTAGAGTCATAGAATCATACAGCATGAAAACAGGCCTTTCGGCCCAACTCACACACACTGACCAACATGTCCCAACGCCACTTGTCCCACCTGCCTACCTTTGGCCTATATTCCTCCAAACCTATCCTATCCATGTACCTGTCTAAATGTTTCTTAAACATTGTGATAGTACCAGCCTCAACTACCTCCTCTGGCAGCTCATTCCAAATACCTACCATCCTTTGTATAAAAAAGATACCCCTCAGGTTCCTTTTAAATCCCCCCCCCCCCCTCCCCCTCCCCCCTCCCCCTTCCCCCCCCCCCCCCCCCCCACCTCCCCCCCCCCCCCTAGACCAATCTATTTGTCTCATGATCTTGTACACCTATATTGATAACCTCTCCTCTTGCACTCCAAGTAATAAAGGTCAAGCCAGCTCAACCTCTCCCTGTAGCTCTTCCTTTCCAGCTTAACAATATATTTCCTATAATAAGGTGGTCAAAACTGAACACAGTACTCTAAATGAGGCCTCAACAAAGTCTTGTATAACTGCAGCATGACCTCTCAACTTCTATACTCAATACACTGATTGATGAAAGCCAATGTGCCAAAAGCCTTCTTGACCATCCTAACTTCTTGTGATGTCATTTTCAAACAAAAATGTACCTGCACTACGAGATATTTCTGCTCTACAGCATTCCCCAGAGCCCTGCCATTCACTGTGTAGGTCCTGCCCTTGTTTGACTTCCCAAATTGCAACACCTCACACCTATCTGCATTAGCCCACTTCCTTAGCCCACCTGCCCAACAGATCAAGATCTTGCTGCAATTTTTGCCAACCATCTACAATACCACCCACTTTACTGAAAATTTGCAAACTTACTAATCATGCCTTGTACATTCTCATCCAAATGATTTTGTTATAGATGTCAAACAGCAATAAGCCCAGCGAACCCTGAGTCACAGTCGATCCTGACTGTACGGAGTTTGTACGTTCTCTCTCTGACCCCTTGGGTTTTCTCTGCGTGCCCTGGTTTCCGCCCACACTCCAAAGACGTACAGGTTTGTAGGTTAATTGGCTTCAGTAAAAATTGTAAATTGTCCCTAGTGTGTGGGATAGTACTAATGTAAGGGAGCTAATGCTGGTCGGCGTGGTCTCATCGGGCTGAATGGCCTGTTTCCATGCTGTATCTCTAATGTTTAAAATAAAGTCTAAAATCTAGGGGTGAAACAGGCTTAGCAGTCTAGATAGCTTGCTCCTGCTCCTATTTTTTATTAACCAACATATAATACTCACTCATTTTAAAAGGTTCATAAAAATCCAAGGATAGCAGAAATGTTATTAATTAAATGCGGCTTGGCTAACATCTCTTTGTGAGGATATTCTTTATTAGGATTAAGAATTACTAGTTCATTGGTGTGTATTTTTTGAGTTTGAGTTTAGTTTATTGTCACGTGTAGTCAGCGGAAATATAATGCATTATTATAATCGAGCTATCCACTGTGTACAGATACATGATAAAGGGGAATAGAGTCATAGAGTGATATAGTGTGGAAACAGGCCCTTCGGCCCAACTTGCCCACACTGGCCGAAGTGTCCCAGCTACACTAATCCCACCTGCCTGCATTTGATCCATATCCCTCAAAACCTGTCCTATCCGTGTACCTGTTTAACTGCTTCTTAAACGTTGGGATAGTCCCAGTCTCAACTATCTCCTCTGGCAGCTTGTTCCATACACCTACCACCCTTTGTGTGAAAAAGTTACCCCTCAGATTCCTATTAAATCTTTTCCCCTTCGCCTTGAACCTATGTCCTCTGGTCCTCGATTCCCCTACTCTGGGCAAGAGATGCTGTGCATCAACCCGATCTATTCCTCTCATGATTTTGTACACCTCTATAAGATCACCCCTCATCCTCCTATGCTCCAAGGAATAGAGACCCAGCCTACTCAACCTCTCCCTATAGCTCAGACCCTCTAGTCCTGGCAACATCCTCGTAAATCTTCTCTTAACCCTTTCAAGCTTGACAATATCTTTCCTATAACACGGTGCCTAGAACTGAACACAATACTTTAAATGCTGTCTCACCAATGTCTTATACAACTGCAACATGACCTCCCAACCTCTATACTCAATATAGACACAAAAAGCTGAGTAACTCAGCGGGACAGGCAGCATCTCTGGAGAGGAGGAATGGGTGACGTTTCGTGGTAAGACCCTTCTTCAGACTGGGTATTCTATACTCAATACTCTGACTGATGAAGGCCAATGTGCCAAAAGTATTTTTGACCACCTTATCTACCTGCGACTCGACCTTCAAGGAACCCTGCACCTGTACTCCAAGATCCCTCTGCTCCACTCTCCAGAAGCCTGCCATTTACTGTGTAGGTCCTGCCCTTGTTCGACATCCCAAAATGCAACACCTCACATTTCACTATATTAAATCCAACAACCATTCCACAGTCGGCCTGGCCAATCGAACCAGATCCTGCTGCAATCTTTCACAATCATCTTCACAATCTGCAAAACCACTCACTTTTGTATCAACTTGCTAATCTTTCCCTTTATGTTCTCAACCAAATCATTGATGTAGATGACAAACAGTAAGGGGGCCCAGCACTGAACCCTGAGGCACACCACTAGTCACAGTCCTCCAGTCCGGGAAGCAACCATAACCATATAACCATATAACAATTACACCACAGAAACAGGCCATCTCGACCCTTCTAGTCCGTGCCGAACACGTATCTCCCCTAGTCCCATACACCTGCGCTCAGACCATAACCCTCCATTCCTTTCCCGTCCATATAACTATCCAATTTATTTTTAAATGATAAAAACGAACCTGCCTCCACCACCTTCCCTGGAAGCTCATTCCACACAGCCACCACTCTCTGAGTAAAGATGTTCCCCCTCATGTTACCTCTAAACTTCTGTCCCTTAATTCTCAAGTCATGTCCTCTTGTTTGAATCTTCCCTACTCTCAGTGGGAAAAGCTTATCCACGTCAACTCTGTCTATCCCTCTCATCATTTTAAAGACCTCTATCGTCCCCCCTTAGCCTTCTGCGCTCCAAAGAATAAAGCCCTAACTTGTTCAACCTATCTCTGTAACTTAGTTGCTGAAACCCAGGCAACATTCTAGTAAATCTCCTCTGTACTCTCTCTATTTTGTTGACATCTTTCCTATAATTAGGCGACCAAAATTGTACACCATACTCCAGAATTGGCCTCACCAATGCCTTGTACAATTTTAACATTACATCCCAACTTCTATACTCAATGCTCTGATTTATAAAGGCCAGCACACCAAAAGCTTTCTTTACCACCCTATCTACATGAGATTCCACTTTCAGGGAACTGTGCACAGTTATTCCCAGATCCCTCTGTTCACCTGCATTCTTCAATTCCCTACCATTTACCATGTACGTCCTATTTTGATTTGTCCTGCCAAGATGTAACACCTCACACTTATCAGCATTAAACTCCATCTGCCATCTTTCAGCCCCCTCTTCCAACTGGCATAAATCTCTCTGTAGACTTTGAAAATCTACTTCATTATCCACAACCCCACCTATCTTAGTATCATCTGCATACTTACTAATCCAATTTACCACACCATCATCCAGATCATTGATGTACATGACAAACAACAGTGGACCCAACACAGATCCCTGTGGCACCCCACTAGTCACTGGCCTCCAACCTTCCACCATCACCCTCTGCTTCCTTCCATGGAGCCAATTTGCTAACCATTCAGCTCTCTGAGCTTGGATCTCATGCGATCTAACCTTCCTGAGCAGCTTACCATGCGGAACCTTGTCGGGGATCCTGCCCTGATCGACCTGTTTGGTCATGTCTTCAAAAAAATCAATCAGATTTGTGAGACACGACCTCCCACGTACAAAACCATGCTGACAATTACTAATCAGCCCTTGCCCATCCAAATGCCTGTATAACCTAACCATCAGAATACTCTCTAGTAACTTTCCACCTACAGATGTTAAACTCACCCGCCTATAGTTCCCAACATTTTCACTGCAGCACTTCTTGTAACGAGGCACAACATTTTTCACCCTCCAGTCTTCCGGGACCTCTCCTGTATTTAAGGACGACTCATGAATTTCAACCAGGGTTCCCGCAATATCCTCGGATATATCTGATCAGACCCTGGAGATTTGTTTACCTTCATACACGATACAGTACTTCTTCGAAGGTAACACTGACTGCTCTGAAGACACTTCCATTGACTGCCCCAAGTTCCTCCATCCTACTGTCTTTCTCCTTGGTAAATACAGAGGAGAAATACACATTGAGGACCTTGCCTATATCCTGTGCCGCTTTGATTCCTGAGAGGTCCCACTCTCTCTCTAGTTATCCTTTTCCCCCTTATGTATATATAAATAACGTGAATAATGTTTAGTGCATAAGCCCAGCAAGGTCCGACCAAATACAGTCCAAGGGTCTCCAATGAGATAGATAGTAGTTCAAGACTGCCTCTAGCTGTTGATAGGATGGCTCAGTTGCCTGATAACAGCTGGGAAGAAACTGTCCCAGAATCTGGAGGTGTAGGTGTGCGTTTTCACGCTTCTATACCTCTTGCCTGATTGGAGAGGGGAAAAAAGGGAGTGGCAAGAGTAGTTCTCTCTGGTCAGTAGCATTATAAGTTGTGAGTGTACTAGCACCAATGCCTTCAATGAAACATGCGTGAGAACTGGTAACAATAATGCATTGATGCTCTCACCCCATTTTGGTGCCAGCAACCATAGAAGAATGCCTCCTAATACTATGTACTGCCATTGGAGAGGGTCCAGAAGAGGTTTACAAGAATTATCCCGGGGATAATTGGGTTAACATATGATGAGTGTTTGACGGCACTGGGCCTGTACTCGCTGCAGTTTAAAAGGATGAGCGGGTACCTCATTGAAACTTACCGTATAGGAAAAGCCTGGATAGAGTGGATATGGAGAGGATGTTTCCACTAGTGGGAGCGTCTTGGACCAGAGGCCATAGCCTCAGAATAAAAGGATGTACCTTTAGAAAGGAGATGAGGAGGAATTTATTTTGTAAGATGGTCATGAATCGTGGAATTCATTGCCACAGACGGCTGTGCAGGCCCAAGTCAATTGATATTTTTAAGTTGCAGATTGATAGATTCTTGATTAGTGCGGGTGTTAGGGGTTATGGGGAGAAGGCAGGAGATTGTGGTTGAGAGGGAAAGATAGATCAGCCATGATTGAATGGTGGAGTAGACTTGATGGTCCGAAGGGTTTAATTCTGCTCCTATCACTTATGAACATTAACCAATGTTTTTGGTGTATATAGTCATGTGTACCAAGATACAATTAAAAGCTATTGTTAAGGTTAAGGTAAAGTTGTATCATTGATCTATGCTGCCACCGTGTATAGCTTGTGGAGAGAGCGCATGATTTAAGCTTCGTTCCAAAGCATGCAAGTTGCTTTCACTTTGTAAAATATGCCCATCTGCTGCTAGCAAGTAAGTATTTTGTCATTTCCAATTTCAACAAACAGAATCATTATATAAAATATGTACCTCTAACCCAACGATGGCAGCACAGATTGAAACAAACCTCAAATCTGGAATGGCAATTGCTGTGTGAATGCAACAATATTTTGCAAAGGTCAACACTGAATGAAGAGGATTGCATGTCCTGTCTAGAAATGCACGTTGCTTTAGCACTGAATCAAAAATTGACAGCGGCGTGAAGCAGTTAACCGCGTACGGGGAAGATAGTAAACTGTGTGTGTGGCTAGATGCAGATCTTTTCTTTTGTATTATTCTTTCCATAACGCGCTGTACTCATCTTCTTTTTCTTCCTGTGTGAATTACTCTGTACAGAATCAAGCTATACATGTCAAATCGACAGAATGCGTAAGTCTTCCCAAAGACATGAAATGCTTGCTCTCACTTGTCACCATTTCATGCTCTCAGCTTAAACTATGACAATTTTCTCCCTCGGGGAAAATGTCAAGTTTAGGCTTGAATCATAATCTTGAAGCAGCAATTATAATGCGTAGCTGTTTTAGACAGTTACTTCATGTGCCAAACATGTTATTCTACTAACTCTACCATGCTCATATGGAGAAACTGCGTCAAAATAAACCCAACTAGAATAAATTGCTTGACATTCTGTGACAAGACATCCCTGAACTTAATCCTGCTAGGGCCACAACTTGCACTTAACATCTTCCTAACAGCCTGATATCTACCAACAGGCTGGTGAATCAGGACGGGAGTCTCCCTGACATCGGCATGATGAATATTAACACCAGTTCTCAGAAAGAGGAAAGAACAGAGGATAAAAAGCCAGAGGGTGAAGAGGCAGAGGAGGAGGAGGAGGAAGATTCCAGAGGTGATTGATTTTATCTTCCTTGCAGAAAGACTTAAGGCATTCTCTGTCTTCAGGCGGTTTGGAGATACAATCCTGGTAATTGTTCCAGTTGTATCTGTTGGCAGATAATGGAGACGACACAAGAAATTGCAGATGCTGGAATCTTGAGCAAAACACAAGTGCGGTAGGATCTCAGCAGGTCAGGCAGCACTCGTGGAGGAAATGGACATGCGACTTTTCAGCTGGGGACCCTTCTTCAGAAGCTACATCTATCTTACGAAGAGTCTCGACCCGAAACATCACCTATTCACTTTCTCCAAAGCTGCTGCTTGACCCGCTGAGTTACTCCAGTTTTTTGTGTCTATCTTCTGAATAACACTTATATTTAGTATGATTGTGCCTAATGTATAGAAGGATTGTCACTGAACTGTATGAAAAGGAAAAAAAAATTCACTGTACCTTAATACATATGACAATAAAGTACCATTGGAATCTGAAGTCTGGAGAAGGGCCCCAACCCAAAACATCGCCTGTTCATTCCTTCCTGAACCTGAGGAAGGATCCTGATCCAAAACATCACCTGTTCATTCCCTCTCCAGATGCTGCATGATCCACTGAGTTTCTTCAGCGCTTTGAGTTTTGCAGAATGCACGGTGGCACAATAGACTGGCTGCCTTCCAGCACCAGAGACCCGGGTGCTGTCTGTGTGGAATTTGTACGTTCTCCCTGTGACCGCGTGGGTTTTCTCTGGGTGCTCTAGTTTCCTCCCGCACTACAAAGCATCCAGGGTTTGTAGGTTATTTGGCTTTGTAAATGATCCCTAGTATATAGGATAGTGCCAGTGTATGGGGTGATCGTTGATTGGCACGGATTTGGTGGGCCCAATGGCCTGCTTCTAAAGTCTATGGTCACTGATAAGTAAATCCAAGTGAAGAGACATGATTTGAAAATCAAATCAACTACTGATCCTGGAAATTTGTAATAAAAATATAAAATACTGGAGTAACTATAAATCTGACAGAACTACAAAAGGAGAAACAGTTAATATTTAAGGTCTGGGACCCATGTTAGTACAGGTGAGTCGAGAGAAAAAAAGTTTGTTTCAATAGAACAGAAGGTGAGAGATTATATTTTTAAGGTGGAGATTGACAGATTCTTGATTAATTTGGGCGTCAGGGCTTGTGAGGAGAAGGCAGGAGAATGGGGTGGGGAGGGAAAGATAAATCAGGCAGAGTAGACTTGATGGGCCAAATGACCTAATCCTGCTCCTAGAATTTATGAACGTATGAGGAATGTGTAGAATACAGAGAAAATTGCTGAAAAGGGTAAAGTGGGAAATTACCAGAACGTGGAAGCTTTTGGGTCCGTGTGTTACTTTGTAAATGGCTAGGTTGTCCAATCTGCCAGCAGCCCAGACAAATTGGCATTATTAGTTGAGTGGTATTCATGTGCAAAATCACAAGTAATTTATGAACATTTAGAATGAATTGCTATAAACCTCCTGTGGAAGTTCACCCTCTCTATAAACCTTCACAATACAAACATTTTCATCATTGTGGTCATATCCTGTATTTATATTATGAGAAAATGAATGTATATCGCATGCCTCAAACATTGAGTAGGGTTTACTGCTCTGTGGAAGTTCACCCTCTCTATAAACCTTCACAATACAAACATTTTCATCATTGTGGTCATATCCTGTATTTATATTATGAGAAAAGGAATGTATATCGCATGCCTCAAACATTGAGTAGGGTTTACTGCTCTGACAATGGCCATTTAATCCCATTGAGGGGCACTTGGGTGAGGAATTGTTGCCTCCTGTTGCGGAGGGGGGGGGGGGTTAGGAGCGGGTTGGGGGGGGGGGGGTTAAAGTATCATTGCACGGTGAACGCACACCAAGTCTGGTTCCTCTCAAATCACTGTAATATTGGTTGCAAGCAAGAGTGCAGTGGGTCCCTGAGGATTTGTGCATCAAACGGTGTGTTAAATCACCATCAGCACAGGTCCTGGTGAGGCAACCTAGAGAACCAGAAAATGGGCAGGTGGTCTCTCAACACCATCCTGCAATCCACATGAATGAGCTGAAGTGTACATTGAACGGACAACTTTTATACGATGGAATTATATAAAAGGACAAAATTTCACCCAAAATGTCACCTATCCATGTTCTCCAGACATTCCTCTCCTGCTGTGTTTAGTCCAGCACTGTGTATCCTATTCACTCAGACAGTGGTGGATATATGGAACAAGGTGCCAGAGGAGATAGATGAGGCAGGTATTATAATAACATTTTAAAGACACTTGGACAGGTGGTTGGATAAGAATGATCTAGAGGGATATGGACAAAACACAGGCAAACAGGACCAACTCAGGCATCTAGGTTGGCAAGATGCTTGGTTATCTCTATAAATGGGGGCAGCACAGTGGCACAGCGGCGGAGTTGCTGCCTCACAGCGCCAGAGACCCGGGTTCGATCCTCACTATGGGTCCTGTCTGTACGGAGTTTGTATGTTCTCCCTGCGATCGCATGGATTTTCTCCGGGTGCTCCAGTTTCTTCCCACACTCCAAAGATGTATAGGTTGTAGGTTAATTGGCTTCGGTAAAATCGTGTATCATCCCTAGTGTGTAGGATAATATGAGGTGTATGGGGGTGATTGTTGGTCAGCGCTGACACAATGAGGTGAAGGGCCTGTTTCTGCGCTGTATCTCTAACGCTGTATCTGTAAAGTCTAAAGGTATGGATGAGTTGGGCTGAAGGGCCTGTTTCCACTATGTATGGCTATGTGCTCCTAACTACCTACCTAAATCCCTTTGTTTTGGGATGTATCTGTACTGGATCTCCATGTTTGGAGACTTGCATGCCAAAACATTATGGTTTCAATGGTAATTAATAGCCGAGCAGTTGTTCTAATTTTTCAGAAATAATTTCTCCCGGATAATGAAATAGTTTTCTTTTTCCCGTCCATTTAGAGGAAAAAACAAATAAATGGCACCTGGTAATTGACAGGCTGACTGTGCTGTTCCTGAAATTTATGGAGACTTTCCACAAACTACAAATAATGGCATGGTGGATTTTGGAACTGCACATTATCAAAATTGTGTCATTTTACATTATTTGGATTACATTGAAAGAGGTAAGTATGAAACCAAAATTAACATTTCATGAAGCCCAAATGTATTTGACATTAAAATCACACATGTAAAACCTGGATGTTGGAGACTGTATTGCTGGAATAATTGATTTTCACTGCATGGAAGGCTAAATGTAGTCAACACATCATAATTCACACTGCTGTTTATTACTCTTTAATATTTGTAATGGCTTTGGATTTTCACTACCGTGCCAATAGAACAGCTTCATTTCTTACATTGTACTGCTCAATCTACTCCGAAAACACTGGCAAATTCAGACGGCAGATTTGACCACTCAAAACCTACCTCAGTTCAGTTCAGTTCAGTTTTATTTGTCATATGTAGGTTAACACAGGGTCAACGGTACAATGGAATGACAAGACAACGGGTCACCTCAGCAATGATATTACAAGGAAAAAAATAAGATAAAATAAGATAAGATAAAAGTGAAATTGGTAGGTAAAAGACAATAATAAATAAAATAATCAACATATATGATGTGTTTATGAGTTCAGAAGCCTGATGGCCTGATGGTGAAAACTGTTCTTAAGTCTGGTGGTACGTGCAGCCATGCTCCTGTATCGTCTGCCTGACGGTAACAAGGAGAACAGTCTGCGTGCTGGGTGGCTGTGGTCCTTGATGATACTTTGTGCCTTCCGCAGGCACCGCCAGTGGAAAATGTCCTGAATGGCTGGGAGACAGTTGCCAGTGATGTGCTGTGCCGCCTTCACCGCTCTCTGTCGTGATTTGCGGCTGTGGGCAGAACAGTTCCCGTACCAGATTGTGATGCAGCCCATCAGCAGACTCTCGATGGTGCATCTGTAGAGGTTTGTGAGAATGCTGGCGTTCTTGCCAAACTTCCTCAGTCTGCTCAGGAAAAAGAGCCGCGTGTGGGCTTTCTTTGTTATTGTGTCCGTGTGCAGTATCCAAGAGAGGTCCTCAGTGATGTGCACACCGAGGGACTTGAAGCTGCTGACCCTTTCAACCTCAGCATCACCGATGTGGATGGGGAGGTGTCCACTCTGCTGCTGTCTCCTGTAGACCACGATCATCTCTTTAGTTTTGCTGACATTGAGAGAGGTTATTTTCCTGGCACCAGTGCCTTTACCTCCTATCTTTAGGCCTTCTCATTGTCTGTGTTGAGGCCCTAGATGATCATGTCGTCAGCAAACTTCAGGATGATGTTTGAGCTGTACTTAGCAGTACAATCGTGCGGGAACAGGGAGTACAGGAGAGGACTGAGCACACAGCCCTGTGGTGTGCCTGTGTTGAGGATCAGTGAGGATTCTCACCACCTGGGGCCTGCCCGTCAGGAAGTCGAATATCCAGCCACAGATGGTCTCCAGTCCAAGATTAAGGAGCTTGGGGATGAGTTTTGGGGACGAGTTTTCACCTCTTTGGCTGCCTGTTCTGATATCTCCACAAGTTGCAGCAAGAAATAATTTCATCGTTCCAATGATGTACATATGACAATGAAACACTCTTGATTTGACTCTTGATGCCTGGAAATAGTCATAGTCTTATAGCGTGGAAAAGAGCCCTTCGGCCCAACTTGCCCACACTGACCAACAGGTCCCATCTGCACTAGACCCACCTGCCTGCATTTAGCCCATATCCCTCTAAACCTGTCCGATCCATGTACCTGTCTAAATGTTTCTTAAACATTGCGATAGTACCTGCCTAAACTTGGTCCACCGGCAGTTCGTTTCATACACCCTCAGATTCCCATTAAATCTTCCCCCCTCACCTTCAACCTATGCCCTCTGGTTCTCAATTCCCCTACGCTAGGCAAGAAACTCTGTCGGTTTAGCTGATCTAGTTCTCTCATGATCCTATACACATATATACGATCATGTCTCATCCTCCTGCGCTCAAAATCTTGGCTTCATAAAATTCCTCTAAATGCCTTGATAAAACATTGCTGTACTAGAGGTGTTACATGAATGTATGCTGTTATTGTGCTTGTTGGTACTCATGGTTACATTATAACCATTCAACGTGACATTGCTCTACCAGTCACATGTAATTATGGGCTCCAGTAGCCTTAACTATAACAGTGAATGCCAGTAGCTTCAACCAACTACAAATTCTAATCATTATAGCCGAGCCTACAATTCTGATTCCCTATGTATGATTGTGTCTTGTTGGGGGCGCAGATTTGTATTTTCTCCACTGATAAAGACAATAAGACCATTAAACATGGGATCAGAATTAGGCCATCCAACCCATCGAGTGTACCTCACCATTCAATCATGGCTTATCTATCATTCCCTCTGAACCCCATTCTCTTGCCTTCTCCCTGTAACCATTGATGTGCTTGCAAATCAAGAATCTATGAATCTCTGCTTTAAATATACCCAAGGACTTGGCCTCCACAACCATCTGTGGAGATAAATTCCACAGATTCACCACCCTCTGGCTAAAGAAATTCCTCCACATTTCCATTCTAAAGGTACTTACTTTTATTTGGAGGCTGAGTCCTCTGGTCCTGGAGTCCCCTCTACTGAAAACATCCTCTCCACATCCATCCGATCTAGGCCTTTCATTCCCCAAACTGCATCCAATGCAAGTACAACAAACATGTAATTTTATATCGAAGTCACGTGAGTGACTACGTGAAGAGCCCGCCAGTCCGCATGCACGTCAATACGTCAAACGCATGGCGCATGGACTGGCTTGGGGGAATGTCGGTTCCTCCAGCGGTAAGTTTGAAAAACCTCTCAGGTAAGTGCAAACTTGCTCTGGGTGTGTTCGGTATACTTTATTTTTTCAACAAGTCTCTAGGTTTGATTATGGAAAAACCTAGGACCAAACCAAGACGGGCCGCGGTAAAACCGGCAGCGGAAGACCGCGGTAGTGCGAGAAGCCGGCGGCCGTCCATTTCTACCCCAGAGTAGCTGGCAACTCCGGTCTGCTCAGCTACCTCAGAATTGGTTCCTATAGGAAGCAGCTTGGCAACCCCGAAAGGGGGTAAAGCCAAAGCTAAAACTATGAGGCAAGTCCTATTGGACGATTCAGGCCAGGAGGATACTGCTCCCACATCCATGTCGGATGTGTTAGGCCGTTTGGCTCAGATGGAGCATCTTATGGAGAAGATGCTAGCACACAATATGTTCTGTGTTCCGAAGTCATACTCAGGCAGTTTAATTCAAAGGCCTGCTGCAGCTCCTGGTTCAGGGTTGCTAATTTGGCTAGAAGCATCAGCTACCTCACTTCCCACCAGCTGAAAGAAGTGACCATGGTGGATACGGCTGCGAAATATCCCAGTCCGGAAAATTGTCCAACCTTAAATGTGCCCTTAGTTAACGCCTCTATTTGGGATTATATTGGGGCCAATACAAAATCCAAAGAACTGAAGCTTCAAAGGATCCTGAGGCTATTGTCCGCATGGATCACGGCCTTTGCTAGGTCAATTGATGACGTTCAATTGTCCGAAGTTCAGCAGGATGCTATGGCACTGCTGTGCAACGCTCATTTTGAAATGAACTGTTTCCGGAAAGACGCCATCAAACCAGAACTGAATCCAAGGTTCGCACATCTATGCAAGGCCAGCAACATTCAGCTTCCAGAATTCCTCTTCGGAGAAGACTTGAATAAACAGGTCAAGGCATGAGGAGTCAAATGCTGCTGGCATGATCAAAGCATCTTTTATGAGCAAGATTCCCCTCCTCCAGCGTCAGCACCCCTAGGCCTCTACCAGCAAGAAGCGGTCTTCTGAGACCAGTGGGAATTCCAGATTTGTCCACAGGTCTTTTTTAGGCCAAGGCCCATCCCGCCCATCCTGGAAGATGCAGCAGCCTCATGTCCCAACAGCTCAACCTTTCAGAGCGAGGGGGGAAATAAGAACCAAAATTAAGGTCTGCTGGGCCTGGTGTCAAACCACCTGTAACATTTGAGGTAGGTGGGTCTGGTTCTATCAGTCACATGGAGTGTGCGGAGGAATTTCAAGTCGGTGGCAGGTTAAGTTTGTTCTTGCATGAATGGCGTAAGATAACTTCAGATCCGCTTATATTGCACAGTATAAAGGGTTTCAAAATTTAGTTTTTGCCTAACTCATTTCCACCCACACAAGATACGCCGAGTCGGTTGTATACTTGCTCCAAACTAGAGTCTTTGGATATGCAAGCAGAAATACACGCATTGCACAAAAAAGGAGTAATTGCGAGATCAATTTATGATAAAGATCAATACATCTCTAATATATTATCCAGGGTGAAGAGAGATGGTGGATGCCATATCATCCTTGATTTGGCAAAATTCAACTCATATGTGCAGTATAGGCATTTTAAAATGGAAAATATCCTTACTGCTAAGCAACTAATTTCCAAGGGCTGTTTTATGGCATGCATCGATCTCATGGATGCATATTACTCGATTCACAAGGATCACCGGAGATATCTGAAGTTTAGCTGGATGGAGCAGCTGTGGCAGTTTAAAGTGTTACCTAATGGTTTAAGCTTAGCTCCTCGGTTATTTACCAAACTGCTTAAACCAGTGCTCGGCTTGCTTAAAGCTAAAGGGCATATTATTATGGGCTATATAGATGATATTCTGATCATCGGAAGAACACTGCATTTGGCAAAACTAGCTGTTTCAGCTGCCAAGCTCATTTTTGAGAAATTGGGGTTTATCATCCATCCAGCAAAATCCAGATTGATACCAACGAGGTCTATTGACTATTTAGGGTTTACTATCAACTCAGTGGAAATGTCTGTGACCCTGCCCATGGGGGAAAAACTAAATTTAATGGAAGCTTGTTATAATCTTGTGATTACAGAAGAGCCATCTATTCGCCAGGTGGCTATAGAGTATTTGGCAAAATAGTGGCTGCCTTTCCAGCCGCTCGGTTAGGGCCTTTGCATTATCAAAATCTGGAGCATGCAAAGGATCAGGCAATTAGACTCCACAAAGGTCATTTCGACAGACCTATGCTGTTGTTGCCTAAATCTAAAGCAGAGTTACAATGGTGGATGACCAATATTCAACATTGCTCCGTCGGGGTTTTGTCTAGTAAACCTATAATAACACTGCAGAGTGATGCAAGTGCACTGGGATGGGGAGCTACTAACACCATCTCTAGTTGCTGTGGCAGATGGAACATGAACGAGTTACCATTTCGCCGTAAATATGGTATCAATTACCTGGAAATGCTCGGGGCATTTTATGCTTTGAAGGCTTATTGTGGGAAGCTACATGATGTGCATGTTGGACTTCAAATCGATAACACTCCGGCTGTGGCATATATTAATCACATGGGTGGAAACAAATCAATATCCTGTGATAATTTAGCTAATCTCATTTGGAATTGGTGTATAAACAGGAGAATTTGGATCTCAGCTGCTTACTTGCCGGGTTGATTTAATGTGGTGGCAGATACTAGATCTCATAAATTCAATGATCACACTGAGTGGATGTTAGATCAAAAAGTATATAACAACATTATTGCTCGTTATGGAACACCTGATATTGATTTGTTCGCCTCCAGGCTTAATCACCAATTACCAAGATATGTAGCATGGGAGCCAGACCCAGGGGCGGAGGCTATAGATGCATTCTCTATAGATTGGGGGGGGGGGGGGAATGTTCTTCTATGCTTTCCCTGCATTCTGCCTCGTTGGACGATGCTTGCAAAAAATCATGCAAGACTTCGCATCGGGTATTTTAGTAGTGCCTAACTGGCCTACACAGCCATGGTTCCCTTTACTGTTAGGAGTATTAACAGAACCACCTATGGTTGTTCATAGACATAAATATTTGCTTATTCAACCCGTTTCTCGGGAACCTCAGATTCTGCAAATTAACAGGTTGATTCTGTCATGTAGCGGAACATGACAGAATCAACCTGTTCATTTGCAGAATCTGAGAAGACCTTTCTTGGGGCTCGGATTATCCAACATAATCACTGCAGCTTGTGGGACGGCACTAAGAAGCAGTACATCTCATACATTAAACAATGGGAAGACTTTTGTGTCAATACGCATATAAGTTACTTTACGGCAGATATAGCCGATGTGTTGGAATTTCTTCCAACCTTATATTTTAACAAAAAATTGAGTTATAGCGCTATTAACTGCTCGTAGTGCTTTGTCGTCATATTTGCTGCTGGGATCTGGACACCATTCTGTCGGCTCTCACCCATTGGTATCCAAATTTATGAGGGGTATTTTTAACGAAAACCCTCCTAGGCCCAGATATCTGGAAGTATGGAACATTAATATAGTATTAATGTTGTTTTGCAGTTGGACACCAGCTGCATCTTTATCTTTGGCCCAGCTCACCCATAAATTAGTCATGCTCATGCCGCTTGTTGCAGCACAACGAGTCCAGTCGTTACAGAAATGAAGGCTGGATAAGGCAGTTATATCCAATAATAAGGTAACCTTTTATATAGATGAGCTAATTCAGCAAAGTAGATCAGGTGCATTAGGATTTAGGTTGGAGCTCTTGGTGTATCCACCAGATCGCAGGTTATGTATCGTTACATATATTAAAGAATACATAAAGGTTACAAAAGACCTTTGAGGCAGCGATCTGGCTGTCTTCGTCAGTCATAAAAAACCACATAGAAGGGTAATGGTGCAGACCATTTCTAGATGGTTAAGAGGCGTATTAGCATTTGCAGGAGTAGACACTGATGTATTTAAATCTCACTCTACCAGGGCTGCAGCCACGTCGGCAGCGAAAAATTTGGAAGTCCCACTGGATCACATCCTTGCGACAGCGGGATGGGCGAATGAGCTAACTTTTCAAACATTTTATAATAAACCTATTACCAGGCCTGGTTTACTTGCTAGCAAAATTTTAAGTTCTGTTAATTAAATCAATTGTTTATCCCTGATATGAAGGGACTATATTTTCCATTAAAGCATGGACATGTTTAAAGTTAACATCATGTTTCAATGAAGTATGTTTCTTCAGCCATTTCTGGTCAACTGGGGCAGTGTGTCTGCAGGAAACTGGTTCACTGCATGAAACCACAGAGCTTTGAAGTCTTCGCGTAGTCACTCACATGACTTCGATATAAAATAGAAAGATTAAACGAGAACTTACCGTTTGAAGTTTGATCTTTATTTTATGAGAAGTTGAAGTGAGGGAATACGTGCCCTCCACTCCCAACCCTACTTCTCATAAAGTTCATTCGGTAGTTCTTAGGTCGTTAATCTCCCTATTGCTTAGGTCAGCAACAATTCTGTGGTTTCATACAACTGCTCTAAAGTTTGACGCTTATGCGGACTGGCGGGCTCTTCGCGTATTCCCTCACTTCAACTTCTCATAAAATAAAGATCAAACTTCAAACGGTAAGTTCTCGTTAAATCTTTCTAGTTAAACTGGCAAAATAAATTCCTCCGCGTTTCTTTAAGGTAAATAAATCATATTGTTTCCATGTGTATTCTACTGTTTGATCTGCATTGTCAAAGTGTGCAAGGCTGATCTGAGTATATATACTCTTACAATATTCCTACAGGTTTCCCTTCTGAATTACGTCTTCCTAATCTCGTGGGCCTTTGCTTTGCCTTACGTGAAGTTACGTCCATTGGCATCGAGTGTCTGTACAGTCATGACCTGCATAATCATTGTGTGCAAAATGTTCTATCAATTGTCATCTGTTCAACCTGAAAACTACTCCTCTAACTGTACAATTGTGAGTATGTTATTTAAACTTCAATTGCAAGTTTAGTTTAGTTTTGTTTAGAGATACAGCGTGGTAACAGGCCGTTCGACCACCGAGTCCGTGCCATCCAGCGATCCCCGCACATTAACACCATACTACACACACTAGGGACAAATTTACAATTTTATCAAGACAATTAACCTACAGATCTATATGTCTTTAGAGTGTGAGAGGAAACCGGAACTCCACGCTGGTCATGGGGAGAACATACAAACTCCGTACAGACAGCACCCGTAGTCAGGATCAAACCTGGGATTCTGGCGCTGTGAGGCAGCAACTCTACCACTGCGCCACCATGCCGCCCACTAATTATTAAGCGCTCACTAATTATTAAGAATGCAAAATAATATAATAGCCCTGCATTAATGGCCTCCCATTCCTAATCTAATGTGTCCTTAAGACCACATTTTGGTTGAACAAGAACAAAATATTAGGTTTGTGAAAAGTAGCTTTCTGATGTGATGATAAAGTCAGGGCTGGTTTTCATGAGTCTTGCACCAGTCGCTGATGGAAACACACGCAGTCACAGGGTGAACATGCAAACTCCACACAGACAGCACTCGAAGTCAGGATCGAACCCGGGTCTCTGGCACTGTGAGCAGCAAATCTACCAGCTATATCACCCTTTAACATTGTCATACTGATTGAGAAGAGGCATTCCTGGAGTAATATTACTGTGTGGCAGGTCAGGAGATCCAGAACAGAGACGTAATCTTAGGGCTAGCGAAATCAAGGGATATGGGGAGAAGGCAGGAATGCGGTACTGATTGTGGATGATCAGCCATGATCACATTGAATTGCTGTGCTGGCTCGAAGGGTTGAATGGCCTACTCCTGCACCTATTGTCTATGTAGCTATGTATCTAACCTGACATTTGAGACAGGTTTTGATGGCTTTTTTGTTTAGGATTTAGAGATGACGAACAGTTGCCGTATCAGCAAAGTTAGAAACCCATAAACAATGTAATAAAAAGATAGCTTGCACAGACTTGTCCTTAGTCTAATTCCCATTGTTTTGTCCTGACTGCTCCAAGTTTAATTTTGTAATTTGGATGATAATTTTTCAAGGTTAATAACAACCAATTAGCTGCAATTTTTTTCAATCCAACAATAAGAACAAATTCATTTTTCCCAAATAACTTGTGCTGTGTTAAATGGGATATTTAAGAATTTCTCTCCTGCTAAAATATTTTAAATGCTTTTTGAAATATAGCATATTATCATCAGGCATGCAATTTTTCTAAGCCCTTGAACCTAGAATTTTTAAATATATAATTTGATATTCTCTATGTTATTTTATCTAAACTTTATCTCTTAATTTTTTTGTAATGTTTGTTATAATTAGTTATTAAAATAATATAAACAGTTGCTAAATAGAAATCCATGGTTTATAAGTATGTAGGAAGGAACTGCATTTGCTTGTTTACACCGAAGATAGGCACAAAATGCTGGAGCAACTCAGAGGGTCAGGCAGCATCTCTGGAGCAAAGAAATAGGTGATGTTTTGGGTCGAGACCCTTCTTCAGACTCGGTGGGCTGATGAGCCTGTTTCCGCTATCTCTAAATTGGCACTGTATCTCCAAACTAAATTAAACTTAACTAAACATGCAGATTGCGGAGCTAATTGGCAGCTGTAAATTGTTCTTATGCATAGATGAATGGTGGTGAAGGGATATAAACATTGAAACTAGCAAGACAACTGTTTGTTTCCTTTCATTATCACATTATCTCTTCCACAGCCAACAATGGACCATTGTGGGCTCTATCTTTCCTTGGTCATCGGTGCCGGATTTGCTATGAACCTTTTCATACCTCTAGTTTCCCTCTCCCCTGACTCTCAGTCTGAAGAAGTGTCTCGACCCCAAACATCACCTATTGCCTTTCTCCAAAGATGCTGCCTGACCCGCTGAGTTACTCCAACAATTTGTTTAGTAAATTACAATTAAAACACAAAGTACATGCTATAACTCCAGGATAAGCACTTAACTAAGAAAACCAAGCCCAAAGCCAAAGTATTATCCAACTATCTAACGAAATATACCAACTTATGCGAACGACAATAAATAACTCCGTATGCAAAAAATAGCCACTACATGTTTAGCTCTTTAAAAAAAAATAATACAGCTGCAAGTATATCATTGGGTGATCAAGTGTTTTATTTACTAATTAAAAAATAATAAAACTAAAATGACATACTTGCATCTATATGATTATTTACTAATTGGGGGTGGGAGATTGCAACCTTCACGTGGTCCACCCTGTTTCGACGAATACAATCAACCTGACGTGCACAAACGGAAGAACAAACAGAACAAGTTGTCTTACAACTTTAGGCTGTGCACGCCATACGCAAGAAGGAGAGGAAGAATTTACTAATTTATTATTTATTGTCATGTGTACCGATGTACAGTGAAAAGCTTTTGTGTCTCTCTTCCATAATTTATAAAATGCTATCTCATTTCAGAAAAGGAAGGTTAAGTAAGTTGCATTTAGTATAATTAGTTATTTAACTTTTATCTGAATGTTTATCTGAATGTTTAATTCCTCAGCCACAACTGAATGAGACAAATGTAGAGACCTTTGACAGACTAAACAGCTCGGTACTCTACTCTAGACCTGTGGACCCCGCAAACTGGATTGGCCTCAAGAAGGCTTCTCCCCTTCTAGTGTACCTTAAGGTATGACGGTTTACAGGTTTCCAAATTTAAATTGTTAGTGATTCACTTCATCATGCAAGGGACTCAGTACACTGGCACGAGTGAGTTTTAAGTATGCATTTAGTATTCAAATTTTAAGAGTATTCTTCACAGAACCATTCTGTCTTTAACCAAAATAAAGAGTAGGCCAAACTGTCGATTAGAAACAGTGAACACACAGAATAAAGCAAATGGAACCACACCTAGCAAAAAACTGTAAGGAAGTTGAATTTATTATTCCCGTCCTAATTGTGGGTGCTGTTAACATGTCGTTAAGCTGGAAAGGGTGCAGAGAAGATTTACAAGGATGTTGCCAGAACTTGAAGGATTGAGCCATATGGAGAGGCGGAGCAGGCTAGATCTTTATTCCTTAGAGTGCAAGGGGATGAGGGGTGGGAAGAATTATGAGAAGTATATATAGGGTAAATGTCCAGAGTCTCTTACCCAGAGTATGGGAATCGAGAACCAGAGGGCATAGGTTTAAGGTGAGGGGGGAAAGGTTTAATAGGAACCTGAAGGACAACATGTTTACACTCAGGGTGGTGGGTGTATGGGACAAGCTGCCAGAGGAGATAGTTGAGGCAGGTACACAAGATTTAAGAAACATTTGAACAGGAGCATGGATAGGAAAAGTTTAGAGGGATATGGGCCAAACGCAGGCAGGTGGGACTAGTGTATGTTGGTCAGTGTGGGCAAATTACATGTGTTTAAGGTCATGAGAGGAATAGATAGAGTAAATGCACAGTCTTTTACGCAGAGTAGGGGAATCAAGAACCACAGGACGGTTACATTTCTAATTAACTCATCATCTGAGGAATAGATAGGGCTTCTTAGGAATAGATGACCTTCTTTGTTGGGTGCTGTGGATTTTAAAGGATGGCAAATAAAACTGGAGTACATCTTGATTGATTCTGATTAGCCAAATGTGTTTTTTCTTCTCTCTCTTTTCCAGAACAACCTGTTGATTCTTGCCATGCTAGCATTTGAAGTGACCATCTATCGCCATCAGGAGTATTTTAGGCTCCGCAACAACCTGCCACCTCCGGTAACGAAAACCATCTTTCATGACATCACAAGGCATCATCTGGATTGCGGGATGGTGAACTGTGCCAAGTATTTCATAAACTACTTCTACTACAAGTTTGGGTTGGAGGTACATAGTTTTGAAATCTAATCTTGTCATCGAGCACAAACACAGGCCTTTTGGCCCATCTTGACCATGCCTATCACCAAATGCAGAAAGGATTTAGAAGGTGTTGGCTGGAATCAAGGGGCTGTGCTACAATGAGAGGTACGGGCGACTTTATTCGTTGGAGTGCAGGAGAAGGGGTTTTCTCGGGTACGCCGGTTTCCACCCACATTCCAAGGACGTGCGGGTTTGCATTTAATTGGCTTCTGTGAACTGTCCCTGAGGTGCAGGATAGAGCTAGTGTACGGGGTGATTGTTGGTCGGCGTGGTCTCGGTGGGCCGAAGGGCCTGTTTCCACATTGTATCTCTAAAACTAAAACTAAAACCAATGCAGTCACAGGGGGAATGTGCAAACTCCGTATTGACAGCACCGATCGTCAGGATGAAATGGATCTCTGGTACTGTGAGGCTGCAGCTTTACCGCTGCACCACTGTGCCGCCCTATTATAGCCCCCAATATTAAATATTACATTTTATTCTCGCCATTGAAGTCACTGCTGCCGTCACAGGTGGCCATTAGGTGAGAGCATTTACAGCACAATTTCAACTCAGCTTCCAACTCTCATGCCCTTTCTGATGCTATAATGCTAATTTCCACATCCATATAACCCACCTTACTCTCCATCTCAGCTTACCTCTCGCTGGAGCAATCTTCATCCATAAGCTCCTTCCACATCTAACTATCTCAATTTTTGTTTTCTCAGCTTGCTACTTTCAAGAATCAAGAGTGTTTTATTGTCATATGTCCCAGATTGAACAATAGAATTCTTAATTGCTGCAGCACAACAGATTATGTAAACATAGTACACTGTAAATAATATGATAAACGAGAGAGAGAAAAAAGTTCAGTGTGCATATATACACACACATACTCATATATATATATGTATATATATACGTACACACATACTTAAAAAACAAACAATAATAGTGCAATAATAATAACAATAGTCTGTTGTACTTTCACCTAAAGAAGTCAGGTGCCTGGGTAGAGTGGATGTGGAGAGGATGTTTCCACTAGCCACAGAATAAAAGGAGGTATCTTTAGAAAGGAGACAAGGGGACATTTATTTAGACAGAGGGTGGTGAATTTGTGGAATTCATTGCCGCAGATGGCTGTGTAGGCCATAAATGGGTACTTTTAAGGCAGAAATTGGTAGATTCTTGATTAGTACGGGTGTCAAGGGTTATGGGGAGAAGGCTGGAGAATGGGGTTGCGAGGGAAAGATAGATCAGTCATGATTGAATGGTGGAGTAGACATGATGGGCCGAACGGCCTAGTTCTACCTCTGTGACCTATGAACCTATAAACTAAAGATACACCTAGTCAACTGATGCCACTTCTTTTGTTTTTTCTCACTACCCGCAGATATGTTTTCTGATGACAGTGAACGTGATTGGTCAACGGATGGATCTGTATGCGATGCTTCATGCCTTTTGGTTGTTTGCATTACTCTACCGACGTCGCAGGAAAGCTATCGCAGAGATCTGGCCAAAGTATTGCTGTTTCCTGGCATGCATTCTGACCTTCCAGTACCTGCTGTGCATCGGCATCCCTCCCGCTGCCTGCAAAGGTACAACTAGTGCTCTTCTTCAGTGATTGTAATCATTATCTGAAACATTGAATATCCCACTTGGTGGAGGATTCCCATTGCACAACTTTGAGGAAGAATTGTGTAAGTTAACCCTGAAATGGAGTCTTGGAATCCTGAAGTCTTGGAGTCCAGGAGACTTGGGAGCTTTGGGAGACTTGGGAGACAGGAGGACTTGGAGTCTTTCAGATTTTCAGTCTTGGAGTTTTGTAGAGTTAGAGACCTATACAACATGGAAACAGGCACCTTGGCCCTATTCATTCCTGCCAACTAAGTTACCTAACTGAACTAGACCCACTTGCCTGCACCCAGCCCATATCTCTTAAATTCTTTCCTACCCTTGTATCTGTCAGGAGTATGTCTGCAATAATAATAATAGTCTATTGTAATTCAGAGCTTATTTGAGATTGTAGTGTTCAATAGCCTGTAGACACAAAATGCTGGAGTAACTCACTGGGACCCCAGCATCTCTGGAGAGAAGGATTGGGCGATGTTTCGGGTCGAGACCCTTCTTCAGACTGATGTCAAGGGAGGGAGCGGGACAAAGATAGAACGTAGTCAGAGGCAGTAAGACTAGTGGGAGAACGGGGAAGGGGATGGAGAGAGAAAGCAAAGGCTATCTGATGGTAGAATCTGAAGTGTTTAATAGCCTGATGGCTGTAGGGAAGAAGCTGTTCCTGAACCTGGTCATTACAGTTTTCAAATTCCTGGTCCTTCTTCCCGGTGGCAGTAGTGAGATGAGTGTGTGGCCAGGATGGTGTGGGTCTCTGATGGTACTGGCTGCCTTTTTGAGGCAACGACTGATAAATCCCTTCGATGGTGGGGAGGTCAGAGTCGGTGCAGTGTTCACAACTTTTTGCAACCTTTTCGGCTCCTGGACATTCAAGTTGCCGAACCAGGCCATGATGCAACCAGTCAATATGCTCACTACTGTGCACCTGTAGATGTTCAAGAGAATTCTCTTTGACATACCGAATCTCTGTAATCTTCTCAGGAAGTAGAGGCATTGTGCTTTATTTATAATTGCATCAGTGTGCTGGGTCCAGGAAAGATCTTCAGAAATATGCACACCCAGGAGTTTGAAGTTTTAGACTCTTTCCACCATCGTCCCGTTGATATTAACAGGATTGTGGGTCCTCATCCTTCATCTTCCAAAGTCCACATTCAGTTCATTGGTTTTACTGATATTGAGAGCCAGGTTGTTGTGCTGGCACCATTTGGTAAATTGGTCGACACCATCGGTAATTTGTCCAACAACAGTGGTGTCGTCGGCGAACTTGAAGATGGAGTTCGCACTGTGTCTGGCTACACAGTCATGAGTATAGAATGAGTAGAGCAAGGGGCTGAGCACGCAGCCTTGAGGTGCTCCTGTACAGATTGTTAATGAGGAAAAAGTATTTCTGCCAATTCGAACAGACTGTGATCTGTGGATGAGGAAGTCGAGGATCCAATAGCAGAGGGATGCTCAGAGACCCAGTTCCGTGAGCTTGGTAACCAGCTTTTTTTCTTCATCTTTTTTCTTCAAAATTATTTATTCAAATATTAAAATAATATATATACAGCACAGTAAAAACCAAAACAGAACCCACCACCATAATACACGACAAACAATAATCTATTATACAACTATATTACACTCCTTGTCGAGGATGCATTCAACCCCCCGCGGTGCCCAGCGGTACCGGAAATCCCCCAGGGTGCCCGTGGACAGCGTGTGGTTCCTCTCTAACACCAACCAGGCATGGACGTAAACCCCAGAAAAGGGGCAGGCAGCCGGCTCGGGCAGAGCCCTCTTCCACCTGGCGCCATGACACGTGGATGGCCAACTTGGCCAGGCCCAGGAGCAACCCAACCAGGACCTCCTCGGCCCTACCCTCTCCCCTACGCACAGGTTGTCCGAAGATGTGGATGGTGGGTGAGAAGTGCACCAAGAAGGCAAGGAGCAACCCCTTTAGATAATGGAATGCTAACCAGCTTGGAGGGGACAATGGTATTGACCACAGAGCTGTAGTCTATAAACAACAGCCTGACAGTTTTTATTGTCCAAGTGGTCCAGTGCGGAGTGGAGAGCCAGTGAGATCGCATCCTCCATTGACCTGTGGTGACGGTCGGCAAACTGTAATGGGTCGAGGTTCTTGTTGAGGTCGGAGTTTATATCCACCATAACCAACCTCTCAGATTCAGATTCAGATTCAATTTTAATTGTCATTGTCAGTGTACAATACAGAGACAACAAAATGCATTTAGCATCTCCCTGGAAGAGCGACATAGCAAATGATTTGAATAAATAATAATAAGTGTCCGGGGGGGGGGGGGGGGGGGGTGTTTGGCAGTCACCGAGGTACGTTGTTGAGTAGAGTGACAGCCGCCGGGAAGAAGCTGTTCCTGGACCTGCTGGTTCGGCAACGGAGAGACCTGTAGCGCCTCCCGGATGGTAGGAGGGTAAACAGTCCATGGTTTGGGTGAGAGCAGTCCTTGGCGATGCTGAGCGCCCTCCGCAGAAAACGCTTGCTTTGGACAGACTCAATGGAGGGGAGCGAGGAACCGGTGATGCGTTGGGCAATTTTCACCACCCTCTGCAATGCCTTCCGGTCGGAGACAGAGCAGTTGCCATACCATACTGTGATGCAGTTGGTAAGGATGCTCTCGATGGTGCAGCGGTAGAAGTTCACCAGGATCTGAGGAGACAGATGGACCTTCTTCAGTCTCCTCAGGAAGAAGAGACGCTGGTGAGCCTTCTTGATCAGAGTTGAGATATTGTGGGTCCAAGAGAGGTCATCGGAGATGTTGACTCCCAGGAACCTGAAGCTAGAAGCTCAAAGCACTTCATCACCACAGACGTTAGTGCCACTGGTCGATAGTCGATAGAGGCACGTCACCTTACTCTGCTTGGGCACCGGTATTATTGATGCCCTTTTAAACCACTGCTACATGGGTGGGATAGTGGAGGATGGAGTTAAAGGGAAAGGGTTTCTTAAATGTGTGAGCGTAGAGACAGAGGGGTGTAAAATGAGGGTAGAAGCAATAGGTAGCAAGGTGAAAAGTAAAAGTGGCAGGCAGACAAAACCAGGGCAAAAATCAAAAATGGCCACTTTTCAACATAATTGTATAAGGGGTAAGAGTGTTGTAAAAACAAGCCTGAAGGCTTTGTGTCTCAATGCAAGGAGCATTCGTAATAAGGTGGATGAGCTGAATGTCCAGATAGCTATTAATGACTATGATATAGTTGGGATCACGGAGACATGGCTCCAGGGTGACCAAGGCTGGGAGCTGAACATCCAGGGATATTCAATATTCAGGAGGGATAGAGAGAAAGGAAAAGGAGGTGGGGTAGTGTTGCTGATTAGAGAGGAGATTAACGCAATGGAAAGGAAGGACATTAGTTTGGAGGATGTGGAATCGGTATGGGTAGAGCTGCGAAACACTAAGGGGCAGAAAACGCTGGTGGGTGTTGTGTACAGGCCACCTAACAGTAGTAGTGAAGTTGGAGATGGTATCAAACAGGAAATTAGAAATGCGTGCGACAAAGGCAAAACCGTTATAATGGGTGACTTCAATCTACATATAGATTGGGTGAATCAAATTGGCAGGGGTGCTGAGGAAGAGGATTTCTTGGAATGTATGCGGGATAGTTATCTAAATCAACATGTAGAGGAACCAACGAGAGAGCAGGCTATTTTAGACTGGGTATTGAGTAATGAGGAAGGGTTAGTTAGCAGTCTTGTTGTACGTGCCCCCTTGGGCAAGAGTGACCATAATATGGTTGAGTTCTTCATTAGGATGAAGAGTGACATTGTTAATTCAGAAACAATGGTTCTGAACTTAAAGAAAGGTAACTTTGAGGGTATGAGACGTGAATTGGCCAAGATTGACTGGCAATTAATTCTAAAAGGGTTGACGGTGGATATGCAATGGAAGACATTTAAAGACTGCATGGATGAACTACAAAAATTGTTCATCCCAGTTTGGCAAAAGAATAAATCAGGGAAGGTAGTACATCTGTGGATAACAAGGGAAATCAGGGATAGTATCAAAGCGAAGGATGATGCGTACAAATTAGCCAGAAAAAGCAGCATACCGGAGGACTGGGAGAAATTCAGAGACCAGCAGAGGAGGACAAAGGGCTTAATTAGGAAAGGAAAAATAGATTATGAAAGAAAACTGGCAGGGAACATAAAAACTGACTGTAAAAGTTTTTATAGATATGTGAAAAGAAAGAGATTAGTTAAAACAAATGTAGGTCCCTTGCAGTCAGAAACAGGTGAGTTGATCATGGGGAACAAGGATATGGCGGACCAATTGAATAACTACTTTGGTTCCGTCTTCACTAAGAAAGACATAAATAATCTGCCGGAAATAGCAGGGGACCGCGGGTCAAAGGAGTTGGAGGAATTGAGTGAAATCCAGGTTAGCCGGGAAATGGTGTTGGGTAAATTGAATGGATTAAAGGCCGATAAATCCCCAGGGCCAGATAGGCTGCATCCCAGAGTACTTAAGGAAGTAGCTCCAGAAATAGTGGATGCATTAGTAATAATCTTTCAAAACTCTTTAGATTCTGGAGTAGTTCCTGAGGATTGGCGGGTAGCAAACGTAACCCCACTTTTTAAGGAGGGAGAGAGAAAACGGGGAATTACAGACCAGTTAGTCTAACATCGGTAGTGGGGAAACTGCTAGAGTCAGTTATTAAAGATGGGATAGCAGCACATTTGGAAAGTGGTGAAATCATTGGACAAAGTCAACATGGATTTACAAAAGGTGAATCATGTCTGACGAATCTTATAGAATTTTTCGAGGATGTAACTAGTAGCGTGAATAGGGGAGAACCAGTGGATGTGGTGTATCTGGACTTCCAGAAGGCTTTCGACAAGGTCCCACATAAGAGATTAGTATACAAACTTAAAGCACACGGCATTGGGGGTTCAGTATTGATGTGGATAGAGAACTGGCTGGCAAACAGGAAGCAAAGAGTAGGAGTAAACAGGTCCTTTTCACAATGGCAGGCAGTGACTAGTGGGGTACCGCAAGGCTCAATGCTGGGACCCCAGCTATTTACAATATATATTAATGATCTGGATGAGGGAATTGAAGGCAATATCTCCAAGTTTGCGGATGACACTAAGCTGGGGGGCAGTGTTAGCTGTGAGGAGGATGCTAGGAGACTGCAAGGTGACTTGGATAGGCTGGGTGAGTGGGCAAATGTTTGGCAGATGCAGTATAATGTGGATAAATGTGAGGTTATCCATTTTGGTGGCAAAAACAGGAAAGCAGACTATTATCTAAATGGTGGCCGACTAGGAAAAGGGGAGATGCAGCGAGACCTGGGTGTCATGGTACACCAGTCATTGAAAGTAGGCATGCAGGTGCAGCAGGCAGTGAAGAAAGCGAATAGTATGTTAGCTTTCATAGCAAAAGGATGTGAGTATAGGAGCAGGGAGGTTCTACTGCAGTTGTACAGGGTCTTGGTGAGACCACACCTGGAGTATTGCATACAGTTTTGGTCTCCAAATCTGAGGAAGGACATTATTGCCATAGAGGGAGTGCAGAGAAGGTTCACCAGACTGATTCCTGGGACTGTCTTATGAAGAAAGACTGGATAGACTTGGTTTATACTCTCTAGAATTTAGGAGATTGAGAGGGGATCTTATAGAAACTTATAAAATTCTTAAGGGGTTGGACAGGCTAGATGCAGGAAGATTGCTCCCGATGTTGGGGAAGTCCAGGACAAGAGGTCACAGCTTAAGGATAAGGGGGAAATCCTTTAAAACCAAGATGAGAAAAACTTTTTTCACACAGAGAGTGGTGAATCTCTGGAACTCTCTGCCACAGAGGGTAGTCGAGGCCAGTTCATTGGCTATATTTAAGAGGGAGTTAGATGTGGCCCTTGTGGCTAAGGGGATCAGAGGGTATGGAGAGAAGGCAGGTACGGGATACTGAGTTGGATGATCAGCCATGATCATATTGAATGGCGGTGCAGGCTCGAAGGGCCGAATGGCCTACTCCTGCACCTAATTTCTATGTTTCTATGTTTCTAAAGCAGGTGGGAACCTCAGACCTTAGTAGTGAGAGGTTGAAAATGTCCGCAAAAAGTCCAGCCAGTTGGGCTGCACAGGTTTTAAGAACTCAACCGGGTACACCATCAGGTCCAGGCGCTTTCCGAGGGTTCACCCCACTGAAGGATCTTCTGACGTCGGCCTCTGTAAATGTGTCTATAATATGGGAAGGCACATCAGTGTTCTCCCTATCAAAGCATGCTGCAGGCGACATGTTGGTGGTAGTTTGGGAGTGATTTTTTCAGGTTGGCTTTGTTGAAGTCCCCGGCTATGGTGGTAAACACTTTGCCGTACGCTGTCGGGTGCTTGTTGACCATGGCGTGCAGCTCCTCCAATGCTAGACGGACGTCTGCCTGAGGTGGGATGTGGACCGCGGTCAGGATGATGGAAGTGAATTCCTTCTGGAGGTAGAAGGGGCGGCACTTCGCCAGATGTTCCAGGTACGGAGAGCAGGAGTTAGACAGAACTGTCTAAGCACCACGCAGAGTTGACCATGAGGCAAATGCCCCCGCCTCTACCTTTCTCAGATGCCTGCGTACGGTCCATATGATGGATGAAGAAACCTTCAGGCTGGACGACAGAGTCTGCGGAGCTGGGGGTGAGCCATGTCTCTGTGAAACAGAACACAGAGCATTCCCTCAGCACCTTTTGGTAAAGCAGCCATGACCTTGTCCTCCACTTTATTTTCCAGTGATTGTACATTGGCTAATAGGATGGTAGGGAGAGGGGTCATAGTCCCCTGCTCTTCAGTCTGACTTGTAGTCCTGCCCGCCGGCCACGTTTCCAGACACAATGGAGGCTTCCCCAGTGTTTCCAGGTATAGTACTGTTCCACCGCCAGGTCGAGGATTCCCCTGCGATCGGGAATTCCCTTATAGTAGGCAGCTCCGTTGCTGCCTGTAGATCGCAATAGTGCTAATGCATTTAAATGCATTAGCAGCTTGTCAGTTGCATCGCTGATTTCTGCTGTTTCTTTTATACAGGTAAGTTGGGAACTAATACATTTGATGATTTTCCACTGTGCTGCTGGCAACATGTCGCCATAGACAGGCACCATCTTGGATGTCTTTTAAATGTTACTAGACTAAGTGGGACCCATTGGGTCCCTGTCCCGCTGGAGGCCTGATCCCCCAACGCAACCTGTTGCCCAACACAATATTCTACCACTCACCCATAGCCCCCAACTGCGCAAGCGCGGCTCATTTCCCCTCATCGCCCAGCATTCCCTCCCCCTCTTCTTCACCCTCCCTCTTCTTTCCCCTCTTCTTCCCATCCCCCAATCCCTTCCTCACCTCTCCATCCCTCTCCTTTCCCCTGCCCTAAGGCACACCCTCCCTCCCTCTATAACTCCTCTCCCCTCCCTACCCCCTCCTATCCCTCTAGTCCCCACTTCCCCCACCCCTATCCCCCCTACCACCCCTCCTCACCTCCCTCACAGCCCTCCTCTCCCTATATTCCCCACTCCCTACCTCCACCTCTCCCTCTATTCCTCCTCCTCCCCCACTCTCTTTCCTCACCTCCCCCACTTCCCCCCCTCTCCTCTCCCTCAATCCACCTCCTCCCCCACTCTCCCTCCTCACCTCCCCAGGATCTCGAGGCTCCCACTCCTTTCCCTCCTAGCGTGCCCGGAGCCAGCAGCGCCTTCGGCCTCAGAGCTGGGCTCAGCACCCAGGCCTCAGATCGGCGCGGCCTCTCCCCGCCTGACCTCTCCCGGTCCCCGGAACCACCACCGCCCCAGCCTCAGCCTCAGCGCCAAGGCAGCGGATCCCCGCAGGGCTGGAGTAGCAGTAAAATGCTGTTTTTAAATCTTACCTGTTTCGCCGTTGTGAAAAAAAGATGGCGATAAAAATTCTGGAAAGGCCCCAATTGCGCAGGCACAGCTGAGGACCCGTCGGGTGCCCTTCGCAATGCCAGTAAAGACGCACATGGGAACTCTCCCCCAACTGAGCCTGCAGTTAAATTTTAAATGCAGTTAAAAGTTTAAAAATTTTAAACGTTAATAATACCATCGATCTGAACAAAATATACCATCGATCTGTTTCATTTACAGTACAGGACAATGGTGAGTATGGTGGGGCAAAAATCGTAGCGCTATCATGCACCGTTTTTGTGCAAATAGAGGTACAAACAAACAAACAAGATGAGAGTTTTAGTGATAGATAGATAGATAGATAGAGAGATAGATAGATAGATAGATAGATAGATAGACAGACAGACAGACAGACAGACAGACAGACAGACAGACAGACAGACAGACAGACAGACAGACAGACAGACAGACAGACAGACAGACAGATAGACAGACCGACCTGCCTCTAATACTTCCTCTGGCAGCATGTTCCATATACACACCACTCTCTAAGTGAAAATGTTTTCCCGAGATCCCTTTTAAAACTTGTCCCTCTCACCTCAAACCCAATTCACACTGGCTTTAGACTCCCTAACCTAGGGAAAAGTGTGACTATTCACCTTACCTATGGCCCTCAAGATTTCACATACCTCTACAGGGTCACCCCTCAGCCCCCTACACTCGGGGGGAAAAGATACAGCCTATCCAGCTTCACATAACTACAATCCAAAACATTTTTTGCGCACTTTTCAGTTTACTGATACCTTCCTATAGCGCGGTGACCATAACTATTAAGAGTACTAAAAATGTAACCTTACTAATGCTTTGCACAACAGTATCATGACATCCCAACTCCTGTACTCAATACCTTGATCAATGAAAGCAAGTATGCCAAACACCTTCTTCACCAACCTGCCTACCTTTGTCGCCACATTTGGCTATCAACACATTGGCTTAGACAGGTACATGGATAGGATAGGTTTGGAGAGATATGGGCCAAAGGCAAGCAGTTGGAACTAATGTAGACAGGGCATGTTGTACAGCGTGGGCAAGTTGGGCTGAAGGGCCTGTTTCCATGCTCTATGACTATGACTTATTGAGTAATGAGGAAGGGTTAGTTAGCAATCTTGTTGTACGTGCCCCATTGGGCAAGAGTGACCATAATATGGTTGAGTTCTTCATTAGGATGGAGAGTGACATTGTTAATTCAGAAACAATGGTTCTGAACTTAAAGAAAGGTAACTTTGAGGGTATGAGACGTGAATTGGCCAAGATTGACTGGCAATTAATTCTAAAAGGGTTGACGGTGGATATGCAATGGAAGACATTTAAAGACTGCATGGATGAACTACAAAAATTGTTCATCCCAGTTTGGCAAAAGAATAAATCAGGGAAGGTAGTGCATCCGTGGATAACAAGGGAAAGCAGGGATAGTATCAAAGCGAAGGATGATGCGTACAAATTAGCCAGAAAAAGCAGCATACCGGAGGACTGGGAGAAATTCAGAGACCAGCAGAGGAGGACAAAGGGCTTAATTAGGAAAGGAAAAATAGATTATGAAAGAAAACTGGCAGGGAACATAAAAACTGACTGCAAAAGTTTTTATAGATATGTGAAAAGAAAGAGATTAGTTAAAACAAATGTAGGTCCCTTGCAGTCAGAAACGGGTGAGTTGATCATGGGGAACAAGGATATGGCGGACCAATTGAATAAGTACTTTGGTTCCGTCTTCACTAAGGAAGACATAAATAATCTGCCGGAAATAGCAGGGGACCGCGGGTCAAAGGAGTTGGAGGAATTGAGTGAAATCCAGGTTAGCCGGGAAGTGGTGTTGGGTAAATTAAATGGATTAAAGGCCGATAAATCCCCAGGGCCAGATAGGCTGCATCCCAGAGTACTTAAGGAAGTAGCTCCAGAAATAGTGGATGCATTAGTAATAATCTTTCAAAACTCTTTAGATTCTGGAGTGGTTCCTGAGGATTGGCGGGTAGCAAACGTAACCCCACTTTTTAAGAAGGGAGGGAGAGAGAAAACGGGGAATTACAGACCAGTTAGTCTAACATCGGTAGTGGGGAAACTGCTAGAATCAGTTATTAAAGATGGGATAGCTGCACATTTGGAAAGTGGTGAAATTATTGGACAAAGTCAGCATGGATTTACAAAAGGTAAATCATGTCTGACGAATCTTATAGAATTTTTCGAGGATGTAACTAGTAGCGTGGATAGGGGAGAACCAGTGGATGTGGTGTATCTGGACTTCCAGAAGGCTTTCGACAAGGTCCCACATAAGAGATTAGTTTACAAACTTAAAGCACATGGCATTGGGGGTTCAGTATTGATGTGGATAGAGAACTGGCTGGCAAACAGGAAGCAAAGAGTAGGAGTAAACGGGTCCTTTTCACAATGGCAGGCAGTGACTAGTGGGGTACCGCAAGGCTCAGTGCTGGGACCCCAGCTAATTACAATATATATTAATGATCTGGATGAGGGAATTGAAGGCAATATCTCCAAGTTTGCGGATGACACTAAGCTGGGGGGCAGTGTTAGCTGTGAGGAGGATGCTAGGAGACTGCAAGGTGACTTGGATAGGTTGGGTGAGTGGGCAAATGATTGGCAGATGCAGTATAATGTGGATAAATGTGAGGTTATCCATTTTGGTGGCAAAAACAGGAAAGCAGACTATTATCTAAATGGTGGCCGACTAGGAAAAGGGGAGATGCAGCGAGACCTGGGTGTCATGGTACACCAGTCATTGAAAGTGGGCATGCAGGTGCAGCAGGCAGTGAAGAAAGCGAATGGTATGTTAGCTTTCATAGCAAAAGGATTTGAGTATAGGAGCAGGGAGGTTCTACTGCAGTTGTACAGGGTCTTGGTGAGACCACACCTGGAGTATTGCGTACAGTTTTGGTCTCCAAATCTGAGGAAGGACATTATTGCCATAGAGGGAGTACAGGGAAGGTTCACCAGACTGACTCCTGGGATGTCAGGACTGTCTTATGAAGAAAGACTGGATAGACTTGGTTTATACTCTCTAGAATTTAGGAGATTGAGAGGGGATCTTATAGAAACTTACAAAATTCTTAAGGGGTTGGACAGGCTAGATGCAGGAAGATTGCTCCCGATGTTGGGGAAGTCCAGGACAAGGGGTCACAGCTTAAGGATAAGGGGGAAATCCTTTAAAACCGAGATGAGAAGAACCTTTTTCACACAGAGAGTGGTGAATCTCTGGAACTCCCTGCCACAGAGGGTAGTCGAGGCCAGTTCATTGGCTATATTTAAGAGGGAGTTAGATGTGGCCCTTGTGGCTAAGGGGATCAGAGGGTATGGAGAGAAGGCAGGTACGGGATACTGAGTTGGATGATCAGCCATGATCATATTGAATGGCGGTGCAGGCTCGAAGGGCCGAATGGCCTACTCCTGCACCTAATTTCTATGTTTCTATGTTTCTATGTTTCTATGTTTCTATGTTTCTATGTTTCTATGTTTCCATGCTCTATGACTATGACTCTTGGTTGGATTGACGCTAACTGGGCACACGGACAATGAGCAGCTTGCAGATCACAGGTGAAACAGCAACAGTGTGTTTGTTGTCTGTCTACTTTCTTGTTTCTGATCTTAATGATAGCAACGTGTTCCAAAATGAAATATAGATGCATCCATTTCAATCCCTAATATCGTTTTATTCGTATTGCTTTGTATTTCAGAGTATCCATGGAGATTTGCAAGTGCCAACATCAACTCAAACTTTATTAAGTGGTTGTACTTTCCAGACTTCATCATACGGCCAAGTCCAACGTTTCTTATGTGTGAGTACACAGAATTTTTTTTCAATGTCATTAGTGATGGAGATCAGAATTTAAAAACAAATCGCAATTCTGGTGGCTGTCAATATCTCTGTCTAGTTGGCGTTGAACAATTTCTACATTATCTGTGTAGTGGGTTAGACGTTCTAATATTCTTGCATCATCTGCTTCCATCAGAGACCATAAAATACAAATTCATCCCGAGATCCAATACACTGGGATGTTAATTCCCTAAATGCCTGGTTCAAGTTCTACTGTAGAGAGAAGGAACGGCAGATGCTCTTTTACACGAGTATTGTGTTCGGTTTTGGGCACCATGTTAGAGGAAAGCTGGATAGGGTTTAGGGAAGATTTACGAGGATGTTGCCAGGACTCGAAGGCCTGAGCTACAGGGAGAGGCTGTGCAGGCTGGGACCCTATTCCTTGGAGCGCAGGAGGATCAAAGGTGATCTTATAAAGGTGTACAAAATCATGAGAGGAACAGATCGAGTAAATCCACGATACCTTGCTCAGAGTAGGGGAATCGAGAACCAGAGGACATAGGTGTAAGGTGAGGGGGGAAAGATTTACTAGGAACTTGAGGGGTCACTTTTTTACCTAAAGGGTGGTGGGTGTATGGAATGAGCTACTGGAGGAGGTAGTTGAGGCAGGTACTCTTGCAACGTTTAAGAAACATTTAGACAGGTACATGGATAGGACAGGTTTAAAGGGATATGGGCCAAACGCAGGCAGGTGGGACTAATGTAGATGGGACATGTTGGTTGGTGTGGGCAAGTTGGGCCAAAGGGCCTGTTTCCATGCTGTATAACTCCAAGACATGAAAGGACACAAAGCACTGGAGTAACTCAGAGGATCAGGCAGCATCTCTGGAGAACATTGATAGGTGACTTTTCCGGTCGAGACCCTCTTTCTCTCTGAAGAAAGGTCTTGACCCGAAACATCACCTATCTATGTTCTCCAGAGCTATTTTCCAGAGCTGCTACTTAACCCAGCACTCCGTATCCAGAGTTATTCCAGCACTCTGTATCCTTTTAAGTTCTGCTAATAGATTACTTCCCTGAACTACGTCATATGACGTTAGAGAAGCAAATATTTAAACAGCTGTAACCACTATATAAATCTAATTATATTTACATGGTTGGCAGGAATTGTAGAAGAACAATAATTGGTAATGCTCTCTTTTATAAGCATAGAAGCACAAATGCAGCACGTAACATTCATGTTGCAAACAGAAGTGCTTAGTTTAGTTTAGAGATACAGCCCTTCAGCCCACCTGGATTTAAGATTCAAGATGGGTTTATTGTCACATGTACCATACGGTACAGTGAAATTGGAGTTACCATACGTTCACACCAAGTGAAAAGAAGTAAGACACACAACCACATAAAATAAATTTAACATAAACATCCACTACAGCGGCTCCCCACATTCCTCACTGTGATGGAAGACAATAAAGTCCAATCTCTCCCTCTTCTCCACGGTCGGGGCTGTTGAACCATCCGCGGTTGTGGCCCTCAAAGCTCCCGCAGCCGGCGATCCGAGGCACTCGTGTCGGGGTGATAGAACTCCCTCGTCGAGACGGTTGAAACTCACCACGGCTTGGAACCCCGACTCAGTCTCTAACCAGGGACCGCGATGTTTAAACCGGGCTCCAAGGTGTTAAAGTCCACAGGGCCGCCAGCAGTTGGAGCTCTCCACAGTCGATCTCCGGCAAGGGGATCGCTGCTCCCTGATGGTAAGTCTGGGCCACGCCTGCGTTGAAGCGCCGGGTCGGTCTCCAGGAAAGGCTGCGCAGCTCCACAATGTTGGGCCGCAATGGGGGACGGAGATGCAACACGGAAAAAATGGCATCTCTGTCAAGGTAAGAGATTGAAAAAAGCCTGCGGATTTCACCATCGAGGAGCTCGCAGTCTCGGATAGAGACCGATGTCGGGAAGCTCCATTCGCAGAAGGTTTTGACCAGCCCCGATCCAGAACCGCTGAGATTCCCCCATGATGCAGGAGCTTGATCGCCCCGACACAGAGGGCCCACTGCCAGCTGCGGGAGTCAAGATCGTCCTGTTAACATAAGGCTCAAGGCCCCCGACCACGGGAGAACAAAGAAGGGAAGAGATTGAACTTTCTTTCGCCTTCCATCACAGTGAGGAATGTGAAGGAGTCACTGTAGACAAAATTGCTGGAGAAACTCAGTGGGTGCGGCAGCATCTATGGAGCGAAGGAAATAGGCAACGTTTCGGGCCAAAACCCTTCTTCAGACGGAGTCACTGTGGTGGATGTTTATGTTAAAATGTATTTTGTGTGTTTTGCTTTTTATTGGTGTGACTGTTTGGCAAATCAAATTCCTCATATGTTGCAAAACACACTTGGCTAATAAAGTAATAATGATTAAGATTATGATTATGATTATACCTCCAAATGTGCCCATCCAGTGGAAGAAGAGTATTTGGCTATTTTTGAACGGTGATAGATGAATTATTTGGAGAGGGGTGAAAAGTTACTGCGGGTAGGAGGGAATGTGGAGCCAGAGTTAAAATCAGATCAGCCATGACCTTATTGCTTGGTGGAGTGGAGCTGAGGAGCCTCCTCCTGCTCCTAATGCCTGTGTTCAGCTGCAAAAAATGATCTTCGTCTCCACCATGAATGACAGCAAATAAAACAGTTGTTGTTTTTCAGATGACTTCCTGATGTTGCTGTGTGCCTCGCTGCAATGGCAGGTGTTTGAGGATGAAAACAAAGCGGCAGTGAGGATCGTTGCCGGTGACAACGTGGAGATCTGCAGAGACCTGGATGCAGCCACATTCAGTCAACACAACCCAGTCCCGGACTTCATTCACTGCAGGTGAAGCATGAACTGCGGCCTACAGCATCCACATTTGCTGGGAGACTAGGAGTAACTCTAGCATGTGTCAATGCCTGCTGTCTGAGCAATAGCAACAAAGCTTATTTTCTATTTAATAAATCTATTGAAAATAATATGCAACACCTTCGCATCCTATCGGGTTTCATTCATGTTCGACACTAACATTTTGGGATTGATGTTCCTGTGCTGTGCTGTGTAATATTATATGTTCCTTAGTCGCACTTTCTTCATGTAGTAGTTTGAAAGTGAATGCAATTATGTTTATAGTTTTAATTTTAATAAGATTTTATTTGAAGTATTGCGTGCAATTTGGAATATTGCATACAGTTCCGCCGCATTACAAAAAAGGTGTGGAGGATTGCTAAAATAATGACTGAATTTGAGGGCATTAGCTATAAGGAGAGTTAGCCAGGAGGTGGTGAATCTGTGGAGTTTATTACCCAGATGCCGGTAGAGGCCAAATCATTGGGTATTTTTAGAGCAGAGATAGACAGGTTCTTGATTAGTGAGAGTGTCAAAGGTTACAAGGAGAAGGAGAATGGGGTTGAGAGGGAAATATAGATCAGCCATGATTGAATGGCAGAGTAGACTCGATGGACCTATGATTTATGAATTGAAATGAGCTTATTTCAGTTCGGGCACCCATTATTGGAACACATTCACTTATTGTTATCCATTGTTATCTTTATAATCTGGTAACTAACACTCACATTTTTTCGTTTCTGTACACAGGTCTTACCTGGACATGATAAAAGTCATTGGATTCAGTTACTTATTTTGGTTCGTGCTTACAATCATCTTTATCACGGGGACCACCCGCATCAGCATCTTCTGCATGGGTTACCTGGTTGCCTGCTTCTATTTCCTACTTTTTGGTGGAGAGCTTTTATTGAAACCTATTAAAGTAATCCTGCAGTTCTGGGATTGTCTGATTGCCTACAACGTGTTTGTGATAACGATGAAGAATATCCTGTCTGTAAGTAATGACGGCAAGTTTGAAGCTGTAAGGACGGTGACTGAAATACTGGTATTGGTTTGATATTGAGCACTGTGATTAAATAAAAAAACATGGTTTTGTGTGCTATCCAAACCATACATGACTGCAACAGGTAGTCCAAAACAGTGCAGAATATTGTGTTACAGCTGCAAAAGTATGTTTTAAAGTGCAAGTACCACAATGAAGGAGATTGGAAGATCAGGGATGGAAATATTTACCATTGTATAATTTTGTTGCACTTTTTCAGCTGGTCCAGACTTGCTGTGCCAAATGGTCTCCTGCTTTGGTGTAGAGTTCCATGATTCTATGATACTTCCTCAACAAATGAGAGGGTGTTTAATAAGGGATAATCATCTCAGAAACTGAATCTGGGGGCTGAACTTGCAATATACAGAAATTAAACAATATACTATCTTAATCAAATCCTCTTTTTCTATTTGGATACACAGAGGGTGGTGAGTGCCTGGAACAAGCTGCTGGTGGTGGTGGTGGTTGAGGCAGATATAATGGTGGCATTTAAGAGACGTTTGATTAGGCACATAGAAATGCAGGGAATGGAGGGAAATGGATAATGTGCAGGTAGATAAGAGATGGTCTTGGCATCATGTTCAGCACAATCATAGCGGGCCGAAGGGCCTGTTCTATGTTCTTGTTATAATCAAATGCCATTTTCACACCAGTCTTTGCCTCTTCTCTCTTCTTCTGTGAGGCAGATGATACAAAAGCACATACGATCAAAGCACGTCATACCAAATTCAGGAATAGCATCTTCCCCATTGTTATCAGACTACTGAATAGTCCTCTCATAGAAACATAGAAAATAGGTGCAGGAGTAGGCCATTCGGCCCTTCGAGCCTGCACCGCCATTCAATATGATCATGAGCTTGAGTGCAGTCCCGATCTCCCAAGCTACATCACTTTGGGTCTTGTGCATTTTTGTCATTTGCACTTTCTCTGTAACTGTGATGCCATATCTGCAACACCATATTTTGCTCTCTGGTATTTCTCTCTTTGTACCACCTCCTGTATATGTGTATGGCTTAGCTGTATAGTATGATTGTCTGGATAGCATGGCACGGGCGGCACGGTGGCGTAGCAGCTGAGCTACTGTAGAGACAGCAGAGCTACTGCAGAGCTACAGAGACCCAGGTTTGATCCTGACTATGGGTGGTGTCTGCACGGAGTCTGTACGTTCTCCCCGTGACCTGCATGGGTTTTCTACAAGATCTTCGGTTTCCTCCCACACTCTAAAGACGTACAGGTTTGTAGGTTAATTCGCTTGGTATAATTATAAAAATAATTGTCCCTATTGTGTGTAGGGTAGTGTGAATGTGCGGGGATCGCTGATCGCCGTGGACTCGGTGGGCCAAAGGGCCTGTTTCCATGCTGTATCTATAAACTAATGCTTAACTAAACACATAACGTTTTTCACTGTATCTTGATAATATTAAATTAACCAAGATATTAACTATTCATATATTTAAACTGTTCCATTATGTTTTGCTCATTGGATGTGGACATCACTGGCTAATTGCCCCTAAACTTTGGGGGTAGTTCAGAGTTACCCACATTGGTGGTTAATCGTCATAAATCCTTAGTTTATTTTGGTTTATATTATTGTCACGTGTCTCCGAGTTACAGTGAAAAGATGTTGCACGCTATGCAGACCGCGAAAAGATTACACATGATTAAAACCAAGCCGTCCACAGTGTACAGATACAGGATAACGGGAATAAAGTTTAGTGCAAGATAAAATCTGGTAAAGTCAGATTAAATATAGTTCAAAGGTCTCCCATGAGGTAGACGGGAGGTCAGGACCGCTCTCTAGTTGGCGATAGGATGGTTCATTCGCCTGATAACAGCTGTGAAGAAACTATCCATGAATTTGGAGGTGTGCGTTTTCATACTTCTGTATCTCTTGCCCGATGGGAGAGGGGAGGTGGGAGTGACCAGGGGTGAGGCTGGTCCTTGGTTATGCTGGTGACCTTGCTGAGGCAGCGTGAAGTGTAGATGGAATCAATAGGAGGTTGGTTTGCGTGATGGACTGGGCTGTGTGCACGGCTCTCTGCAATTTATTGTGGTCTTGGACGGAGCTGTTCCCAAACCATGCGCTGATGCATCCTGATAAAATGTTCTCTATGGCGCATCTGTAGAAGTTGGTGAGGGTTGTTGGGGACATGCCGAACTTCCTAAACCTTCTAAGGAATTAGCAGCATTGGTGTGCTTTCTTGACCAAACTGAATGAAAACCACATTCTTCCTTCCTCAAGCAACACAGTGAACCAGATGGATATTTCCCACCATCTTGTAGTTTTGTGTTTACTTTGACTGAGACCAGTTATTTTTCTTTAATTCCAAATGGATTTAATTACCAGACCTTACGTTCCCTAACCATCTCGGTGAAATTTCTACTATGTCTCTTAACTCTGGTTTGAGTTTGAGTTTGTGTTTAGTTTATTGTCACGTGTACCATGGTATGGTGAACATTTTTGTGTGTGCTAACCAGTCAGTGGAAAGACTACACATAATTATATTCGAGCCATCCACAGTACATAGATACATGATAAAGGGAATAACTTGAATAACGTTAAGTGCAAGATAAAGTCCAGTAAAGTCTGAGGGTCTCCAATGAGCTCAGGACGGCTCTCTAGTTGTTGGTCAGATGGTTCATTTGCCTGATAACAGCTGGGAAGAAACTGGCCCTGAATCTGTGTTTTCACACTTTTATACTTCTTGCCTGATGGGAGAGGGGAGAAGAGGGAGTGGCCATGGTGGGACACATCCTTGATTATGTTGGTTATTAATTCATGTGCCCTAAAAATCAAAATTAAAGATAAAATATAACCTTTGCATTACAAAAAATCTATTCATGAATGTGTATTTCTGTTACAGATCGGAGCATGTGCCTACATCAATTCGTTAGTCTTGAGAGGTTGTTGGTTCGTCCAAACATTTGGTCTTGTCTGTACTGTTAAGGGCTATGATGAGCGTAAGTATTCTATTTATCATTTTTCTATTACACAAAGATGTAAAGGGGTAAAACTGCTTCCTGAGTTACATGCATTAAATATTATGTATGTTCCTTGCGATCCGCTTCCAAAATGTGTATCCATTGACTTCAGTGGTTCCAAATGCCACAGACCTGACTGTGTTGGATCGAACCTGACCGAACATGCTGGTTTACACCGAAGATAGACACAAAATTCTGGAGTAACTCAGCGGGTCAGGCAGCATCTCTGGCGTAAAGGAATAGGTGACATTTTGAGTCGAAACCCTTCATCAGATTGAGGGAAACCTCAGACTAAGAAGGGTTTCAACCCAAAGCGTCACTTATTCCTTCTCTCCAGAGATGCTGCCTGACCCACTAAGACTCCAGCATTTTGTGTCTGTCTACAAGATTGGGAAGGTTTTCCATTACCGATCTCCTCACTTTATTGTTTAATATGAATGTAATGTTTAAATATTGCCTAAATGTATACCAAACTTACATATTTCAGGAGTGTTATTCAACCAAACAGCAAAGATCCTCAGGTGAAATTTAAACTAAATTTGGACAGTATTTAGTGATACTTTTAAGGCAGAGGTGGACAGATTCTTGAATAGTACTGGTGTCAGGGGTTATGGGGACAAGGCAGGAGAATGGGGTTAGGAGGGAGAGATAGATCAATCATGATTGAATAGCGGAGTAGACGTGATGAGCCGAATGGCCTAATTCTGCTCCTATCCCAAATGAACTTGGGATAGGAGCAGACTACATATCTTGGCAGTCATTTCCAAGGGGGAAGCATTTTGACATGTTGCGAGGTGTTGAAAAAATATTTTTCTTCCACAGCCCCTCCCGAGAACCTTAAGAAATGCCCGTTGCCGAGTGGGGAAGCAGGCATTATCTGGGACAGTATATGCTTCTCCTTTCTACTGCTGCAGCGGAGGGTTTTTATGAGTTACTATTTCCTGCACGTTGTAGCTGATATAAAATCTGCTCAAATCCTTGCATCAAGGTAAGCCAAAAATACATTACTCTTAACAATTTATCCTATTAATTCAGTGATGCAATTCAATAGTTCAATGACACTTCATTGTCACATGTACGTAGGTACGGTGAAATTCTTCGTTTTGCATACAATATACAAAGTGCACAAAGGGTGGCCACGTTTCTGGCGCTGATTGAGTTACAAAGCCCTCATTAGACTCATGTTGGTTCTTCTTTGTTCCCAGCACCCCCACCAGGACCCTCATCATTCTCAGTGACTCCCACTCCATCAGGACCCTCTTTGTTCTCCACAACCCCACCACCACATGTCAAAAACCATGCCAGCATGCCTCTATGGAATAATAGTTTAGGCAGTAATCAGGTACATTGGCATTAGGATGATGTACATCATAACACTAATAAAGTATTAATTTATAATTTCACCATTTAACATTTCACCATTTAACATTTCACCATGAAAGTAAATTCATTAATCTAGCCACTTTTCATTAGTTTGTACTCTTTAAGAAAACATTTCCCTTCATTTTGTGAGGAAACTATTTAATGTCAAATGTGCGTTATTCCCATTGAAACTTTTTGAACTGAAAATGTTTGTGTGGTAGCAATGTTGCATTCATGAAATGTGCCGCATGTGTTGTTGCAGAGGTGCAGAACTATTTCAAGCAACGATTGTGAAAGCTGTGAAGGCCAGGCTAGAAGAGGAAAAGAAATCAATGGATCAACTCAAGAGACAGTAGGACTTTCTATGTGATGATTTATATGCGTGTACCCTTCCTAGCCGTTGCTGTGACCTCTAGCTGAATGCGTTAAAGTTAAGAGTCAAGACCCAGTGCATGGTTGTTGTCGTTCCATTCACACACATCTTTTATTCCACACAGAATGGACCACATCAAAACAAGACAACAGAAGTATAAGAAAGGCAAAGAGAGAATGCTGAGTCTGACCCAGTCAGTTGATGCTCAGGGTAATCAGGTGAAGCAGGAAGATGATGATGATGAAGGTATTTCAACATATTCTATGGAATACATGTCTGATGCATGCAACTGTTGACCAATACAATTAATATAACTTTACAACTCTGAGCAGCGGTGGCTGAACACCATTTTCTTGTGTTTAATATTGTGTTCAGTTCTGGGCACCGTGTTAAAGGAAAGATATTGTCAAGCTTGAAAGGGTTCCGAAAAGATTTACGAGGATGTTGCCATGACTAGAGGGTGTGACCTAAAGGGAGAGGTTGAGTAGGCTGGGTCTCTATTCCATGGAGCGCAAGAGGATGAGGGGAGATCGTATAAAGGAATACAAAATCTTGAGAAGAATAGATCGGGTAGATGCACAGAGTCTTTTACCCAGAGTGGGGGAATCGAGGACCAGAGAACATAGGTTCAAGGTGAAGGGCGACTTCTCCCGCCCGAGTTGCGGGGTTGAAGAGCTCCTGGAGCCTTACACCATCGCCCCGCGCGGCTTGGAATGGCCGCGGGACTCTGCGAGCGCACGCCGGGGGCTCTAACATCAAGAACCCGGTGTGCGACCTTGCATCACCCGGCGTGGCTTTAATGGCCGCGGGACAATCGCCATCGCCCGCCGGGGGCTTTGACTTTGACTTTGACTCTGACATCGGGGGGGAGAGTGCAGTGGAGAGATAAATTTTTTTGGCCTTCCATCACAGCAATGTGATGGATGTTTATGTAAATTATGTTGTGTCTTGGGTCTATTTGTTTGTAATGTATGGCTGCAGAAACGACATTTCGTTTGGACCTCAAGGGGTCCAAATGACAATAAATTGAATTGTATTGTATAAGGGGAAAAGATTAAATAGGTAACTTTTTCACACAAAGGGTGGTGGGTGTATGGAACAAGCTGCTAGAGGAGGTAGTTGAGGCTGGGTGTATCCCATCGTTTAAGAAACAGTTAGCCAGGTACATGGATAGGACAGCTTTGGAAGGATATGAACCAAGCGCAGGCAAGTGGGGCTAGTGTTGCTGGGACATTGTTGGCCGGTGTGGGTGAGATGGGCCAAAGAGCCTGTTTCCACACTGTATATCACTCTATGTCTCTATGACTCTATGATATGTGTTACTCGAGGCACAGTGAGCAGTGATGTGCAGTTCTGACATGATCATATTAAAATAAAATGTAATGGAAATGTAATAAACTAGCAGGTGCTGGTTTATACCACAGATAGACACAAAATGCTGGAGTAACTCAGCGAGTCAGGCAGCACCTCTGGAGAAAATGGATAGGTGACATTTCGGGTCGGAATGTCAGTTCTTCAGATTGTTTATTGTGAGGGTTCTTTAGACTGGGATAGAGAGATTGATCTCTAAAAATAAAGATTTCTCCCTTTTCTCCCTCTTAACATTGCAAACAGTATCGGCGGAGGGGGGGGGGGTTTCGGGGAGATTCATTCTGGAGAGGGGACAGCCAGGCATGCATTAGACTGATTGTTGTGGTTGGAAGGGGGGGGGGGGAGCTGGAAGAGAGGAGAGACAGGACAAAGCCTGGCGTGATAAATGGACAAACATCAGAGAAGGGGGAAGAAGAAGGGGGCTAATTGAGTTGCCTAATACACTGAAAATATTAGAAAATATGTCAGTATTGTGTACCTTTGGAATCTCCACACATTTCTAGAAAGGACTGGAGTATCTCAACAAATCAGGCAGCATCTCTGGAGAACGTGGACAGGTCGACACCTGCTCCACACTTTCCTATACAGATTCAGCCACTTGATCCTATATTTGAGTGTAAGTTTAGACTTTACACCGAGATACAGCGCAGAAACAGGTCCTTCAGCCTAACGAGTCCGCACTGACCCGTGATCCCCATACACTAGCACTACCCTGCACACTAGGGATAATTGACAATTTACTGAAGCCAATTAACCTACAAACCTGTATGTCTTTGGAGCTTGGGAGGAAACCAAAGCACCCGGAGAAGATCCCCATGGTCACAGGGAGAAAGTACAAACTCTGTACAGACAACATCTGTAGTCAGGATCGAACCCGGGCCTCTAGCGCTGTAAGGCAGCAACTCCACCGCTGCACCACGGTGCTGCCCTACAATTAAACTATGAATAAATTCTAATTATATAGAGACACAAGGAACTGCAGATGCTGGTTTACAAAAATATGACGTAGATTTATTCACTATTGAATTACATAGATTAGTCAGAAGTTCAGTTACTTCAAAACTTTTAAGCATGAATATAGTTCCAGATATCTGGCAGAAAGCCTAAAGTGATGGCCATCGAGCAATTTCAGAATAAGAAATGACTAAAGCTGGTGAAGTTGGAACCGTAGTGGTCATGGGTAAAATAATGTCATAAGTATGGATATGATGATAAAAATTGCTTTGTATTACTGAGTGTTTTTTTTTTCTTTGCGTGAGTTCCTTGTCAACATATTTTGCCATTTGTAAACCTCATGAGTTGTAAGCTTCGCTGATGTTGGAGATGCCCACCTGATTATTTACTTTTGTTTGACAAAATTAATGTTTGGACCTATTTTTTTTTAGGAGAACCAGAGAAAGAGAAAGAGAAAGCCAAGGGCAAAAAAAAGCAGTGGTGGCGGCCCTGGGTTGACCATGCTTCCAGTAGGTTTGCCTCAATCATCTGTTAGTTGTGTGTACTGATCATGAACCAAATTTCCTTGAATAGGCCAATGCACTTCCTTAAATTTCAGTTTTAAAAGACTTCAATGAATAAGCATGGATTTGCTTTGTTATCCCACTGTTGTTATTTTGACGGGCTTTATGGGTCAGTTTTTAACCAAAGATGGATGGGTGCCTCATTGCAGCATCTCAGTCCTTCTCCACTAACTCACCGTAGCCACAAGGCCTCCATGTTGAATGCATAACCGATGTGTGAAATGACAGCTCTGTGAAATATCACCTGGCCATTGTGCATTGCGCTGTAACTGATTGCCAAAATCCGTTCAAAGTCATTCCCCGCCTGTCAAATTTCGACTTGTTCATATGATAGAATTTGAGCAACTACCGCAGGGGTTTTCAGATCTAATTATCTGCGTCAGGTGCATTCAAAGCACATTCAGGAGCAGCTGCATGCATTAATGGTCAGAGGGAAATCAATTGCATTTTTATTTATCGGTTACGAACACAACATGCGAACTGAAAATAAATGGCTGATTATTGAAGGACACAGTGTTTTTGTTTTATCAATGATGTTTCCTGATCTGTAAAGTCACCTGCGTTAATGCAGCTTGTTAATTCACACACAAAGGTTAACAAAGCTGCCCATCCAGACTGCAAGGCTTCATTACTTGCACTTGTTTGATTCAATCAAACGGCCTCCTTTATTTATGTTTTTATTGGGTTGTCCCCTTATCTATATGACTAAATGAGGCATGAAAGTAATGAAAAGTCTTAATCTATTCAAGGGAATGAAGCGTTTGTTAAATATGTGACACCAAACTAATTTGGTTAATTTTGGAGGCTAAGGTCAGTTCTGGGATGTTGTGGGTTTTCGGGGAGGGGGTGTGGATTCATCAGGATTTTTTCTGCGACTGCTTGATTTTCACACAGAATTGTCATTAATTTTGGCAACTGATACTTTTCTGTCTATTTAGAATTTTGAAAAATTGTGTCCATTTGGCACCTTATGAAAGAATTACCTTGAGCTTACTATGAACAGATCTGACTTGAGTTACTTTGGACAATTGGTGTAGTAAGTCCATAAAATATTCCTTATAAAGGGGTTAACAATTGGCAGGATGATGCTGACTGATATCAGGCTATACTGTAGAGAATCACAGCATGCACATCAATGCCTTTTGGGCTGTTTAGCTTAGTTTATCCTCGGGGTTTGATACTGAAGGCAGATCACATAGGTCACGATATGGTCCACTTTTTTTCTGCCTTACATATTGTTGGAGGGAATTTTGTGTTTAACCTGTACTCTGTATCTGAGTTTCATGTGGGACCCAGTTGCCCTCTTAATTATGGCTCGGATAGGAACAGACACAAAGAACATCTCATAGAGCAAAGCTGAGTATCTCAAAAAAGTCGGTTTATTCAAAGCCTTAACTTAACGCACTGGGAAACACTCTGAGAGAGCCTAAAGTGTTTCAAAGATTCACAGCACTCATAGCATTTTATATTCCCACAACACAATGGTTACAAGTAGATTTTACACCTTTGAAATATTCACCATTGATCAACATTTAACCTCCTGTCCCTTGTCATTAGAAAACAATTCCTCCATTTACCTAACAAATGGGTGCAATAAAGGACACTATTTCTCGTGACAAAAGCTCTTTAGGTCAACATATCACAAACTTATAATATTCAGAATATTTTACATCATGTATGAAACTAGAAATTATCATCCATCGGCTAATTCAACTATATCTTCTGTGCATACCTTTTATACCCTTATAAATAAGCAAAATACTGTTTAATTATGTGAACAAACTGAAAATATAAATAGACAGAAAAACGTGTGAAGTCAATGACAATTCATTTTAAATTATGTGATTTTGTTTTACAAGTGAATACTGAATTGATTGATTACAAGGAAGGTGTAACCTGTATAATTACAAAAGTTTATTTGCAATTCAGTGCACCTTTAATCAATGAATGACTTAAACAAAAAGTTAACCATTGTAAGTGCAATCCTGTAAAGTTAACATGCACTGTTTAAGAAGGAACTGCAGATGCTGGAAAATCGAAGGTACACATAAATGCTGGAGAAACTCAGCAGGTGCAGCAGCATCTATGGAGCGAAGGAAATAGGCAAAGTTTCGGCCCAAAACGTTGCCTATTTCCTTCGCTCCATAGATGCTGCTGCACCCGCTGAGTTTCTCCAGCATTTATGTGTACCTTCGATTTTCCACCATCTGCAGTTCCTTCTTAAACAAGTTAACATGCACTGTCAGAACATTGTCAGATATTATTTGGTAAATGACCGGATGTGCTGTGTTACATCAATCAAATGTAAACTAAAAACAAACCATACAAAGGAGGCTTCTTACATATTGAGGTATGCTGAAATTCTGTCCTTTTACGTTATTTATCTAATCAATTGAATCTTATTTGATTTCCATTGAAAATGCATGCTTCTGCATGGATTATTTAGAACTGAAATTGAGAAATATATAATTGAAAATTATTTTTCTACCAATCAGTCCACAGAATCTACATTATTCGTAATTTCAAACGAGCCTCTGCTTCAACTACCTTACTTTCTTATTCACTATACTTGCACAGAAATATTGCCAATCTTTGCAATATTTATTCTCTGTTTCTCCATCTTTTCTCATATTTTCCAACTATAGCCAGCCTTCTTGGTGTTCTGCATTCTGTTACTAATTCCTCGTTAAACTCTGTCATCCCGGCTACCTCCTCTTCCTGATTTTCTTGTGCAATCCTTGAGTTGGATACAGGTAACAGTTTTGGTAGTTTAGTGCTGTGCAACCTTTGCACTTTGCTCTCGTTGACATGATTGCCATGCCTTTAATCTAGAATTTGCCATCGTTTTTTTTATTAATACCAGCTGGTTTAAATGGAATGAAGACATTCATTAATATATTTCAAGTTGCATTCAATCATCCAAAACATTACATTGCTTTACTTTTGTGCCGTTCGTGTTATCTTCTCCTGCTTAGTGGTACGAAGTGGAGACTACTATCTGTTTGAGACAGACAGTGAGGAAGAAATTGAAGAAGAGGTCAAAGAAGATGAAGAGCAGCCCCAAAAATCAGGGTTCCAGGTAATGTTCTGGAATTATGTAACAATCCATTCAATAATATTAGCGCAGAGAATCATTCAACATCCTACTTCAGACTAATTGAAGACTGTTAAATAAAGATATTCTTTCACTTCATAGAAATAGAGACTTTGGAGATATACAGCATGGAAACAGGCCCTTCCGAGTCCACGCTGACCAGTGATCACCCCATACACTAACACTATCCTACACACACTAGGGACAATTTTACAAATTTACCGAAGCCAATTAAATGACAAACTTGTACATCTTTGGAATGTGGAGGGAAACCAGAGCACCCGGAGAAAACCCTACAGTCACAGGGTGAACGTACAAACTCAGTACAGACAGCACCCTTAGTCAGGATTGAATTGCGGTCTCTGGCACTGTAAGGCATCAACTCTACTGCTGTGCCACTGTGCCACCCTAAATAAATGTTAATGATGCGCACATCAGTCTGCATCTGAAAACAAGGTTAATGTTTTAGATGAGTAGCTTCAGTACTTCAGTTAGGGGTATGAAGTAGTACTTCATACATTGACCCACTTTCGTCTTCCACGTGCTAACTATCTTTTTATTTGTTTGTGGAATTCAGTTATCCCCTACAAGGCCAACATTGCCATCCCTCTTTACCACAAAACACTGCAGGAGATTTCCTGTTTTTTGATCTGTCTTCAATGAAGACGATACTTCCATGTCAGGGTCCTTGGAGAGGGACCTGCAGATGATAGTGTTCCCATGTGAATGCTTCTCGATTGTAGAGTTACAGATTTGGGAAGAGTTGTTGAAGTAGAATTGGAATATCAAGCTTTGGTGAGGATTGACACAAAATGCTGGAGTAACTCAGAGGGACAGGCAGCATCTCTGGAGAGAAAAAATGGGTGATGTTTCAGGTCGAGGCCCTTCTTCAGACTGAGAGTCAGGGGGGATATGGAAGGGCAAGGTGTGAAAACGTCAGATCAGATGAGGAATTTTCTGTTTCCACTATTATTGGGTGGTTTTGCTTAAAGTTTGTGTGGCAGCAATGTGAGATTGGATATCCTTTCACTTGCTCAGATTTCAGACTGAAGCACAGGTCCAATAACTCGGTTCATTGATTGAAATTAAGTAAGTAAGTAAGTAAGTTTATTGGCCAAGTATTCACGTACAAGGAATTTGCCTTGGTGCTCCGCCCACAAGTAACAACATGGCATACAGTGACAGTTACGAATGACTCAGAAAACACTAAACATTAATAATAATAATAAAACAATAATGATAAAACACCATTGATCAAGCATGTGAACCAACAAAATACCAGATCAAAGGGAGGCTACAGATTTTTGGCTGTTGAGTAGAGCAACTACTCGTGGATAAAAACTGTTTTTATGTCTGGCTGTGGCAGCTTTGACAATCCGGAGTCGCCTTCCAGAGGGAAGTGATTCAAAGAGTTTGTGGCCAGGGTGAGAGGGTCAGAGATGATCTTGCCCACTCGCTTCCTGGCCCTTGCAGTGTACAGTTCATCAATGATGGGAAGGTTGCAGCCAATAACCTTTTCAGCTGATCGGACGATTCGCTGCAGCTTCCAGGTGTCGTGCTTGGTGGCTGAACCAAACCAGACCATGATGGAGAAGGTGAGGACAGATTCTACGATGGCCGTGTAGAATTGGAACATCATTGCCTGTGGCAGATTGTGCTTCCTCAGCTGCCGTAGGAAGTACATCCTCTGTTGTGCCTTTTTGACTGTGGAGTCGATGGTAGCCCCCCACTTAAGGTCCTTGGAGATGATGGTTCTTAGGAACTTGGAGATGATGGTTCTTTCAGGTGTGGCTGTGGTGTTGTTGATGGTGAGTGAGGTGGGGGAGGGGGAGCTCTCCTAAAGTCTACAATCAATTCCACTGTCTTAAGAGCATTGAACTCTAGGTTGTTGCGATGACACCAGGATGCCAGCTGTGACACTTCCTGCCTGTAGGCAGATTCCTCCCCATCCTGGATCAGTCCAATCACGGTTGTGTCATCCGCAAACATGAGAAGCTTGACAGAGGTGTCTGTGGAGGTGCAGTCGTTGGTGTAGAGAGAGGAGAGGAGAGAGTACGCAGCCTTGCGGTGCTCCTATGCTGAGCGTTTGTTTGTCCGAGATGTGTTTTCCCAGCCTCACATGCTGCTTCCCGTCTGTCAGGAAGCAGGTGATCCACCGACAGAGGGGTTCAGGCACAGTCAACTCTGAAAGTTTGGAGTATAGTAGCTCTGGCACAATGGTGTTGAATGCAGAGATAAAATCAACAACAGGATCCTCGCATAGGTCCCCTGGCGGTCTAGGTGTTGTAGGATGAAGTGCAGGCCCAGGTTGACTGTATCATCCACAGATCTATTGGCCCGATGTGCAAACTGCTGAGGGTCCAGCAGGGAGTTTGTGATATTTTTCAGCTTGGCCAGCACAAGCCTTTCGAGTGTCTTCATGACTACAGAGGTCAGAGCGACAGGCCTGGAGTCATTAAGAGCAGTAATCCTTGCCTTAATTGAAAGATACAGCATGGAAACAGACCCTCTGACCCACCAACTATCGATCACCCGTTCACACACAACGTTATCCCACTTTTGCATCATACACACTAGCAGGAATTTACAGAGGCCAATTAACATAAGTCTTTGGTAATGTGGAAGAAAAGCGGAGAACTAGGAGGAAGAGAAGGGCGAAAAAAAGGGGGAAGGGGTTGGTGTTGCCTTAAATTGGGGAATACAACGTTCATACCAAGCAAGCAGAATATGGGGCACCACTCCTCCATATTGCTTGTGTCATCACTCAGACAACGGAGGAGGCCCAGGACAGAAAGGTCAGTGTGGGAATGGTAAGGGGTGGTTAGCAACCAGAGTTTTCCTGATGAGTTGTCGAACAATAAGGGCCTCCAACAGTGACTGCATCCAATTGAATGAATGGTCTCACAGTGTTTCTTCTGATATCCTACTTTGGAGTAACTGATGGAAGTAGCACATTTATTGAATATCATTATTAATATTTCAAACATTCTATTGCAGTTATTTTCTAACTATTTTCATATTGCCATTAATTTAACCACAATTGAAAGCGTTTATATCATACAAACTGTCTTTATTGATGTTGATATGTATAACTGTTCTTTTCGATCTTCAAATTACGAATGTTGTTTGCCTATGATAACTGTTTGTCATTTATTGCACCATTTAAGCAGATAGACTGAGATGTAAGAATATCTTCTTCCTGCATCAAAACATGAGAAATAAAGTTTCAAGGCAAACTCTATTTTCATGATCGTAAAGTATATGAAGAAGAACTTTAAATTGTGCTTACATCAAGATTGTGGCGATGCTTTTAGATCGGCTTGTTCACGTGAACAGCTGTGACATAAATCCCTGCAGATATGCTACAGTTGTAAAGCAGGATTTTGTCAAGTATCTGCAAATATGCACCATTATATTGCTATGTATATTTTCTTTCTTAATTTTTTTTTCTTCTTGATGCTTCTTAATACAGTATTGTGCAGATTTCTGGTAATATTTTTGTTTCTCTTTGCCAATGTCCAAGGTTAACTACATATAACTTTTATATAATTCATTAAGTTCTCAGTGACAACAATGAATTGTCCTTTGTATAGAATTTATTTCTTGAAGCCCACCGAGACCGTGCCGACCAGACATACACTAGCACTATCCTAAATCTTACTGTTATTAATATCCTCTTCCATAACATACCTCATACCTTTGAAGAAGACTAAGCCTCATCCCCAGCTATTGTTACTGTCCAATCCTGTCAGGGGTGGGTGTCTCTGCACTACATGCAGATGGCATGAACATTTATGGTAAATAAAGTCACAGTGCTGGAGTAACTCAACGGGTCAGGCAGCATCTCTGGAAAACATGGATAGGTGATGTTTCGTGTCGGGACTTTTCTTCAGACTAATTCAAGGAGGGGGGGGGGGGGGGATGTTGTGGGGAAGAAAGTTGGAAGAGATGAGGGGGTCAGAGGACAGAAAGATCAGTCTGGGAAGGGAGCTTAAAATGGTTAGCAACCGGGAGATCAATTAGGGCCTTGGCAACCGAGTGCAAGTGTTTGGCAAAATAGACCAGATGGGAAGTTGGTAGGTGGGTGATAATTCAAGTGTGAGGTAAGGCATGGCAGGAGATCAAATCATGGTGCCAAATGTATAATAAATGGTTGATAGCTAAGGATTGTTGATGAAAAAAGGGACCTTGGGGTTCAAGGTCTGAAAGAGGCAACTAAAAGTGGTGGAATAGGGTGGTGATGAAGGCATGTACCATTCTTGCCTTCATAGGTCAGAGTACAGAATATAAAAGTTGAGATATTGTGTTAGACCGCATATTCTAATATTTAGGGCAGTACAGTGGCACAATTGGTAGGGCTGCTGCCCCACCGTGGCAGACACCCGGGTTCGATCCTGACCTCTGGTACTGTCTGTGTGGTTTTTATTCATTCTCCCTGTGACCGCATGAGTTTCCTCCAATTGGTGCTTCAGTTTCCTCCCACCTCCCGAAGAAGTGCAGGTTTGTAGGTTAATTGGCTTCTGTAAGTTGCCCCTGGTGTGTACGGAGTGGCTGAGAAAGAAGTTGTACATAAAATGTATTATGAAAATATATATTAGGCACTTTGGTGCCATATGACTGTACTTACTTCTAATAAAATAAAATATTAAAAAAAAAAATTTAAAAAAAAGAAAGTGGGATAACATAGAACTAGTGTGAACGGGTGACGGTTGGACGGCATGGGCTCAGTGGGCCGAAGAGCCTGGTTTCATGCTGCAGCTCTAAACTAATAAAACACACTTGAAGTATTGTCAGCCGTTTTGGCCATCACATATGGGAAGAAGGGGGCTGAGCTAGAGAAAGTGCAGAGATTCATCAGGATGTTTGCTGGGTTGGAGGACTGGAGTTATGGGGAGAGTTTGGATAAGGCTAGGTTTGTTTTCCCTGGAGTTGAGGAGGCTGAGCGGTGACAAAATTATAAGAGGTATAGATAGAGTAACTTTTCCCCCTGACGAGCATATCATAAAGAAGAGGGCATAGGTTTAAGGTAGGTCATAGAGTCATAGAGAGATACAGTGTGGAAACAGGCCCTTCGGCCCAACTTGCCCACACTGGCCAACAATGTCCCAGTTAAACTAATCCCACCTGCCCACATTTGGTCCCTATCCCTCCAAGCATGTACCTGTCTAACTGTTTCTTAAATGTATGTCAGGAGTTCTAAAGGATATTTGAGTGGAAAGTTTTTTTACAGAGTGTGGTTGATATTTGGAAATGTTAGCGGAGGTGGTGAAATCAGGTATAAGCATTTAACGGTTCTGGCCTGTACTTGCTGGAGTTTAGAAGAATGAGGGGGGACCTAATGGATTGGAAGAAGAATGGATTGAAACTTACCGAAGAGTGAAAGGAATGGATAGAGTGGATGTGGAGAGGATGTTTCCGCTAGTGAGAGAGTCTTGGACCAGAGGGTACAGCCTCAGAATAAAAGGACGTTCCTTTAAGAAGGAGATGAGGAGGAATTTCTTTAAACAGAGCACGGTGAATCTGTGGAATTCATTGCCACAGACGGCAGTGGTGGCCAAGTCCTTGGGTATTTTTAAAGCAGAGATTGACAGGTTCTAGATTAGTAAGGGTGTCAAAGGTTACGGGGAGAAGGCAAGAGAATGGGGTTGAAAAGGAAAGATAGATCAGCCACGATTGAATCGTGGAGTAGACGATGGGCTGAATGGCCTAATTCTGCTTCTTGAACATGAACAATACCTATGTATAGGAGACATTTAGACAAGCGCGTAAATAGAAAATGGATAGAACAATATGGATTTCATGCAGACAGATGGGAAAAGATAGAAGAGTCTAGTATATTCTAATCCAATGCTTACTTTCTTATCTTAAAGTTACCTCAATTGTAGGGAGCAATTGTGACTACTTTTCTGGTTTAGCTACTGATAATTTTTTTAAAATGAAAATCCCTTTCAACTTTTGACATTTCCAGTTTAGACTTTGGACTTTAGAGATATATGGTGTGGAAACAGGCTCCTCAGCCCACTGAATCCACGCTGACCAGTGATCACCCCAGTAGTACACTAGTACTACCTACACACTAGGGACAATTTACTGAATTTCTACTGACAATTTTACCGAAGCCAATTAATTTACAAATCTGTACGTCTTTGGAGTGCGGGAGGAAACCGGAGCACCTGGCGAAAACCCACATGGTCACAGGGAGAATGTACAAACTCCGTACAGACAGCACTGGTAGTCAAGATCGAACCCAGGTCTCTAGTGCTGTAAGGCAGCAACTCTGCCGCAGTGCCGCCCAACTGTGGTTCATTTAAACCACAGACAACTCACCACCCACATAAATGTACAGCCTTCTAATACTAACATGAATTATTTCTCAAGTCTTAAACTAATTATTAGCGCATCCAGCTCTCTACTAACAATTGCTTCACTTTGTCCTTCTCCTTAGAGAGCAGTTCGGAAATTTGCTTCAGCCATGATAGCCTTGCCAAGGTCCATCTTAAAACTGCCAAAAACCATACTTCAGTTGGTAGTCAGAGGTGTCAAGGTATTTCTCAGACATTCCAGGAGTGTGTGAAGTGATTGTGTCTCTATCTGAAATCCGCCATCTCCCTTAATACAGTAAACCCCCACTCGCTGGCAATCCTTTGGTTGTGCAGCTTTTCGAATTATCATTTCTGTTTCTGATTGACTACAGTGGATCGAATCCTCTCTGACGAGAAAACAAAATGTTGGGTGAAAAAGCAGAATTACACCCAATATGCATTCACTTCAGTAGAATTGCCTGAAAACAGCCAAATTACTTTTGTTGTCATGTCCTGGGAGTGCCAGTAAGTGGAAGTGTACTGTTTCCTTCATAAATCAGTACCATTATTACAGCTGGCCCACAGCTCGCATGGTTTACTTGCCTCTCATTAGAATTATTCTAAGATATTGCATAGAGACCCTGGACAGACAAAACGTTGGAGAGAGAGACAATTTAATAAAACAAAATGGACCTGAAGAATTGCATTTTCTCAAAGTTTTACTTATTTCCATCAACGTACAAGACTTTTGGAAAAGCCAAGCAAAACCTCAGTCCAAAATGCAACAATGACCCTGAGTCAGCACTGTAATGTTAAAGACAAATTAAATTCATGGTGTAGGAAACAAAGACCCTTTATCCATTTGTGAGATTTGTTTTGCCAACATTAACAGTAACAAAGATGAGATAAATGAAATATTAAATCCAAATCAAATTTCATGCAATATATTTTGTGGTTAAATGATATTATCTGCTGAATATTGATTGATTTTGTGTGTTTTTTGTTTGGGCTTCTGTGTGACTAGGAAAGTGATAACACACTGGTTTATGTACATTATAACATGCATGCCTTGCACTCATGCTTGCTTTAAACCCGAGTAGTCATCCCAGGCTTCTGTTATGCTCGCTTTGCATGTGTCTGTGCACATTACTGGTAACATGGAACAAAATGTGAAGGAAATACTGTACAGAAGACAACATATGATTTTTGTGTGTCAGCAAAATCATTGTTGGGGCAGAGGCTCACAGCTAATTGCAATTAATGAGTGCCAATTAATTAGTTTTACTAACTACTAACTATGCAAAAAGTGTGAACAAATTTTAACCCATCTTCCAACAGATATCATTACTATTAAGCTCCATAGCTCAATTCAGGAGCCTGATACTTCCAGTGAGCAGCTGAATTTTCCAATAATGTTTTGAACCCCCTGTGGTACCAGTACTTTTATTCCATGTGCGGTCTGAATTTCACGTTGTACAGTTATGCACTGAACTGCAGTCAGCTTTGAATGGTGATTAAGAAATTATGCAAACTCTTCTCTCTGCAGTTCATGTACCAGACTTGGATGAAAGATTCCAAATCGACATTAAAGGGGAAGAAGAAGAAATGGGAATTTGGTAAAAAAGAAATGCGAGGTAATTTTTTGATGCCATCGTTACAAAGTTAACACCTAGCAGCACAGTGAGAAATACAGCTTGTAATCCTGATGGGTTATGTTAATTCCTATTTAATGCCCAACCTCTACCTGAATTTCTTTAGTCAGGGGGTGGTGAATCTGTGGAATTTGTTGCCACAGAAGGCTGTGAATGCCGTCAATTAATATTTTTAAGGCGGAGATTGAAAGATTCTTGATCAGCATGGATGTCAAGGGTTATGGGGAGAAGGCAGGAGAATGGGGTTGAGAGGAAAAAATCCATCAGCCAGTACACTTGATAGCCCAAATGGTGTGATTCAGTTTAGTTCAGTTTTATTTGTCATATGTAGGTTGACACAGGGTCAACGGTACAATGAAATGTGTTTGACAAGACAACGGGTCACCTCAGCAATGATATTACAAGGATAAAAATAAGATAAAATAAGATAAGATAAAAGTGACATTGGTAGGTAAAAGACAATAATAAATAAAATAATCAACATATATGATGTGTTTATGAGTTCAGAAGCCTGATGGCCTGATGGTAAAAACTGTTCTTAAGTCTGGTGGTACGTGCAGCCATGCTCCTGTATCGTCTGCCTGACGGTAACAAGGAGAACAGTCTGCGTGCTGGGTGGCTGTGGTCCTTGATGATGCTGTGTGCCTTCCGCAGGCACCGCCAGTGGAAAATGGCCTGAATAGCCGGGAGACAGTTGCCAATGATGTGCTGCCTCTGTAGTGATTTACGTCTGTAGGCAGAACAGTTCCCGTACCAGACTGTGATGCAGCCCGTCAGCAGACTTTCGATGGTGCATCTGTAGAAGTTTGTGAGAATGCTGGCGTTCATACCAAACTTCCTCAGTCTTCTCAGGAAAAAGAGCCGCTGGTGGCTTTCTTTGTTATTGTGTCCGTGTGTAGTGTCCATGAGAGGTCCTCAGTGATGTGCACACCGAGGATTAATCATAAGAAACCTTAGAGACCTGAATTTGGGGCTGAAGTCTCAAAATGGGGTGTAAGCCATTTAAGACTGAAATTAAGAGAGATTTCTGTGATCAAGGGATGGTGAGTGTTGAATTTTCAATCTAAAAGGCTCTGAAGGCTCAGTCATTAAGTGAGTTAAAAACTGACATTCATAGGTTTATATATAGTGGAGAAAAACCAAGGGACATGGAAGAGGGTGAGAACAGGGTGTTGAGGGAAATTATCAGCCGTGATCATATTGAACAGTGGAGCAAATTGTAAATATTCCTGTGATAACAGGCAGGCTAATTTTAAATAACATAGAATCCCAATTACAATAGATAATGTATTAGAGCAAATTAACATACCTGACGGTTTATTTCTGCTTGTACTGCTTGTTATGCTCGAAGGGCCGAATGGCCTCCTCCTGCACCTATTTTCTGTTTCTATGTCATCTGGAAAGGTGGTCAATTGATGAAGATCAATTTCTTATTTGTTTACAGTATCACAGGTATCACCCTTGGTCCCAGAGCTTTTCTGGATGATCCCATTTGCCGGACCAGCAGAGATTACAGCCTTGAGGAGGGCCGTAGTTCCAGTGCAATGTCGGCGGTAAAAGTCGGCTATGGGAACGGATCTGCCGGCTCTGGCTGGGCCGGTTCCAGTGCCTTGGTCGTAGGGGCCAATTCGACCCGGCGTTTGCCTGGCAAGTCCCTGTGAGGTCAAGATCAGCCACCTCACCTGGCCTGGGTGCCACATTTTCAGGGGGAACTCTGAGGAGAGATTTTGGCTGGATTAAATGGAGGGCCGGACACCCAGTGGCTGAATAATCGGTGGTGAACCTGTATTTCCATTTCCTTGTGGATATCCTCATACTTAACTTCTTTAAATGATATCCATAAGCTTCTTGTATGTGAATGGGATGGGGAATGTAAAGTATTCTTCATGTATTTAACTGGTCATTTATGAAATGTCTACCCTCTAAAACATTATAAGCTTATGTTGATACTCTGAAAAATAAATACTGAGAAACAGATTAAACTCCAGATCCGCAATGCTGGGCGATGTTGAGTTTACTGATGTGATGTTCCTCTTTCTTTTGTTCAGATCACGTTACAATTGAATGTGAGGAGTCGGAAGATTTACCCCCACCAGAAGAAGTGCATAAACATTCTAATGCACCAGGTATGGCAGACCATTGCAAGGGGAAAACATTAGAGTCATAGAATTATAAAACTTGAAAACAACTTGTCCATGCTGAAGTGTCTTCCAGAAGTCCCTTTTGCCTGTGTCTGCCCCACATCCCTCTCCTCAGACTTTAGATTTTAGAGATACAGTGTGGAAGCAGGTCCTTCAGCCCACTGAGTCCGCGCCGACCAGCGATCACCCCATATACGAGCTCTATCCTACACACTACGGACGATTTACAATTTTACCGATGCCAGTCAACCTACAAATCTGTATGTCCTTGGAGTGCAGGAAGAACCCGGAGAAAACCCAAGCAGTCACAGGGGGAATGTACAAGCTCTGTAAACACAGCACCCGTAGTCAGGATTGAACCCAGGCCTTGGCACTGTAAGGCAGCAACTCCACCACTGCACCACCGTGCCGCCCTACAACCTTTCAAACTCTCAACCTTTCCTATTCATTTACCGTTCAAATGTTTTTTTAATTGTATCTGCTTCTGCCACTTCTTCTGGCAGCTCGTTCCACCGTCCACCGTCCACTGTGAAAAACTTGCCTCTTGGGCCCTTTTTAAATCTCTCCCCTCTCAGCTTAAACCTATGCCTTTCCATTTTAGAAAATGGGTGGGAGTGATTTACAGATCCCAAAGTCCAATCTCGCAATTGGATGGAGCATATAGGGCCTGTTTAAACATTACTTTATATACTACATTTATATGCTACATTTATCAGATTATGATGTTATATCTTTGCACTATATGTTGTGCCCTTTATCCTTTATTTGTACACTGTGGCCAGCTTGATTCTATTCATGTACAGCCTTTACTTTGACTGGACTACATGCAAACAAATGCTTTTCACTGTACACGTGACAATAATGAACTAAACTGAAAAAATATATCCCACCGATCTGCTTAATTCCACTCAACAAATATGCCTGCAATTTTTACAAGAATATCAATATTAAAAAGGACTACTCATAAAATGTTTGGGACAGTGACACCCACATCATGAATAATGAATCCATTAGCAGATGATGTTAATTGCGTGAATTATGCTCTCGAAAAAATTGAACAGATCGAGAATCCGTTTAAAGTTAAACACTTTTCCATCTAGAAAGCAGCAGGAGTAGAACTTTTATCCCGTCAAGCTTGTTTCTTTATCATTTGGAAGACTGAGTTCCACTGCAGTGGTGCAGCGGTAGAGTTGCTGCCTTACAGCGCCAGAGGCCCGGGTTCGATCCTGACTGCGGGTGCTGCCTGTACGGAGTTTGTACATTCTCCCTGTGACCATGTGGGTTTTTTACAGGTGCTCTGATTTCCTCCCAAACCCCAAAGACATACAGGTTCGTAGGTTAATTGGCTTTGATAAAAAAAAATAATTGTCCCTAGTGTGTAGGGTAGTGTTAGTGTATGGGGTGATCGCTGGTCGGTGGGGACTCGGTGGGCTGAAGAGCCTGTATCTCCAGATCAAAGTCCATTTACCACCCTTAGTTCAAAGATCTCTCCTATTCTCATCAAGCATAACATTTCCAATAAATGTCAGTGGGTTGAAAATCTTGAGATGGCCCATGCTCTAAAGCCTTGTTTTATAATTGTATATGTATTGAAAACAATTCATTTCTCTCTGTTTCCAGACAATGTTATCAAGAGGGTATTTAACCTGCTGAAGTTCACTTGGGTTCTCTTCCTGGCATTGGCGGACAGTTTTACGAAGTGGCTGAACTCGATCTCCAGGGAATGCATTGATATATCCACTGTGCTGAGGATAGAGAGGTGCATGCTCACGAGAGAAGTGAAAAAGGTATGCAATATTTAACATCACTTTGCATCAAATCCTATTTTGTGTTTGGGTTTCCCATTAGTTAGCGGTGTTGTGGGAGTCATTTACTCTCTACACCCATAGTAATCAGGTCAAACTCAAAATACCTTGTTCGCCATTTTATTCAGGCATAATCAAGAAAGTCAACCAGATACCACTCTTTTTTAATGTCAGGTGATTCCCAGGATATAATAAGCACTGGATGACTTGTGTCCTTTAAGTCATCTTCAATGCAGACTTGCATGTGAACAGGGCTGCACGTTGGGGCAATGGTAGAGCTGCTGCCTCACTGTGCCAGAGTATCAGGTTTGATCTGACTACGCGCACTGTCTGCGCGGAGTTTATACGTCCTCCCTGTAAAACGCGTGGGGTTTCCGCCCACATTCCAAAGATGTGCCAGTTTGTAAGTTAATTGGATTTTTTAAATTGCCCCTAATGTTTAGGATAGGAAAGCGGGTTAACATAGAATGGGTGTACGGGTGAGCAGTGGTCAGCGTGTATTCGGTGGGCCAAAGGGCCTGTTTCCTTAAAAATGACAAGTCATCCAGGGATTATTATATTCTAAACATAATCACAATGGTGCTTTTATTATGCTACAGTACAGTATACCGGCACCTCTAAAATGTTACATTTTAAATTGTCTGTTTTATTACAAAAAGATTACTAAAGTTTAGAAATAAAATGTATTAATTAAATTAGGTCAGACCCTCAGGCAAACTGACGCTTGAGCTGCTGCCTTACAGCGCAAGAGCCGCAGGTTCGACCCTGATTACAGGTGCTGTCTGTGTGGAGTTTGTACGTTCTCCCTGTGACCATGTGGATTTCCACCAGGTACTCCAGGTTCCTCTCACATCCCAAAGACATGCGGACTTGTAGGTTAATAAGCCTTTGTAAATTGCCCCTAGTGTGTAAGCCTCACAATAAAAAGACGTACCTTTAGAAAGATGAGGAGAAATGTCTTTAATCAGAGGGTGGTAAATCTGTGGAATTCAATGCCACAGATGGCTGTGGAGGCCATCATTGAGTAATTTTACGGTGTAGATTGACAGATTCTCAATTAGCACGGGTGTCAGGGGTTATGGGGAGAAGGCAGAAGAATGGGGTTGAGCGGGAAAGATAGATCAGCCATGAGTGAATGGCAGAGGAGACTTGATGGGTCGAATGGCCTAATTCTGCTCCTATAAGTTATGAACTTATGACATAGAAATAGTGTACTGGTGATCGATGATCAGCATGGACTTGATGGGCTGAAGGGCCTGTTTCCCTGCTGCTTCTCTATACTAAACACATTAGATACAAATTGATATAATAAAAATGAACCGAAGATGCTGGTTTATACCAAAGAGGTAACACAGCGGGTCCTGAGTGAGTTACTCCAGCATTTTTTTTGTCTATGTTCACTACAAAGTGATGTTGCACAGTTACTGATGAATCTTGGTTATATATTCCGTCACTCTGCTGCAGGGAAACATTCCGTGCCGAGACAGTATCCAGAATTACTACAAGCACCAGATGAAGTTGAACAGCTCCCGAGAGTCGGGCCTGGATAGAAGCGATGACAGTGCCAGATGTACTGCCTTAATCATCCATGAAGGGAACCGAGAACTCGAAGCTCAGAGAATGAGCAGCACAGACTCAGCAGCTTCCCACGACAGCATGTCCAGGTAGTGCCTTGAGAAAAGTATGTTCTGACCATTCTCCTGCAGGTATCCAGTGGGAATATACTTGAATGTACTTGAATCATTCAACTCCGCCATTTAATCATGGCTGATCTATCTTTCCCTCTCAACCCCATTCTCCTGCCTTCTCCCCATAACCTCTGACACCCGTACTAATCAAGAATCCGTCAATCTGCGCCTTAAAATGACAATGACTCAGCCTCCTCATCCGTCTGTGGCAATGAATTCAATTCTGTCTGTCGCCAATTCTTACAGGAATATCAATGTTGGAGAGTAAAGGTATACGTGGCATGGATACCCAGCTTGAATTTCAGTGTTGTTAATGAAAACCTAAGCCACGGTACCCCTGAGGCAGGTGTGCAATCGCATGGTAACCTTGAGTTGTATGGTGTGTCGTTCCCCCCACCCCCTCATTCTCGGCGGACCCTCACCTAGTCCCCCACCATTCTAGGCAACCCCCCTACCATGTAGCTCTCGTCGGCCCTCCTCACTCTCGACAGTCCCCTCACTCTTCGACAAATGGCAGGACACTTAAAGAGCATTGCTGTACACAAACTCTCAATAGTATTCATACGTTCATAAGTCATAGGAACAGAATTAGTCCATTCGGGCCATCAAGTCTACACCACCATTCAATGAAGGCTGATCTATCTTTCCCTCTCAATCCCATCCTGCCTTCTCCCCATAACATCGGATACCCGTACTTATCAAGAATCTCTCAATCTCCGCCTAAAAAATCATGTGCGGACGTGGCACCGTCGGACAAGAAGCCAAAGAACCGAATGGAAACAACGCCGAAACGCCAATAAACCGAAAGAATACGAAGACGAAATGCCTACTAATCAAAAGGGCGGGACGCCTAAAAGCCAACTAACTGAAAACGTCAAATGCGCTCAACAAGTGCGCTCAAATTGGAATCTCACATCTGCGAGGAAGGGGTGGAATGGATGTAATCACCGGCTAATTTGAGCGCACTTTGAGCGCATTTGTTTGAAGTCGGAGGGGAGGGGGGAATCACCCTTGTGTGGGGGTTGGGGTCCGATAGCCGTGCATCGTGGTCAGTGACTGTGGGACGCTCCCGCCGGTGGAGACGGAGGAGAGAGAGAAGGGGGAGAGAAAGAGCGAAGGGAGAGTGAGGGGGGAGCGAGGAGGGGAAGAGAGAGGAGGAGAGAGAGAAGGGGAGAGAGAGAAGGGAGGGAGAGAGAAGGGAGGGAGAGAGAGGAGGGGAGAGAGGGGAGGGGAAGAGAGAGGAGGGGAAGAGAGAGGAGAGAGAGAGGGGGAGAGAGAGATGGGAGGGAGAGAAGGGGGGAGAGAGAGGGGGAGAGAGAGAAGGGAGAGAGAGGAGGAGAGAAAGAAGAGAGGAGGAGAGAGAAGGGAGAGAGAGAGAAGGGAGAGAGAGTGAGAAGGGAGAGAGAGAGGGGGGAGAGAGAGAAGGGTGAGACGGGAGCGTGGGGGTCCTTTTTCCACACGAGCCATAGGTGACTGGGCAATCTGAACCCAAGCACCAAGTTGAAAGCGACCGAAGGTGCGCATCCCTCGGGACAGCCCCCACTCTCCCACGGCCGCCCTCCGCGGGCTCTGGGTCAGGTGGAGCGGAGGTTTGGGACAATGTTCATCCCTTCACAGTGGTGTGATGGACGCGGGGGTCTGGACCAATCGCTGACAAGTCCTGCCCCCCGGCAACGTCAAGTCCGTTATTGGACTTTTCTGTTGAGCGGCAGTCGGTCCTTTGGCCTGTAGGCGCCGCCGCCTTTCGGGTAGGTGGCGTTTTGACAGACCAGCTATTCAGTAAGTTTGCTTTTAGGCGACGCAGCTTTTCGGTTCGTTGGCTTTTAGGCGTCCCGCCCTTTCGGTTAGTTTGCATTTAGGCGTCCCATCCTTTCGGTTGGTAGGAGTTCCGTCTTCATACTCTTTCGGTTTATTCCCGTTTCTGCCCCGTTTCCATTCAGTTCTTTGGCTTCGACTTCTTTGCTTCTGCTTCTCGTCCGTCGGCGCCACGTCCGGGTACCTTAAAAATATCTATTGACTTGGCTTCCATAGCATTCTGTGGCAAATAATATAGACACAAAGTGCGGAGTAACTCAGCGGGTCAGGCAGCATCTCCAGAGGACAATTAAATGTTTCTCTCCCCACACATGCTGCCGGACCTGCTGAGTTACTCCAACACTTTGCGTCTTTCTTTGGTATCAACCAGCATCTGCAGTTCTTTGTTTCTTCATATTTTTACATGTTCATCTAATCGCAACATTGTCTTTTAAATATGAAAAGAGAAAATGCAATTAAAACTCAGCAGGTCAGACAGCGTGTGTGGGGATAAATAAACCTGTCATTGTCCTCCAGAGATGCTGCGTGACCCACTGAGTCACTCCATTGTGGCATACTAATGTTTCGGGTTGATGGTCTTCCACCATCAGGTATTTGTAAACACAAACAAATCAAATGGAGCACATAATTGTTCCTTCATATCCTTATAGAAAGCGTTTGTATCTGATCGAGGCAGTGGGTTATCGATATTACATCTGTTCATCGGTCATTATGTAGGATCACAAGTTTTGCTCCATTCTCTACACATAGGCTTCAGATTGTTGCTTTTGTTGAACTTGATGCCAGTCACAGGGATCAGTTCCTGCTCGTAAATGGTGCAGCTTGAGATGGGCCCAACATTGGGCCAAAACCTTCAGCCTTACCTGATAAGCTGCAGAAGCAACAGGTGCTCGGCGATCAAAGGGAATGGAAGTTTGAGGCATCGCAGATTGTGCAACATCTGGACATCTCTAAACTTATCTAAACAAAACTAATTAACCCTTTTTCTCAGTCCTCAGATGTAATTGACCTGCTGAGTGCTTCCAGCATTTTATATTTTGCCCAAAGTATTTAGTTTGTTTTATTCTTGTGAATAACCTTAATTATTTTAGTTTAGTTTTGTTTCGTTTAGTTTAGAGATGCGGTGATTAGTGATGTGCCTCAGGGTTTGTTGCTGGGCCTGATACTGTTTGTCATCTATATCAATGATTTGGATGAGAACATACACGGCAAGATTAGCAAGTTTGCTGATGATGCGAAAGTGGGCGGTATTCCAGATAGTGAAGATGGTTGTGAAAAATTGCAGCATGATCTGGATCGATTGGCCAGGTGGGCTTTGGAATGGTTGATGGAATTTAATACATAGAAATGTTTGGTGTTGCAATTTGGGAAGTCTAACATGGGCAGGATTTACACAGTGAATGGTAGGGCTCTGGGTGGTGTTGTAGAGCAGAGGGATCTACGAGTGCACGTGCATGATTCGTTGAACGTGGAGTCAAGGTAGATAGGGTGGTCAAAAAGGCATTTGGCACATTGGCCTTCATCGGTCAGAGTATTGAGTATAGAAGTTGGGAGGTCATGTTGCAGTTGTATAAGATGTTGGTGAGGCCGCATTTAGAGTATTGTGTTCAGTTCTGGGCACCATGTTATAGAAAAGATGCTGACAAGCTGGAAAGGGTACAGAGAAGATTTACAAGGATGTTGCCAGGGCTAGAGGGTCTGAGTTATAGGGAGAGGTTGAGTAGGCTGGGACTCTATTCAGATTCAGATTCAGATTCAATTTTAATTGTCATTGTCAGTGTACAGTACAGAGACAACGAAATGCATTTAGCATCTCCCTGGAAGAGCGACATAACAAATGATTTGAATAAATAATAATAAGTGTCCGGGGGGGGGGAGGTGGGGGGGGGGGGGTGATTGGCAGTCACCGAGGTACGTTGTTGAGTAAAATTCCTTGAAGTACAGGAGGATGAGGGGTGATCTTATTGAGGTGTATTAAATCATGAGAAGAATAGATCAGGTAGATGCACAGTCTTTTGCCCAGAGTAGGTGAACCAAGGATCAGAGGACATAGGGTTAATGTGGAGGGGAAAAGATTTAATAGGAATATAAGGGGTAACCTTTTCACACAAAGGGTGGTGGTTGTATGGAACAAGTTGCCAGAGGAGGTAGTTGAGGCAGGTATTATCCCAACATTTAAGAAACAGTTAGACAGGTACACGGATAAGACAGGTTTGGCGGGATATGGGCCAAACGCAGGCAGGTGGGACTAGTGTAGCTGGGACAAGTGTGGGCAAGTTGGGCCAAAGGGCCTGTTTCCACACTGTATCACTCGATGACTCTATAACAGTGCGGAAACAGGCCCTTCGGCCCACCGAGTCCGTGTATGCAACAAGTCACCGGAAAGACTATACATAATTACAATCTAGCCATCCACAGTGTACAAATACATAATAAAGGGAATAATGTGAATAATGTTTAGTGCAAGATTAAGTCCAGTAAGAGATACTACAGCATGGAAACAGGCCCTTTGACCCTCTGAGTCCATGCCAATCAGCGATCACCCCGTACACTAGCACACTAGTAAGGGATGTACACTAGCACACCCCAGCACTATCCTACACGCAAGTGATAATTTACAATTTACAGAAGCCAATTAACCTACGAACCTGTACATCTTTTTAGTGTGGGAAGAAACCAGAGCACCCGGAGAAAACCCACGTAATCACAGGTAGAACGTACAAACTCCATGCAGATAGCACCCCAATTCAGGATTGAACCCGGGTCGCTGGTGCTGTGAGATAGCAACTCTACCCCTGTGCCACTGTGCCACCCAAATTACCTGGAAACTTTGAAAACCTTCACCAAGTAACCTACGATTCATAACTTAAAAATTAACCTGTTTTTCTACAGGACAATTAATTAGATTAAAGCAAGGTTTCTTTGACCATTGTATGACTTTGAAATTGTTCACGGAGATGGCTGCAGGGACAGCTGGCCACTAGAGCACAAAAACTTCACCCAACCACCGCCTCCCCGCCCCTCCACAATGATCCCAGAGTTTCAGTATCCTCCAGCCTACCTGGGATGCCATTGCAGGTATGTTGGATGTGAAGAAATGCTTTCTGTGTTGGAAAACATGCCATATATTGTTGCAGATAATAAGACCATAAAATATAGAATTAGAATTAGGCCATCAGCCCTAATTCAACCCATTACCATAGATTAATTTAAATAATTATGTTAGATGCCTGGATTAGAGAGGTTGGACAGACTTGGATTGTTACACAGAGGGCACTGAGTGCCTGGATACGCTGCCGGGGGCGGTGGTTGAAGCAGATATGATGGTGTTATTTAAGAGACTTGTTGATAGCCCGATGGACATGCAGGGGATGGAGGAATGTGGATCATGTGCAGGCAGATAAGAGTTGGTCTTGGCATATGTTCAGCACAGATATTCTGGACTGAAGGTCCTGTTCTTGTGTTCCACTGTACTGTGTTCTATTTAACCTAACTATGTTGTTTATTTACTTGCATAGGATATTTTCTCAGGTTGAAAATCCCAGTCCTTTAAGTCTTGTCAAAACCTTGTGCTCTGGTCCCAGTGGGGAAATGTTTTACTTATTCCTTGTAGCCTGGTCACAGAGTGAAGAGACTGAAGAGCCATCCAGTTTGCTCATGCGTTCTTCTGACTCGCATTCTTCTGTTTCAACTTAGTTAAGTTTAGTTTAGTTTCGATATACGGCGCAGAAACAGGCCTTTCAGCCCACCGGATCCGCACCGACCATTGGTACATACACTAGGAGGCAATTTACAATCTTTAGCAAAGCCATTAACCTACAAACCTGTATGTCTTTGGAGTTTGGGAGGAAGCCGGAGCACACAGGGAAAACCCACACGGTCGCAGGGAGAACATACAAATTCCGTACAGACAGCTCCCGTGGTCAGGTTCAAACCCGGGTATCTGCCGCTGTGCCACCGCGCCACCCACTGTTTCCTATTGACTTTGTTGATGTGTTGACAGCTCTTTTTACCAGCAACTGGGTCATTTTCAACTTTAATCCTTAGATCTTTCAGCACTATTCATAATAAATCAAGTTATCCATCTATCGTCTTTATGGCAGTCCTTTCCTCTGGTGTGCATCCAATTCCATCTGTCATTCTTGTTTTACAGAATTTAAATTGGGGTGATGGTTCTGTAAGTTATCTCAATCTCTCATGTCTTTTTTAAAGGCCAGCTGAGTATGTTTTAACAGCCGACCAGTTTTAAAGACCAGCATGAGACCGACTGTGATTGCCTAGTGTTAATGATTTCCCATCATGACTGGTGCTACATCAACTCAATGGTTGGTTGTAAGCCTATTCTGCTCATGCTTGCTTTTATTGGAAAGAGAACATTGTGACTAGAGCATCTTTCATGAACCAATAGGGTATAATATTTTCAACTCTTTAGCCTAGAAGTTAGGAATGTGAGAAGTCCAACCAAATCTTTACTCCTGGCTGATGAATGTCTTAATCCACCTTGGTTCTGTAACCCTTAAGATCCTTCCTTGACAAATGAAATGGAAAACTTTATTGTCACGTGTGATAATTCACAATGAAATTCTTTGCTTGTAAATCCAAGGTATGAAAATAGTCGCCACCTACTGCACTGACAAAGTTACAAAGTATGCATGCTTCTCCTTTGTCCCCCCCCCCCCCCCCCCCCCCCCCCTTTCCCCACCCCCCTCCCTCATTGTTGAAATGTTGAAACATAGAAACATAGAAAATAGGTGCAGGAGTAGTAGGCTGTGGGCCGAGGAGCTTTATTCTGCAGTTTTGTGACCCAAGTCACCAAACTACATGAAATTTTCACATATTGTGTAAAAATAATTATATAAATCACCCCTGAAACTCGATATGAAGAAGACTTGCACATTTTTATTAAATTAGAGAAAAACCGGAAAAATGTCGGGAATTTTTTAGTCCAATCAAAGCACATTTAACATTGAGTTGTCTGCCAGTTGGCCAATCACACGCTTTGTTTCAGGCTAGCACACAAAATGGCTGAGGGGGCTTCACAGGTGCCTGTTTTACTGGAGATTCCGATGTGTTGTTCTGTGGAATAAATGTCGTGGAAACTTGCAGCAGGTAATTGTATTTAGTGGGAAAAGCATTAAAAAGGCTGAAGAAAGTGCTGCGAAGTGGATTAAAGTGCAAGAAAGCCTTCAAAGTCCCTGCTGATGTGCTGGAACACAAAGAAGGCCCCCGTGAATCAACTCTAACTGAAAGGTAAGACTAAAGTCTGAATTTATGAAAATCTATCTGTATGGACTTTAATTAATTTAATTGCACCATTTTATAATGTGAATAAATTCATTCATTCATTCCTTATTCATTCATTCACTCACTCACTTACTCATTCATTCATTCATTCATTCATTCATGAAATTGAGGGCCTAAACTATAACACAGTCAATTAAACATTGTCACTAATGCCAGCGTGTTGTAGAGTAATAAGTCTTTAACAGCTAATCTCGGAGCTGCCTACGAAAACTTACCGGGAAAAAGTGCTCCGATCGCGGGGCCTAGGTACTCGCGGTAAAGAGCGATCGATATCCCTCCGTTTTTCTCCCGTTATCGGGGTCTGAAAATGACCGCTACAGACGGCACTATGTACAGCCTCCCCCCCCCCCCCCGCCCATGGAGATGATCCGTGGCTCCGCGATCGCGAATCGGCCGCTTATTAATTGAGACCGCGGCTTCACTTTACCGCGAGTACCTAGGCCCCGCGGTCGGAGCACTTTTTCCCGGTAAGTTTTCGCAGGCAGCTCCGAGATTAGTTGTTAAAGACTTATTACTCTACAACACGCTGGCATTAGTGAAAATGTTTAATTGACTGTGTTATAGTTTAGGCCCTCAATTTCATGAATGAATGAATGAATGAATGAGTAAGTGAGTGAGTGAGTGAGTGAATGAATTAATAAGGAATGAATGAATGAATGAATTTATTCACATTATAAAATGGTGCAATTAAATTAATTAAAGTCCATACAGATAGATTTTCATAAATTCAGACTTTAGTCTTACCTTTCAGTTAGTTGATTCACGGGGGCCTTCTTTGTGTTCCAGCACATCAGCAGGGACTTTGAAGGCTTTCTTGCACTTTAATCCACTTCGCAGCACTTTCTTCAGCCTTTTTAATGCTTTTCCCACTAAATACAATTACCTGCTGCAAGTTTCCACGACATTTATTCCACAGAACAACAAATCGGAATCTCCAGTAAAACAGGCATCTGTGAAGCCCCCTCAGCCATTTTGTGTGCTAGCCTGAACCAAAGCGCGTGATTGGCCAACTGGCAAACAACTCAGTGTTAAATGTGCTTTGATTGGACTAAAAAATTCCCGACATTTTACTGTTTTTTCTCTAATTTAATAAAAATGTGCAAGTCTTCTTCATATCGAGTTTCAGGGGTGATTTATATTTTAAAAATTACACAATATGTGAAAATTTCATGTAGTTTGGTGACTTGAGTCACGAAATCCTATTTCTAGACACATTTTTGATGCTCGGCCCACAGCCTATAGGCCATTCGGCCCTCCGAGCCTGCACCGCCATTCAATATGATCATGGCTGATCATCCAACTCAGTATCCTGTACCTGCCTTCTCTCCATACCCCCTGATCCCTTTAGCCACAAGGGACACATCTAACTCCCTCTTAAATATAGCCAATGAACTGGCCTCAACTACCTTCTGTGGCAGAGAATTCCAGAGATTCACCACTCTCTGTGTGAAAAATGTTTTTCTCATCTCGGTCCTAAAAGATTTCCCCCTTATCCTTAAACTGTGACCCCTTGTTCTGGACTTCCCCAACATCGGGAACAATCTTCCTGCATCTAGCCTGTCCAACCCCTTAAGAATTTTGTAAGTTTCTATAAGATCCCCACTCAATCTTCTAAATTCTAGCGAGTACAAGCCGAGGTTATCCAGTCTTTCTTCATATGAACTGACCTCATCTCCACAATATTTTGGATTGCCATGGGGAGGGATCATGTTTTTCACAACCCTTTGTGGTAAGAAGTGTTTCCTTTCATAAGGCCCGACAGGTCAATATATAATTTAAGGCTCTCACTCGTTGCTCTAAAAACAACAAGCAGAACAAAGTGATTTCTCCATTTCTATTCTGTCAACATTTAGTTTAGTTTAGTTCAGAGATACAGCATGGAAACAGGCCCTTCAGCCCACCGAGCCTGCGCTGACCAACACATTAGATCTATCCAACAGCCTAGGGACAATCTACAGAAGCAAATTAACCTACAAACCAGTACATCTTTGGAATGAGATACAATTTTTTTTTAAATAACTGTTCATTATCTGCTGTGGTTTTTCTCATCTCTCAAGAAAGAGTGTTTTTTTTAATTTATTTCTATATGTTCTCAGTTTTATCTTTCCGGATTTTGGAACATGCTTGGGTAACACTGATCAGTGAAAATCTATTGGTTCTCTTTTCTTCACCACTGACACTGTGGTGGTTCTTTGATGTGGGAGTACCCCAGTCTCTGAAACATATACTTTTGATTTGACTGTCTGACTGACAGAAGTTTTGAATACACTGACTACTAAATGCCAGTTATACACAAAAAGCTAGAGTAACTCAGCAGGTCAGTCAACATTCTGAAGAAATCTGAAAAAGGGTCTCTACCCAAAACGTCACCTATTCCTTTTCTCCAAAGATGCTGCCTGACCCGCTGAGTTACTCCAGCTTTTTGTGTCCATCTTCGGCTTAAACCAGCATCTGCAGTTCCTTCCTACATACTAAATACCAGCTACAGTGTTTTCATCCCTTGGCTGTGTGTGTTAAACCCATGTTTGAATTACTACGGTCCATCCGATCAGTGACAATATGACAAAATAGACAAGTCTCTTTTTGCTTTTTTTAACTGGCACGATACTCACTTTGTCCTTGTGTGTATTTTTTTCCTGTCAAACTGTCACCGAGAAGAACGCAGCCCCCAGGGACAGTGCACACCCACAGAACCTCAGCGATTTTGTACCCTTTTCTAAACATAAAAGACATTCATCTGTGCATGTGGCTGTTTTGTGCACTTTTGTCTAATTGCTGTGTTTCTATGTCATTTTGATGTTTTGTACTGATAGCTGCTACACTGAAGCTACCATGCTGTATTCACGGCAGTCAACTCTAGATGACATAGATGATATCCCTAAAACAAGTGAACGTGCTCGGCCTAGACTTCGTAAAATGTACAGCCTTGATATGTCCTCTTCATCGGTTGAAAGTGGCAGTATAGTGTCAAGGTGCCTTATTCATGCATGCTTAATATTAATAATATATATACGATATGTTTGCATAGTATGCGCTGGCATGATCATACTTTTAAACATGATTCCACCTTGCACAATGTAACTGCACCGCTATTTAATCCTGGATGCTATCAATTTAATGAGAAGACGTTTAATTAATTAATCTGAATGAATCCCTATACCCACCGAGGAAAAAGTTACCCCTTACACTCCTATTAAATCTTTCCCCTCTCACCTTTAAACTATGCCCTCTGGTTCTTAAGGGTCCGTCCCACTTGGGCGTCATTTGCGCGTCACTGCCTATGTCACCACACACCATGCGCGCAAAGATTTTGTGAATCCCAAAATTCTGGGGTGTCGCGCGCGACCACGCGCCACTGCCTACGTCACCACGCACCATGCGCGCGTAATGCACGTCATGCGTGCATCACATGCGCATCACAATGCGCGCGTCTTGCGTCGTGACGCGTAAATAATGTCGCGTAAATGACGCCCTAGTGGGACTGGCCCTTTAGAGTCATAGAGTCATACAGCATGGAAACAGGCCCTTTGGCCCAACTTGCCCATGCCGACCAACATGTCCCATCTACACTAGTGCCACCTGTCTGCGTTTTGTTCATATCCCTCTAAACCTGTTGTATCCATGCTAAACTTTGCTAACTCCATGCTGCCTAAACATTGCAATAGTCCCTGCCTCGTGTACCTCCTCTGGCAGCTTTTGATACCCCTAACCTAGGTAAGACTGTGCATTCACCCTATCTATTTCACTCACAATTTTATAACTCTGAGAGCCATATCATTAATCTGACCTGTACAGTTTCTTTCCATTGTGCTATTTAATGTAGAAACTACACCAGAATTGGTCAGATTTATGTATCGAACATCTCAGCATGGAAACAACAAAACTGTTCTAATCAATTCTAATTCCCCCTTCCCACCATGAGCCTGTATTCCACTAGTCCTTTCTGCCTTGAATATACATCATCCCCTCCTAACCACATTAATATTATTCCCTGCTAGTGATGAATACAGAATATTTTTCAGAACACTTGAAACAAGGATATCTTGATTAACAACAAAAAAAAGACACAGAGTGCTGGAGTAACAGTGGGTCAGGTAGCATCCCTGGAGAACATGGATAGGTGATGTATCGAGTTTGGAACCTTCTTTAGATTCAACCTCATACATCATACATCCATGTTCTCCAAGGAGGCTGCCTGACTCACTGAGTTACTCCACCAGATTGCGCTTTTTTTTTGTAAACCAGCATCTGCAGTTCCTTATTGCGATACCTTGATTATCATATTGTTGGTTCTTAAATTAAGTGTTGTTTAGATTTCATAAGTTCATTACTTCATACCATATACCATATAACAATTACAGCACGGAAACAGGCCATCTCGGCCCTACAAGTCCATGCCGAACAACTTTTTTCCCTTAGTCCCACCTGCCTGCACTCATACCATAACCCTCCATTCACTTCTCATCCATATGCCTATCCAATTTATTTTTAAATGATACCAACGAACCTGCCTCCACCACTTCCACTGGAAGCTCATTCCACACCGCTACCACTCTCTGAGTAAAGAAGTTCCCCCTCATGTTACCCCTAAACTTCTGTCCCTTAATTCTGAAGTCATGTCCTTTTGTTTGAATCTTCCCTATTCTCAAAGGGAAAAGCTTGTCCACATCAACTCTGTCTATCCCTCTCATCATTTTAAAGACCTCTATCAAGTCCCCCCTTAACCTTCTGCGCTCCAGAGAATAAAGACCTAACTTATTCAACCTTTCTCTGTAACTTAGTTGTTGAAACCCAGGCAACATTCTAGTAAATCTCCTCTGTACTCTCTCTATTTTGTTGACATCCTTCCTATAATTGGGCGACCAAAATTGTACACCATACTCCAGATTTGGTCTCACCAATGCCTTGTACAATTTTAACATTACATCTCAGCTTCTATACTCAATGCTCTGCTTTATAAAGGCTAGCATACCAAAAGCTTTCTTTACCACCCTATCTATATGAGATTCCACCTTCAAGAAACTATGCACGGTTACTCCCAGATCCCTCTGTTCAACTGTATTCTTCAATTCCCTACCATTTACCATGTACGTCCTATTTTGATTTGTCCTGCCAAGGTGTAGCACCTCACATTTATCAGCATTAAACTCCATCTGCCATCTTTCAGCCCATTCTTCCAAATGGCCTAAATCACTCTGTAGACTTTGGAAATCCTCTTCATTATCCACAACACCCCCTATCTTGGTATCATCTGCATACTTACTAATCCAATTTACCACACCTTCATCCAGATCATTGATGTACATGACAAACAACAAAGGACCCAACACAGATCCCTGAGGCACCCCACTAGTCACCTGCCTCCAACCCGACAAACAGCCATCCACCATTACCCTCTGGCTTCTCCCATTCAACCACTGTTGAATCCATCTTGCTACTCCTGCATTTATACCCAACAGTTGAACCTTCTCAACCAACCTTCCATGAGGAACCTTGTCAAAGGCCTTACTAAAGTCCATATAGACAGCATCCACTGCTTTACCCTCGTCAATTTCTCTAGTAACCTCTTCAAAAAATGCAAGAAGATTAGTCAAACATGACCTTCCAGGCACAAATCCATGTTGACTGTTCCTAATCAGACCCTGTTTATCCAGATGCTTATATATATTATCTCTAAGTATCTTTTCCATTAATTTGCCCACCACTGAAGTCAAACTAACAGGTCTATAATTGCTAGGTTTTCTCTTAGAACCCTTTTTAAACAATGGAACAACATGCGCAGTACACCAATCCTCGGGGGCTATTCCCGTTTCTAATGACATTTGAAATATTTCTGTCATAGCCCCGGCTATTTCTACGCTAACTTCCCTCAATGTCCTAGGGAATATCCTGTCAGGACCTGGAGACTTATCCACTTTTATATTTTTCAAAAGTGTCAGTACTTCTTTTACTTTGAAACTCATAGTATCCATAGCTACTCTACTAGTTTCCCTTACCTCACATACCATCAAGTCTACTCCGCCATTCAATCATGGCTGATCTATCTTTCCCTCTCAACTCCATTCTCCTGTCTTCGCCCCATTACCCCTAACACCCTCACTAATCAAAAATCTGTCAACCTCCGCCTTAAAAATATCCATCAACTTGGCCTCTACAGCTGTCTGTGACAGTGAATTCCACAGTTTCACCACCCTCTGACTCAAGAAATTCCTTCTCATCGCCTTTCTAAAGGTACGTCAGTTTATTCTGAGAACTTAATTCTACAGGATCCTAGTTGCTCTGAGATTCCAATTCAGCCCCCAAAGGCCGTCCATCATAAATGCGTGGTCAGCTCAGAATTTAAGATTGACACATTACAGTAACATTCTTCTCTAACAGTGCCATGAATGTTCATTTTCTGTCAGGATTCTGCTCAAAAACCCATTAGAAAAATTGTGTCAGAACCTAGAAATTTCAGTGCAAATTGTCCCAGATTTTAACCCTGGTCTTAAAAATGTCTTTGATAATCCTGTGCAATGGTAAATTAGCTGGGCATAAGGAGCAAGGGCTACTGCTTTCTCCTTTCATTAATTCTGCACTTTGTACCATGATACCTAGAGATATAGATAAAATATATCCCTATATGCCTAGGGGTATATAGTCCTAGACCTATGATGAATCAGCTGGTGTTCATTCAGGCAACGATGAAGATGCCAGAATTCAGTACAATGCCTTGAAAAAATGGGGATAGGCAATGGATCTTCCTACTGCTTGCTGCCTGCTCGAACATGTATGCATGGTGTGTAAGGACCCTGTAATGCCTGTTACTCTCAGATGACCTGTAAACTCTTCCCGGGAAAGTCTAACAGTCATGAATGGTCACTGACAAAACAAAAATGAGATCTTACTATGCTGGAGAAGTTTCAGTGCATGCTGAAATATAACCATCATGGATTTGAGAGGAATCAGGAGGAGTTTTTCTTGAATGTTTAATTCTGATGAATGCAGTGCAAGTGGTTAGAGATATATTTACGTGCATTATCTCCTTTATGTATTTTGACCCATTACATTCTTCCATTTCAATTGCACAGGGCCATTTGTACTGACACAGAAGCATGAGCTCATGAACAATTATGTTCACATTCTTAGCATGTGGGAGGAATATGTGCATGAAACTGGTGCCAAAAATTTAATGGGCCTCTTCCTATTCAAAGCTCTCGAATTTGTGCTTCAATAAAAGAGTAGCACATTTCCAAGCCCTTTGAATAGGTAAAGGTTACAAATGTAAAACAGCTTTGAAAGGAAGGACTGAATGGTGTTGTTTCTTATCTTAGTGAGCCAACACAGTGCACCATGTTGTATTCACGTCAAGGGACAACGGATACCATTGAGGAGGTGGAGGATGAGCAGGATGAAGAGGCCACAGTGCCTGTGTACACAACAGAAACAATGACTGAAGAGGTCCCACCTTCCTACAGCAAAGCTGTGAGCCTCGAGCATTTGACCTTCAGCTCAGACTCGGCAGGTGAAAAGCATCTAATGGCTCTCACCCCAGACAGCAGACTGGACTTGCTTGAAGATCCCATCTTTCCAAACCTAAGCCACGAGCTAACTGCTGGTGAACTCCTTCTTAACAAGTAAGTTGTATGTTCTGTTTAGTTTAGTTTAGTTTAGTTTAGAGATGCAGCACGGAACAAGCCCTTCGGCCCACCGAGTCCGCACCGACCAGCAGTCCCCGCACAGTTACTCTATCCTACACACACTAGGGACAATTTATACTTACACCAAGCCAATTAACCTACAAACCTGTACATTGTGTGGGAGGAAACCGGAGATCTCGGAGAAAACCCACGCAGGTCAAGAGGAGAACGTACAGACTCCGTACAGACAACACCCGTAGTCAGGATCAATCCCAGGTCCCTGGCACTGTGGGGCAGTAGCTCTACCACTATGCCACCATGCCACCCAAAAATAAAACCTCCTCCCCTGTATCCACCTATCACTTGCCAGGCCTTGTCCTGTCCCCAACTCATTTCCAGCTATCACAATCAGTCTGAAGAAGGATCCCAACCCGAAACGTCGCTTATCCATGTTCTCCAGAGATGCTGCCTGACCCTTTGAGTTACTCCAGCTTTTTATGTCTATATTTGGTGTAAACCAGTTTCTGCAGTTCCTTCCAATTTACAGTGTACAGATACAGGATAAAAAGAATAACGTTTATTGCAAGATAAAGTCCAATTAAAAATCGTCCAAGGGTCTCCAATGAGGTGGATGTTTGTATTACGTTTTTTTCTAAAGTTGTATATCTTAGCACTACATCTTTTATTATTGAGCCAGCCTCCGTCTCTAATGTTATTCCAACGTCTTACATTTCAGGATGTTTTTCGATGACGAGTTGGAAGATTCAGAGAAATTCTACACTGCACAGCCTCGTGCCTTCCTGCTGTTCTTTGCCCTGTATAATACGTTGGTGGCCCGCTCAGAAATGCTCTGCTTCTTTGTCATCATACTCAATCACATAGTGTCAGCCTCAATGATTACCCTGGTACTTCCCATCCTAATCTTCCTATGGGCGATGCTGTCTGTTCCCAGGCCAAGCAAGCGTTTCTGGATGACGGCCATTGTTTACACAGAGGTTTGTAGAAGGTTTCCCTTTGTTTGTCTTGTTCTGTAACCTTATTTCCTCTTACTGCAGATAAGCAATAATTTTTCTTTTCAGAACTGAGCAGCTTCTGAAAGTTGGCTATTCAATGACATTGGAATGGAGGAAGGTTAACCATGATGAAAGATAACCCTTGCAAAGTTCAGACATTCATAAGTTATGGGAGCAGAATTAGTCCATTCGGCCCATCAAGTCTACTCCGCCATTCAACCATGGCTGATCTATCTATCCCTCTCAACACCATTCTCCTGCCTTCCCCCCAATAACTGCTGACACCCGTACTAATCAAGAATCTGTCAATCTGTGCCTTAAAATTACCCAATAACTTGGCCTCCACCATCGTCTGTGGCAGTGAATTCCACAGATTCACCACCCTCTGACTAAAGAAATTCCTCCTCATCTCCTTACTAAAGATACAACCTTTTATTCTGAGGCTATGACCTCTGGTCCTAGACTCTCCCATTAGTGGAAACATCCTCTCCACATCCACTCTATCCAGGCCTTTCACTATTCGGTAAGCTTCAATGAGGTCCCCCTCATCCTTCAGTACTCCAGCGAGTACAGGCCCAGTGCCGTCAAATGCAGATCATACGTTAACCCAATCATTCCTGGGATCATTCTCGTAAACCTCCTCTGGACCTTCGCCAATGCCAGCTCATCCCTTTAAGATATGGGGCTCAAAACTCCTCTGACCAGTGCCTTATAAAGCCTCAGCAGATGAAATGAGTGGTTAAAGCCAATAGTGTGTAAATTGAATGTGAGGGAATATAAGTAAATTGAAATCCCTCAGGGTAGGGAAAGCAGTTACAATGTTAGGGTGCTCAAAAATATATAAACATCTCACTCCATTGGTAGTGTTCTTGCCTCTGATACTTTAGACTTTACTTTAGAGAAACAGCATGCAAACAGGCCCTTCGGCCCACTGAGTCCTTGCCAACCAGTGATCACCCTGCCCACTAGCACTATCCTATGCACTAGGGACAATTTACAATTTACTGAAGCCAATTAACCTACAAACGTGCACATCTTTAGAGTATGGGAGGCAACCAGGGGAAAACAGTGGGCTGTTTCTATGCATCTTGTACATAATCTGGGATTGTATTTATGTGTGGCAATAATCCTTTTAATCTGCAGTCAAAGAAAGAATTTCACTGAACCTTGGTCACACATGATAATAAAAAAAACCATTGGCCACTGATAATGATGGAAATTCTGTGTTGTTCTCATGTGCCAGAATTTTAGAGTGGAGGGAAATTGTAAAGTCAATCAGCCAGCGACGTCATTTGAAACAAGCGCATTGGAGCTTACATAATGTGTGCAAATCAAATGTAACTTTGTTATATTGTGGTAAAGTATAACAGTACATGACTGGACTGTGTTCTCAGGCATCATTGCTAAAACATTTGACATTATTAATCTTTTTTGAACACTGTGGAACCTGCCATGTATAAATATGTAATCCCATCTCCTCACAGGTAACGATTGTGATCAAGTACTTTTTCCAGTTTGGATTTTTTCCGTGGAATACAAATTTAATTGGAAAGCAAAACAAACCTGACTTTGTCCCAAACATAATCGGAATCGAGAAGAAGGAGGGTTATGTTCACTATGACCTCATACAACTGCTGGCACTGTTCTTCCACCGCTCCATCTTAAAGGTAATTATCTCTCGCTGCTCTTCCCCGCAGAAGACAACCTTTCACAGACAATACAACCGTGTATGGTGTGGGGCAGTGAAAAGAGTCAAGAGTGTTTTATTATCTTATGTACCGAATGTGGAGCATTGAGATTCTTACATGTAGCAGCATAACAGGTCTGTAAAGAAAGTACGTACTCAAAGATAACATTTTGGCGGTCTGAAGAACGACAACTGGGGTTTCCGACAGATCTTTATTCAAAAGTTTGATTTCCAGTATACAGGTTCTTTAGACACGTCTGCCCACAACGGTGGTCAGCACTGAACTAACGTGCGCAAGCAAAAACCGCGTGAAACAAGCGGCCCCTCCCGAGTCACGTGACCGCGGCTTCCGAATGCCGGGTTTGATCACTGCGTACGCCAGCAGGTGCCGCTTCAACATAATAAATAAAAGAAAGGCAAGCCAATATCAATACAAAACAAATGCCCAAAGTCCCGAGTGCAACCAAGCCAGTTTGTAGTATAACACAGCGGGACAGACAGCCTCTCTGGAGAGAAGGATGGGTGACGTTTTGGGTGGAGACCCTTCTTCAGACTGGAAGTCAGGTGAGAGAGAGTCGAGAGATAGGGAAGTAAAGTGTGAAACGGACAGATCAAAGCAGATGGTGATAAGGAAATGTAGAATGGTTCATTGTTATCTGAGGGGAAGGTGACAAGGCAGCATACAATCAATAAAATTAATCAGGACAGTGAAATGAATCGGAGAACTAGAATGCGGGAGGGACGGGAGATAGGGAAAGCAAGGGTTGCTTGAAGTTAGGGAAATCAATATTCATACCACTGGGTTTTGAGCTGCCCAGGTGAAATATGAGGTGCTGTTTCTCCAATTTGTGTTTGGCCTCCCTCTGTCAATGGATTGTGCCCATGACAGAAGGGCTATATGGGAATGGGAGGGGAAGTTAAAGTGTTTAGCAACCGGTTACTACACACTTTAACTCAATTGAACTGAAAAAAAACTCCAGCAAGCGTGTACATATACACTTTAATAAAAAGGAATTGCAGATGTGGTACAAGTACACGATGTGCGCAAATATACGCGTGATTGCTTTAAGTGTGACTTTAAGTGTTTTGTAACCACCTTTCTGTTTAGAGATATAACGCAGAAGCAGGCCCACTGAGTCGGCACCAACCAGCGATCCCCGTACCCAATCCCCGTATCCAATCCCCATACCCAATCCCCGTATTGATCACCTGGTGATCAATACTCCAGATTCAGCCATCATAAAAATATAATTAAAAACCATATATGCACCTCGGAGTGAAACATTGAGCCCATTGATTTTGTTACCTTCCTTTAATTGAAACACTGAATTGAGGTCATTACCCTCATTAATAAAGATTCCATCATATGAATCATAAATGTTAGAACCTTTCCTGGCCCACTGGTTAACATTTCACAAAGAGCCATAAACTTTCCTGAGCTCTGATATCTTCTTTCCCTGTTCTCCAGTATGGCCCTATCCTGAATGAAATGCACCATTTAATGGTCATTCCTTCTTCTTCCCTCTCATCGGACAGAAGATACCAAAGCTAGAAAACACATACGACGAAATTCAGGAATGACTTCAACCCTGCTGTTGTCAGACTTTTGAATCCTTGATGCTATTGAATGGACCTCTCATAGAGTAAGGGAGTAGTCCCGGTCACCACTCTACCTTTAACTTTATTTTATCTGAACATTCTCTGTAGAACAACACCATATTCTGCACTCTCTCTATTTTCCCCTTTAATACCCATTGTATTTGAGTATGGAATGTGTAAGAAGGAACTGCAGATGCTGGTAAAATCGAAGGTAGACACAAAATGCTGGAGTAACTCAGCGGGTGAGGCAGCATCTATGGAGAGAAGGAATGGGCGACGTTTCGGGTCGAGATACTTCTTCAGGCTGAAGAAGTGTATGGTTTGATTTTACTGGTTAGAATGCATCTGTATCTTGGTACACATGACAATAATAAACCAATGACAATTTAAGCAAAACTAAGTGAATACATATCACTTGGATTTTACCAACATTACTTTTAGTTTAGAGATATAGCGTGAAAACAGACCCTTCGGCCCACTGAATCCGCGCAACCAGCGATCTCCACACACTTACATTATCCTACATACACTAGGGACAATTTACAATCATACAAGCCAGCCTACAAGCCTGTAAGTCTTTGTAGTGTGGGAGAAAACCGGAGATCCTGGAGAAAATGCACGCGTCACGGGGAGATCGTACAAACTCCGTACAGACAGCACCCATAGTCAAGATTGAACCTTGTTCTCTGGAGATTGCAATCACCAATAGACAAGCTGATATAATTTCTACTTTCAACGTTAAAACCAATCAAGATCCATGTCACATCGTGCACATCCTGGAAATGGTGCATAAAGGCAGAAAAGCCTGGAAATTGCACATCAGGCAGCATCTACAGTGAGAAGTTCATGGACAGGGCCGGATTTACCTATAAACTAGACAAGCTTAAGCTTAGGGCCTCGAGGTCTAGGGGGGCCTCCGGCCAAGGCAGGACACCTACCGTTCAACTCTGGGCGGGCACCCCTCTCTATCTCTCTCTCTCCATCTCTCCCCGCTATCCGTGTCCGGGCCTCCTCATCCGCCGGCACGGCAGGCCGCCTTGCACAAGCGAATTGCTGCGGCCTGCACGTCCTCCCCCCTGCACATGCGCACAACCACGGCCAGCACATCATCGGCCGTCCTGCGCATGCGCACTGCAACGGCAACTGGTCGGCGCTGGGCACTTTCTCCCTCGCTTTGAATTGTGGGAGATTTGGCTGCCATGGCTGTCCGGTAGCTGCCTCTCCGCCAGCGCTGAAAACCAACGCGGAGGGGGCCTCACAAGTGGAACAGCTTAGGGCCTCTCTTCATCTAAATCCGGCCCTGATCATGGATGGTATTTTAGTGTCTCACAATTCCAGTGTCTGGCAGTTTTAAACAGCAGAGGGCACGGGTGGGGTCGACACAAGAAAGAAAAATGGAGAAGAGGGTTTTTACTTAAAATACCGTTCATACTAGTCATAGCAAATAGTCATGGAGTTACACCATGTGGAAAGAGGCCCTTCAGCCCAACGCCCACACCGACCAATATGTCCAATCTACACTAGTCCCACCTACTCGCGCTTGGCCTATCCCTCTACACCTATCCTATCCATGTATCTGTTTAACTGTTTCTTAAATGTTGTGATAGTACCTGCCTCAACTACCTCCTCCAGCAGCTCGTTCCACACACCCACCACCCATTGTGTGACAAGGTTACCCCTCGGGTTCTGATTAAATCTTCCCCCCCCCTCACATTAAACCTATGTCCTCGGTTCTCGATTCTCCAGCTCATGGCAAGAAACTCTGTGCGTCTACCCAATCTATTTCTCTCATGGTTTTGTACGCTAGAAAGAAGAAACATCAAGCCGGAAAGTGTCTGAGACAAACAAATTTTAAGATGCGGAGAAATGAATCGCTGAAGAAAGAGTAAGAGAGAGGGAAGAGCATGTCAAAATGGTGGTCATTAAAATGATATAGCCCTTCAGCCTAATGAGTTCACACTTACCATAAGCTTTCATCTATACCACATACCCATCCCCTAGATTCTGCCATCCTCACAAATTGATAGCAATTCACACTTGCCAATTAACCTCATAATCCACATGATTTTGGATGTGGAATGAAACTTGGTTGAAACCCATGCTGTGATAGGGAAAATGTGCAAACTCCACGCGGATAACTCCGAAGGATAGGATTGAACCTGGGTTGCTGGAGCTGAGAGGCAGCAGTTTTCCTTGTATCACTATTGCAGTAATGAGACTAGTAAAGAGACAAAATAAATGTCTTGAAGAGATGTCACTGTATTCACTTGAAAATCAAACAAAATATTATCGTATTAAGTATAACCCACTGCGACTTTTAAAAATACATGTTTTTCTAGTGCCATGGTCTGTGGGATGAGGACGAGAAGGGTGACAATGCTTCTGGTAAAGATGACAGTGAAGATGATCAGAATGAGTCACAGAGGAAGAGCTCCCTTGGCTCTCTAAAATCGATTAATTTGCAAGCGTCCCTAGATTCCATCCATGTCCACTTTCCAGAACAGGCAACAGCGCGAAGACCAAGTTCAACTGGTTCGCAGATCTCAAATCGATCATCTTATCGGTCACAAAGAGGTATGACACAATTATCGCGGCAATATATCTCTGCTTTGTAAGTGGAATTTGCTTCGAGCACAACAGGAAGTTTGAGATTTTTTTCAATGGAAAACACCTTTATTCTCTGTATTGATTCCAGGTTTGTTTCTGTGAACAGAAAATTTGAGTTTGCTCCGTTTTACTATGATCACAATGGTGCACTATTCCCCTTCATTTACTGGGCGCTGGGAAGCCTATCCATCTTGATCTTCAATACACTCATTAGTTGCATATCCAGAGGCTTCTGAGACAGTTTCAAAGGTGCAGCACCATATCCACCAAGAAAGGTCTATTCATCCCTATCCCAAATTAAAATATCCTTTATCTTGGCTCTGCTTCTCCTAGTAGATTTTACAGTGAAGAGAAGCAGTCTAAGAAAGGGAGAGCTGTCAGTGCAAGAGACAACATGGTGGACATTACAATGATGCCTGGTTGAAAATGTGCTTCAATGTGGCCACAGCTTATTCCACCAATTTCCAGGGAATATGGGTACTGCTCAATCTACCTCTTCATGCAGGATATAGCTTAATGAATCTCCAATAAATCATCTCTCAGGCAAGCATTTCATTTCTCAAAGAGTCTGTCTTGGATTTCAGAACAATCCCATCATAGTCATAGAGTGATACAGAGTGGAAACAGGACCTTCGGCCCAACTTGCCCACACCAGCCACATGTCCCATCTACACTAGTCCCACCTGCCTGCGCTTGGCCCATATCCCTCCAAACCTGTCCTATCCATGTACCTGTCTAACTGTTTCTTAGATAGTCTTCTTGGGATAGTCCCAGCCTCAACTACCTTCTCTGGCAGCTTGTTCCATACACCCACCACCTTTTGTGTGAAAAAGGTACCCCTCAGATTTCTATTGACTTTTCTCCTTCGCCTTAAACCTATGAACTCTGGTCCTCGATTCATCTACTCTGTGGAAGAGACTGTGCATCTACCCAATCTATTCCTCTCATAATTTTATACACCTCAATAAGATCACCCCTCATCCTCCTGCGCTCCAAGAAATAGAGTCCTAGCCTACTCAATCTCACCCAATAGCTTGGACCCTCTAGTCCTGGCAACACCCTCGTAAATCTTTCCAGCTTCAGTCACATTAACTCTCATTTCCTTGCAACATTTTCCATCACACCTGAACAGTTGCACCCAACATCCCGATTCCCCTACCATTCCTAAACTGGGGCTAATTTAAAATAGTCAATTACCCAAACAGCCACCCAAACAAGAAGGAGGATGACTGGAGATCTTATAGAGGTGTACGAAACCATGAGAGGAATAGATTGGGTTAACAAAGTGTCTCTTGCCCAGGGAAGGGGAATTCAGCACCAGAGGACATTGGTTGAAGGTAAGGGGGGAAAGACTTAATAGGAACCTGAGGGGTAACTTTTTCACACAAAGGGTGGTGGGTGTATGGAGTGAGCTGCCGGAGGAGATAGTTGAGGCAGGGACTATCACAATGTTTAAGAAACATTTAGGTAAGTACATGGATAGGACAGGTTTGCAGGGATATGGGTCAAATGCAGGCAGGAGGGACGAGTGTAAGATGGAACATGTGTGGGCAAGTTGGGTCGAAGGGCCTGTTTCCACGAATGACTCTATAACACAAAAATAGAAAATGCTGGAAACACTCAGTAGATCAGGCAACATCTATAGGAAGAGAGAGTTAATATTTCACCGTGCAAGGGTCAGAATTTTGGGGGGTTTATTTCAGCTGAACTGAACCTGCGGGGATTTTTTATTTTCATTTTCTGAAACATTAACTCTGTTTATCTCTCTCTGCTGCCTGATCTGTTGAGTATTTACTGCATTTTCTGGTTTTATTTCAGGTGTAAAACATCTGCAAGATTTGTGTTTGTTTTTTTTTTGTTTACTTTTTGTTGACTTTGAAAAAAGTCTAGGTGAACATTTTCTTCCATTTTCACGCAGGAAGCATAAGCACTCGAAACAGCAGCAGCCGGAAAGGAAGTGGGTCACTTAGCGTTCAACCAAAGAATAAGAAGGAGCTGTTGCTGGAAAAGTTAAACGAGCAAATGATTAAGGCAAAAGCCATTATCATTGCCAAGTAAGTGGTATAATTCCAGGTTCAGAAAATGTTGCTCGGTGTCACAGGTTATAAAATGTCTGCTGTTTGACTGACGATGCCACACATGTTGAAAGAGTGCACCATAAAATAATATAATTATGGCTTTAACTTCCTTGTGTCTCCAATTTGTCTTCCAATAAATTGTGAGGCATCTTTGGGCAATTACAGGCACACCGACGCCAGTGAAATGGATAAAAAGATGCTTTTTGCCAATAATAAATATTAAGAAGTTAATGTAAAATAAGTTGGATGGAATTTGTTCTGGTTCCTGATGGAATGAGAGTCTGTGGCAGAAAATAGCTCGCATTTTACTTCAATACAAATTGCCACTGGTTTGGCAATTGACTTAGAGAAGTGATATTGGCATTTTTTTCTGGGAAAAGGAGACTTTTATTTCAATGCAGCATGATTCTCCATTAAAAACGGTGTGATGAATTGAGAGACCAAAACGTGCCTTTTTGTTATGCCAGTACCAGTCATTGGATCTCTTGTTGCTGACATTCCTTTGGAGGTGGATAAAATCATGAGCGAATAGATAGGGTACAGGGTCTTTTACCCAGAGTTGGGGAACCAGACAAAGATTTAAGTGCGAGGAGAAAGATTTAAAAAGAACCTGAGGGGCAACTTTTTCACTCGGAGGGTGGTGGGTGTGTGGAACAAGGTAGTGGGTAAATGGAAATTGTTGAACTCATAGTGGTGACCAAAGAGAGCATGAGTTGTCAGGTTGGAATATGTTCTTTCCCGATGTTGGCTTGGGCTTGAGTGGAAGTCAAGAACAAGGAGGAAGGAGGATGAAGAATTAAAGTGATGGGTGGTCAGGACTATGGTTTCAGGCAGGGACTGATATTCCACCACAATAAAGTCATCCCATCGTGGTTTTGTCTCCTTAGTGTGGAGCGACAGTCGAGGAGACAACATTTGATAGGAGTTTATACAGACTACTAAATTGGCAGAAGTACCAATGAATCACTCTTGATTAGCCTTTGCATTAAAGGAAAATGTATAAAGTATAACATGTTAATTTGTTCATACGTTCTAGGAGAAGAATAAGGCCATTCGGCCCATCAAGTCTCCTCGGCCATTCAATCATGGCTGATCTCTCTCTCCCTCTCGACGCCTTTCTCCTGCCTTCTCCCCATAATCCATAACACCCGTACTAATCAAGAATCTGTCAATTACCACCTTAAAAATATCAATCAATGGCCTCCACAGCCTTCTTGTGGCAATGAATTCCACAGATTCACCACCCTTTGACTAAATAAATTCTTCCTCATCTCCTTTCTAAAGGTATGGGCTTTTATTCTGAGGCTGTGGCCTCTGGTCCTAGACTCTCCCACTAGTGGAAACATCCTCTCACATTCACTCTATCCAGGCTCCAAAATCAAATTGTCAGTTTAACTTGTGGGTCCTAACATTCAAATTGTTTTGTTTTTCAGAACACTTCAAATCTATTTCCCAATCAGACATTTCTTCTACAATATCATCCACCCAGATTACAGTGCGGTGACAGATGTCTATGTCTTAATGTTCATGGCAGATGTGGTGGACTTCATTGTTATTATCTTTGGTTTTGGCGCATTTGGGGTAGGTACACTTTTTACAGCCTTCTTGACATCATCTAGACTCATCGGTGTAAAACACCGGTGGGAACAAGGAACTGCAGATGTTTGGGCAACAAGGTTATTGATGATTCCTTTGACTTCTGCAGAAACATTCAGCAGCTGCCGACATAACATCTTCTCTGTCAGAGGACCAAGTACCAGAGGCGTTTTTGGTGATGCTGATAATTCAGTTTGGTACAATGGTGGTAGATCGAGCACTCTACCTCCGAAAGACAGTCTTAGGAAAAGTTATCTTCCAAGTCATCCTCGTTTTTGGAATTCACTTCTGGATGTTCTGTATCTTACCAAGAGTGACAGAGCGGTAGGTTTTATTTTATCATGTATTTAGGGGGAGAAATAGCTTACTTTCGAGAACAATAGGACAGCATGGTGGCGCAGTGGTAGAGTTGCTGCCATACAACGCCAGGGATCCGGGTTCGATCCTGACTACGGGTGTTTGTACGGAGTTTGCACATTCTCCCTATGAACCATTGGGCTTCCTCTGGATGCTCCGGTTCCCTCCCACATTCCAAAGACATACGTGTTTGTAGGTTAATTGGCCTCTGTAAATTGTCTCTAGTGTGTGGGATAGAACTAGTGTAGGGGAGACTAAACTAAACTAAAATTACTTAGTAATTTAATTTTTTTGAGTTTAGTTTAGAGATGCAGCGCGGGAACAGGCACTTTGGCCCACAGAGTCCATGCTGTCCAATGATCACCCATACACTAGATCCATCCTACACACTAGGGATAATTTACAGTCTTTACTGAAGCCAATTAACTTACAAACCTTTACGCTTTGGACTGTGGGAAGAAAGCAGAACACCCAGGGAAAACCCACTCGGTGACGGGGAGAAAATACAAACTCCGTACAGACAGCACCCGTAGTCAGGATCGAACCTGGGTCTCTGGCGCTGTAAGGCAGCAACTCTACCACTGTGCCACCGTGTCACCCTCAATGTAGGGCATAAATTAATGGCAGCTAATTTACACATAAGATATAAATCTGTTTCACTCGTCATTTAAATGCTGTTGATGAATTTATCTATCGTGGCACGGAACTCCAAAAGAAAATTTATTTGTCATTTTCTTGCAGAAAATTTAACCAAAACACAGTTGCGCAGGTTTGGTACTTTGTTAAATGTGTTTACTTTGGATTGTCAGCATATCAGATACGTTGTGGCTACCCAACACGTGTACTTGGTAACTTTCTGACCAAGAGCTACAACTATATCAACTTGTTCCTCTTTCAAGGGTAAGAATATTTCTCCTGTAAACTTCATCTCATCATTATTAAATATTTGCATGATTCATTTGTGGTTAGTTTGGATGCAGCAACGGCATTATCTGCATTTGCCACTGAACAGCTGTTAATATCAGAGTGAAGTTATAATGAGAAAAAAACTGCAATCCAATCAGACATACGCAGGAATATTGATATTAACCTCATACAAGTAAGTTCACCACCGATTTTCTAGCAACAGGTGGTCCGGCATTTCCTTTAATCCACACAAAAATGACGAGAATGCACTTGAAACCCACCCTGACAATATGGTGCCTTGGCCAGCTGAGGCAGCCGATCTCAACCTCATCGGGACTTACGTGGCCGTTCGGCGGGTCGAATTTGCCCTTTGCGGCCAGGGCTCTGGAACTCCGGCCCTGCTGGGGCCAGGAGATCCGTTCCCATAGCTGACTGCCACGGCCGACTTTGTGTGCCGGTATCTCGGCCCCTCGGTACCATTCAACTCCTCTGATGGTCCGGCAAAATGGAAAACCCAGAAAGGCTCTGGAACCAAGATTCAGAAAATCAGTGGTGGACCTGTATAGCAGTAGTTTTAAACAGATTAAGAATTAACTCTTTCAAATTATCTGTTGAATTATTTTATATTTGGTGTAATTCTGTGCAATGTTTGATTGCCATAGTTTCTAGTATCTCACCCAAACAGCCATTTTGCATGTGACCCAATGAGTAAAAAGCAAGCTACTCAGTGAAGTAGCACAAAATATAAATAGTCTTATTCTAAATGCAGCACACAAATATTAATAGTGAAAATGATCTTCACCAGTAGGACAAAGATATTCATGGAAAATTAGCAGATTATTATATCCTTTATAGAAAAATTAGAAACTGTGTAGGAAGGAACTGCAGTTGCTGGTTTACACCAAAGATAGACACAAAATGCAGGAGTAACTCAGCGGGCCAGGCAGCATCTCTGGAGAGAAGGAATGGGTGTCGTTTTGGGTCGTCTCCACGCGAAAAGTCACCCATTCCTTCTCTCCAGAGATGCTGTCTGTCCCGCTGATTTATTCTGACATTTTTTGTCTATCTTTGGTAGAAACCGTGTCAAACAGATTGCCAATTTGATGTAAAATGGCGGCAAAATGGCACCTCTTGCATATGGACTCAGTGGGCAGTTCTGTATATTCTGTACTAACCAGGGAATTGTGCTTGTGTGTGGTGATAGTCTTGTTGAGCTGTGTGCAAAAAAGCTATTTCACTGTACCTTGGGACATGTGATAATAAAAGAAACCAGTACCATTACCATTGGAGAACTTAATACTATCGTTAATTGGACTTTACTGAACTTGACCTTGCAGTAAAACGTATACCCTTTATCCTGTCTCTGTACACTGTGAATGGTCTTTTCGCTAACTGAATGGCATGCAACAAAAAGCTTTTCACCGTCCCTCGGTAGACGTGACAATAATAAACTACACATTTAAACTTCTCCCACTGGTAGCCCACCATTGCTGAGCCTGTCTTGTGGCACATAGCCAACCATCTGTCTCTGAATACATGTAGGAAGAAACTGCAGATGCTGGTTTGCACTGAAGATAGTGACAAAATGCTGGAGTAACTCAGCGGGTCATGCATCATCTCTGGAGAAAAGGAATAGATGGCGTTTCGGGTTGAGACCCTTCAGTGAAGGTCTGATTAAGGTTCTGAAGGTTCGACACTTCCTTGTACATCAGTCACTCCTTGTACATCAGTCACTGAAAGTAAATGTGCAGGTACAGCAAGCAGTGAAGAAAGCTAATCATTGGCCTTCATTGCGAGAGGATTTGAGTTTAGGAGCATGGAGGTTCTGCTGCAGTTGTACAGGGCCCTGGTGAGACCGCACCTGGAGTATTGTGTGCAGTTTTGGTCTCCTAATTTTTTTAAGGACATTCTTGCAATTGAGGGATTGCAGCGTAGGTTCACCAGGTTAATTCCTGGGATGGCGGGTCTGACATATGAGGACTGAATGGGTTGATTGGGCTTGTGTTCTCTGGAATTTAGAAGGATGAGAGGATATCTTATAGAATCATATAAAATTCTGAAGGGATTGGACAGGCTAGATGCAGGACAAATGTTTCCCATGTTGGGGGAGTCCAGAACCAGGGGTCACAGTTTAAGAATAAGGGGTCGGCCATTTAGGACTGACATGAAGAAAAACTTTTTCACCCAGAAAGTTGTGAGTCTGTGGAATTCTCTGCCACAGAAGGCAGTGGAGGCTGATTCACTGGATGCTTTCAAGAGAGAGAATTTGCTCTTAGGGCTAAAGGAATCAAGGGATATGGGGAAAAAGCAGGAACTAGGTACTGATTCTGGATTATTAGCCATGATCATATTGAATGACGATGCTGGCATGTAGGGTCGAATGGCCAACTCCTGCACTTATTTTCTATGTTTGTATGACCCAAAACATCAGCCATTCCTTTTCCACAGAGATGCTGCCTGACCCGCTGAGTTACTCCACCATTTTGTGTGTATAATGTAAAATGTTGTATTGCCCAAAAGACTGCTAAAATATGTCGCTCACAAATCGAACATCCCTGTCCTACTGAGTTATCCTAGGATTTTGTGTCTGTCTCTGAATACTCCTGACTTAGTACTGACTTCACATTCACTTCACATCTATGTCATATGCTAATCATATCAATGAACCGATATTAATTCTGCAATGCCTGTTGGGTTCTGACTGTAACCTTCTCTCCCCAGATTCCGGCTGGTTCCCTTCCTCACTGAGTTGAGAGCAGTCATGGACTGGGTCTGGACCGACACAACCCTTAGCCTCTCAAGTTGGATCTGTATAGAGGACATTTATGCCCATATTTTTATTCTGAAGTGTTGGCGTGAATCTGAAAAGGTAGGAAAATAGTGCATTATTCTCAGTTCAATCAGACCTTCGTAATATCTGTTGCTAAACGTTTTTCTCAAGAAAGACATACAGTCAACCCTCGCTGTAACGAACCACGGGATGGAGAGGTGGATGGGTAGTGTCCATTATTGCTGGTTGTCTGCTATAACAGAGTGAGGGGGTGGTAAATATTAACTATTTAATAAACAATATTATTAAAAATTTCTACCCAACTATAGTTTTATTTTCCAAAGCCTGGTAGGGTGGGGAGGGTGAAGGAGGGGAGGGGGTTGTTGGTAGTTAAAGCTGTGGGAATTCACAGGCCGGGGAACCACATAGCTCCCACGGGGCCCCACATGCGGTGCGCCAGGGACGGGCCCGTTACTCACGCCGCGTTCATGCTGCTCCCTCTCTCCGTTCCCGCAGCAAGAGGCAGGCCACATGGCGGCAGGTCCCTGGGTAACCTGGCGGATGTGGGGGGCGGTGCAACGGGAGGCTTGCGTCGCTACCAGGTGACCGAGACAGGCAGCGTTGCCAGGGTGACGCCGATGCAGGGGTGCACGCCGCATCTGCATCCAACATCCCGGAACCTCGCCTTGTGGCAGCCGCTGCAAACCCCTGCCCAATGTAATGCTCGGCAAGAGAGGGCAGAAAGGAACTGCAGATGCTGGTTGATACTGAAGATAGACACTAAGTGCTGCAGGAATTCAGCGTGTCAGGCAGCAACTATGGAGAAAAAGGAGTTTGGGGTTGAGACCCTTCTTCAGACTCTTCTCCAAGAGTGGTTATACCATATTCAGTTGTGCCATGTGAAAATTGCTGTCAAATTCATGATATAACGATTAAGTAATTTGAGTTCTGTTCCAATTGGGGGAAACTAGATAATTATTTTTCTCAGAGTTTTGGACTAGATTATATGTTGGAGATTTTTCTTATTTTACATTTGCAAAGCAGCAATCTCCTTGCAATGCTAGGCCTGCCTCTCACCTTGTATTTTGTTTCATCACAGAGATATCCTCAGCCACGAGGGCAGAAGAAGAAGAAGGTTGTAAAATACGGCATGGGTGGTCTGATCGTCTTCTTGTTAATATGCATTGTGTGGTTCCCCCTCCTCTTCATGTCCTTGATTAAGTCTGTCGCTGGCGTGACAAACAGACCTTTGGATGTGTCTGTCACAATAACCATTGGAGGTTACCAGGTAAAAGGCTGGACTGGAAAAACTGGGAATGCAAAACCTTAGGGGAAGGTTGGGAGGTAGTTTCAGAGTTGTTCAAAATCATCAAGGATCTGGACAATGTGAATAAGGAGAAATTATTCCTTTGCTAGATGTTGAGAATCAGAGAACAGATATGAGGTGATATGGGGTGATATAGGAGAAGACAGTATCAGTTCAGTTCAGCGGAAAGACAATACATGATTACAATTCAGCCATTCACAGGGTACAGATGCATGATAAGGGAATAACATTTAATGCAAGGTAAATCCAGTAAAGTCCGATCAAAGATAGTACGAACGTCCCCGATGAGGTAGATAGTAGTTCAGGACTGCTCTCTGGTTGCAGTAGGGTGGTTCAGTTGCCTGACATCTCACAGCAAATCGTCATTGTATTGGATTCATTCGTTGGTGGGCAATGGGAGCAGATTCACTCAAGTCTCAAAGAAAGAATCAAAGATAGATAGAGGGAGAAGATAATCACAAGGACTTGAGGAGAGAGCCTGCTGATAAAATTGGGTCTTTGCTGGTGCAAAGGGTCAGAGCATGTTCAATGGCCTGAACAGCCTCCTCACATATCCTAACAGTTATGCTAAACATCTCCCTCGGACAAATTCTGTACCAATATAAATAAAGGTGCTCACAAGGTAGGACTGGATAAGACTATACTTAGAACTTTTGAAACTTTACCATGGTAAACAGTCCAGTATATGGGCTAGGAGGTGTTGTAGAGCAGAGGGATCTAGAAGTGCAGGTACATGGTTCCTTGAAGGTGGAGTCGCAGGTAGATAGTGTGGTCGAAAAAGGCAAAGTTCTTCATCAGTTAGAATTGAGTATAGAAGTTGGGAGGTCATGTTGCAGTTGTATAAGATGTTGGTGAGGCCACATTTAGAGTAATGTGTTCAGTTCTGGGCACCATGTTATAGGAATCATGCTGTCAAGCTGGAAAAGGTACAGAGAAGATTTACACGGATGTTGCCAGAACTAGTTGGTCAGTGCTATAGGGAAAGGATGAGAAGGCTGGGACTCTATTCCTTGGAGCGCAGGAGGATGAGGGGTGATCTTATTGAGGTGTATAAAATCATGAGAGGAATAGATCGGGTAGATGCACAAACTCTTGCCCAGAGTAGGAGAACCAGAGGATATTGAGGGGGGAAAGATTTAATAGGAACCCGAGGGGTAACTTTCTCACACAAAGGGTGATGTGTGTGTGGAATGAGCTGCCGGAGGAGGTAGTTGAGGCAGGTACTATTGCAATGTTTAAGAAACATTTAGACAGGTACATGAATAGGACAGGTTTAGAGGGATAAGGGCCAAACGCAGGAAGGTGGGACATGTTGGTCGGTGTGGGCAAGTTGGGCCGAAGGGCCTATTTCCATATTGTATAGTTCTATGACTATGAGCCAAACACTAACAATAGGTGCTACTGAGTCAGACTGATAAATGGGCAAAGAAATTAAACATCTCACAAAACTACTATCTACTTGCAGTATTATCCTAGGAGCAAGGAGAAGAAAGTATTCTGCTTATTAATGAAAAGGTAGCATATTAAGTGCATATCCCTATTAATAGGGAGGCAATTCAAATTTCTGCTTGATTGGAGAGACTCATAACTTCAAGAGGTGAGGCTTGATTTCACTTGGGAAACATCAAAATCACCCTTTATTTGAGAGGGACAAGCAGTTTAGGTTACGAGGCATTATACAAGAATTATATCAAACATAAATGATCCCAATAGTCCATTCTTAATTCTCATTGTTATTAGTTCATAAGTTATAGCAGCAGAATTAGACCATTCGGCCCATCTAGTCTACTCACCATTCTATCATGGGTAATCTATTTTTTCCTCTCAACCCCATCTCCCCATAACCTTGAATTGCTTAAAAAACGTTCTTCATCAAAAAACAATAACAATTACGAAAAGTTTCTCTTCGATTCAGTATTTGTAATATAAATCTGTATTTCTTTTCAAGCCCATCTTTACAATGAGTGCCCAACAGAACCAGCTGCAAGATTTTAATAGAACTGAGTACAGCAGAATATCAAAGAGGTTCTACGACAAGTCTGTAAGTAATTACTGAATCATCCTTATGTTCCATTTGTGGTAGATATTTCTTCAGAACATCAATTCTGATGAATGGTCATCAACCTGAAACGTTCACAGTTTCTCCCACCACAGACTCTGCCTGACCTGCAGAGTATTGCCAGCACTTTCTGTCTTCATTTTAGATATCCAGCCAACGCACTATTTTGAGTGACCAGAGATCGCTCTTGAATTTGCACTTGGGAGTTATGAATATAGAAAAGAGAACCATTTATAGATTTTGAATGTGTCGGAAGAAAATGCAGATGTTGGTTTACACCGAAGATAGACTCAAAATGCTGGAGTAACTCAGCGGGTCAGGTAGCATCTCTAGAGAAAAGGAATAGGTGACATTTCGGGTCAAGGCACTTCATCAGACTGAGAGTCAGGGAGAGGGAAACTATAGGTATGAAAATGTACAAAGAACAAATGAATGAAAGGTATGAAAAGGACAAATCAAAGCCAGCAACAATGATCAAGGAAAGGTGGAGCCCACAATAGTCCATTGTTGGCTGTAGAAAAGATGATAGAGTGGATTCAAACAGTGAAACTAAGCAGGACGACAGTGAAATTAGTAAGACTAGTAAGGTGGGGGAGGGACGGAGAGAGAGGGAATGCAGGAGGCACTTGAAATTAGAGAAATCAATATTCATACCGCTGGGTTGTAAGCTGTCCAAGCAAAATATGAGGTGCTGTTCCTCCAATTTGCGTTTGGCCTCACTCTGACAGTGGAGGAGGCCTAGGGCATATTTTGAATGATCTTAAAAATGCAAACTAAATTCAAATTGACTCATAGCTAGGGATGAATATTGGTCGATGAAAAACAACCTGGCTTAATGTCTCTGGAAATGGAGCTCCTTGAGGTAGAATTCTCAATGGATTGATGGGTTAATTTTGTGTTTCCAAAGGGTGCTTTGCAGTTCCTGGAAGCCTACACAAAAGAAGACATTCTGGTTGCAAAACTTGAAGGAAATTCAAATTCACTTTGGACCATTAGTCCACCGAGTCGAACTAAAATGATAGAAGAGTTGCATGATAACTTGTCATCAGTCTCCATTGTCGTTGCTTGGTCTATTCAAAGGTAAGAGAGAGATTTGTGATTAAGTTTGGTGCACTACCATTTTCCATGCTTAGCAGTATATGCTATGATGTGATATTATATTTTAATTTGTATGACTAAAATAACTATGCCATGCAATAATTATGACCAGTAATGTCTGCTTTCAATGTATGTTGTTCAACTATTATTTATCGTTAAATGAAGGGGTGAAAATTCAGATTGGAGACGCCATTGAAAATCACAGCCTATTTCAGAAACCCAAGTCTTCTACATATTACTTGTTCTTTGTGAATATATTCAGAATTCTGTAAATCTTTTGTGAAAGATATTTTGGTCTTTAGTCTACCACTTTACTAAGAGCACCGTGACAATGTAGGATGGTGGGATGAGTACAGACCATGACTAACCTTGGGTGGAACAATGGCATAGATCATAAGATAGGAGTAGAATTAGGCCATTCCATCCATTAAGTCTATGCTGCCGTTCAATCATGGTTGATCTATCTCGCCTTCCTAAGCCCATTCTCCTGCCTTCTGCCCATGACCTCTGACACCCGCACTAATCAAGAATCTATCTATCTCTGCCTTAAATATATCCACTGATGGCCTCCACAGCCTTCTGTGGCAAAGAATTCCACAAAGATTCACCACCATCTGACTAAAGAAATTCCTCCTCATCTCCTTCCTAAAGGAACGTCCTTTAAATCCTTGCGTAGCAGGTGGAGTCCCTGCCTCACAACGCAAAACCGTTCGATCCAGACCTCGGGTGCTGTCTGTGTGGAGTTTGCTCGTTCTCCCTGTGACCACATGAGTTTCCTCCTGGTGCCCCGGTTTCCTTCCACATTCCAAAACCACGTGGGTTTGTAGGTTAATGTCCCTCTGTAAAATTGTCCCTCGTGTGTATGGACTAACAAAATGCATGACTGTACACTTTGCTGCGCTGTATTCCATTTCCCATTTCTTTACCCAGTCTCCCAATCTGTCCAAGTCCTTCTGCCGACCTTGCTACCCCTGTCCTCCCTGCCCTGCCACCTATCTTTGTATCATCTTTGTGATTCTCTATCCATGAAGAGGCTTATTTGAGGAGTCTCATTCAAGACAAAAGGAAATAAAGAAATACGAAGCTAATGCACGGTGTGGCTGAGATGAAAGATCAGCCATGATCTTTTTTTGAAAAGATTACTATTTATATTTCTTATGTAATGTCACATCAGCTGGTGATCACGATCGATGGTTCTTTGCTCCCTGCCGCTGACTCCATCTTTACATTTTAGCTTTGTAAAACATTTTAAAGTCCTATATTCACCAGCTGAAATTACACTAGTGAAATAACAGACAGGTTATCATCCCTGACGTTTCCTGAACCCTTACATAAGTCAGGTTTTATGTAAATCGGAAAAAAGCATTCCAATCCTTGCTCGAAATAAGAGTAGTGACTGTCTCACCGGCATCCGGCTGCATCTGGGACACTTCCTGCGGCACACAGCCTTCTGGGTAAGCACCTCCACCATTGCTGACTTGATTCCGATGTAAACGTGAGTGATCGTACAGTGTTGTGGACATTACAAATTGACTCGATTGCACTAGGATCTGAGTACAGAATTGTTTACGTAAGTTCAAGTTTACCTAAGTCGCCTATTGCGCAAGGCATGGAGAGTCTCTATTCAGATTATACATTGGAAGGATACTGTTGTGTTTATCATTACTGTAAGTATGCTGTTTACTCCATGAGCTTAATGTGAGGAGAGACTTTGGTTGCACACTGATGTTTCTGACAATAAACTGATCGTTCAATTTGCAGGAATATCACTCTTGGGGGAAAATCAGAAATTGCTTCTAATAAATTATCATTTTTCGTTCCACAAAACAACAAAAACGAGCTTGCTGCATTGATGGAAGGGAAAACTGACAAACATGTGTGAGTTAGTCATTTTAGTTCATTACCTCTGCGTCACGTATCAGAATTTGTATTTTTCTTAGATATAATGCTCCTGTTAAACATGATACTTGTTTATTGAAGTTTAATATTCTCATTGATGGCCTTTACATTTCTGTGATACACGACTGAAGTTTGAGCTAATTCAATGCCTGAAGCCAATTCTATGTCTCGGAGGGGCTGCGTGATATTCTCACGGGGGACGGTGAGCAGCCAGAAGTCATTGTGCATGATATAGGTTGGAAATGATATAGGTCGGAAAAAGGAATGAAGTCCTGCAAAGTGGATATAGGGAGTTAGGCAATAAGCAGGACCTTCATGGTGGTGAGTTCCAGATTACTCCTGGTGCCATGTGCTAGTGAGGGGAGTCACAGAAGATAGAACAGGTGAATGCGTGTCTGAGGGGCCGGTACAGGGATTCAGATTTTTGGAGGATTGGGATCTCTTCTGGGGAAGAGGAGACCTGTGCATCTGAACTAGAGGGGTACCAATATGCTAGGATGCAGGTTAGCTAGTGCTACTCGGGTGGGTTTAGATTGGTAGTGGGAGGGAATCTAATACAGGACTGAGGCTGGAGGTCAATATGGAAGGTGATGATAGCAAGGTCAGTGGACAGGATAGGCAAGAGCACCGCAGGAGCGAGGATGGACTGTTGGATTAAATTGCATTTATTTTAATGTGGGAGGCCTGATGGTTAAGGTGGATGAACTCAGCGTGGTTAGGTATGTGTGATGGGACATTGTAGCCGGCACGGAAACCTGGCTAGGATAGGACTGACAGCTTAATGTTCCAGGGTACAACTGCTACGGGAGAGATAAATGCGGGAGTAAAAGAGGATATTGACTAAGGAGAATCAAGGCAGTAGTCTGAGATGAGGCGGAGGTTGGGCGATCGTTTCGCCGAACACCTCCGCTCAGTCCGCAATAACCTACCTGAACTCCCGGTGGCTCAGCACTTCAACTCCCCCTCCCATTCCCAATCCGACCTCTCTGTCCTGGGTCTCCTCCATTGCCAGAGTGAGCAACACCGGAAATTGGAGGAACAGCACCTCATATTCCGCCTGGGTTGCTTGCGTCCCGATGACATGAAAGTTGAATTCTCCCAGTTTTGCTAGCCCTTGCTGTCTCCTCCCCTTCCTTAACCCTCGAGCTGTCTCCTCCCAACCCCCCGCACTCGGGCTCCTCCTCCTCCCTTTTTCCTTCCTTCTCCCCCCTCACCCCCTATCAGTCTGAAGAAGGGTTTCGGCCCGAAACTTCACCTATTTCCTTCGCTCCATAGATGCTGCTGCACCCGCTGAGTTTCTCCAGCATTTTTGTGTACCTTCGATCTTCCAGCATCTGCAGTTCCTTCTTGAACAGTCTGAGATGACATTACTGATGGCTCATTCAGTGAGGCTTTATTGGTGGGGCTGAGAAATAAACATGGGATGATCACCTTGTTGGGAGTGCACTCTTAAGTCACTGAAAAGTAAATGCAAATTAGAAGAACAAATATGAGTAGGGAATATTAACTTTCCTAATATAGACTAGGACTGCCATAGGGCCAAGGGCTTAGACGGAGTGGAATTTGTCAAATGTGTTTAGGAAAGTTTCCTCAGGCTATAGGAGGAAACCGAAAGATAGAGGGAGCTACAAAGATTGATCAACTCTTAGGAAATTGGGAAGGGCAAGTGACTTAAATGTGGCCTCCTCCTTTACATTGGCGAGACAAACTGTAGACCAGGCGAGCGTTTCGCCAAACACTTGCACTTTGTCTGCCAAGGCCTGCAGGATCTCCTGGTTGCTAAACATTTTAACCCTTTCTGTCGTGGACCTCCTCCATTGCTGGAGTGAGGCCATATGCAAACTGGAGAAACAGCACCTCGTAAGGGAAGCTTATAACCCAACCGTACGCACATTGAATTCTCCAATACTGGGAGACGGCACCGTGGCGCAACGGTAGAGTTTCTGCCTTACAGCACCAGAGAACCAGGTTCAAGCCTAACAATGGTTGCTGTCTGTAGAGTTTGAACGTTCTCCCTGTGATCACGTGGGTTTTCTCTGGGTGCTCCAGTTTCCTCCCACACTCCAAAGATATACAAGTTTGGAATTTAATTGGTTTCAGTTAAAAAAAAGTTGTCCCTATTGTATAGGGTAGTGTTTGTGTATGGGGTGATTGCTGGTTGGCGCAGGCTCGATGGGCTGAAGGGCCTTCTCACGCTATTTCTCTAAAGTCTAAATGTAACAAACCATTTATCCTTTGCCACACCCATTTCTCATTCTCCACATCCCCCCCCCCCCCCCCCCCCCCCCCCCACCGCCATCCCCTGCATCCCCTTGCACTTATATCCTTCCTTTGGCTTCACATTTTACACCTCTTTTATCTTTATCTCACACTTTTTATTTCTGGCCTTTGTCCAACCATCTGCCAATCTGAAATACCTATATCCACCCATCACTTGCCAGGCTTTGTTCCACCCCCATCTTCCTTCCAGCTTTCTGTCCCCGCTACAATCAGTCTGAAAGGTCTCGACCCAAAATATTGCCTGTCCACATTCTCCAGCGATTCTGCCTGTCCAGCTGAGTTACTCCAGCACTTTGGGGGCTTTTTTTTGTAAACCAGCATCTGCAGTTCCTTGCGTCCTCTTGCAATTTTTTTAATTTCAAATAAGATAATTTCTCCTTCTTCCAGAGTGTAATGAATATATGCCAATGGGCAAAGCCCAATCTACTACATCTCTTTTCATATCCCAATCCCTTCATTCTGGGAATAACACCAATGAACCATCTCTGCGTTATCTCCAAAACCGTTGTCAAGGTCATACCAAGAGATAAAATAACGTTCTCTAAGGTGCATGATGCCTATTGTGCTTTTAATAAGAACAGCATCATTTCAGTTGAAAATTAAGTTATGAAAGAGAGTTGCAAACAGTGCCCTCTGCTGGAGAATCCTATTTTCATCTACTTATGGAGGATTTACAATGCCATCATTTATAATGAACAAATATCTCATTCTTATTCTTTCAAACAGTTATATATTAATAATAATGTTTTAATTTTCAGAAACATATCAAAGCTATTTCCAAATTACATCAGGGCTCCTAGCAATTCCGATACAAAACCAGTGAAACAGCTTTATGACAGTAAGTGTACCTCTTTGAAATGTTTATACTCTACAGTGCATAAATGTACAATAAATAACTATGGAAGCAAAACTTTAAAGCAGACCTCCTATCAGTTATTTCTTTGGAGTGATAGACTATCTTTTTGAATTCCCTAAAAGCACAGTTCACTCTTTGCCGATGTATTCAAGTACTTCCGGGAAAGTTATGCAGATAGAAGAACGTCAAGTCAAATTGAGTTGAGTTTATAGGCACGAGTATGGTGAGGTACAGGTACAATGAAAATCTTGCTCGCAGCAGCATCACAGGCACACATTCAGACAACATACAAAAACAAAAGTTATACATATATTAAACAAGAATAAGAATGTGCAAAAACGAAACACTCATGAAAAACATAATTGGAAAACAAGCTCACGATGGTTCATGGGAATAGATAGGGTAGATGCACAGATCCTTCACCCAGAATAGGGAATTCAAGAACCAGTGGACGGAGGTTGAAGATGAGGGAAGAAAGAGGAATCTGTAGAGCAACTTTACCACACAGTGGGTGTATGGAATGAGCTGCCAGAGGAGGTAGTTGAGGCAGAAAATATAACTGTGGACTGTAGTGTTCCATTGCTGAGGTAGGACTAGGGTTGTTCAGGTCAGTTTAAGAACCTGATGTTTGGAAGAAAGTAGCTCTTCCTGAACCCGGTGATGTGGTGTGGACCCAATGGTGACTTTTGTACCTCGTGCCCAATAGCAGCAGTGAGAGAAGGTCAAGGCCCAGATAATGCTGATCCTTGATGATAGATGCTGTCGTCTTGAGACAGTGCCTCATGTAGATGCTCTCAATGATAGAGATGGCTGGTGTTTGACCCAAACTCTCTAAATCTCTCCTATCCATGTACCTACCCAAATGTCTTTATAGTATTTGATATAATTATGTGCATTACCAGCAATTTCAGAAGGCAGTTAATATTAACTTGCATGATCTTTCCTTTGTAATATGGTCTTGAGGCTTTTAAGGACAAGCTTGGTATCTCCTATTCATTGACCTACCTATTTTTGTTTTACTATTTTCACGGAGGGCATCTAGAAATACAGGCTTTGACTTTTAAATTTTTTCAAAATTAAAAATTTTAATTAAAATATGTAACCTTTTCAACATCATGTTCTGTGCTTTACATCCCTTCAATAGATGGTGATGAATACTGTGACCTTCTTGTAAGATTGGTTAAAAAAAAAGACAACATTACAGGACACATTCAGGAATGGTGGACTATTAATCAGACCCGAAAGTTTCACAGAAAAGATCAAAAAGAAAGTTTGGAAATTATTGTATTCAGTGATAAAGTTAGTCCTCCAAGTCTTGGCTTCCTTGCTGGATATGGGTAAGATGACAATTTTCCCTCTAATTATGTGATGTACATTTGTTATGAAATATTAGTTATTTAATGATTACTTAATTTTAATACGTAGCATTTAGTGAATAAACAGTGAAGTTAGCACTTTCCTCCACTTTGGTACATTTCTTTTTTATTTTTAGAGATACAGCATGGGAACAGGTCCTTTGACCCACCAGGTCCACGCCGACCATTGCCTAACTACCTGTCCCCACTAGATTTATGTTATCCTACTTTCTCATGCACTCCCTACATGTTAGGGCCAATTTACAGAGGCCAATTAACTTACAAACCCGCACATTTTTGTGGGAGGAAACCAGAGCATCCGAAGGTAAGAGGAGAACGTGCAAACTCCACACACAGAGTATCCGAGGTCAGGATGAAACCTGGGTCTCTGGCGTTGTGAGGCAGAAGCTCTACCAGCTGTGCCACGGTGCTGCAGTAACTCAGCAGGTCAGGCAGCATCTCTGGAAAACATGAATAGGTGACGTTTAAGGTCAAAACCCTTCTTCAAACCTGTAGGATATCTGAAGAAGGGTCTCCAGAGATTCTGCTAGACCTGCTGAGTTATTCCAGCACTTTGTGTCCTTCTATTCATTTGACCATAGTACTTTACTCTTTCCACTCAGTAAAACACAGATATTTCTAAATTCCTTGGCACTCCAATCTAACAGATACACCTCTGGACAACAATTGCTTCACTACCTGTCATCACAAGAGCAGTTACAACAACTGCAACATTGCAGTATTGGCCTTCATCAGTCAGATTATTGACTATAGAAGTTGGGTGGTCATGTTGCAGTTATACAAGACATTGATGAGACCATATTTAGAGTATTGTGTTCAGTTTTGGGCACCATGTTATAGGAAAGATGACAAGCTGGAAGATTTACGAGGCTGTTGCCAGCACTTAAGGAACTGAGCTGAAGGGAGAGGTTGAACAGATAAGGACTCTATTCCTTGGAGAGCAGGTGGATGAGGGGTGATCTTATAGAGGTGTACAAAATAATGAGGAATAGATCGGGTAAACGCACAGTGTCTCTTGCCCACATTACGGAAATCAAGAACCAGAGGACATAGGTGGAAGGTGAGGGAGGAAAGATTTAATAGGAACCTGAGGGGTAACTTTTTTTTACACAAAGGGTGGTGGGTGTATGGAATGAGCTGCCGGAGGAGGTAGTTGACGCAGGCATTATCGCCACTTTTAAGAAATATTTAGACAGGTACATAGATAGGATAGGTTTAGAGGGATGTGGGCTAAACACTGGCAGGTGGTACTAGTGTAGATTGGACATGTAGGTCGGTGTGGGCAAGTTGGGCCGAAGGGACCGTTTCCGTGCTGTATAACTCTATAACTGCATATCTGGGCCTAATGTATCAGCAATACAGATATTGCCCTGCTATTACTTGTCCCAATGTGTATAGACCACCGTCATTCTGCAGGCCAATCTCTACAGGGATGTAGATCCAATGACTGGTCTTTTGTCCAAACTTATCACTTGGCATCTTTGCCAACCTCATCACAAAAACGATTTGTGCCTCGCCTGCAAGACATTGTTAGGCTATGTGTTTAGCGTACTAATCTGGAAGCTCATAGCATCTGTGCCAAACATGACACCAAGTTAGACATATCCTGCCATTTCCTACATATCCATTTGCCTATATAAAAGCCTCTTAAAGGTTAAGATTGTTTCTGCCCTCACCATCACCTCGAGCAGTCTATTCCAGGCACGCAACACCCTCTATGTAAACATTCGCCCCAAACATCTCCTTTAAACTTTGCCTTCGGAGGTCATTTGGATCTCGAAAGTTGGATGCTGCCCATTTCAATTGCAAAGTCCACTCTTGTTTCCCAATTTTAAAGAAAGTTTAGTTTAGTTTATTGTCTCATGTATCAAGGAAAAACTTTTTGTTGCGTGCTAACCAGTCAGCAGAAAGACAATCCATGATTAAAATGGCACCTTCCACAGTGTACAGATACAGGATAAAGGGAGCAACATCTAGTGCAAGATAATGTCCAATAAAGTCCCATTAAAGATAGTCTGAGGGTCTTCAATGAGGTAGATAGTAGCTCAGGACCTCTCTCTAATTGTTGGTAGGATGATTCAGTTGCCTGATAACAGCTGGGAAGAAACTGTTTCTGAAACTGGAGGTGTGCATTTTCACATTTCTGTATCTCTTGCCTGATGGGAGAGGGAACAAGAGGGAGTGACCGGGGTGAGACTGGTCCTTGATTACGCTGATGGCCTTGCCGAGACAGCGTGAAGTGTAGATGGAGTCAATGGAAGGGAGGTTGGTTTGTGTGATGGTCTGGGCTGCATCCACAATTCTCTGTAATTTCTCTCTGTCATGGATGGAGCTGTTCCCAAACCAAGCTGTGATGCATCCCGATAAAATGCTTTCTAAGACGCATCTGTGGAAGTTGGTGAGAGTTGTTGGGGATATGCTGAACTTCCTAAGCCTTCAAAGATCTGATGAGTTACCCGATGTACCTTTAATACTGCTTTCATCCCTTTACAGCATTATGGGTCTCTATGCGTCCGTTGTGCTGGTCATTGGAAAGTTTGTCCGTGAATTCTTCAGTGGGATATCTCACTCCATCATGTTTGAAGAGCTGCCCAATGTGGACCGAATCTTGAAACTGTGCACGGACATCTTCCTGGTTCGAGAGACTGGAGAGCTCGAGTTGGAGGAGGATCTGTACTCTAAGCTCATCTTCTTGTATAGATCACCAGAAACTATGATCAAATGGACACGTGAAAAGACAAAGTGACCATTTTGGATGACCTGGATTCAAAGTTCTAATTTTGGAGATTAACAAAAAACGAAAGCACAATATCACAGAAAAGCAGAGCTGTTCAGTTAGGTGACGGGAGCTTTTCCTACTGGAGCCCAGGCAGTTGCACGTTCCTTAAGTCCTCTCTGCCTACAGTCTCCCTCTGCTGACAGTATCAGACCGGTGTTTGCACCAGTAGTGGTTAAGGAAATGATTCCATGTCGTATCTGAATCCAGTTTCTTTACACTTTCAGTCAGCCAAAATCAGGGCTTCCAAAACGCTAACCTTCCTTGCAGGTATCACCTGCATCAATCCTTTATGCAATGATTTTTGGTCGACAGAATGTCCATACCCCCCAATTATAGGGGAACAAGTCCTGGAGTGATCAGTACAGGCTACATGAAAGAAGGCGACACCAATGAATAATAATTCTAGTTGCAGTGATGAATGGATTTATTGACTAGCCTAAGCGAAGGACAATTCTATTTTGAATGACTTATTTTATTTGTACAGGCAATAGAAAAGTATCACCTTATCAGTGAGCTTTCTCAGGAAGAGTTCTTTTATCAAAGGCTTATCTGTCTTCTGTATCTTTGGCATCTTATAAAAACAAAGTGGGTGCACATTATTGCTTCAGCAAATACTTCTAGATAAAGGCTCCTGTGATACTTACAAAAGCACTTGAAACCTGAGGTCAGCAAAATATTCAGATTTTACTTGAACCTTTGAAAAGCAAATCCTTCGACAACCTCTTCTCTTTGATTGAACTGGAGCTAACAGAACTTTCTTCATGAGCCTGTGGTTTTGTCTTTTTTTTGGATCGGAAGAATCCAACCATAACTATGTTTCATTTCCATCTCCCTTTCACCCATTCCAATTGTCAGGGGAGAGCCTGGGTGATATGTCGCCAAGTGTCGTGAACATCCACCTTCAGCCAATTATTGGAATATATGCAACAATGGGCCAGGGTAATAAATTGCTGATTTTCTCGCTTTTCTTATTGGGACCTATGTGGCCTCTTTTACTGGATGTTATTCAACCGATATCAGAAACTTGCTTGGAGGGGTTGATGGGCACAATCATGTACTTTAACTCTGGCGCAGAAAAACAGATCTAGCGTGTGGCACAGCCATTATTGTATGGCACGTATTGTCGAAGGGAAAAACAAGATAGAATTATGCTTTGTTAGCATTATATACAAATGCAAGGCCCAGCTGCGATCTGACTGTTTCAGATAGGTTTTGCTCTACTTGAAATGTCTGTGCATTTAAATCTCCATACTATCAGCAAAACAACAGCAATGACAACGATAGGATGATTAGGCTCCTCATAACAATTGCTGTTTCTATAATCTGAACTGAACAGTAAAGATGATAGTATTGGAAACCATATGTACAATGTGAAATAACTGGAGACAGTATAAAAGGATATTGTGTAACTATTGATATGGCGTAATGTTCAGAAAAATGGACTGCCTTAATTCTGTAACAAAGCAGATTTCTTTGGCTTAAAGTTTGACTTTTCTGCATATTTCCACATGCACATTGCTATTGCTACAATTTTCAAGGTAACTGTAGTCCCCAAAAGGGCAAAAAAAAATGTATACATGTATCCTAAGATTTAATTTTAATCTACGTATCTAAATGCAAAAATGTTCAAGATTAACATGATTGTTTTGGTTTAGGTAATGAGGCATTTCTAGGACTACAATATTGGGTAGAATTATAGCACAAAAGACTGGAAATGAGAAAACCCTTTTTTAAAGTATACACCTGATTGCAGCAAGGTTTACTGCAACTGAATAATGGTGTAATTTGTAATGCTTCTCAGAGTATCGCTGGCCCATTATCAATGTGGCCGCTCCTTTTCATGTCAGTTATTGGTTTCTGACAACTACTACACATTTGTATTGTTAAGGCATTGTTAATAATGTAAAGCAGGGATTGGAATTTGGTTTCCTCTTTAGTTGTTTTCCTACAAAACGATTGTCAGTAGCTCATCAAATATTCCTGTAACTTGGCACAGTCACAAGTAAGTCCAATTGGTGAAGGTTGCATGGTTGCGATAATTATTTTTGCTTAATGATGCAATTTATTTTATTTAAGTAATGTTGGAGACCAGCTTGTAACTAATTCGATAACACACATGTTTTACTGTTTGATTATGTTCACTTTGTGGAGATCCAAAAATAAGTTTAGAATACTGGCCTATGATCTAGAAATTAATACAGGACTACTATTTCAAAAATTAATTATAAAGAGTCATCATGTTAAAAGCAAAAAAGATTAAATAACCCAACAAAATCCATTAGCCTTGCAATAATAGTTTTAGAAGCTGCTTTTTATAATTTGAAATAGAAAGCAGCACTCGTGAGTCAATTCTTTCATACCCAGCTGTTTTAAGGATTTCTCATCTTTTGAAGTAATTCACAGCAGTTGCTCAAAACAGTCAAATGAAAAGAAATGTTTTTCCCATTCTGTAAGTAGTTTCCCTGTGTTTATTGGAATGAATTGGATATTTTCAGCCTAATATCGACAGTCTAGATCCAACCTACCACACCAAGAGCACGAAAATGGATGATTTTTAGTGAAACTAAACAACAGTGGTTGGTGCAAATAAGTTTTGTAATGACAAAGGTTAACATTACCTTATTCCATAATGGTATGTTTCAATATTAGTGTGTTGAGATGTATTTATATTTCAATTTTATTCACAAACTTCTGGAATACTGAAATTAGTTTTAGAAAATATGCAATAAGCTTTGCTTCTAGTTGGATTGCTCAGAAATTTCCTTTGAACTGGATGCTGTCAACCAGAGCCAGACGATTGTGACCCTGCTGTCTAAGGTTACCAGTGAAAATGTGTCCCTGTTTTATATTTGTTTCTAAAACATCTCACTAAATGATGGACGTTTTCAATAAAATTTCATGAAAATTGGGTTTTCTTTCACCAGTAGCTTTTGTAAAGTACGAAAAAGGGGAAAAGGGCTCTTGGAGCAGTTTAGTTTTGGTTTAATTTATTATTATTTCACGGTACCGAGACACAGTGAAAAGCTTTTGATTGCGTCTCATCCAGTCATAGAAGGCAATCAAGCTGTCTAGAGTGTACATATAAAGGGTATAGCAATTAGTGCATGTATATTACATTGAAGTCTGATTAAAGATAGTTCAAAGGTCTCCAATGAAATAGCTGGGAGCCAGCACCACAATTTAGCTGATGAGAGGACGGTTCAGTTGCCTGATAACAGTTGGGAAGAAACTGTTCTTTAATCTGGTGGTATTGATTTTCAAACTTCTGTACCTCTTGCCTGATGGGAGAAGGAGTGGTCTTTAATTATGCTGATGGCCGAAGGTGGTGACAAAACTCACCAGGAGAGCGAGGTCAGAAATTACAGTAATAGTAGGAGTGGGCATATGTGTTCAAAATCATTTAATTTTGATAAATGTAAAACATTCAAATTGTATCCAATTTTCGAGTTAATGGGAGTCAACAATATTTGCCATTTAGTGCACTTATATTGATAGTCAGCTACCTTTCATAATATTTTTCATGGCCATTTAAGAGTCAAAACAACAAGACACCTGCTCAACAAAGGGTGGCACAGCAGTAGAGTTGCTGCCTTACAGTTCCAGAGACCCGGGTTCAATCCTGACTACGCATGCTGTCTGTACGTTCTCCCTGAAACCACGTGAGTTTTCTCCAAGAGCTCCAGTTTCCTCCAACTTCCAAACACATACAGGTTTGTAGGTTAATTGGCTTTGTTAAGAATTGTAAATTGTTTCGAGTGTGAAGTGTTCGGATAGGTAGATCCTTGGTTGGCGTGGACTTGGTGGCCGAAGGGCCTGTTTCCGCGTTGTAACTAAACTAAACTGCAAAATTCTCATTGATCCACTTTAAACAAAGAGGTGTTGATAAGAATATGTAATTCAACGTCAAATTAATATATAGAAAGTAGAATAAAGAAAATAAATGAACAGTTAAGAGAAATATGGCAAAGGATCACAAAACATTTTGTAGCTTCCCAACAATTGAAATAAAGTGATTAAAGTGATTTTCACTTGTAAAAATACATTTTGAATGTTATGGCATGGTAATAATTAAAACTTACGGTGTTGCTAAAATAATTTATTTATCCTTATATATGCCAGCAAAGGCATCTCTCAGCATTGTTGATGAGTATGGAGGCATAAAATTGCACGACACAAAAATAGGCCCTTCAGCCCATCACGTCCAGACTGATTCCTTTGCCCATCTACACAAATTTCATTTGCCCATAGTGGGACCATATGCCTTGCCTGTTTAAATGTCTGTCTAAATGCCTCTTAAACACGATAATTCCATCTAATTTCATTGCCAACTCTGGCAGCCTGTTCCAGATCTCAATCATTCTATGCTTTAAAAAAAATTGCACCTCAGATCTCTCTTAAAACTCAGGATAAATCTCCACATACTTTGCCATTGATTGTACATGAATGCTAACTCCCTCGTGGAGGTGCCGCTGAAGTAAAATGTATAAGTAGGGCGACACGCATACAGCAAAATCATCTTCACATTTAACTGAACATGTTGACACCAGAAATCGTCCAATTTAATCAGCGCTTGACATTATAGATTTTGTTAATTCTTTAATTCCCGGGATGGTGGGACTGTCATATGCTGAGAGAATGGAGCAGCTGGGCTTGTACACTCTGGAGTTTAGAAGGATGAGAGGGAATCTCATTGAAACATATAAGATTGTTAAGGGCTTGGACACACTAGAGGCAGGAAACATATTCCCGATGTTGGGGGAGTCCAGAACCAGGGGCCACAGTTTAAGAATAAGGAGTAAGCCATTTAGAACGGAGATGAGGAAACACTTTTTCTCACAGAGAGTGGTGAGTCTGTGGAATTCTCTGCCTCAGCTTCTCTGGATGCTTTCAAGAAAGAGCTAGATAGGGCTCTTAAAAATAGCGGAGTCAGGGGATATGGGGAGAAGGCAGGAACGGGGTACTGATTGTGGATGATCAGCCATGATCACATTGAATGGCGGTGCTGGCTCGAAGGGCCGAATGGCCTACTCCTGCACCTATTGTCTATTGTTTTAACTCAAAGTTCTGCATAATAATATCATGGGCAGCTGAGAATGGAACCTGTTTCCTTTTCTTAGAAAATAATCTTTTACATCTATTTGGAGAATCATGAAGTTGAAAAGCTGCCACATTTCTGCAACAAATTATTTTACATCCACCTTGATATAACTTTGCGACCAGTCCCAGATGTTAGATTTCAAATTGACCTGTGAAGCATTTGATCATCATAGAAAATATGGAGTCATAAGGAATAGGAGAAGAATTAGACCATTCGGCCCATCAAGTCTATTCCGCCATTCAATCATGGCTGATCTATCTCTCCTTCCTAACCCCATTCTCCTGCCTTCTCCCCATAACCCCTGACACCTGTACTAATCAAGAATCTTAAAAATATTCACTGATGGTCTCCACAGCCTTCTGTGACAAAGAATTCCAGATTCACCACCCTATGAGTAATGAAATCTTCCCTAAAATTACATACTTTAATTCTGAGGCTATGACCACTAGTCTTAGATTCTCCCACTAGTGGAAACATCCTTTCCACATCCACTCTATCCAAGCCTTTCACTATTCTGTCGGTTTCAATGAGGTTCGCACTCATTCTTCTAAACTCTAGCGAGTACAGGCCCAGTGCTGACAAACGCTCATCATAGGTTAACCTACTCATTCCTGGGATCATTCTTGTAAACCTCCTCTGGACCCTCTCCAGACAGCACATCCTTGCTCTGATGGTATGATGGCATTATTATGTTAAACAAAATAATACAATAATGCAATTTAAATTTATCTTGCAGATTCACAACCCTATAATTTAAAGAGAAGACTACCTACTAATGTATAAAATCAATTCAGTTTCAATGTTCAGAGATAAGTTCATTTCTGTTGTCAGGTAAAGGGAATATTAACATTGGCTTGAAAATTTGTCATAATCTGAAATAAGTAACTCATATTTTTTAAATCATTCTCTGCAGAAAAAAATGTATGGATATCTGGAAACTCTTCATTTACCATTATGTATCTTAACACATCCAATTTTCCTTGTGAAAGTTATTATTTAAGGTATTTCCACATCCTCTCAGAAATGCCTGCCAGACTTTAACAACTCACTGGCCTCTTGAAGCAAAGTTGCAGTGAAAACTGCAAGAATTATAAATAACCCTGATTAATAGATTCCACACTGTAAAAGCAAAATCTTCCATCAGGCCTCGTTGCAAGCTAGATGGACAAAGTTACTTTGAACAATAGTGAAAAATGCAAGTTCTGGACTAAGCCACTTGATAAATACCACATGCTCCTAATGTTTGCTTTTGACAAGGTGTTTAGCTGAGTTAATTTAGACTTTAGAGATACAGCATGGAAACAGTCCCTTCGGCCCATTGAGTTTGCACTAACTCCACACACTAACACTATCCTATCCACCAAGGACAATTTTACAACTCACCATAGCCAATTAACCTACAAACCTGCACGTCTTTGGAGTGTGGGAGAAAACCGGACCAACAGGGAGAACGTACAAATATTTAACAGACAGCACCCATAGTCAGGATCGATCCTGGGTCTCTGGCACTGTAAGGCAGTAGCTTTACCCACTGCACCACCCAATATGAGACTTTTTTTTACACAGTTATTGAAAGACAGACACACTTTGAGACTTTGTGAAACAAGCAATTGAAAATGCTGGAATTTCGAGCAAAGCACAAAGTGCTGGAGTAACTCAGCGAGTCAGACAGCATCTCTGGAGGACATGGATAGGGGACATTTCGGGTTGGGGTGCTTCTTCAGAGGCTTTGAGCTTTATTATGTTCAAGCCACTTATTTCAAAATCTTTTAAAATCAGTCCTGCAGTCAACAGAATATTAATCTGTAATAAACCGAAGGAAATCAACACGGTAACCTGGATGAGTAAATGCAGTGCAGTAGTGGTGAAGGGAATAAATGCTTGATGGATGGGGTACCAGTCAAGCAGGCTACATTTTCCTGGATGGTGTTCAACATGTGGAGCATTGTTACAGCTCCATTCATCCAGGCAATGGGGCAGTATTCCATCACACTTCCAAAGATCTGCAGTTTAAGCAGATCCCCATTATTTACAACTCTGGTAACAGTCAACAGTTTAGCACATTTCATTACTTGGAATCAGAAAACACGGTACAAATACCAATATAGAAAGAAAAACAAAAAGTTCAATAAGACTATCTCCGCTTTAAAAATACCCAATGTCTTGGTCTCCACTGCCATCTGTGGCAATGAATTCCACAGATATACCACCCCCTGGCTAAAGAAAGTCCCCCACATCTCCATTCTAAAGCTATGTCCTTTTATTCTGAGGCTGTGCCCACTGGTTCTATTTTTCAATTCTGTAGAACGTAATTACAGATTTATAGAAACAACATGAGAATTTTGAAATTTATAAAATTATTTTATGCATTATTTCTTTCAAATACATAAAAGTATACAAAAATGCTATAAACTTGGTTAAGACAAATCGTAACATAATTTGATTATAAGCTTCTAGGAGGTAGAGCCAAGACTATCCGTTATGCGGATAAAACAGTTAATTAAAAAAAAGTGTTCTCATATGATGATTCCATTTTCAAAGATGCATTTCATTTTGCTCTGACAGAAAAAGAGAATTTGATTCATTTTATAAAAAAGGATTTGACTTCCAAACAGTACATCTTAAATTTTATGGAGTTTACTGTGCACATTGTAATTGTAATTAATTTATTAGCCAAGTATGTAAAAACATATAAATAATTTGATTTGCCATTTGCAGTCAGCCAGTGATTTCTAAACTACATTCATAAAAGTAAAAAATATGGTTTTAGTTTATGATAAATACGTCATGCAAAAAATTATTGGATTAAATCCGTAGCAAAACTCTGTTCTGAGTTTTCAGTTCAGTAAATACTCAGATGTGTCACTTAAAGGTCGCATTTCAATAGACAATAGGTGCAGGAGTAGGCCATTCGGCCCTTCGAGCCAGCACCGCCATTCAATGTGATCATGGCTGATCATCCACAATCAGTACCCCGTTCTTGCCTTCTCCCCATATTCCCCGACTCCGCTGTCTTTAAGAGCCCTATCTAGCTCTCTCTTGAAAGTATCCAGAGAACCGGCCTCCACCGCCCTCTGAGGCAGAGAATTCCACAGACTCACAACTCCCTGTGAGAAAAAGTGTTTCCTCATCTCCGTTCTAAATGGCTTACCCCTTATTCTTAAACTGTGGCCCCTGGTTCTGGACTCCCCCAACATGTTTCCTGCCTCTAGCGTGTCCAAACCCTTAACAATCATATATGTTTCAATAAGATCCCCTCTGATCCTTCTAAACTCCAGAGTGTACAAGCCCAGCCGCTCCATTCTCTCAGCATATGACAGTCCCGCCATCCCGGGAATTAACCTTCTAAACCTACGCTGCACTCCCTCAATAGCCAGAATTTCATTCAATTATAATATATATTCAAGTAGATTTGTCTTCTTCCTCCCAAAATAATGTGTATTTAATGGCACTGTCAGTGCATTTTGTCTTGAGGCTAAGATACATGATACTTAGCCTTTTTTGAAGGCTTATACTTATACATACTTTTTTGAAGAGGTTACTCGGGAAATTGATGAGTGTAAAGCAGTGGATGTTGTTTATATGGACTTCAGTAAGGCCTTTGACAAGGTTCCTCACGGAAGGTTGGTTAAGAAGGTTCAATTGTTGGGTATTAATGGTGGAGTAGCAAGATGGATTCAACAGTGGCTGAATGGGAGATGCCAGAGAGTAATGGTGGATGGTTGTTTGTCAGGTTGGAGGCCAGTGACTAGTGGGGTGCCACAGGGATCTGTGTTGGGTCCACTGTTGTTTGTCATGTACATCAATGATCTGGATGATGGTGTGGTAAATTGGATTAGTAAGTATGCAGATGATACTAAGATAGGTGGGGTTGTGGATAATGAAGTAGATTTTCAAAGTCTACAGAGAGATTTATGCCAGTTGGAAGAGTGGGCTGAAAGATGGCAGATGGAGTTTAATGCTGATAAGTGTGAGGTGCTACATCTTGGCAGGACAAATCAAAATAGGACGTACATGGTAAATGGTAGGGAATTGAAGAATGCAGGTGAACAGAGGGATCTGGGAATAACTGTGCACAGTTTCCCTGAAAGTGGAATCTCATGTAGATAGGGTGGTAAAGAAAGCTTTTGGTGTGCTGGCCTTTATAAATCAGAGCATTGAGTATAGAAGTTGGGATGTAATGTTAAAATTGTACGAGGCATTGGTGAGGCCAATTCTGGAGTATGGTGTACAATTTTGGTCGCCTAATTATAGGAAGGATGTCAACAAAATAGAGAGAGTACAGAGGAGATTTACTAGAATGTTGCCTGGGTTTCAGCAACTAAGTTACAGAGAAAGGTTGAACAAGTTAGGGCTTTATTCTGTGGAGCGCAGAAGGTTAAGGGGGGACTTGATAGAGGTCTTTAAAATGATGAGAGGGATAGACAGAGTTGACGTGGATAAGCTTTTACCACTGAGAGTAGGGAAGATTCAAACAAGGGGACATGACTTGAGAATTAAGGGACAGAAGTTTAGGGGTAACATGAGGGGGAACTTCTTTACTCAGAGAGTGGTGGCTGTGTGGAATGAGCTTCCAGTGAAGGTGGTGGAGGCAGGTTCGTTTTTATCATTTAAAAATAAATTGGATAGTTATATGGACGGGAAAGGAATGGAGGGTTATGGTCTGAGCGCAGGTATATGGGACTAGGGGAGAATACGTGTTCAGCACGGACTAGAAGGGTCGAGATGGCCTGTTTCCGTGCTGTAATTGTTATATGGTTATACCTCTTAAAGGGAAGGAAATTCTGGGTAAAGGCGATTTTAAAAATTGCAAAATGGTGAGAATATGAATATAGAAGTTGGTTCAGGCTTTTCAGCCCACAATGTCCATGCCAAACATGATATCAGGTTAAACTAATCTTCTCTGCCTTCACATGATCCATGTACCTTAAATGCCACTATTACAGTATATCTGCATCCACCGTCATGCGTTCCAAGCAATCTGTAAAACACTTGCCTTGCACATCTCCTTTAAATTTTGGCCCTCTCACCTTAAAGCTATGCCCTCTACCTGTGAAATTTCCACTCTGGAAAATAAGTTCTGCCTGTCTACTCTATCCAAGCCTCTCACAATTTTATATACTTCTATCAGGTCTCCCCTGAGCTTCCTTTCTTGTCATTCACACTTAGCTGACCTGAATACTTCCTCAAGAGGGATTTCCAATGTAAGTAAGAAAAATCAAGCCTCAACTTCAGAATTATCCTGCACGCAGATGAATTACTCAGAATTAAGTTATGAATTACGCAGTCAGAATTAGGGCCCCAGGATATCATGCAGTTGAATAACACTCTGCATTGCTCGGGAGTCAAAGAATGTTGTGGGACTTCCATTGCTTTCAAGTGAAGCTCTCAGCAATCCCGCACCCCTTCATTTTCTGTGGAACAGCTACTGGACCCAAAGAGGGCATTCTCAGTCAATAAAACTACCTTTGTACTCATTACTGTGAGGTGACAGGTACTTAGACTCTGTAGGTTTCTGGAGGACAGCAGAACTGGTCCAATATGCAGTAAAAGCTCAGTTATCTGACACATGCAAGAGTTGACAGGTGGTGCTCCTTCTCCAGCCCCAGCACTGGTCAACAGTCACCAGCTCCAGATTAAAACAGTGAACAACAAAGGTTTGTTATACTTGTATTGGATGCAGTTTGGGAATTGAAAGGCCTCGATGGAGTGGATGTGAAGAGGATGTTTCCAATAGGAAGAGGGTCTAGGACCAGAGGGCACATCCTCAGAATAAAAGGAGGTACCTTTAGAATGGAGATGAGGAGGATATTCACTCGTATGTTTTATAATCTTGTGAAGATTCAATAGATTGATTCCTCATATGACTGCATTGCCTTACAAGCAAAGATTGAGCAGGTTGGGCCTATACTCTTTCAGAAGAATTAAGGTGATCTTATTGTCCGTTTTTGATTCCCGCAGAGCTTGCTAAGGTAGATGTTGTGAGAGTACTTCCCCCACATGGAGTCAAGATCTGGTGGCCGTCATTTTAGAATGAAGGATCAATTATGTAAGATGCAACTGAGAAATAATTTCTTCTTTCATTCTTTGGAATTTGCCATCCCAAAGAGCAGAGGCCAAACCATTGAACATATTCAGACAGAGTTGTAATCCAGAAGGGAATTATAGGAACAGAAAGAAAAGTGGCCGAGATAAGATCAGCCTTGATCTCGTTGAATGACAAGAAGCCAAACTAGGAAAAGTTTGGAGGGATATGGGCCAAATGCAGGAAATGGGACTAGCTTAGATGGGACGCCTTGGTCAGAAAGGATGAGTTCAGCCGAAGGGCCTGTTTCCGTGCTCTATGACTATTTCACACAATATCATGGAATAGAATGACCTAAAGAACCAGCATTTTTGCCAAATAAAAGGATGATGGAAAAACTACAGGATCTGAAGTTACATTCTTTGAGTTTATTATCCCATTCATTTGTTCCATGGGACAAAGATTGCCAAGTTATAAAAAAAATATCCACCTTTAGAAGAGGCAGAGAATTGAAAATTAGCTCTGGCAGCTTCACACAAAAGAGCAGGCAAAATGACGACGCGCAAAAGATAAGATCAGCGAAGATTATTGATGGTGGACTCATCGAAAATCACTTATCGCGTCAAATTCCAAAAACCACTGCTATACATCTAATCTATAAACCAAGCACCAGGAAGATGATCAAGGACTTTGTCAGTGTATAGCAACCTTATTTAAAAGAACGAATATTATTCAAAGGCGTGGTAAAATAATTATATATACATTGTGCAATAAGTATTAATATCTTTCTCCAATTAAGTACGTTTTAAGGTACAGAAATAAAGTCAAGATTTGTACATGGCCATTTAAAATGTAAATGTCGATTGCAACCTAATTACTCTAAATGTTTCCGTCTGACAAATTGCCCATATTAAGTTTGGAGCTGTGAAACTATTTACCGCATACCCCTCAATTCAACACAGGTGCCTTCTACAGTCTCAGTAATGGAACATTCTCAGTTATGTACAACAGATAATGAACACAATTTCAAGCAAAATTCATGTCTTCTCTTTTTCAAGCAATTTTCCATCGCGTCATCAGCTTCTGTGGCAAAGTTAACACCAACTGGTGAAATGTTTTTCAACAATGCATTATCGGTTGCACGACCAAACAATGCTAATAGTAGTGCTACCCCATAGCCTGTAGCCCGAGCTCCCTGGGAAATAAAATATAACCATTAGTTTCTCTGCTTTTTCCCGTACCCACAAAATGTGACAATGGAACATTTCACACGCACCATATTTTTTTACATTAGCAAATCCACTGCAGAATAGGGTAAAAAAAACACTATTGTTTAAAATTATTGTAACGTTTTAAAACAAGCTACTACCTGAATTGAATTGAAAGATATAGCATGGGGACAGGCTCACCGAGTCCACGCTGACCTTCGTTCATACTAACTCTATGTTATCCAACTTCCGCATATATCCCTGCACACACTAGAGGTAGCAATGTTACAAAATTTTGAGATTTTAAAAATCAAGTCTGTAATTTATCCCATCAAATAAAGCATAAAAATAAGTTTAATTTGACACCTAATTCACTTTCATATCTCAAGTATTTAAAAAGTTATGGCCATTTTCATACTGGGAAATGAGCATCTTGTTCCCTATTGATTTTCTATGGACATAACAAAAAAGCTGTGATCGTGAACAGTCAAAAGCCCATAACTTTCTTAAAAATTAAGAGAACTGAATGAAATTTTCAGTTATCATAGATTGAAGCATTCTGAAACAAATATAAAATAATCTTACTTGGATGACCTGAAATTAAAGCATATAATTAGTTAGTTACCTAATTGTAGCTAATTTCAGACTTCAATTACTAGATCTAAACATCTATCCATTTCTTAATAAATGATTAACATTTTTAAATAGCCTAAATGGCCAAATAATATTCACAAATAATTCACAATAAAACATGATTTTTAAATCTCATTTACATTAATTTATAGGCCAAATGGAAGGAATTTAGTGTTTAATTGCTGTAAATAAATGTCCATTTAAATCAGCTTTCCAGTGGGTCCCTGTGGAACGCGCTGGTTTAGAACGTTCACATTGCGGTAGATTTGTGCCCCAAATGCCGAGAAAAATACTGCGGAATATAATGGGCCCAAAATGAGCTACTCGCAATATTAAACTTTGTATAAAGGGATCTTTAGAAGCCCTTTTTAATGTAAAAATATACAACCTACCTTCTGTGGTTTGCTTTATGAGACCCTGCGGTTGCTGGCGGTCGCGGGTTTAGAGATTGATTTTTAAACTACTATAACTATTATTCAAGGCCTTTAAACCTAATAATAGCTTTTGCGACGGGGTCTTTCTGCGATTTTTCGTTAATAATTAACTAGGCTGAACATTTTCGATTGGAACAGCTTAGAGAAAATCGCGTTTTAAACCCGCCCCCTCTAAACGGCGCCAAAATCGCGCACACCCGCAACGGCAGATTTTTACCGACGCTTCAGGTAGGCTTTGCAACATACCTACTAGAGGCAATTTATAGGGAGCAATTTACAGAGGCCAATTAACCCACAAACACACACATCTTTTGGGTTTGGGAGGAAATTGGAGCACCCAGAGGAAACCCACATGGTCACAGAGAGAAGGTGCAAACATCATACAGACAACACCCGAGGTCAAGATTGAAGTCGGGTCTCTGGTGCTGCAAGGCAGTAGCTCTACCAACAGTCCTGTGATTCAATATGGTGACGCTGCCTTATAACCCACGATACTCAGGATTTTGAAAGAGCAAATGACCCATAACACTAAATTATCAGCATTGGTAAACAAACCAAAATAAAAAATAATTTTCAAAGTGACTTCACGTTGCTACAGTTCAACTTGTGTCAAGATGTAAGATAACTCACATTCAACCAGCAGCCTGGTGCTCCACTCCTCTCAATTAACCATCCACCCTAAATTCGCCCACACTTCATGTGGGATGCCAGAATCCCTCTTTTATTGAGTGCCCCCACATTCACTTTGATGTCCCAGGCCATCCATGCTTTTTCAGACCCAAACATCATTAACCACCCTCTCACCGCACTATGTGAAACATAACACACACAAGCAGAATAGGGGAATGAATGTAACCATTGGAGAACAGAAAATAAACATCAGTTCCAGTTGCAGGATGAAAATAAAGCAACTGGGAACCCGAATTTCGACACCAATAAATCACTAAAATAATTGACCAGATCCTGCTGCTTTTTAATGTATGGATTAAAATGGATTTGTTTACCATGCCAATAACATATATCCTGAGGGAAAGAAATCCAAGGTTGCATGCTTGCATGCGTAATCCATTAAATTCAACCACTCCATTGTGATAAACTGTTACAGAAAACTTTACTTACAGAGTGAACTGTAGAAGCCATGTCAATGTGCACCCATACTCCTGGCCAATCAAAGCCAATATGTGCTTGAATGAACAAGCCTGCACAGGAACTTGCAGCATTGGCCCGATCCTACAATGAAACAACATTACATTGGTTTCTTTCCAACTACCACAAGGACAACTGGTAAATGAGGATTTGTTTGCAAACTATTAACACATTTAAAATGTAGTCATACTGCAGAAAAGCAGACCCTTCAGTCCACCGAGTCCACGCTGACCGTTTTGATTAAAGTAAGTTTTGTCTGTTTGAATTAACTTCCTAGCAGATCTGGATACGCAGTGCACGGCTGCCCCAAATTGGCAAACTCATTCAGAGATATGGAAAAAGGTGCACTACCAGAGAGGAGGCTGTTGAGAGATGTTGAGAGGTTGGTGTCAAAGAAAACATTGTGATCTTGGCCCGTGCCAACCAAGATGCCCATCTAAGCGAGTCACATGTGCCCGTATTCGGTTCATTTCCTTCTAACCCTTTCCTGTCCAGATACCTGTCCATAAAATAACAAAACTGTGGCTAATACGATCCAATCATCATCACAATGAGCACATATTAACCATTTATTTTTAAGTTGTTCCCTGGTGATGGAATTTAATGTTCTGGGGCTGGCTTGGAGGTGGCAACTGACACGATGGATCAGCAGAAGTTTAAAGACAGTGTATATTAAACAATTCTTCAACAATCAAAGTTTAGTCTTGTCAATTACTCAGAGGAATTATACAATCAGAATGGAAGAGCCAAGACCGTTTGCACTTCCCAACACTCTTATTAAATATTGTTGGTCTACCATTAACTTACAGACACAAAATTTTTCATGTCTGCCACAGCTGAAGTAAATTCACTGAAATGGAGTTCTGGACAATAAACCATTGGGTAAAGAAGATCTCCACTGTTCTGTCCGGCTTTGACACAGGCTCGTTCCCATTCTTCATTATTGGTGAGCAATCCAGCGTGGTACTTTCCAGCAACAATACCCTAGTTAAAGAAGTGCAAAAAATCATACATATGCCTGATATTAAATTACAGTAGAAAATCTATTATGTGAGAAATATGAGTTGCACAGTGGAACAGCTGATATAGCTGCTGCCTCACAGCGCCAGAGACACGGGTTCGATCCTGACAATGGGTCCTGTCTGTGTAGAATTTGCATGTTATCCCTCTGACTGCATAGGTTTTCACTGGGTGCTCCAGATTTCTTCCACATTCCAAAGATGTGCAGGTTTGTAGGTTAATTGGCTTCAGTAAATTGCCCTAGTATGTAGGATGTTAAACTGGGATAACATAGAACTAGTGTATGGGTGATCGATGGTTGGCATGGGCTTGGTGGGCCGAATGGCCAGTTTCCACGCTGCATCTCTAAACTAATTCTAACACTACCATAAAAAATTGGTCCTTAAACTTGGCTAGGCAAAACAGGATTTGGAAGAAGCACATTGAACTAGTGAAAAGCAATTTAGTTTAGTTTAGTTTAGAGATACAGCACGGAAACAGGCCCTTCGGCCCACCAGGTCCACGCCGACCAGCGATCCCCGTTCACTAACACTATCCTACACCCACTAAGGACAATTTTTACATTTACCAAGCCAATTAATCTACAAGCCTGTAGGTCTTTGGAATGTGGGAGGAAACCGAAGATCTCGGAGAAAACCCACGCAGGTCAGGGGGAGAACGAACAAACTACGTACAGACAGCACCCATAATCGGGATCGAACCCGGGTCTCCGGCGCTGCTTTCACTGTAAGGTAGCAACTCTACCGCTGCGTCACCGTGACCGTGTTTGTACTCCAGCTACAGATGCATTTGTTTGCACATAATAGGAACAGCAAGTGCACAGGGAGGCATAGCATCGTGATGCAGAGCATTGGTAGAATGTTCACAGGAAGTCAGATGAATACTGCTGGAAATACTCCTTGTTAAGATTGCATCACTCCAGTGGCCAACACCAGTGCATGATTGGGGAAGGGATTGTGTTTATTTAGGCAAGCACATTGAAATGTGATAAAAGGATTGCCACGGGAGACAAGGATAAAAGAACTGCAATTGCAGACTTCCATGAAAAACAAGTTCATGGCATTTTTACATCTAACTAACCTTATATTTGACAGATAGGTTTGCAGAATAGCCATTCTTCACACTAGTATGCAACAGTAAAATTTGACACATTTTATGAACAATAAAGATTAGTGGCCAAAACTCCATTATCCATAAAGTTAGTTTTTTAGTTTTGTTTCTATTGTTTCAAGATAATAGTGGGCGGCGCGACCGACGTCGCAGCGGCCTCTGCAGTCTATCTGTGTTTTTTTTTGTTTTTTTGTCCCGTTGAGGGTATAGTTTGTAGTGGGCTTTTAAATGTGTATGTGTGGGGGATGGGGGGTGGGTAGGGGAAACTTTTAAATCTCTTCCCTGCACGGGGACCCGACTTTTTCCTTGTCGGGTCTCTGTTGCCGTTGGGGCCTAGCACCGTGGAGCGGCCTCCAACCGGAACGACCTGGGGGCTCAAGTCACGGAGCCGGCGGAGCTGCGGACCTACCATCGTGAAGCTGGCCGGCTTCGGAGCGTGGAGAGCTGTGGTGGCGCGCTGCTGCGACCCGACTCAGGTGGATGGTGACACCGGGAGCTCGCGGGTCCCCGGTGGGAGACTGCTTTGCGGGGCACCGGCAACGGCGACTTCTCCCGCTCGAATTGCGGGGTTGAGAGTGACCTGGAGCGGGGTCTTACATCGCCCGGCGCGGCTTTAAGTGGCCGCGGACTTGCTAGCGCCCGCCGGGGGCTTTGGCTTTGACTTTGACATCGGGAGAAGAACGGAGAGCAGGGGAGAGACAAGACTTTGCCTTCCATCACAGTGAGGAGGAGATTCACTGTGATGGATGTTTATGTAAAATGTGTTGGTGTGTGTCTTGGTTCTTTGCTTGTATGGCTGCAGAAACCAAATTTCGTTTGAACCTCGTGAGGTTCAAATGACAAATAAATGGTATTGTATTGGTATTGTATTGTATTGTATTGGAAACAGGCCCTTCTGCCCACTAGCAATCCCTGTACGCTGGCACTACCCTTTACACTAGGGACAATTTACAATTTTTACAGAAGCCAAATTAACTTATATACCTGTATGTCTTTGGAGGGGAGGAAGGCGGAGCACCCAGATAAACTCCACGTGGTCACAGGGAGAACGTACAAACTCCGTAGAGACAGCACCTGGAGTCAGGAATGAACCGGGGTCTCTGGCACTCTAAAGCAGCAACTCTACTGCTGCACCACCATGCTGCCCCTATTGAAAGTCACATTGTAAATCAGGGCTTGGGAATTTAACAGGCACACGAGCTGTTTCCATGAGGGCAGTCATTAGAAATCAACTGTTTACAGTAAATTAGCAATGTTAGTTCAGCACTGGAGATTATGTGAATTAAGAGCAGGATCAGAATCCAGGAATAATCAGAATATTTACTTACCTGAGCTCCAGTTAAAGTAGCAATGTCTAAGATGATATCTGCTTTGAGATCTTTACAAGCATAGCACACTCCATCAGCCAAAACCAGACGACCCTCTGCATCTGTATTATTGATCTCAACAGTCCTATTGAATAAATATGCTTTTGTAAGTAAAAACTATGAACAATAAAATGGACGATCTGTTATTGTAATATAACCCACTCAAATTTATCTGCAAATGCTGGGAACAATTAGTACGGGTTTCAGTGGTTATGTGGAGAAGCAGGAGAATGGGGTTGAGAGGGAAAGATAGATCAGCCATGATTGAATGGCAGAGTAGACGTGTTTGTCCGAATATCCAAATTCTGCTCCTATAATTTATGAACATGATAAATAAGCTTTGTAAAGTACTGCGGTCTTTAAAACATATGGTGACTGATTGCTAATGTCAGAGAATGTTATCCAGGCTGAACATATAACCTAAGTAATAACAAGGAGGAACATTATAGTCAACATCCTAATCTCTGCTAAAATAATCTCAGAAAACAAAATGCACCTACATAACTCAAAGTTATAAGTTGTTCTGTTCATATTCTGCACTTTGCTCACACATTTATGAACAAGATGAGCCATTACTGGAAAACCAAGAAACTAGGAGACCAAATATTCCGCACCAGACATCCACTAACCACGATCCTGACCTCGGGTGCTGTCGGTGTGGAGTTTGCTCGTTCTCCGTGACCAGTGCGGGTTTCCTCCGGGTGCTCCAGTTTCCTCCTACATCCGAAAGATGTGAGTTTGTAGGATAACTGGTCTCTGTAAATTGCCCCTAGTGTGTAAGATGTGGATGATAAAGTGGGATTACAGAGAGCTAGTGTGAACCGGTGATCAATGGTTGGTGTGGACTCGATGGGTCGAAGTGTCTGTTTCCATGCTGTATTTCGAATCTAATCTAAAAAAACTCACTTTCCAGAATATAATCGGTGAATGTCATCGGGTCTTGTGGCTTTGGCCCCTACTGCATTCTCAGCCAGGCAGAATAATGCGTGCAAGTTTTCTTTAAAACCCTGGTTAAAAGAAAACAAAACTGTTGAAGCAGTACCTTTGAGCATAAGAAAGGTATTAGTATGAAAAAAGCAATCTACTATAAGGATAAACAAGGTATTCAATTATTACATCAAGGATGCCTATCGCTCTATCCCTCGCCCCCACTTCTGGAAAGCCGACCATTCAGCGGTGCTGCTTCTTCCTGCATTCAGGCAACAACTGAAGAAAGCAACCCCAGAGATGAGGACTGCATGGAGCTGGTCTGGGGAGGCAGAGGAACATCTACAGGACTGCTTGGAGTCTGTAGACTGGGCAATGTTCAAGGACTCAGCAATGGACCTGAATGAATTTGCGACAGTCGTTACAGACTTCATAAGGAAATGTGTGGAGGACTGTGTCCCAACAAAAGCCTTCCGAGTATTTGCTAACCAGAAGCCTTGGATGAACCGTGAGATCTGCATTCTGCTTAAGACCAGATCCCGGACATTCAGATCTGGTGATGCAGAGGTTTATAAGAAGTCCAGATACGACTTGACAAGGTAATCAAAAGGGCCAAAAGGGACCTGCTCTAAGCTGGAGGATGAGGCGGATGTTCGGATTTATGAAAGGGAAATCATGCTTGACTAATCTTCTGGAATGTTTTGAGGATGTGACAAGTAAAATGGATGAAGGGGTGCCAGTGGATGTAGTGTATCTAGACTTTCAGAAAGCCTTTGATAAGGTCCCGCACGGGAGACTGGTAACTAAAATTAGAGCACATGGTATTGGGGATAAGGTGTTGACATGGATAGAAAATTGGTTGGCAGCAAAGAGTAGGAGTGAACTGATCCTTTTCAGAATGGCAGGCAGTGGCGAGTGGAGTGCCGCAAGGCTTGGTGTTGGGACCGCAACTGTTTAGCATATATATTAATGATTTGGAAGAGGGAATTAGGAACAACACTAGCAAATTTGCGAATGACACAAAGCTGGGTGGCTGTGTGAACTGTGAAGAGGATGTTAGGAGGTTGCAGGGTGACCTGGACAGGTTGAGTGAGTGGGCAGATGCGTGGCAGATGCAGTATAATATAGATAAATGTGAGGTTATCCACTTTGGCGGCAAAAACAAGGGGGCAGATTATTATCTCAATGGGGTTAGGTTAGGTAAGGGGGAGGTGCAGCGAGACCTGGGCGTCCTTGTGCACCGGTCACTGAAAGTTGGCTTACAGGTACAGCAGGCAGTGAAGAAAGCTAATGGAATGTTGGCCTTCATAACAAGAGGATTTCAGTATAGGAGTAAAGAGGTTCTTCTGCAGTTGTATAGGGCCCTGGTGAGACCACATCTGGAGTATTGTGTACAGTTTTGGTCTACTAATTTGAGGAAGGACATCCTTGTGATTGAGGCAGTGCAGCATAGGTTCACGAGATTGATCCCTGGGATGTCGGGACAGTCATATGAGGAAAGATTGAAAAGATTAGGCTTGTATTCACTGGAGTTTAGAAGAATGAGGGGGATCTTATAGAAACATATAAAATTATAAAAGGACTGGTCAAGCTAGATGCAGGAAAAATGTTCCCAATGTTGGGCGAGTCCAGAACCAGGGGACACAGTCTTAGGTCATTTAAGACTGAGGTGAGAAAACCCGTTTTCATCCAGAGTTGTGAAATTATGGAATTCCCTGCCACAGAGGGCAGTGGAGGCCAAATCATTGGATGGATTTAAGAGAGAGTTAGATAGAGCTCTAGGGGCTAGTGGAGTCAAGGGATATGGGGAGAAGGCAGGCACAGGTTATTGATAGGGGACGATTAGCCATGATCACAATGAATAGCGATGCTGGCTCGAAGGTCAAAAACTTCAAATTCGTGGGCGTGCATATTTCCGAAGATCTTTCCTGGACCCAGCACACTGATGCAATTATAGAGAAGGCACATCAGCACCTCTACTTCCTGAGAAGACTACGGAGATTCGGTATGTCAAAGAGGATTCTCTTGAACTTCTACAGGTGCTCAGTAGAGAGCATACTGTGGCCTGGTTCAGCAACTTGAACGTCCAGGAGCGGAAAAGACTGCAAAACGTTCTGACCACTGCCCAGTTCATCACTGGCTCTGACGTCCCCACCATCAAAGGGATCTATCGAAGTCACTGCCTCAAAAAGGTAGCCAATGTTACAAAATTTTGAGATTTAAAAAATCAAGTCTGCAATTTATCCCATCAGATAAAGCGCAAAAATAGGTTTAATTTGACACCTAATTCACTTTCATATCTTCAGTATTAAAAAAGTTATGGCCATTTTCATACTCGGAAATTAACATCTTGTTCCCTATTGATTTTCCATTGACTTAACACAAAAGCTGTGATCAAGGACAGTGAAATGGCCATAACTTTCTTAAAAATTAAGAGCTGAAATAAATTTTCAGTTATTATAGATTGAAGCATTCTGAAACAAATATGAAACAATCTTACTTGGATTACCTGAAATTAAAGCATATAATTAGTTAGTTACCCAATTGTAGCTAATTCCAAACTTCAATTACTAGATCTAAACATCTATCCATTTCTTAAGAAAAGATTAACATTTTTAAATAGCCTAAGTGTCCAAATAACATTCACAAAGAATTCACAATAAAACATGATTTTAAAATCTCATTTACATTAATTTATAGGTCAAATGGAAGGAATATAGTGTTCAATTGCTGTAAATTAATGGCCATTTAATCAGCTTTCGAGTGGGATCCTGTGGAACTCTGTGGAACGCGGCGGTTTAGAACGTTCCCATTGCGGTAGATTTGTACCCCCATATGCCCAGAAAAACACTGCGGGATTTAATGGGGCCCCAAATTAGCTACTCGCAACATAAAACTTTGTATAAAGGGATCTTAAGAAGCGCTTTTTAATGTAAAAATAAACAACCTACCTTCTGTTGTCCCCTGTATGAGATCCGTCCTGTTGTCGGCGGTCGCGGGTTTAGAGGATAATTTTTAACCTACTATAACAATTAAATTAACCATTTAAATTTAAAAATAGCCGCAGCGTACGTACCTGGCAGCGATTTTTCGTCAGCAACTAAGTCGGCTGAACAACCTCGATTTGAATAGCCTAGGGAAAATCGCGTTTTAAACCCGCTCCGCTCTCAACGGCGCCAAAATCACGCACACGAGCTGGGACAGATCTGCAGCCCCGCTCAAGGTAGGTTTTGCAACATACCTAATCAAAGACCCACACCATCCTGGCCACACACTCATTTCACCATTGCCATCGGGAAGAAGGTACAGGAGCCTGAAAACTGTAACATTCAGGAGCAGCTTCTTCCCTACAGCCATCAAGCTATTAAACACGACAACAAATAAGCTCTGAACTACAACATACTATTATTATTATTATTGCACTATACTTGTTTATTTATTGAGTATGTGTGCACGTGTATATATACACACTGAACTTTTTTTCTCCCGTTATGTATTATATTTACATATTCTGTTGTGCTGCAGCAAGCAAGAATTTCATTGTCCTATCTGGGACATATGACAATAAAATACTCTTGACTCCTTTAATACATATTCCAGCATTTTCCCTTCATTGACATTAAACTAACAGGTTGGTAGTTCCCTTCATTAGCTGCCTTTGAATTTGCAGGAACAATCATAGTATGTATAGAACCTCAGAAGCCGCTAACCATGGCATCCATCATTGTACAGGCACCTTTCTTAAAAGTATGAGCCCAGTACAACTATGTCCAGCAATATTCAGCATCAGGAAAGAACAAGAAGGAAAAATATCGAACAGGTTTCACAAACTATAATTGATACAATAAAACCCTTCATTTCAGAAAAATTGCTCTGGTATCCTTCTGCCAGAAGGTATACCTACTTGTTTCACTGCTGCTCGGAAGGCTCCAAGGACAGCGGCAGCACCTCCACAATCCCTCTTCATCCCTGGCATGTGAGTCTACAAAGTAAGACCAATGCAATTTTTATGCATTTAAAAAGGTCAAAACCCTATTGTGAGTTATAAAGTATAACATAGGACATAATTTGAATTAGATATCACCTTCCAGCCACAACAGAAGTTTATTTAAAGAAAAACCTGCTGGTTAGAAATTGTTCCCACAATGCTTGCGGGTTATGGGGCCAAATGGGACTAGCTGAGAAGGGACATCTTGGTTGGCATGAATGAGTTGGGTCGAAGGGCCTGTTTCTGTGCCCTACATTGTGCTAAAATCTATCTCCCAAGGAGACTAATATCGTAGTCGAAATAAGGAACAGAGAATGTTCATCAAAACCAATATTGATTAATTCTGGATCATTAGTACTAGAAAGGTTGTTAGCTTCTCAATATGTCAAATGGGAAGTCATGACAAGTGATTTTCTCACATATTTACCCATATTCTTGTCCAACTGATTTGTCAGTTGTTATTTAAAGGTTTAATATTTTTGCAGAGTTATTGGTAAATACAAGACCAAATGAATTCTCAATGTCAGGCAGCATTTGTTGAAAGAAAAACAGAATATATCAGATCAAAGACCTTCATAACGTTTTGACCCATTTCTCTTTCCACAGATGCTGCCCAACTCATTAAGTATTTCAATATCTTTTAGTTTTGGAACAAATTTAAATCTGTACTGAAATGTACAGATGCCTGTAAATTCAGGATTCACTCAGGTATTTAGACAAATGCAACAAATATGGGCTGAAAATATGATAATCTGAAATACATTTTAAATACTTGCAGAAAAAAGCAATCCATGGTATCTGTGCCAGCTGGAAAAGATACCAACCTGGTATCACCTTCCAACACTTGATGCCAATGCCCCTTAATTTTTCACTCCCATGACAAAAGAAATAGACCTTATTTGGTCTATGGAATCCCCTTGATTAAATTACCGTTCACTCTCACTGATGCAAAAAGTTCAATCACTTTCCTCAGAGCAATTTCTTTTGCCAATGATATAGGGAATTTTTTTTTTTTTTTTTTTATTTTTTTATTCCGAACAAGTAAAGACATTAATATTAACAAAATCGAAATTATCAAACAATTGGACATTACAATCAATATTTACAAAGCAATGAAAAGAACAAAAGCAAAGTTCCAATGTGTCTGTACAAGCTCGAAAAGGAGTGAGAAGAAGAATAACTTATTAAATCTCACCCCTTTTCCCCAACACTTCTACCATGTTTAAAAATCAATTAATTAATAATAATAATACTACCCTAGGCAATTTCCCATACTACCTACAGACATATATATACATACAACTATTATGCACATACAAACTTCATATCTGAAGTACCCAAACATAAGTAAATAATAGTAAAGCAATAGATAAACATTAACCACCACTTGTCAACCATCCCCTCCATCCCTGTACCCCTTGAAAATTATTTTTTTATATATCATTTTAAAATGATTCATGTTTGTGCATTGCTTTAATTCCCCGTTCAATTTATTCCACACTCCTACTCCACAAACCGAAATACAAAAGGTTTTTCTAGTCGTACGGACTCTTTGTTTCTTAAAGTTAAATATTCCTCTTAAATTGTAACACCCCACACGCTCGTTAAATAATTTTTGAATGTTTCCAGGTAAATTTTTATTTTTGGCCCTAAACATTATCTGAACTGTTTTGAATGTAACCAAATCTTCTAATTTTAATAATTTTGACTCTAAAAATAATGGATTTGTATGACCCAGATACTTAGCATTATGGATAATACGAATTGCTCTTTTTTGCATCATGGTTAATGAGTGTATCGAATTTTATAGTTATTATTTATTTATAGGAATCAAAATATATTGGATTTTTATCCCACTTGCATTTAAAAAACATTTTTTTAAATTAAAGTGAAATACGCTTTTGACAATTGCAACCGATCTGCTTACTGTAAATTAGGGGTAATGCAACAGGAAAAGATGATAAATAACGTTGTATCACCTTTGATTTGATGCTGAGACCACCAGTATCATAAACAATACCCTTGCCGACCCAGGCTATAGTTTGCGTAGCATCTTCTGGTGTATGACTAAGTATTGCAAGAGCAGGAGGATTCATTGCAGCCTTTCCAACTCCATAGATGCCTGGACAGTCAAATAAATACAAATCAAATGAATGACTAACAAAATAAAATGTATTTCCAAAGGCCCAGGATTGAGATCCAGTGAATTCTGCAGTCCAGACTTCAGTCTGCTTGAAATAATTGCACAATTTTGCTAATATTCTATGGAACTGAAAACTGAAACCCATCTGGGTGAATTCTGAATTTCACCAAAATAGATTAATCCCAAACTTTGAAAAAGGCCAGTGAATGCTCTGTAAATTATATTTCATCAACAAGAACATTGATATGAAATAAAATTCACTAGAATAGGAATCTGCTGCTATGGGCCTGTTTCCACACTGTATCTCTAAAGTCTAAAAGTAGCTGAGGTACCAGAAAACCAGTCCTGCTATTAATCATATCTGGCTGTGCAATGTTAACATTCCGCTATTAATATTATCATTACTAACTCTATTATGGATATTACCTCCAAATCCTTTGTGATTAAGTTCCTCCCCACGGATAATGGTGGGAATAATGCCCAGTTCAGATCCAACAAGGTTGATTTCCTAGTAGCAAGGAAAAATAAAATCTTATATGAATCTCTCTCAGGAAAAGAAGGTTTTAACCTGAGAAGTTAAACAGGCTAATGAGGTGATTCCAACAATAAGTAAAATCAAAACAGTGTGCTAGAAGATCAACACCCATTCTCCAGGGACCAATGTGATAACATTTTAACCTCTCAATATATTCATTATTCACGAGAACTAAAACTAATCATGCTCCTTGTTGCAATAAAAATAAACACCACCTTTGAGGTAAACGTGGAGGGTACCATTTCTCCATCATTTTGAGCATTACGACTTAGTCATGCAGTGGGATGAAAATAAAGCAGGCGAAAAAGTTTCAGCAGAAACCACTAAAAACATTTACTACATGCGAGTAAGGTGAAACGTATCACAAATTATACGTCAGAAGCCTGTTCTAAGTTAACATTATTTCAAAGACGTTTCCTTAACTATGGCCTGATAACGGCGAAAAAACGAATACTTACATTTTGGAAACACACATCAGTCCCTACAGTGAAGATGTGGAATAGAAACATGTCCGAGACACTACATTTGGAAAATATTAGGCTTGTCTTGGCAGAAAAACCAGATCAATTTTTCAAGACATGGACACCCTTCACCGAATTCTTACAAGGATAGTATGGTGCAACACAAATCTAAATTTAAATCCGATTCTGGGTTGGGTGAGGTGGGCGGGGGGGGGGGGGGGGGGGGGGGGGGGGGAGGGGGGAAAGATGGGCAGGTATATCTCCACTTTCCTTTTTTCTTTTTTTTTCTTTTATCTCTACTTTCTTTTCAGCCATACTACTTTGGTAGTCTAGGGGTCTTTTCTATGTGCTTTTTCGAGTTATCATTTCACTTCTCACTTTTTCCCTCTCTTGCTCTCTCTCTCTTCTTTTCTTTCATTTTCAGGTTATAAGGTTAAAAATGAAGCTGTACAATAATTGTTTAATTTTAGATGCCGAATGTTTTATCTTTGTACAATTGCTTCTTATAAACATAATTTCTAATACATATTTCTAAACAATGGGGATATAGGTTCTATAGGTATATAAATAAAGAAAATGGTAGAGGAGGGGAACCTATTTAGGGTAAACGGGAACTTGTACGGATGCTGAGGACAATATTGAAATACTAAAAGATTACTTTGTATTCATCTTCACCAGGGAAGAAGGAGCTGCCAAAATAAAAGTGAAGGAGGAAATAAATGCAACACTAGATCCATTTTAGAATTGGTAGCATGGTTAAAAAAGGTGGGATGAATTGAAAATGGTTAAGTCACCAGGACTTGATGGAATCCATTCTAGGATGCTGAGCGAAGACCCGGAACAAATTGCAGACATTGACCAGAATCATTCAATGCTCACATCGAGTGGGGGCGTCGTCGAGTATGGCTGCCCTGCCTGCAGCTGTTCGTCCTTTCACCCCTTTTTTTTATTTTTAGTGTGTTAATATGTTTTTGTTTTGGAGGTCTAGTCTTTTTATGTGAGGGGGTGGGGGAGGGGGGGGGGGGGGGAAGGGGGAAACTGTATTTCTCAGTCCCTACCTGGTCGGAGATGCGGCTTTCCTCCGACCCGCATCTTCGCCCCTTCCTCGCGGCCTAGCAACGGGACTGGAGCAGCGTTTCCTGCCGGGACCAACCAGAACTTCAGCTTCAGCGGCGGCACAGCGCTGAAGCACCATCGCAGAGCGGGCGATGCCTTACCCGGATCGCCGTGTGGTAAGCTGAGTGCTGAGACCGCCGACTCCAACATCGCGGAGCTGTGGTCGCGGAGCGTCCAACTGCAGGGCGGCGCTGAGTTTCAACACCGCGGAGCCTGGGATCTTTCGCCAAGATTACCAGTGTTGGAGCTCCGACCAGCGCGGCCTATGGACCTCGGGAGCCTTGGTCTCCGGGGAAGAAGCGGCCGTTCCAGATACTCCAAGCCGCTGAGTGTGTTCTCCTGAAGCCGGAGCTCCATCATCCGGCGAGAGGACCTGAAACATCGGGCCGCCGTCCCAGCGACTGCAGAGGCCTCAACAGGCCCGACCATGGGTGAACAAGAGGAAGAGGACTGGCTATTGCTGCCTTCCCTTACAGTGGGAACCGTTGTGCCGGGATGTTTTTATATTTTATGTTAAATTTTTAAATGTTGTGTTTTATTCTTATTGGTGTGCTGCAAATGGCAACTCAAATTTCACTGCACCAATTGGTGTGCATGACAATAAATGTCCTTTGTCCTTTGTTGTCCTTTGTCTTTGGATGCAGCTAAAAATACATCTGTTGATGCTCCTGAACACATCTTCAGTGATATAATCTGGGGTCATTGGGTGTTTTGGGTCTTTCAACATCAGAAACCCTCACCCAGGCGACCCAGCCGTGGTTGATCAGACCACGACTTGTGTTCAGGTGGCATTCGCCCCTCCCCATGGACCTCCTCTCCTGATCCAGAGCCATCTCGAGGCTTTCTCCGCTGCCTCTGTGGTATTCTTGATGGCTCTTCTCCTCGCCACTCCGTTGATGCCCAGTGCACTCAAGGCTTTGTAGAGCGATTGCCCTGCAAAACCTCTGCAGCCAACCTCGATGGGCATACACCTTGCCTTCCAACCCTGCTTACGGCAGTCTATGACCAGCTCTTCATATTTCGTCATCTTCCTCTCGTGGGCCTCCTCCAGACGGTCCTCCCACGGCACTGTCAGTTCCAACAAGACAATATTTTTGGTCGCCTCTGAGACCAGGAGGATATCTGGCCTCAGGGTGGTCGTGGCAATATGCTGCGGGAACGTCAGCTGTTTCACCAGGTCTACAGAAAGCTGCCAGTCCTGCGCAGTCGCCAGGATTCCTGATGGATTCCTTGCTGCTGTGGTTCTTGGCAGCTGCACTGATGGCTTCTGCAATGGGTTTGAGAACCTGGTCATGACGCCAGGTGTACCGGCCCTGCCCAAGAGCCTTCAGGCAGCAGCTCAGGATGTGTTCCAACGTCCCCTTGCCTGAGCATTGCGGGCAATCTGGAGATTCCGCTTTGCCCCAGGTGAAGAGGTTCGATGGGCTGGGCAGGACATCATACACTGCCTGAACTTGATGCGCTGTGGTTCAGCCTGCCAGAGCTCAGTCCATGTGACCTTTCGGTCCATGGCCTGCTCCCACCTTGTCCAGGCTCCCTGCTGCCTCAATCCAACTGCTCTGGTACACCTCTCCTCCTCCAGCACTGCCCTCACTTCCTCCTGGACCAGCTTGTGCCTCTCCTTCCCCTTGGCCTTGTTAAACTGGGGAGTTGGGAAGATTCCCAGGCCAGCTCTTCCCCGGTCTCTCTCCAGTCGTCACCACCCTATTCTTGGTTGTAAACCAGTCTATTCCTGGTCGCCACTGGTTTCTCCAGCACAGTGATTGCTAAAAATACATCTATTGATGCTCCTGAACACATCATCAGTGATAGCAGAGAACTGAAGATTGACGAATGTTGCTCCTTTGTTTAAAAGTGGGAAATAAGGAAACATTCAACAACTGTAGACCAGCCATTTTAACCTCTGTGATAGAAAAGCTTTAGAAACATTTTCATGACAAGATTACTAATTATTTGAAGAAAAATAGATTAATCAAGGCAACCTATCATAGATTTGTTAAGGCAAATGAAGTTTAACTGATCGGATAATAAATATAAGGTTAGGAAGAGTTGATGAGAGCAATTCAGAGGATGTGGTGCACATGGACTTCCAGAAATCTTTTAGTAGTGTGTTGTATGACAGGTTTATAGAATTTCAGAGATTCATAATCCTTTGCAACTCAATTTTAAATGACTGCCTCCTCATTTTGTAAATAATCCAACCAATGTAGTAAAAATAGGTACTACATAAATGCAACACCTTGCTTTTCCCCACAGCATTTTAATTTGCTCCTGATACTTTTAATACAATAAAATAAATATACATTCTGAATATAGCTTTAAAAAATCAGATAATTCACAAATGAGAAGTTCAACCACCACCTGGTTGTTCAAGAGCCAAGTATTTTATTGCCATATGTACCTAAATGGAACAATTATATTTTTACTTGCAGCAGCACATCAATATGCCTGAATCAGCAAACCTTGAAATTCTGACATGCATACTAGATTATCTCTGCATATTCTGCAGTAGGGTTGAATATGGAATGGCTGACAGCAAGACAAGCTCCAGCACTGCCCTTCTGAAACTGAATAAAGCTGAAAACTATAGCAAAAAGTCTCAGGAACAACTTTATAAAGAGTAGAAAAACTGAATATTCTACAGGTGTATACCATATTCTACAGGTGCATAAATCACATTTTTTTTTCTATAACCAGTGGAGTTCTGGCAAAATTCACTTAGAGACAAAAAATAAAGTGGCTGATTTAATTATTGATACAAAGTATGAAATGCAACAAAGTGAATAAGCTGATTCAGTTTATGCTGCTGTCTAAAGAATCGAATGTGCTTACCACAAGGAAGTCATCTGTATTCATCTCACAGCATGGCATATCCACAATCCGAGCTGCTAATCGGATGCCTTCAGCAACATTTGACAGGCACTATGAGATAAATAATGGTTATGTACTGGAAAACTAACAGGACCTTCTAACAGTTTATCTAACCTAGTGAAATCATTTTGTCATTAGTTAGCTATTTTCTGCAAAATATAGTGAATTACGCAATTTTCTGTAATTTAAAAATAATGGGTGCTTCAGTCAACATTGTTTGTATTATGGATCTAAAGAGACATGTTGTTTATTAATACTTGCACAAGTATGGTGAGGGACAGGTACATTGATAAAACATCACAAGCACATAAACACAGGCAGCACACAAAACAATAACTTCTAAACACAGCAAAAGAAAGACTGTGCAAAAAACCTGACATTAGTAAAAAAAAACAATTAGAAAACAAGTCCATGGTAGTGCAAGAGGTGGTCCATTGTGCTCTGTAGCCAAGGTAGGATTAGGATTGAGTAGGTCAACTCAAAAACCTAATGGTTCCTATTCTTGGAGCTGTTCCTTCAGGTACCCCTGCCTGATGGCGAGGGGTACAGAAAGAAGAGGGAGGTGGAAGGTGGGGACTCTGGATAATTGATTTTGCCTTCTTGAGGCAGGACCTCTTGTAGATGTTTTCAATGAAGGAGAGGGCTGTGCAACTATTGTGAACAACATTTAACAACAAGTAAAAGGCTATTGCATATTACTGTTCCATCTAATAAATGTGGAAAAGAGAAAACCATTAAATAAGCAGGCTTTAAAATTCAGCAGTAGATTAAGATTTAGTTACTTTGTGCACTTAATACAAAAAATACTACAGTCACCATCGAAAGGCAATTAGAATTATTTCAATGGTGATGATAGTTCCTTCATGCTTGATGATCTGAAAGGAAGTATATAAGCCTGAAAATCAACACAAAAACAGTTAAGAACTTTGTAAGTACATGGCAAGGTCAAAATAAAATCAAAGTGAGGTGATATCAAAAAGATGAAAAAGGCTGTTTGATAATTTGTGGTTAGGAGTACAATAAAGTATTTTACTTTTGCACAATTGTTTGCAAGAAAGTTGTGAAAAAGCACTAACATCACCTTGAAAGAAATCAGAAAAGTCACTGGCTAAAAAGAAACACCAATTGCAGAATGCTATGGGGGGAAAAAAGGGCAATGGAAACCACAAACCATCATTTTCCACAAACCTCTGGAACCATAATTTGTTGCAAGGGGCATTGTGTTAATCCCCCAGAGTTTAACTAGAATATGTTCCTATGATTTTGTTGAATTGCTAAAACTGTGTACACCATAACCTAAAATTAATTCAAAACATTTGGCTTTGCAAAGCATTGTCAATTTACAAATACTGAAACTGATAAATTACATTAGTGGGAGGACACACCATCAGTCAACATAGTCACCAATTTTTACAAGCCAAATGCAGCTCCATTGAAGTTAGTCCCTGGGCAGCCCCATCAAACACAATTGGAAGGAATTGGAAGCTGGAAAGGATTCAGAGAAGATTTACGAGGATGTTGCCAGGACTCAATGGTTTAAGCTATAGGGAAAGGTTGAGCAGAAAAGGACTCTATTCTTTGGAATACAGGAGGATGAGGGGTGATCTTATAGAGGTGTACAAAATCATGAGAGGAATAGATCGGGTAGATGCACAGTAGGGGAATTGAGCACCAGAGGGCATAGGTTGAAGATGAGAGGGGAAAGATTTAATAGAAACCTGAGGGGTAACCTTTTCCACACAATGGCTGGTGGGTGCATGAAACGAGCTGCCGGAGGAGTTAGTTGAGGAAGGTACTTTCGCAACGTTTAAGAAAGGTTTAAACAGGCACAGTGCCCTCCATAATGTTTAGGACAAAGACTCATTATTTATTTATTTGCCTCTGTACCCCACAATTTGAGATTTGTAATATAAAAAATCACATGTGGTTAAAGTGTACATTGTCAGATTTTATTAAAGGGTATTTTTTTTAAGATTTTGATTTCACCATGTAGAAATTACAGCTGTGTTTATACATAATCCCCCCATTTCAGGGCACCATAATGTTTGGGCTACAAGGCTTCACAGGTGTTTGTAATTGCTCAGGTGTGTTCAAATTCCTCCTTAATGCAGGTATAAGAGAGCTCTCAGCACCTAGTCTTTCCTCCAGTCTTTCCATCAACTTTGGAAACTTTTATTGCTGTTTATCAACAGCAGGACTAAAGTTGTGCCAATGAAAGTCAAAGAAGCCATTATGAAACTGAGAAACAAGAATAAAACTGTTAGAGACATCAGCCAAACCTTAGGCTCACTAAAATCAACTGTTTGGAACATCATTTAGAAGAAAGAGAGCACTGGTGAGCTTATTAATCGCAAAGGGACTAGCAGGCCAAGGAAGACCTCCACAGCTGACAGAAGAATTCTCTTTATAATAAAGAAAAATCCCCAAACACTTGTCCGACAGACCAGAAACACTCTTCAGGAGTAAGGTGAGGTTTTGTCCATGACCAGTCTGCAGAAGACTTCATGAACAGAAATACAGAGGCTACAGTGCAAGATGCAAATCACTGGTTAGCTGCAAAAATAGGATAGCCAGGTTACAGTTTGCCAAGAAGTACTTAAAAGAGCAACCACAGTTCTGGAAAAAGGTATTGTGCAGAGATGAGACAAAGATTAACTTATATCAGAGTGATGGCAAGAGCAAAGTATGGAGGAGAGAAGGAACTGCCCAAGATCCAAAGCATACCACCTCATCTGTGAAACACGGTGGTGGGGGTGTTATGGCCTGGGCATGTATGGCTGCTCAAAGTACTGGCTCACTTATCTTCATTGATGATACAACTGTTGATGGTAGTAGCATAATGAATTCTGAAGTATATAGACACATCCTATCTGCTCAAGTTCAAACAAATGCCTCAAAACCCATTGGCTGGTGGCTTATTCTACAGCAAGACTATGATCCCAAACATACTGTTAAAGCAACAAAGGAGTTTTTCAAAGCTAAAAAATGATCAATTATTGAGTGGCCAAGTCAATCACCTGATCTGAACCCAATTGAGCATGCCTTTTATATGCTAAAAAAACTGAAGGGGACTAGCCCCCAAAACAAGCATAAGCTAAAGATGGCTGCAATACAGGCCTGACAGAGCATCACCAGAGAAGACACCCAGCAACTGGTGATGTCCATGAATCGCAGACTGCAAGCAGTCATTGCATGCAAAGGATATACAACAAAATACTAAACATGACTACTTTCATTTACATAACATTGCTGCATCCCAAACATTATGGTGCCCTGAAATGGAGGGACTATGTATGAACACTGCTGTAATTTCTACATGGTGAAACCAAAATGTATAAAAATTGACTTTTATTTTAAATCTGACAATGTGCACTTTAACCACATGTGATTTTTTTCTATTACAAATCTCAAATTTGCGAGTACAGAGGCAAATAAATAAATGATAGGTCTTTGTCTCAAACATTATGGAAGGCACTGTACATGCATAGGACAAGTTTAGAGGGATATGGACCAAATGCAGACAGATGAGACTCGTGTAGATGGGATATGTTGGCCAGTGTGGGTAAGTTGGGCTGAAGGGCCTGTTTCCACACTGTAAGACTCAATGGCTCTATAAATTAGCAACATCACTTGGCTTTCTCTTCTCATTGTGCCATTACTTACTGCAAGTGTCGATTCACAGAGTGGCTCAGTATTTTCTCCCACCAGAATAAACTGTACAGTAACCGTGAGCTTGTCTTCACGTTTGTCCAATCCAGTGCGTCGAGTGAACAAAGGAAACGCCCTTGCTAGTGCACATGCTAAGGCAAAGACATCTGCATATTCACAGACTAACTGAAATAAAAGGTATAATCACAATATAAAGTTAAAACAATATTTTGGGGGAAATAACAATACATACCACACACAAATCAGACAAAAAAAACGGTTTTAGATAATAATGGAATCAAGGAATAAGGGAAAACGGTTGGTAGAGAAAAGATGAGTTATGATCAGTCACAAGGAACAGTATGGCCTACTCTTGTTTCTATCTTTTTTACGCCCCATAACTTAAAAGTTGTTTAATGGAGGATATTCAATTATACATCAATATACAGTGGCTTGCAAAAGTATTCATACCCCTTGAACTTTTCCACATTTTGTCACGTTACAACCACAAACATAAATGTATTTTATTGGGATTTTATGTGATAGACCAACACAAAGTGCCGCATAATTGTGAAGTGGAAGGAAAATGATACATGGTTTTCAAATTTTTTTACAAATAAAAAACTGAATAGTGTGGCGTGCAAAAGTATTCAGCCCCCTTTACTCTGATTACCCCTAAATAAAATCCAGTGCAACCAATTGCTTTCAGAAGTCACCTAATTAGTAAATAGAGTCCACTTGTGTGTAATCTAATCTCAGTATAAATACAGCTGTTCTGTGAAGGCCTCAGAGGTTTGTTAGAGAACATTAGTGAACAAACAGCATCATGAAGCCCAAGCAACACACCAGACAGGTCAGGGATAAAGTTGTGGAGAAGTTTAAAGCAGGGATAGGTTATAAAAAAATATCCCAAGCTTTGAACATCTCACGGAGCACTGTTCAATCCATCATCTGAAAATGGAAAGAGTATGGCACAACTGCAAACCTACCAAGACATGGCCGTCCACCTAAACTGACAGGCCGGGCAAGGAGAGCATTGATCAGAGAAGCAGCCAAGAGGCCCATGTTAACTCTGGAGGAGCTGCAGAGATCCACAGCTCAGGTGGGAGAATCTGTCCACAGGACAACTATTAGTCGTACACTCCACAAATCGGGCCTTTATGGCAGAGTGGCAAGAAGAAAGCCATTGTTGAAAAAAAGCCATAAGAAGTCCCGTTTGCAGTTTGCCACAAGCCATGTGGGGGACACAGCAAACATGTGGAGGAAGGTGCTCTGGTCAGATGAGACCAAAATTGAAGTTTTTGGCCTAAATGCAAAACGCTATGTGTGGCGGAAAACTAAAACTGCACATCACCCTGAACACACCATCCCCACTGTGAAACATGGTGGTGGCAGCATCATGCTGTGGGGATGATTTTCTTCAGCAGGGACTGGGAAGCTGGTCAGAGTTGATGGGAAGATGGATGGAGCCAAATACAGGGCAATCTTGGAAGAAAATCTGTTAGAGTCTGCAAAAGATTTGAGACTGGGGCGGAGGTTCACCTTCCAGCAGGACAACGACCCTAAACATACAGCCAGCTACAATGGAATGGTTTAGATCAAAGCATATTCATGTGTTAGAATGGCCCAGTCAAAGTCCAGACCTAAATTCAATTGAGAATCTCTGGCAAGACTTGAAAATTGCTGTTCACAGACGCTCTCCATCCAATCTGACTGAGCTTGAGCTATTTTACAAAGAAGAATGGGCAACAATTTCAGTCTCTAGATGTGCAAAGCTGGTAGAGACATACCCCCAAAAGACTTGCAGCTGTAATTGCAGCGAAAGGTGGTTCTACAAAGTATTCTCAGGGGGGCTGAATACTTTTGCACGCCACATTTTTCAGTTTTTTATTTGTAGAAAATTTGAAAACCATGTATTATTTTCCTTCCACTTCACAATTATGCACCACTTTGTGTTGGTCTATCACATAAAATCCTAATAAAATACATTTACGTTTGTGGTTGTAACGTGACAAAATGTGGAAAAGTTCAAGGGGTATGAATACTTTTGCAAGCCACTGTACATCAGAGAAGTTGTTCAATGATCAAAATACTGTTCATATATAGTCATTTGCAGGAATTACTTTTCAGCTTTCTCACCCATTGCTCAATTCTTAAAAACTGAGACCTGACTCACTTTCCTTGAAGTCTTGTGCCAGATGTTAATATTTAATTTACTAGACTCTGTCATGATTGATCTCCCTATAATCAATTAAATCTCTGAAATCTGATTTAGCAGAATCTTGGTCCTAGGTATATAAATTGATATTAACATTAGCATTAGATAAAGAGCATTAAATTGATATTTCAATTAGATTCAGATTCAGATTCAATTTTAATTGTCATTGTCAGTGTACAATACAGAGACAACAAAATGCATTTAGTATCTCCCTGGAAGAGCGACATAGCAAATGATTTGAATAAATAATAATAAGTGTCCGGGGGGGGAGGTGATTGGCAGTCACCGAGGTACGTTGTTGAGTAGAGTGACAGCCGCCGGGAAGAAGCTGTTCCTGGGCCTGCTGGTTCGGCAACGGAGAGACCTGTAGCGCCTCCCGGATGGTAGGAGGGTAAACAGTCCATGGTTGGGGTGAGAGCAGTCCTTGGCGATGCTGAGCGCCCTCCGCAGACAACGCTTGCTTTGGACAGACTCAATGGAGGGGAGCGAGGAACCAGTGATGCGTTGGGCAATTTTCACCCTTAGAAATTAGAAGCAGACGACTTGCAAATCAACAACTTAAAGAGTCTGTAACAGTAGTTTTAAGTGCTGGCAATGAAATGGAAGATTGACAGATAGTTTCACATATGCAAGCATTTGACCAGCTTATAAAAATGAGGGTGATAAGGAATTAATATTGTGGCTCTACTATTAATTATTGCAATGCAGAAGAAAATTACATTTTCTATTATTAGTCCTAACAACATAATCAAATTATAGTGCATTAAAAATGTACATCAGTTCTTCGATCGTAATATTCAGATACATTTGTTTCTTCAGAAAATTTGTTACCTCATCATAGCAGGCACTGAATTTTAGTTATCGAATTGTCATTGGTACAGAAACAAATAAACTATATACTTATCAATACTAAAACCAGTGAACAGATAATTTTGTTAAAAGCCTTTCTAACCCATGGCTCACCACCATTCAATAAAATCATGGGTGATTAGTTTTCTCAGTGCCATTTTCCTGAACTAACCCCATATCCCTTGATTCCATTAATATCTCTTTATGTCTTTTTCCTAGACACTGCCCTGACAGAGCACCATGGATGCCCAAAGGTGAAATATCATCTCCACACTGCTGCCTTATCAGGAAAGCAGTGAGTTCCAGTCGCCATCATCCAATCTGCCAACTTAACAGTAGCAATTCTAGATTTTGCACTAAAATGCTCTTTCTGGAAGCTTGCTGTGCAAAAATTGGCCACACTACAAAAGCAATTATGCTACAGATGTACTTTGCTCACTGGAGAACAAGTTGAGACATCAGGAAAGGGGATGCAAAAGGTTTTATGCAAATGAAAGATTTAACTTCAAAACACCAATCTGACTCAAGTAACTGCAGATGATGGAAACCTGAGTAAAACAGGTTGGAATGGAATAACTCAGCTGGTCAGGCAGCATTTGTGGAACCCAAACAGTCACCTATTTATTCTTTCCACATATGCTGCCTGATCCACTGAGTTACTCTAGCACTTTGTGCTTCACTCAACTACCTTTCAGAGGATGGGTATTTTCAAATAGACATTTCCAACAACAGTACTTTAGATGAGAATTATTCCACACAATATTTCCGGGGTAAATGCACAGAAATGCCAACAGTTGATTTATTTTTTTAGGCGGCCTTACACTCCAAACATTCATATAAATTATTGAATATATTTTTTGCACAGATTCCACTGATCATTCACGTTGCTTTTGAAAATAATGGAATAAAATCAGCAAAAAATCTACTGACGGCTCCTTGTATTACTGCAGTTTGGTTAATGGCAATTTGCTCTTACATAATTCACAAATCATTCACTAAAAATCTTGGATGCTGAATAAAAATTCCCCCTTGCAAAATCTATGTTAAAAAAAAGTAAATAAAAACGAAATCACTCTCATTTTTTGACACCTGTGGAGATCTTGAGGCGTGTGCTGTGGAAAATAAATCGGAATAAAGACCATTTTTTCGGAGTGCAAATGCCAGAATCGCAGGGATCGCCTGTACTGAACTAAAAGCTAATAATTTATTGTAACTGATATTGAACATTAAATTTAATTGGCATTCTGTAAATAAAAATGCAAGCAGAGAACATTCACAAATACGCACATGAAAGAGGTTAACAAATCACTCACCACAATGCATTGGTCAGTTTTTCCAGTCAAAGAATTGCAAATCAGTCGTGTGAGAAATTGAGCTGAAGACGGACTGTTGTGGCGGCTGACTTTGGCTGGGAGAGCTGCCACAAAGGCATGCTTGAGCCAAAGAGAGCAAGTGTCTACTGGATTTGGATTCAAGATTCTTAATGCAGTCTTCCAGACCTGATTAACAAAGAGAACATTATTACAACACTTCGAAACACTGAACTGCTGATGCTCATTTTCAAAAGAAAATGCACACATTGCTGGAGTAACTCAGTGGGTCAGACAGCATCTCTGAAGAACATGGATAGGTGTTCCATGTTCTACAGAGATGCTGCCTGACCCGGAGTTACTCCAGCACTGTGTGTCATTTTTATAATCACAATGCTTATTTAGTTTCCCACAGAAAAAAAATTTACAATTATACACTTGGCACTGTGTACAGCATCAGGTCATAGCAAGAAATTTGAGATCAATCATGAGCCCACAGTTCCAGTATTATGCCATTATTCACAACAAAGGGCAAATTTAACTAAGCTTGTACAAATGGAGTAGAGATCAACTCAAAGTGAGAAAGGTCAGAAGATCAGTGTATCATAGCCTTGCATACAACTTTCCACAGTAGGGAGCCGTTGTATGCAGGGCTACATGGAATGAAGAATTAGTAAATTTATCTTTGAAACTGGAATTTTACATGAAGACAGTAACCAAGAAGCAAATTATATAATGACAATTATAAACGTTTTCATTCCTTACTGTCAAATCTTTTGAGTTTCAGATTATTGAAGTGAGAGGTTGAAGATATCAGCTAAATATGTGGCCAGTTGATTGGCGCACGATTTCAGAATCCATTTAGGGACCCCATCACACCCACCACGTTCCTTCATGAAAACAGATCTGACTTCTACCACTGAGATGTAAGGGATAGAGCCAGCAGCGGATGGGCGAAACAGGCCTAGGTGGAACTTTGTTTGCCTGTTCAAAATGGGCAGAAAAGACATTAAGCTGATCTAGTACAGATACATTGATGCCACATTGCCCTGGTTTTTTTGCTTGCAACTTGTGAACATATTCAGTCACTGCAAGTTTTGTCTAGCAACTGCTTCATTGAATTGAACCTCCATCGTGTTTTGGAAGTCTCTTTTTAAATCTCTGATAATCTTGCGGAGATCAGGACTGGCGTTTTTGGAGTCTGTGATCATCTCTCATGAAAGCCTTGGATCTGCACTTAGCAGAGAATTTTAGAGTAACTCAGCAGGTCAGACACAATCTGTGGAGGAATAGAGATGTTTCTGCCCTGAAATTCGCCAAACCAAACCCTCCACCGATGCTGCCTGACAACTGAGTTACTGCATCACTTTGTGTTTTGCTCAAGATTCCAACATGTACAGTTCCTTGAGCATCCAAGTGCATAATCCTGCTCAAATTAATTCAATTCAATAAAGGAAATTCAATCCATGGTTTCTGGTTAGGATAGGCCCCAATTCTTTTTTCAAAACACAGTTGTCAATGCAATTGTTAATGAAACTTGAGGTAATGACTGAGGTAAACTTATTCAGGCTGGATGAAGTGGTCTTGAACATGTTCCATTCCATTTACTCAAAGTAGTCCTTAAGTAGACCTTTGGCCTCCTCAGACAATTAATGCATTATTCTTTTCTTTGGTGGCTCGCATTTTGGTCTCCTATACGCCAGATGAGGCAGCACCAACAGATGATCACACTGAAGGCCAAAATGACGTCAGTTCAATTCAGTTTAGTTTAATTTATTGTCACGTGTATTGGGGTACAGTGAAAAGCTTTTGTTGCGTGCTAACTAGCCAGCGGAAAGACAATATATGGTTACAATTGAGCCATTAACAGTGTACAGATACATGATAAGGGAATAACGTTTAGTGCAAGACAAAGCCAGTAATGTCTGATCAAAGATCCGAGGGTCCCCAATGGGGTAGATAGTAGACAATAAACAATAGGTGCAGGAGTAGGCCATACGGTCTTTCGAGCCAGCACCGCCATTCAATGTGATCATGGCTGATCATCCCCAATCAGTACCCCGTTCCTGCCTTCTCCCCATATCCCCGCTATCTTTAAGAGCCCTATCTAGCTTTCTCTTGAAAGTATCCAGAGAACCGGCCTCCACCGCCCTCTGAGGCAGAGAATTCCAGACTCACAACTCTCTAGTAGTTCAGGACTGCTCTCTGGTTTCGGGAGGATGTTTCAGTTGCCTGATTACAGCTGGGAAGAAACTGTCCCTGCAAGGAATGGAGCCATACGTCTACTTGATTTGTTGTGTAGTAGTAGTCAAGAGCTTCAACACCCATTTGGAACAGAAGACATGCTGATGGTATTTGGGGAGCACGTTCCTGAAATTAGCTGAATTTAATTAACTGGCATTGATGAACAGGGCATCAAGTTTTGCTGTTTTAAGAATTTACAACTGAGTTTAATTCATCCAGTGCCACCTTGGTGTTCCCTTGGATGGCATATAGACCACAGATACAAATATAGAACATAGAAGTGAACACCAAAGCAACAGGCTCCATCAACTCACAATGTCTGCACCAAACATGATGCCAAAATTAATTAAACTAATCTGCCTGCACATGATCCACATCACTCCATATTCAAGTGTCCAGCAAGCCCTTTAAATACCACCTTCCACCACCACCCCTGCCAGCACATTTCAGGCACCTAATATTCTTTGCGTACAGCTGCTCGACACATCTCCTTTAAACTTTGCCCCACTCCCCTTAAAGCTATGTCCTCTAGCCATTTTTACCTTGGGAAACAAGTCTGACTGTCTATGTCTCTCATAATCTTATAAACTTTTATCAGGTCTCCGCTAAACCTGACGCTCCAGTTTGTCCACCCTCTGTATGGCTAACTTTATAATTCAGGCAGCATCCTGATAAACCTCTGTGCCATCTCCGAAACCGACAATGCAGACTAACCAAAATTTCATAAAGTTGCAATTTGATTTCCTTACTCTTATACTCCATGCTTGACCAATGAAGGCGAACATACCATAGGCCCTATGTACCACTCTATTTACTAGTGTTGTCACATTTATGGAGCAATGGACTTGGATGTCAATATCCCTCTGTACATCAACACTGTCAAGGGTCTTGCCATTACTATATCAATGAACAAGGCCTCATACTTGCTCCAATTAAACTCCTTCTGCCATTTTACATCCTTCTCCATTACTGATTGACAGTGCTCTCCATAATGTTTAGGACAAACTATATAACCATATAACAATTACAGCACGGAAACAGGCCATCTCGACCCTTCTAGTCCGTGCCGAACACATAATCTCCCCTAGTCCCATATACCTGCGCTCAGACCATAACCCTCCATTCCTTTCCCATCCATATAACTATCCAATTTATTTTTAAATGATAAAAACGAACCTGCCTCCACCACCTTCACTGGAAGCTCATTCCACACAGCTACCACTCTCTGAGTAAAGAAGTTCCCCCTCATGTTACCCCTAAACTTCAGTCCCTTAATTTTAGGGACCCTTTGGACAAAGACCCATCATTTATTTATTTGCCTTTGTACTCCACAATTTGAGACTTGTAATATAAAAAATTACATTGAAGTGCACATTGTCAGATTTTATTAAAGGCTATTTTATACATTTTGGTTTCACCATGTAGAAATTACAGCTGTGTTTATACAGTTCCCCCATTTCAGGGCACCATTATGTTTGGGACACATGGCTTCACAGGCGTTTGTAATTGCTCAGGTGTGTTTAATTGCCTCCTTAATGTAGGTGTAAGAGAGCTCTCAGCACCTTGTCTTTCCTCCAGTTTTTCCATCACGTTTGGAAACTTTTATGGCTGTTTATCAACTTGAGGACCAAAGTTGTGTCAATGAAAGTAAAAGAAGCCATTATGAGACTGTAAAACAAGAATAAAACTGTTAGAGACACCAACCAAGAAAAATCCCCAAACACCTGTCTGACAGATCAGAAATACTCTTTAGGAGTAAGGTGTGGATTTGTCAATGACCACTGTCCACCGAAGACTTCATGAACAGAAATACAGAGGCTACACTGCAAGATGCAAACCACTGGTTAGCCACAAAAATAGGATAGCCAGGTTACAGTTTGCCAAGAAGTACTTAAAAGAGCAACCACAGTTCTGGAAAAAGGTTTTGTGCACAGATGAGACGAAGATTAACTTACATAGAAACATAGAAAATAGGTGCAGGAGGAGGCCATTCGGCCCTTCGAGCCAGCACCGCAATTCATTGTGATCAAGGCTGATCGTCCCCTATCAATAACCCGTGCGTGCCTTCTCCCCATATCCCTCGACTCCACTAGCCCCTAGAGCTCTATCTAACTCTCTCTTAAATCCATCCATTGCCTTGGCCTCCACTGCCCTCTGTGGCAGGGAATTCCATAAATTCACCACTCTGAGTGAAAACGTTTTTTCTCACCTCAGTCTTAAATGACCTCCCCTTTATTCTAAGACTGTGGCCCCTGGTTCTGGACTCGCCCAACATTGGGAACATTTTTCCTGCACCTAGCTTGTCCAGTCCTTTTATAATTTTATGTTTCTATAAGATGCCCCCTCATACTTCTAAACTCCAGTGAATACAAGCCAAGTCTTTTCAAGCTTTCCTCATGAGTCCAGCCATCCCAGGGATCAATCTCGTGAACCTACGCTGCACTGCCTCAATCACAAGGATGTCCTTCCTCAAATTAGGAGACCAAAACTATACACAATACTCCAGATGTGGTCTCACCAGAGCCCTATACAACTGCAGAAGAACCTCTTTACTCCAATACTGAAATCCTCTTGTTATGAAGGCCAACATTCCATTAGCTTTCTTCACTGCCTGCTGTACCTGCACGCCAACTTTCAGTGACCGGTGTACAAGGACACTCAGGTCTTGCTGTACCTCCCCCTTACCTAACCTAACCCCATTGAGATAATAATCTGCCGCCTTGTTTTTGCCGCCAAAGTGGATAACCTCACATTTATCTATATTATACTGCATTTGCCACGCATCTGCCCACACACTCAACCTGTGCAGGTCACCCTGCAACCTCCTAACATCCTCTTCACAGTTCATACTGCCACCCAGCTTTGTGTCATCTGCAAACTTGCTAGTGTTGTTCCTAATTCCCTCTTCCAAATCATTAATATATATGGTAAACAGTTGCGGCACTCACTCCACTCGCCACTGCCTGCCATTCTGAAAAGGGCCCGTTCACTCCTACTCTTTGCTTCCTGTCTGCCAACCAATTTTCTATCCATGTCAACACCCTACCCCCAATACCATGTGCTCTAATTTTAGTCACCAGTCTCCCGTGCGGGACCTTATCAAAGGCATTCTGAAAGTCTAGGTACACTACATCCACTGGCACCCCTTCATCCATTTTACTTGTAACATCCTCAAAAAATTCCAGAAGATTATTCAAGCATCAGTTCCCTTTCATAAATCCATGTTGACTTGGACTAATCCTTTTACTGCTATCCAAATGCCCCATTATTACCTCTTTAATAATTGACTGCAGCATCTTTCCCACCACCGGTCAGGCTATATCAGAGTGATGGCAAGAGCAAAGTATGGAGGGGAGAAGGAACTGTCCAAGATCCAAAGCATATCCCCTCATCTGTGAAACTGTGGTGGGGTGTTGTGGCCTGAGCATGTAAAGGGCCTGTCCCACTTTCACGACCTAATTCGCAACCTTTTTTACTCGTGGACATTTTTCATCAGGCTAGAAAAACACCCCGACCTACTTTATGCCACGAGTACCTACGACTAGCATCAGAACCTGCTACGACCTACCTACAACCTCCTATTGCTGCGAGTATGAGTCAAGGGCAAACTCGGCCGAGGTCGTGAATTAGGTTGTGAAAGTGGGACAGGCACTTAAGGCTTCCGAAGGTACTTGCTCACTTATTTTCATTGATGATACAACTACTGATGGTAGTAGAATAATGAATTCTGAAGTGTATAGACACATCCTACCTGCTCAAGTTAAAACAAATGCCTCAAAACTCATTGCTTAAGAAGGGACTGCAGATGCTGGAAAATCGACGAAGGGTTTCGACTCGAAACGTTGCCTATATCCTTCGCTCCATAGATGCTGTCTCACCCGCTTTTCTCCAGCATTTTTGTCTACCCTCAAAACTCATTGGCTGGCGGTTCATTCTACAGCAAGACAATGATCCCAAACATACTGCTAAAGCAACAAAGGAGTTTTTCAAAGCTAAAAAATGATAATTTCTTGAGTGGCCAAGTCAATCGCCCGATCTGAACCCAATTGAGCATGCCTTTTATATGCTGAAGAGAAAACTGAAAGGGACTAGCCCCCAAAACAAGCATAAGCTAAAGATGGCTGAAATACAGGCCTGTCAGAGCATCACCAGAGAAGACACCCAGCAACTGGTGATGTCCATGAATCACTGACTTCAAGCAGTCATTGCATGCAAAGGATATGCAACAAAATACTAAACATGACTACTTTCATTTGCATGACATTGCTGTGTCCCAAACATTATGGTGCCCTGAAATGGGGGGACTGTATAAACACTGCAGTAATTTCTACATGGTGAAACAAAAATGTATAAATATGGCCTTTATTAAAATCTGACAATGTGCACTTTAACCACACGTGATTTTTTTTTCTATTACAAATCTCAAATTGTGGAGTACAGAGGCAAATAAATAAATGACGGGTCTTTGTCCCAAACATTATGAAGGGCACTGTAGATCCCACATTACCTTCTGAATGTTGTAGTCGGCAGGGCAGTACTCTGCATATCGCCAACCGACAATTTCACATTTTTTTTATCAAGCCAATTAACCTACAAATCTGTACACTTTTGGAGTGTGGGAGGAAACCAAAGGTCTCGGAGAAAACCCACGCAGATCACAGGGAGAACGTACAAACTCCATACAGACAGAGGGGGAGAAAGGGATAGACGGGGAGTGGGTGTGAGGGGGAATGGAGAAGGGGGAGGTGGGTCGTTCCCTCATGGTCCCGGGGTAGCGCTCCCGCCCCTCCAGTCACCGTGCTTCACGCACACAGCCCCGGCTCCACCCCTCTCTCTCCCCGGGAAGACGCGGTGAACAATACAGGGAGGGCCAGGCCGGGGGTTCGAGCAACGCTTACAAACCTCGGCCTCAGCTCACACCCGTCCGCCCGGACCCCGGCATTCGCTTCTGCAGCCAGCCCGCTCCCTCCCTTCTCTCCTCCCCTTCTATCCCTCCCTTCCCTTCTTCCCTCCCTCCCTCCTTCCTCTCTGGTCCCATCTTTCCTTCCCTCCCTCCTTTCTCTCCTTCCTCTCTTTTCCCTTCTCTCCTTGTCTCCCTCCCTTCTTTCTCTACTTCCCTTCTCCCCTCCCACACACACACACACATATAACGCACAGACAACTAACACACACACACACGTCATACACAGACAACTAACCCACGCACACAACTAAGTTAGGATGGGGTAGAAGCCCAAAGGGTAGGATGGGGTTGAAGCCCAAAATTTAATGCCTGGACTGGTTTTTCGCCAATAGTTATTGGTTTCCTAGGATCTAGTTAAATTTTTTTTAAATTTCAGTCACTAAAACAAGTGGTATTGTAACTATGTACCTTTCAGATGTGATCTACACATTTTGTTTGTTACTTACAGGCTTACATGTATGCAATTTTATACTAAAATGTAGCTTAGATCTGTTTGGTCCATTAACTCGCAGGCACTTTTTACACGCACATTTTGATGAATTTCCATTCTATCATTGAGATATAGAGTCAATAGACTTTATTTGTATTTCTATGATTCTACAGACCTTGGCTGGGACCCTGGGGCTCACCAAAAATCTTCCCAATTGGGCCCCGCACCTTCTAAGGCCGGCCCTGGGAGGAGGGGGGGGGGGGAGGATGGCTTGAGTGGGCACAGTATTTTCTGGAGCTCCTTACAAATGGCAATATTTTGTATGTTCAAAGTTAAAAAGGAGGACGGCAGGAATATCAAAATGATCACCTGCAGCTGAGGGAAAAAAAAGATGATTTGTGCATGAAGAAGCCATGACCAAAGCAAAGATACTAGAGCGGAGACGGAAGCTGGTTACGGAAATGGTGCTGAAGATTACTCATGACCCTACTACGGCTTTTTGGTGGAGTGGACTATCTTGCTCCGCTATAGGATCTTTGGTTTCCAGTCTCCATGAGATGGAGAGTGTGGAGGAAAGTGGCGCTGTAAGGGCAGTCCACGTCTTTCACCAGCTCATTGGAACTTTTCCCAATTCCATGACTAAGTACTTGGCCCTCATCAGACCTGGCGTCTCTCCGCTCACGCTCAACTCGTGGATTACCCGCTCCTTCCTGAAGCAGATATCAAACAGCTGTAAACCGCTGGCGGGACTGTAGTGGGACTATGGTGGAACGCCCAGTCAAAGTAGCGAACGTGGTTGTTTACAACGCGGTATTTTGGTTCACGTGGCTCGAACTGGAGGGGGCCGTAGGTTTGAAACTTCTGCCGATGTCTCAGCGAGGCGTGGTTGGGATCCGAATCCGTCCTTTGGATCTCTCTCGCTCTCTCACTCCCTCTCTCTCACCCTCTCGCCTCGGCATTCCCGGAATCATTTGGCGTTTTGCGGGAATAGCTGCATCTGCGGTTCCTTCTTGTTGGGGGGGGGGGGTGGAGTGAGGGGAACCCTGGCCCGTGGCGGCTCCTGGTCCGTTGCCTCTGTGGGTGCCGCCTGGCCCGTTGAATTCCTCCAGCACTCTGTGTTTTTTGTTTGGCTCTAGAGTTGAAGGTGGACACGGGGGGGCTTGGGTGGCTCAGCGGGATGGGCGGCGGCTCTAGGCAGTGGGTGACGTTTCGGGTCGAGACCCTTCTGCAGACAATCACAAGTACTCTCACTGACGAGAGTTCAGTTCAGTCTGAAGAAGGGTCTTCTCTCCAGAGTCGCTGCCAGGCCTGCTGAGTTACTCCAGCTTTATATCCAACTTCAATTTCAAGAGTTAAATTAAAAAAACAGAGTGCTGGAGGAACTCAGAGGGCTAGGTGGCATCTGTGGAGGGAATGGATTAGGAGTTGTTTCGGGCCAGGGTTCTTCTTCAATAGGAAGGAACTGCAGATCTAAGATACTAGAGCGGATGCTAGTATCTTTGCTGCAGATCAGGCATGATATTCTACCGATTTAAATCGTAATTCCGATTTTATTGTTTTCCTATTTTCAATTTTTTGTGCCCGATTATTTGGCGGCCAATCACGACCAGCTAAGGGGCTTGCGTCCAATCACCGACCAGCTTCCCTTAAAATTCACATCCAATCAACAAATCGATCTCCTCCTGTCCAATCAGCCGCCGTCTCCAAGGACATTGTATCCAATCACATAATGCGCTGGTCAATCGGCGGTCAATCCGATTCTCCGAGGGGCCTTTTGATCAATCACCGACCAGCTTCCCTCACCAAAGCAGACAATGGCTGCAGCCAACACAGAGAGAGAGAGAAAGATGCAAGAAAGCAGCTATGACATATAATACACAATAAACTGTATTATAAATACACACTAAACAAGTTATGCATTCTTGTACTTTTACATGGGTATGACTGCACATTGAAACACCCCCCCCCCCCCCTTCCAAACCTCAGCATCACGGACCTCAGAGTACCCCCAGTTCCTAAAACCCATTTCCATCACTGCACAAGAGTACAACACTGAAGGGTCGCAGCAGGTCAAGCCGCAGCTGTGAAGCAAAATGGGCAGACGACGTTTAAGGTTAAGACCTGTTGTGTCCCCATGAACACACTAATAATTTTAAAATCAAGCAGCAGAGCATGTTTCAAAAAGCTCTTCACGGTGGGTGACGGGCTGGCAGGCAGCTAGAGGGGCTGAATGGCCTGGACCGGACCGGTGGCGCCATCTTGGACTCCTAGCTACCTCCTGGGTCACCCGGGGCTCCAGTTTCCCTTTCACTTGGCTCCAGGCAAGTTTGTGCAGATTAGGCAGCTGTCCTGCGAATAACACCGCCCTGGAGCGAGGGTCGGAGTCGCCGGCGTTGGCGGTAAACGTCAGATGCTCCACCACGACCGCTCCGCCACTCCTGCTGCTGCCGCCGCCCTTCATCGCCGCTGCTCTGGGTCAGACTCCGGTCCCGTCCTGGTCCTGGTCCTGCTCTGCCGGCAGCGGCGTCAAGTGTGGATGTGCGCACGCGCGGCTCCGCTGACTGCCGGCCCGCCGGCCGCGCTCACGTTGAGACAGGCAACGCACATGCGCAGCCCTCCTGGCGACCGGCATCCAAAGCGGTAATGCGCATGCGTAGCCCTCCTGACGGTCGGTTGCGCCGTCAGGTCTGGTAGTGCGCGTGCGCGCGTCTCCTGTCAGCGGCGAGAAGTCCGGCGACGCGCAGGCGCATTCTGTTACTCCCACCCCCGCAAGCGTGCTCTCTCGTTGCCTGCACCAGGTCCAGATGCGCCTTGCTGTCCACCGCTGTATACCTTGCTGCAACTCCGTAAACCATCTGCCTCGTTGGAGACTCTCGGACTACCTTTAATTGGACCTTACCTTGCATTAAACGTTAAGCTCTGTATCCTGTATCTGTAACACTGTGGATGGCTTGATTGTAATCAAATATACTAGATTGCAATCATGTGTAGGAAGGAACTGCAGATGCTGGTTTAAATCGAAGGTAGACACAAAATGCTGGAGTAACAGCGGGTCAGGCAGCATCTCTGGAAAAAGGAATAGGTGACATTTGGGGTCGAGACCTTTCTTCAATCTGCATGTGAGGAGAAAGGGAAGCGAGAGATATAGACAGTGATATAGAACAAAATAATGAAAGATATGCAAAAAAGTAACGATGATAAAGGCAACGGTCCATTGTTGGCTGTGGGGTAGGGGTCAACGAGTTATACAAATAATGAAACTCACCAGGATTGTGAAACTAGTACAACCACTAGGATGGATGAGGAACACAGAGAGGGTGCATGGGTTACTTGAAGTTAGAGAAATCAATATTCATATCACTGGGTGTAAGCTGCCCAAATGAAATATGAGGTGCCGTTCCTCCAATTTGCATGTGGCCTCACTCTGACAATGGAGGCAGCCTAGGACAAAAAGGTCTATGAAAATGGGAAGGGAAGTTAAAGTGCTTGGCAACTGGGACAGCACGTGGGCCCCAGGCAGATTGCGCGAAGGTGTTCAGCGAAATGATCAGAGGATTATGTGTTGTATGCGATTGCTGATGGGTTGAAAGGTAAGGAATAGGGGCTTTGTCCCAGTTGCAAGAGCAGAGCTGCAGGATACCGAGGAGACTCATGTGAGGGCCTCCTCTATAATGGAAGAGGGGACCCCTGTTTCCCTAAACGAGGGCATCTCGGATGTCCTGGTATGGAACAGCTCATCTTGGGCGCAGATGCGACGTAGACCGAGGAATTCGGAGTGGGGAATAAAGTCTTTGCAGGAGGCAGGGTGGAAAGAAGTGTTGTCTAAATAGTTGTGGGAGTCAGTAGGTTTATAATAGTCTCTGGCTAGTTGTGAGAGTCAGTAAGTTTACAATAGACTCTGGTGGACCAGTCTAAAGGAATAGAGGACCATTTATTGGTTAATTGTTTTCTTTACCACATTACATCTAACAATTGAAGAACCCGCAAATATAATAGCTTGGTCTCAGAGGAAAATGCATAACCATTCAAACCATGAAAAAAAAAAATGTAATAATAATTCAGAGTTAATATTTCAGGCTTAATCAGGTCATCTAGCCAAATTATAAACTGCCTCCATTTCACAGATAAGGCTTGGTGCACTAAGCATACACAGAGGCACAAGGATCTACAGATGCTGGCATCTTCAGCAAAAACAGTGCCGGAGTAACTCACAGGGTCAGGCAGACTTAATCTGAAGGTTCCAAACCCCACAAATGTCATCTGTTCATTCCCTCCACAGATGCTGCCTGATCCACTGTGTTTCTCCAGCATTTTGTTTTTGCTTGCATATTGCTCAAAATGTAGAGCAGTGTTTTAATTTACAAATTAGTTAAAACACGGTCTCCCGCTATATCTATATTATGCCCCATGAAGCTACTGAATTGAATGTATGTTAGAACAAACATACAGAACATTAAATCAACTTATTCTCCATTTGAGAAATTCCATGTCTTTGAAACATGCTTAAATAGAATGTTTTCATTGGAAATTACATTAAACCTTATGTGCCAAGTACAGTACAAACTAAACAAAAGGTTTAGTTGAGCACAAATAACACAATAGAACAATGATCATGCCAGTATACTTTACTAGGACAAGATTTCAAATGAGTGTACATAAAGCAGGTTTGTGTTTATACGGGAACATCATTGCCAAGTACAGATAGATAATAAGCACCAGGCTCTTGCAGATCTTTTCTTGGAAGATACTTTCTTAGTAGCAACAAGGCAAGACAACTACAAATTTTGTCTCTGATATTTATATTACCATGAAATAACCAAAAGCTACTGCAGATATTGATGACAATCTTCGTTCAAGATAAAAGGGCTAACATTAAAAATGCATTTACAAAACAAACTTGTTGCAAGTTGGCAATTGTCACAAAGGATACATTAACTAGCGATTGCTGAACCATGCCCATTGTACATTAATTGAATTATATATACACACACATTTACAATAAACCATAAACACTGAATATCAGAAAACAAAAATTTCTCACACCATAGCATAACCACAGAAGACTAACGTCATGATATGCAGCCTTAAGGAAGCAGCATCCTTTTGGTAACTGTACAATAATATTTCAAATCTACAAAGATTGGAAAATTAAACCAGAACATTATTTTGATACATTTCCAAGATCAGCACTTTTTGTTTTACAAAGTGGTGTCATCAATCAAGGTCTCACGACATCAAAGATAAATCTCCAGTTGATCCTATACTGATTTATGATGCATTACGTTGAGAATATATTCCCAAAACAGATTAATTACACAGATTTAAAACAATCTAGTTAGAACCAAAATAAACTGCATTTTTAAGATTGCATTTTCAAAATTAAAAAAATCAAATTATACATAAACACATTAGCCAAATCCAAATGCTTCACAATGTAATTTGTAAATTAATCTTGCACCATTCCTATGCAAACCAGATACTCACAGGATTACAACTAAACAAGCATGGACTTAGGAAAGGAAATTAATTCTTCTGAGCTTTGGCCTTCACTACTTCTTCACAATTCAGTTTGATCCAAGAGATTTCAAACACATTTTGTCCACAGTTAACACAATCCAGAGGAGTAGTCATCGTCCTCTTCATCGCCACCATCAGGTTGCTTTTGTGCAGATTGGTCACCTTCTTGTTGCACAGGTAACTTCTTTTTCGTTCCTCCACCAGGAACTCTCAAGCTCAGAGAGAGTTTGGCATACTGGGAGAATAAGATTAAATAATTTCAAGTACAAAAATTCCAAATTAATGTAAAACAAAAGGGCAAGTAATCTTAGTGAGGGGTGAACATAGATCTTGTCATAAAATAATTATTAAAATATAATCTTCTCATTAATGACTATCATGGAATTATTTTGGCTTGTGTGACCAGATGCAAAGGAAATGCCAGGTCTGAAAATGCCCAACAAACCACAATGCTGAGGGCAATAAATCCAAGCTCGCATTCCAAAAATTCAGGAGAAATTGGTTGCTGGGACAAAGTTTATTTGAATTTTGTTTCATTGTAGTAATTATTTTTTTTTTTGAATGAAATATGTAGCAGGCTATAGATCAGCTGGAAATATGGGTGGAGAAATTGGTCAGCATAATGGTGCAGCAGTAGAGTTGCTGCCTTACAGCACCAGAGATCCTGGTATCTGTATCTCCAAAGATTTAAGGGCAAATATAGTTTAATTTGAACAAATGCAAGGTATTGTACTTTGAGGGGTTGAATGCAGGTGGAAATGATAAAATGACTGTTGGGACCCTTGGATGTACAGAGGGATTGCAGTGCCATAGCTCCCTGAAAGTGGCTAAAGTGGTAGATAAAGCACCTTGCATACTTGCCTTTATTGGTAGGGGCTTTGCGTATATAAAGTTTGGACGTTCTGTTGCTTTGATTATTAATATTGGTTTATTAATGTCAAGTGCACTGACAAATAGTGAAAACCATTATTTTGAGTGCTATATAGGAAAGCCACATCATACATCAGAAAGTGCAAATGAAAAATAAACAGAATGCAGAATAAACAGATTACAGCTACAGAGAATATGCAGATTAAACATAAATTGCAAGGGGCGCAATAAGATCTCTGAAATGTCAAAGATTTTAACAGAAATGTGTAATTTCCCACTCCCATCCCCTGATAGGTGACTGGAATGCACTGCCAGGGTGAGTGGTGGAAGCAGTCTGTGGAATTCTCTGCCTCAGAGGGAGGTGGAGGCCGGTTCTCTGGATGCTTTCTAGAGAGAGCTAGATGGGGCTCTTAAAAATAGTGGAGTCAGGGGATATGGGGAGAAGGCAGGAACGGGGTACTGATTGGGGATGATCAGCCATGATCACATTGAATGGCGGTGCTGGCTCGAAGGGCCGAATGGCCTACTCCTGCATTGTCTATTGTCAAATAACACGTTACATTTAAGGCATTTATACATGAAAAGGAATAAGCAAGGAATGAAAAGATATCGCCCATCTATGGGCAATTGGGATTAATTTATTTTTGCGTTGCTGTCAGAACAGACGTTTTCTTTTCAAGTGTAAAAAATGAAACTTTTAAAACATTGACATTGTTAACATGTCCTTGGAATAGGCAACCAGCAATTTGGGGCCATAGTTCTGAGCCATTTGGCATGAGGCAACTTTAAATTACTTGGGGCTATTGTACAAAATTAAATCAATATGCTGGCATAGCACAAGTACTTGCACTACTATCCTGCACCATTCTACTGTTTTCCACGCCAGAGTAGAAATTGTTTTATATATCATTACTGTTTCATGTAAACAAGGATTTTCATTGCACTCTGGGGTACATGACAATAAATAGCCTGAAGATAGACACAAAAAGCTGGAGTAACTCAGTGGGACAGGTGGCATCTCTGGAGAGAAGGAATGGGTGACGATTCGGGTCGAGACCCCTCTTCAGACTGGAGAAGGGTCTCAACCCCAAACATCACCCATTCCTTCTCTCCAGAGATGCTGTCTGACCCGCTGAGTTACTCCAGCTTTTTGTGTCTATCTTCGGTTTAAACCAGCATCTGCAGTTCCTTGTTACACAATAAATAACCCAAGATTATTAGTTTTATCAATATCAAAATGTCATTTTTTGACAAAATTAAGATTGTGGAAATCCAATTATTAACCTCAACAGTAGAACGTAGGGTATATAGGGTGGATGCTGAGAAATTTTTCTTTACATCCTCTATTTGGAAAATCTGAAATTTGTGGGTCACTAAAAATCGGGATAAAAATCAAGAGAAAACAGAATTTCTTAACTCAAATATTCTTTAGAATTTCTAAGGACAGTTGCAACTTGGTTATTTGGAATACTAATAATAGAAATTAATTGTATTTTTAAATATTTGAGGGAAGCTAGAGCTGGGAAAAATCTGACCGATGTTGAATGATGTGGCAATCTTAAGTGGTCGTATGGTCTCCTCTATCGTGCATTTCAATATCAGGCTGCTCAAAATAGTTAACCAAACTTACATCGTTGTCCATGTACTTGAAGAGTGCAGAGTTACAGATAGCAAAAACCTGGTCCTGGTCTTGCTGATCAAATCCTTCCAACAGCTGCTCCAATGCAATGCTGTCCTCGCTACCATTAAATCCAGGTATACTGTTAGCAAGAAAGGTTAAAATCAGAAATTGCATCTGTTATGTATGAATCTAACTAAATATGTAGGGGAGAGAATTATACATTTACGTTTTGACTGATTTGTTGGCTTCAAAATTGGGTTAGGGATATAGAATTAGATTGTCAGTTGCTGGATGTTACATGTTACACACAGACTGGCTCTATATTTTAAACCTGTTCCGTAAGCTCTCAATCTTAATGTTTTTTTGTTTTTTTTAAATATGCAACATGCATTCCATAATTAGAAGAGCATTTGAGTTTAAAAATGCCTTCCCTCATTTTAGATTATATAATTAGTATTAGATTACTCTTTTAAAAGTGGCACTATTCAAAATTGTAATGCCACTTTTTAAAAGAGCATTCAAATACTAATTTTATATTCTAAAATGAGGAAAGAAACCATGTCCTTTTTGTTACAGCATAAAGTTTAAAAACTCAGATTGCTATCAAGAAATTCAAACTGATACAGGAAATCAAAATCACTTGCTAAGAAGAAAGAGGTACAAGTACGAGCGTTCATATGTGGTTCAGAGCCCACCTGGCATATACCGTCGCAATCGCGTACATCTCCGCAAGACCTGCGAAAATCCACCAGACGAGCTAGTCGCACGTCAACACACAAAACACGGCCAGACCATCAAAGACCATCTACTACACCGACCACAACTAACGCCACACAGGGGGGTTTTTTACTTTTACTTTTTAAAAAGTGTTCTTTTCTCACTTGAACAGATATATGCCAAGTGAGCATACATTGTACATCTGTACGTTTTGTACAAGTTAATGGGTTAGATTTTTTTTTTTTTTAATATAATCTCAACAATTAAGGAATACAGTAATATTGATGCATTGAGAAAAAACGTACAGATGTACAATGTATGCTCACTTGGCATATATCTGTTCAAGTGAGAAAAGAACACTTTTTAAAAAGTAAAAGTTCCTTTCCTTCTCATTATCTTAATTACATAAATTTGTTTTATCATACTTGCAACCCCATACAGAAATAACAATTGATAAGAACTAAATCAATGGGTCACATAGTCTCCGAAATACTTAGGTGGTCTCCCAGCTCGACCTGAGCGAGTTCTCACGGTTTCGTTTATGTCAATGTCCTTGTTTTTGTCAGTTCATTCAGTGGCTGTTTTCTTTTCAGTAGGCGCTGGCTGCTGTTTCAACGCCTGTGTGGCGTTAGTTGTGGTCGGTGTAGTAGATGGTCTTTGATGGTCTGGCCGTGTTTTGCGTGTTGACGTGCGACTAGCTCGTCTGGTGGATTTTCGCAGGTCTTGCGGAGATGTACGCGATTGCGACGGTATATGCCAGGTGGGCTCTGAACCACATATGAACGCTCGTCAAGCTGGCGTGAAACGATGGCTTTCTCCCAACTCTTCTTTCCTTGTACGAAGGGTTGCATTCGCACTGTGTCACCCTCATGAAGTGTGGAAAGGTCTTTAGCTGATTTATTGTAATTCTCAGCTTGCTGCTGAACGCGCTGCTTCTTGCGTTCATGCTCGTACATAACTGGGTTCAAGTAGCCTCGCTGTCGTCGGCAGATCTGTACGCGTGCGACGATTCATGAGGTGCTGAGTGGGACGTGCTCAGCCCTTGTGAAGGCGTATTACAATGATCCACCATCGCTAGGTCGGGGTCGGATCGTGATTTGCTGCTCTTCGTCATGATTCGCTTCGCAGTTTTGACGGCTGATTCTGCCTTCACGTTCACTTTGCTAATACCGGGACTGCTGCACAGGTGCTCAAAATCCCATTCCCTCACGAACTGGCGAAATGCGACCAATGTGTACTGCGGCCCGTTATCGCTCACAACTTGTGTCGGGCTGCCGTATCTCGCGAAATGAGCTTTCAACTTGCGAATCACGGTTGGGCTGCTCGTGTCTCTCGGCCGGTCTACTTCGACAAAGTTACTATGGTAGTCTGCGGTGGCAAGATAATCTTTCCCGTCCTATGTAAAGAGATCTGTGCCAACTTTCTCCCGTGGCCTTGTCAGTAGCTCATAACTCATGAGTGTCTCTTTTTGCTGGCTCACCAGGTGCGGCACACATCACATGTAGCAATATACTGCTTGGTGTCGCTACTCATGCCAGGCCAGAATAGGCATTCGCGTGCTCGTCGCAGGCAGTCTTCGACGCCTAGATGTGAAGAGGGTATCTATTCTTTTATGTCTCTTCTTAAGCTTATCGGTATGATCACTTGCTCGCCCTTGAAAGTCAAACCATCTTGGACTACGAGCTCATCCCTATAGCTGTAATAAGGCGTGAGCTGCTCTGGTAGCCTATCTCGTTCACTATGCCAACCACTGATGATGACACATTTCAGCATCTGTAGTGTCTTCTTTCGCTGTTTCATCGCGAATTTGCTCGAGATGCTCATCTCGAATTGGCAAGTGTGATACCATGTTTACCTCCTCGAATGCTTGCTCTCTGCTGGGAGTACCGCTAACTGCACACGACAGTGTATCCGCAAGGAACATGAGCTTCCACTGACAGTAGCTGATGTCGAAATCATAGCTCTGTAGGCGGAGTAACATTCCTTGAAGATGCTTCGGCGCTTTCACTAGCGGCTTCTTTGCTATAATTTCCAGCGGCTTGTGATTGCTGATCACGCTGGTGAAACGACTAAATGTGTATTGATGGAAATGCTTCATTGCAAATACCACGGCGAGCATCTCCTTCTCAATCGAGGCATATCGCAATTCGGTGTCAGTTATTGCTCTGCTCGCATATGCGATGGGACGTCCCTTTTGGAGCAAGGCTGCCCCCAGTCCCTTGTTGCTCGCGTCACACTGAATCATCAGCTCCTCTTTGGGATTGTAGTACGCTAAGATCGGTGCTTCAGATACCATCTGTCTGATCTTGGACATCACTTTGTCCTGCTCAGCAGACCACTCCCATGCTATGTCTGGTCTCGTCAGCTGTCTGATGGGCTCAAGGGTATCAGACAGGCTGTGTAGAAAACGGCTCAGGTAGTTGACAAATCCAACTAGCCTCTGCACACCCTGTACATCTGAGGGTGCTGGCATATTGATGACATCTGCGACCTTTTTGGGGTCGGATTGCAGTCCTGTGCCAGTAATCACATGTCCTAAAAAGGTATCTCAGTTGCTCTGAAGACAGACTTGTCCTTGTTAAGTTTGATATGTTGCTGTACACATCGCTGAAGCAACTGCTCAAGCTTCGAGTCGTGGTTGATGACCGCGTCTTCCATCGCCTCTCCCTTACCATAGATGAGGATGTCATCAGCAACGCAGATCACTCCAGGTAGCCCTTCGAGCGCTTGATGTAATCTTCGCTGGAAGATTTCAGACGATACACTTAAACCGAATGGCAATCGGTGCCACCTGTAACGTCCGAAAGGTGCATTGAACGTCGTCAGATTGCACGATTTATCGTCAAGTTTCACCTGCCAGAAAGCTGAGCTCATGTCAAGCTTACTGAAGATCTTCGCCTGGTCGAGATCTGGCAAGATGTCCTCAATAACTGGGAGCGGAAAGTATTCTCGCTTCAGCGCTTTGTTTAGCGGTCGTGGATCGATGCACACCCAGAGATCGCCATTCTTTTTCTCCGCGACCACGAGCTCGCTGACCCAACTCGTCGGCACATGAACTGGTGCGATCACGTGACTCTCTACCATGCACTCTAGCTCCGTCTTCACCTTCTGCTTTATCGCATGAGGTAAACGTGGTGGCGGTAAGACTGTGGGTTGCACTTCCTCGTCAATCTGCAGGTGTGCTTCACTAGGCAGCTCTCCTAGTTTACCGTCAAACACCTCTGCATAGCGTTCTTCCGTCTTACCCACTTTCTATTTTACGACCGTCGACATGTGTACATGGTGAAAGCTGTCGTCATTTACAGTGATCAAATTCATTCGCTGACAAGTATTCATTGCTTCCTAGCAGTGGTGTGAATCCATCCCTGACCACAATGAACTCCACAGAACATTTGCCGTTTGTCTTGGGGTTGAGCAGCTTAACCCGGCAAACTCCTTCCGCGTCCTTTGTAGTGTTGTTCCACATCATGAGCTTCTTTTGACATGGGGCAAGTGTGTGGTCTACGCCGTGTAAATATCTGCGTGGCAAGATGTTCACGCTCGCTCCGCTGTCCACTTGGAAGTCGACCTGCTTCCCATTGACAAGCATCGATGCGTAGACATCATCTTTAGGCCGCACCGTGTTCATTGTGAGCGTGATATTGTCAATGTACTCAGTGCTCGTGTCACTTACGGCCTGGTCATCCACTTTGTGCACTTTATTCTTTCTGCACACTTTGGCAAAGTGGTTGCGACTGCCACATGCCCTACAGGTCTGTCCGTAGGCTGGACATTGCTGTTTGTCCATTGCATTGCTCCTTGCCACAATACATGCACGCTTTCGCATCTTGATTGTGATTGCTTTGGCTTTTCTTAGGCTTAGTCCACTTGCTTTGCTTGTGTGGGTATTGCACAGCCCGCGCCTCTCTTGCCGCTCGGCTGTCTGATTTCGTGGACTGCAGCAGCAGACCTGCTACTTCCAGTGAAAGCTTGGAGATGTGACTCGGCAGTCTCGGCACACTTGCAGATATCGATACATCTGCTGAAAGTGAGCTTCCTTTCCTGCAGCAAACGTCTCCTCGTCTGTGAGTCGCTAATGCCCAACACAATCTTGTCACGGAGCAAGCTATCCGTCATGCATTCGGACAGTGTTCTCAGGCTCGCGAGGAACGATTCAAAGTTCTCACCTGCATCTTGTTAAAGATGTATCGCTCATACGTCTCATTCTTCTCGCCAATGGCATAGCCCTCGAATGCACAAATGATATCAACCAGTTCTTAGTTCTCCTCGTCGTTGGCGAACACAAAACTGTCGTAAATCTCCAGTCCTGACGGGCCAATTGCATGGAGAAACAATGCCATCTGATATGCTGGTGTTTGCCCGTCTAGCTGTGCGACCACGCTGTAATTTGTCCACATCCGACGTCATGTTTTCCAACCCTCAATCATTCCGAGGTTGACGGTTAATGGGGTCGGTGGTCGTATACCGCTCACGGGAGGCGGACCGGCAGCGCGCTGTGGAGTGCTACAGGTGGCCGTCTGCGTAGGCCGCTGGTTGCCCATCTCCTCGTCCTCATTCCACTCGGCTTGAGGCTGAGCGGCCGTCTGCCCCACCCTTCCGGTTGCCATGTCGTTTTCCAGCAGTTTTAATATTCTCCGTGCCTTAAATGCTGCTCACTCACCAATCCTACGGCGCTTGACAGTTTCACTAGTCTTTAGCTGCTAACACCTACGCGTGCCTCTACTTTATTAAGTCAATAAAGGCACATTACACATATCATAACACTCATAATTATTACTTGAACAATATCACGTTGCCCCAAATTTTGTTAGTTCTGTATACCAAGAAATCAATCCAAAATATTTAATTTGTACATTTTCCATGTTTAAAAAGAACAAAAGTCTTGCATTTGGATAATCCACCAACAGGTCTGTTTTCAGTGGCATTGTCCATGAGGCAAACAGTGACTATGATATTAGTCCATTTTCCTGTTTTTCTCCCAGTATTAACACGGTGCTCTTTGTAATCATTGAGACAAAATGCTTCACTAATGACACTGCCACACTTCAATTGCCAGACCAGTGTACGTCCCTTGTTGGTCTAGAACCGATATCTTTCGACAAATATATGACCAGATATAATGGTGCAAATTACTTGCATGGTCCAATATTAAAATTGCTCATAAATTGGTATCAATATTATACTTTCAAAACGGATTCCAACCCTTCATACTCATTTCACACAGAAAGCCAATAATCAGTGAACAAACCTATCACACTGTGCAGTGTATTATCAAAGGTTAGTATACTAACCCCAGGGGCTAATATATCTGCATTCTAGCTGTCGGTTTTATTCAGGTAAAAATACAAAATTCGCCTCAACAAATAAGAAAATTGGTTAGTGCTTACCTATAAGTTTCTCTAACACATTTGTCAGCAGCTACGTAGTCGTTCCTGTGTAGGTGAACCAACACTTGTGCAATTGTTTTCTGGAGCAAAAAAAGTAATATTATGAGCATTCGTGGAATATACACATGAAAAGATTAATGAAGGATCATTAACACGTCAAGAATAAAAGGCTTTCTATCAAGCCACTGTAAAGATAATGGGTAGTTACTCAACAAGAATACAGAGGCCTGGAGACACAAATTCACATCCCACTGGGACATTAGAGGAGTTTAAATAACAGACACTATGGCCTAAAGGGCCTGTTCCAGTTTAATGCATATTCTATGCATTTCATTACCTTAAAACATGTTGGGTAATTCTCAATTTCCTTATAAATGTTCTTTTCCTTCTGAAGTGATACTGCAGCTTCATCAAGCCTTAAAAATAAAAGACTGGCACATTTAATAGCAGCTTTAAACATTAAAAAAACTACATTAAAAATAATTGTTTGTGATATGGATAATTCAAAACAGAAACACGTCCCCCATAATCCCTGTACATGGTTCCATTTCCCACCGATATATGAATATGGGGAGAAAACAGGAAAGGAGTTCTGATTTTGGATGATCATATTGAATGGTGGTGCTAGCTTGAGGGGCCAAATGGCCTACTCCTGCAGCTATTTTCTATGTTTCTATTATTTTTAAGTAACATGGATCACAAAACCTCACCATTGTTCTCTATTTGGCAAAAACATTTCACTTTTGCTCATTTCAAGTAGTGGCATTTCAAGTAGTGGCCAATCATATTTAACTGAAAGTCATGTCAAAGTACACCAGCTTTGATCTGGCTATCATCAATCAATGGTTTTTCGAAATACTACAGCAATATTACCATGAAAATCAATTCAATGTTTGTCAGTTCTCTTTCTGGTCTTCATGGGACTACCTTTACAAATATCACTGAAATAGTAAACTTGGACATCAAAAGAAATGCCTGGATCCAAGAATAAACCTCTTAACACAAGTTTATGATCACCTAGATACTTATATATTGTGGAAACGCCTGCCTTGATGCTTAATGAAGCTTTATTTGTCACATATGCAACATGACAGCAAAATTATTTTTGCATATATTACATTCCATATTTTGGCCCCAATTCCAAAGTCCAGTGGACCTGCACACTCAATGTACTCTCTCTCAGAGTCACATCAACTCTATACTAATTCTCCTGCCACCCACCTCTGCTGGAGGCAACTTGCAACAGGAATCAACCTACCAGCCCATCTTTAGGATGCGGAAGGAAACAGGAGCATCCAATGAAGTCCCACACTATCATAGGGAGATCACACAGACTCCTTGGCTGCATCCTGCTTCCATCTCTGTTCTTATGTTCCTGCCTTATTGTCCCATTATCAATCCCTAGGAAGGTGACAGATAATGATCAACTGGCACTTAGCTGATCTGATCTCTAATGCTCTGAATTTTGCCAGCACAGATCAAACTGTGGTCCTCATCATATCACCAGTCCAAATACAAACATAGGACCCAAATCCAGAATCACATCCAGATTTTGACTGCGGCATGGTGGAGTTCTTGGTGAAACTCAAAGCTGGTTGGATCAAAGTTCCTATGCGCCAAAGTCACACGAAAGGCAAATTCTCTATTTACGAATTACACTCACCAGTACCAGGAGATCACTAGTTCCCACAAAAAGCATTTTAGAACTAACCCATTATCTTCAACTAGATTATGCCCACAAAGTGATAAATTATATTCTTGGCATTCCTTCAAGGCAGATACTGACACCTCAACATTGAAAGGCAAAGCAGAAAGCATCTTGAAACAAATCTATTATCTTCAGCTAGATTATACCCACAGTGATAATTTATATTTTTGGCAGAATCTGTCCTTCATGACAGATCCTGATCACCTCTCCTCACCATTCATAGGCAAAGCCAAATCTCCCGACATCAAGCAGCCTAAGAATCAACATTGATCAACAAGATTAATACCATAGATAGACAAAATGCTGGAGTAACTCAACGGGTCAGGCAGCATCTCTTCTTCTTCTTCTTGCGTATGGCGTGCACAGCCTAAAGTTGTAGGACAACTTGTTCTATTTGATCTTATTTGATTGTGCGCACCAGGTTGATTGCATTCGTCGAAACAGGGTGGACCACATGACGTTTGCAATCTCCCACCACCAGCATCTCTCAAGAAAATGGATAATAGACACTTCAGGTTTAGGTCTGAAGAAGGGTCCCAACCCGAAACCTCACCTATCCATTTTCTGCAGAGATGCTGCCTGATCCCGCTCAGTTACTGCAGCATTGTGTGTCTATCTTTGGTATAAACCAGCATCTCCAATCTCTTTTTATATTATGTTAATACCATGGCTAGCCAGGAGGGTTAGAAAGGTTCTCCTCCTGGATCCCCAATATTGGGCAGGTCTGTGATGGAATATTTAAGCCTTGATGGGTACAAAAAAAAATATGTAGTAAACACTATATCTAGGACAAAGCAGTCTGCCTGGTGAAAATCTATTATCATCAGCAGTCTGTTCCCCAAGACAACATCTCCATAGACAATGAAAGTGGGTGCACAGGAACTCTCCTTTACTACCAAATCACCAGCAATGGCCACAATCATCCCCCCAAACTCCAAGATCATCCTTAAGGTTGCTCTTTCTGACAAGCACATTATATGAAGCCAAACAGGCATTATGGAGAGGAAGCAAGTACTGATCATAAGAACAAGTGAACCACATGCATTTAAAAAAATAAATTAAAAAAATGATGCTTGCCATTGGTGCATTCCTATTCATTTCTCACCGAGCCATTCATTTTCCAACTGTACTGAGAGTACTTTCACTGCACAAAGCATGACACTTTAACAACAATCCCAAATGCCTCAAGTGGGATAAAGGAAAGAGAGTTCACGTCGCGGCCCTGTTTTCACCAATCTTTCCACCACCACGCACAAGTGCAAGACAGACACCATTAAATGCAGATGCCGAGAAGTGTGTCCAGCTCTGGCTAAACAATTTCTAATCTTGTGTGTGGACTCGATAAGAAGAAGAATGCCTCAAGTACAATTAGTGCCTGGCAAGGAAAACAAGTCGGCAATGAGAAAAAAGGTGATATACAGACATGTATTTGTTTACCTACATTAACAGGCTGCGTAACAGACATCTTTTTCACAATGTTATCCATCCATTACTATATTGTGGAATCATTTACCAAACATCACACACTCATAATAATATCACGCAGGGAATAGATGTGGTAGATGCACAGAGTCCAGAGAACGGGAATCAAGAACTAGAGGACATAGGTTTACAGTGAGGGGGGAAAGGTTTATTAGGAACCAGAGTACACAGGGTGGTGGGCATATGAATCGAGCTGCCAGAGGAGATACTTGAGGCAGGTACAATAACAATATTTTTAAAAGCATATGGACAGGAAAGGTTTAGATGGATATGGGCCAAAAGCAGGCACATGGGACTAGTGTAGTGTAGAATTAGATTCTACAATAAGCTGCATGGTTTAAAAATAAACACAGAATCAAAGAGACAGCACTGAAATAGGCCCTTCAGTCCACAACAACCATTAAGCACCGATGAAAAGATAGCTAATGTTATGGGTAGCTAAGGCTTGCATTAGCTAAGGCTTGCATGGGTCAGCCCTATATGGGACTTGGGGAGATTATGTGTTCGGCACGGACTAGAAGGGTCGAGATGTCCTGTTTCCGTGCTGTAATTGTTATATGGTTATATGGTTACACAAAATTAAAACAATGGTTTTTTTAAAAACAGACTGGAAAGGGAAGAGATGTTTCAAGAACAGAAAGCATCCTTCCCTTTATTAATGTTCATTTGTGTCTTTAGCGAGGCAAATGGTACATTGGAAAATAATCTCACCTCCGCCCCCTGACAAGCAGCCTGGAAACCTTTCCCATCAATTCAGCAGACTGTCGTAAACGCTCTTCATTCTATCAAATGAAAAATCCAAAGTCAACCTAGACTCATCAACCATTTGAAACGTCTTCACTATGCACAGAAGCAAATTCTTATATTAAAATCAATTGCCAATGATAATTCATGGTTATTCTCATGTTCCTAGTGCCACCCCTAACCTTTTTTCCAGGGATGCAGCTCTGGTATTATAATGCGAGTGATCACAGTATACTATAATAAGTTAATAAGTTATAGGAGCAGATTCTGTGGCAATAAATTCCACAGATTCACCACCTTCTGACTAAAGAAATCTCTCCTCATCTTCTTTCTAAAAGTACTTCCTTTTATTCTGAGGCAATGGCCTCCTGAATTCCTCTGCAGTCCATAACAATTGACCACACCACCTTTCGCCATGCCGCTTCTCCAATCTCCAACTTTGCATGATGCTCTTCTTTGCATCCACTTTAATTATTTTAACTACTAGGTGTAACATCTTGTACTTTGAAAGGTCAAATGTCAGTGGAAGCTACACAGTTCATTGCAAGATCCTTAACAGCATTGATGTTCAGGGGGATCTTGGGGCCCCAGTCCATAGCTCCCTGACAACACAAGTACAGTGGTAAAGAAGGCTTATGGCATGCCCACTTCCATTGGTCGTGACATTGAGCATGTGAGTCACAAAGTTATGATGCAGCTCTATAAGACTTCGACTGGGCCACATTTGCAGTGTTGTATGCAGTTCTGGTCGTCTCATTAATGGACGTGGTAGCTTTGGAAAGGGTGCAAAGGTTTACCAGAATGCTGCCTTCGTTAGGGAATATTACAGTGCCCTCCAGAATGTTTGGGACAAAGACCTATCATTTAATAATTTGCCTCTGTACTCCACAATTTGATATTTGTAATAGAAAAAAAAAATTACATGTGGTTAAAGTGCACATTGTCAGATTTTAATAAAGGCTATTTTTATACTTTTGGTTTCACCATGTAGAAATTACAGCTGTGTTTATACATAGTCCCCCCCATTTCAGGGAACCGTAATGTTTGGGACACATGGCTTCACAGTTGTTTGTAATTGCTCAGGTGTGTTTAATTGTCTCCATAATGCAGGTATAAGAGAGCTCTCAGCACCTTGTCTTTCTTCCAGTCTTTCCATCACATTTGGAAACTTTTATTGCTGTTTATCAACATGAGGACCAAAGTTGTGCCAATGAAAGTCAAATATGCCATTATGAGACTGAGAAACAAAAATAAAACTGTTAGAGACATCAGCCAAACCTTAGGCTTACCAAAATCAACTGTTTGGAACATCATTAAGAAGAAATAGAGCACTGGTGAGCTTACTAATCGCAAAGGGGCTGGTAGGCCATGGAAGACCTCCACAGTTGATGACAGAAGAATTATTTCTATAATAAATAAAAATCCCCAAACACCTGTCCGACTGATCAGAAACACTCTTCAGGAGTCAGGTGTGGATTTGTCAATGACCATTGTCCGCAGAAGACATCATAAACAGAAATACAGAGGCTACGCTGCAAAAATAGGATGGTCAGTTTACAGTTTGCTAAGTACTTAAAAGAGCAACCACAGTTCTGAAAAAGGGTCTTGTGGACAGATGAAACAAAGATTAACTTATATCAGAGTGATGGCAAGAGTAAAGTATGGAGGCGAGAAGGAACTGCCCAAGATCCAAAGCATACCACCCCATCTGTGAAAACACAGTGGTGGGGGTATTATGGCCTGGGCATGTATGGCTGCTGAAGGTACTGGCTCACTTATCTTCATTGATGATACAACTGCTAATGGCAGTAGCATAATGAATTCTGAAGTGTATAGAAACATCCTATCTGCTTAAGTTCAAACAAATGCCTCAAAACTGATTGGCCGTGGTTCACTCTACAGCAAGACAATGATCCCAAACATACTGCTAAAGCTAAAGCAACAAATGAGCTTTTCAAAGCTAAAAAATGGTCAATTCTTGGGTGGCCCAGTTAATCATCCAATCTGAACCCAATTGAGCATGCCTTTTATATGCTGAAGAGAAAACTGAAGGGAACTAGCCCCCAAAACAAGCATAAGCTAAAGATGGCTGCAATACAGGCCTGGCAGAGCATCACCTGAGAAGACACCTAGCAACTGGTGATGTCCATGAATCGCAGACTTCAAGCAGTCATTGCATGCAAAGGATATGCAACAAAATACTAAACACGAGTACTTTCATTCACATGACATTGCTGTGTCCCAAACATATGGTGCCCTGAAATGGGGGGGATTATGTATAAACACAGCTGTAATTTCTACATGGTGAAACCAAAATGTATAAAAATGGCCTTTATTAAAATCTGACAATGTGCACTTTAACCACATGTGATTTTTTTATATTACAAATTTCAAATTGTAATATGTGGGAGTACAGAGGCAAATAAATAAATGATGGGTCTTTGTCCCAAACTTTATGGAGGGCACTGTGGCTACAAGGACAGGTTGGACAAATGTGGATTGATTTCTCTTCTCACATGCCATGTATTTTATCTAGTTTGGCTAAAGTCAGATTGCTTTGGTTATGTCCAAGATTCCAGAAGAATCAACCTTGGCAAATCCAATAGCAATATTGATTGAAAGATACAGCATTAAAACAGGCCCTTTGGCCCATCAAGTCCATGTCAACCATCAATCGCTTGTACACACTAGTCCCATGTTATCCCACTTTATGCATCCACTCTTTACACACTCTGGGAAATTTATAGATGCCTATTAACCAACAAACCTGTATGACTTTGGGATGTGGGAGGAAACCCGAAGAGACCAATGCAGTCATAGTTTGATTAGTACGGGTGTCAGGGATTAAGGGGAGATGGCAGGAGAATGAGGTTGAGCGGGAAAGATAGACCAACCATGATTGAATGTTGGAGTAGACTTGATGAGCCAAATGGCCCAATTCTGCTCCTATTACGTATGAACAGAGAAAACTGGCAAACTCCATTCAGACAGTACTTGAGGTCAGGATTGAACCCAGGTCTCTGGTGCTAAGGCAGCAGCTCTAGTAGCCACAGTGCCACCAACCTGATCAGTCTAATTTACTAGAGCGTTTTGACAACAATCGAGTCCCTCAAGAGCTGTTCCTGTGATCTGTGCAAATAATTAGGAGTTATGATTTACTTAAGCAGTGCATGGTTATTCTTTTGCTTATGCTCCAAATAAAACAAATAAATTGTTGATAATTTTCTTTCAGCTTATATTATTTTAAAATGCTATTATCTATCCTTAATTATTTTCATTGGGTTTAATGCTAAAAACAAATACATAACTAGAGCTGGGTTTTAAAGATTAATATAAATAATTAACTTAATTATCCACAACCTACCTCAAATACTGAGGCAGCCCGTTCATAAAGTTCAACAGCTTTTTCCAAGTTTACATTTTCTATTAGCCTGAAAGAAAAAAAAAAGCAATTTCCCACTTCATAACTGAAGACTGTCCACTGTAAAATGTCTCCGTATAGTCTGTAGATAGTTCTGTGACACTGCTCTTCTATCACTGGGACTGATTTAACAGTCGAGAAAAACAATGGAAATTCAGATTCAAATTTTTTTTAAATGGGACACAAGAACTAGGTGGGAGATGACTGCAAGACAAAGAAACGAAACAGGACAAAACTGGAGGTAGAATATACATAATCTGGTGGATGAATGAATTTGATTTATAGTCATCATTCAGTTTCAAATGGCATTAGAGTCCCATAGATGTTGTTTATTCATTAATTCATTCATTGGGGTGGGAGATTGCAACCTTCACGTGGTTCGCCCTGTTTCGACGAATGCAATCAACCCGGCATGCACAATCAAATAAGATCAAATAGAACAAGTTGTCCTATAACTTTAGGATGTGCACGCCATACGCAAGAAGAAGAAGATTCAATCATTTTTCAGAACTGGGCATCACTGGCCAACATTTACTGCACATCCTTCATTGCCCTTGGGAAATGTAGAAACAGGGAACGACAGATACTGGTTTACTAAGACACAAAATGCTGGAATAATTCAGTGGTCAGGTAGCATCCCTAGAGAATATAGGTGATGTTTCGGGTCAGGTCTGAAGAAAGGTCATGACCCGAAGCATCACTATTCATGTTCTCCAGGGGTGCTACCTGACCGACTGAGTTACAGCAGCATTTTGTCTTTTCTCACCCTTGAGAAGGATGACAGTGAACCAACCTTTACAACCAATGCAGTTATTCTGGTGCAAGTACACCCACAATACCAGTGCCCAAGAGGACAGATGCCCACAGCCGCAGATGGGGATCAGAAAGCAGTTAGTTGTCTTGGATGGTGCCAAGCTCCTTGACAGCTATTGAAACAGCAAGCGTGAATGTGGCCCTGGCATACTATGTGAAAGACAGCCCATGCAACAGCGAAATACTCCTTTGATATTCCACTGCAGTTTGGTTAGTTTGTATCCTGATATGTGGAATGGGCCATGATCCCATAATTTATAACCATTAAGCAGAGAAAGTTAATTTATGGAGAACAAGGATAGAGCAGTATATATGAAATAGGCATTTGATGGGGCTGCAATGGCGCACCAGTAGAGTTGCTGCCTTACAGCGCCAGAGATCCGGGTTCGATCATGACTACGGGTGCTGTATGTGCCCTGTTTTATGTTCTCCCTGGGACCATGTGGGTTTTCTCCAAGTGCTCAGGTTTCCAGCAACATTCCAAAGACGTGTAGGTTTGTAGGTTAATCGGCTTCTGTAAATTGTCCCCAAAGTGTAGGATAGAACTAGTGAACAGGTGATCACTGGTCGGCACAGTGGAGCGAAGGGCCTGGTTCCACACTGTATCTCCAAAACTAAAACTTTTAAAATAAGCTTTTATAAATAACACTGCTGGGTGTCTTTTTACATTGTCTACATTTCTGAGACTACTTAGAATTTACATTAAAATATTTGTGGTGAAATTCATGCAATGTAAACAACTAGACAGCGGAAAAATTATTATAAACATAAGACATATAGTGTACGAGAGATAACATTGATATAAAGCATATACTGCAATGGTGTATATTTCACCTATTGGGGTTCAATCAAGAAACCCAAGGTTGCGATTACAATTATAAAATTAGGAATTGCTTAGTTGATGCAGTTTTAAATTCCTTACTTTCCAGCCCGGTCTAGCGCCATGGCAGCAGTGTCAGGGGTTCCGTTCTCCACAAACATCATGCTGGCTTTCTCAATGAAAAAAACTGCTTCAGGCAACTTGTGCATTTCCTATTTAAAAACACATTACACAGTTTCATTAGGCAAGCTGCAATTAACATAGGATTTTAAATCTCAATGTAACAATGCAAGATCAGTTGAGAATTAATGATGGGAACCAGAGTGCTATACCCATAATTAGTTAAATGAAAAAAGAACCATGTTAAACACATGGCAGAATTTCAAATATTGTTACTTCCCCCAATTAAAATAATCGTACACAAATTAATCCATATCAAGATGTGTACAAAGGAACTGCAGATGCTGGTATATACCGAAGATAGACACAAAGTGCTGGAGTAACTCAGCAAGTCAGGCAGCATCTCTGGAGAAAAGGATGAGTAATGTTACAGGTCAGGACCCTTCTTCAGACCCATTTCGGGTTGGGATTCTTCGTCAGACTGAAGAAGCGTCTTACCAGCAACATCACCCATCCTTTTTCTCTAGAGATGCTGCTTGATCTGCTGAGTTAATCCATGTCAAAATGTACATTAAAATCATTATAGTAATAACCATAGCTCAAAAAGTGCTATTCCATCTACAATATAGGTGTTCTGGTCTTTACCGAAATGTCGCCATCATTTTCATAATACATTATTCCATTGGGCAAGTCGAAAGCTACATGCAAATAACATGCAAATAACAAATAACTTGGAAATCTTACATCACAAAACTGCCATATTATTGGTGGTATAAAGTGAATATTCTTACTACTTTGTTTAAATATATGAATTTTACTTGATTTTATTTTCAAGAATCAATTTTTAGAATTCAAAATAGCCAAGGGACGAACCTTCAGCATCATTCCAGCCTGTTCAAATGCTCTGTGGAGGAAATGAAATAGATCACAGGCAAGGGATATATAACTGAGTGTAAACTGACGATAGCAATGAAAGGTGCAATCTAACAAGCTTGCACACTCAGAAAGCTAACCGATTCAGTCCAAAGCAAAATGTTGACTACAAAATGAACAATAGCATTAATTGGAGACATAAGCAAGTAAGAAATGGACCCTCCTAAGCAAAAAAAGTAAAACAGATTGCTGGAGGAACTCGAAGGTAGACACAAAATGCTGGAGTAACTCAGTGGGACAGGCAGCATCTCTAGAGAGAAGGAAGGGGTGACATTTCGGGTCAAGACCCTTCTTCTGACAGATGGAATAGAGGGGAGATAGCTGGAAGAAAGAGGTGAGGGGGGAGAGATGGGGCCAGTGTTGACAAATAAAAGGGACCTCCAGGTAAAGGGGTTGATTGGCAGATGAACCAGGTGGGGGAGGGAAGTGTGGAGGTAATAAATGGCAAAGACAAAAGAGTGGAATCTGACGAAAGGAAGATGGGGGATGAATTGTAGAACCAGAGGAATGGTAGTAAAGGAACTGGAGGTAGAGGGAAGAGCAGAAGAGGTGTTGATGAACTGATGGAGGATGAAGGTAGGGGGGTGGGGGATATACAAAATGGTATGCGTTGAGGGAATGTTGGTCGATAAGAAGGGAGAAGCTTAATCTGAAATTGGAGAATTCCATGTTCATGACAGCTATCCAAGCAGAATAAGCGGTGCTGTTCTTCCAGTTCTGACTGCTTGGGGTAACTGGACCTCCTAGCTGTTAGCAAATTCAATTTCCCTTCCCATTACAACCGGTATGTCCTCGCCATCCTTCACTGCCAAATTGAGGCCACATGCAAACTGGAAGAACAACACCTAATGACTCCAGCATGGCCTCCCTTTGAGCTATAAAGATTCTACGATTCTGACAGAACATAGAGGCTCTACTCCTTATTACAGCCAGTGTTCACACAAAAAGTTAGGAGTTAATAACTACCCTCAACAAGAAGATAGCACTTGACCAACTAAACCTTCAAGATGTTCTGGTAAAATTGAGGTAAATGGGAATTGGTAAAAAGTCTTGTGTCAGGAATCAACCTAAATAAAGAGGAAGATGGCTGAAGATTGGAAGCCAATCACCATAGAAGTTCCTTTGAAAATGATTTGGGCCAAACAATCATAGGATAGTGGCCAAGATAAAAAGAGTAGAAGTGATTTGACATTTGCTATTGATTGTGCCGTCTTTAGTTCAATTCACAACGCTTCAGCTGACAAAGCACTTACACACACCTAGGGAGGGTTCATAGTCAAGCTACTTAAGTATCAGGCAAAGACATTCTGCAACCGAAGAATCCTACCACATCATCTTGACAATCAATGCATTACCATAATTTAATCCCACACATTAACATACTGGGTAAATGTTCACCATGAACCAGAAGAGGCGCTACAATAGCTATCAGAAATTTGCAAATAAACTATAATCTAGAATAGAATAGAATAGAATAGCCTTTTATTGCGATTATAAACTATAATCTGACAGACAGATTAGGAATTTAACTAAATTTTATCAATATGCCTCATTGAATGCTGCTCCAACACAACTCAAGAACTCAAAACCATCTAGAACAAGAGGAAATAATTGGGAAATATTTGCTGATGTTGCCAATCCCTACATCCCTTGAGGGAATAGAATCTAGTGTTAATAAAATTATTGACAAATTTAGGGTTTCAAACATAAACCTAGACAAATAATCCTCTCTTTTCAATCACGTATTTTTAACTGCCTAGAAATCCAAGCAAAAGACAAAATAATAGATCCGACTGGAAATCATTTGGAAAGGACTGAGTTATCCTGCAACTTCACCGTATTCAGCCCGAAGAATGATGCCCATCCGAACCGTTGTTGGTCCATTCCTTCCACAGTTGCGGCCTGACTCAGAGTTCTTGTAGCGCTTTGATTTTTGCTCTAAATTTATATTCAATTAAAATTCTGGGATACACTAAAAAGACATAGAATTTACTTACTTAGCAGCGTGGAAGAAACTAAAGTGAATAGACAGTTAAGGAAGACTCATAAAAGCAACAAAAACATTACAGATATTCATTTGATCAGGCAGATCTATTTTTCATTTAGTTCTTGTCATTACTTGAAATGCAACAATAATTCATTAGCTTCTTAAAAGGTCATATTCATCCGTTCATTTTCATGAAATATGAGGACATTTTAGTCTTAAAATGAAAACCCCATTTAAATCATAGCACTTCACAATCATTTTAAAAGCATATTTTCAAATCTGCTATTTATGTCTATTTTGGTGCTGATCATTCCAACATGTTCGGTTTATGATTCAGATTACCAGCATCTGCAACACATTGCTTCTGGGTGCATCATGTACTCCAATTACTGGGCCAAGAACCCAATCTTCTGATTCAGTGCAAAGCCAAACAACTCAACCAAGCCAGCGATCTCCAACTGAAAAGCCTGACAGGTTTTAAACGTAAATAAATTGAGCCCCAGCACCATAAGAACCTCCAAGGATGACAGACTAAATAAAATAAATTTGGAACTTTATAAATACAAAATCCAACCACATAATTAAACTAAAAAAAGTACAACATATCATATATCATATCTATCTATATACTTTTAAAACTGTGTGTGTGTGCGTGTGTTTATTTGTGGGTGTATGTCAGATTCGATTTTCAGATAAGATTTTTGGCCTTTGATTCCTTGATCCACCAAAACCACACGCAAAAACTCAGAGATTAGAGGGGGGGGTGGTTAGTGTGTGTGTGTGTGTGAGACGCGGCAGGCTGCTCCCCTGAATTCCATAGAGCTGCCGACAGCTTTCGTGCATGAGATGGCTCGCTTCATTTCCAGAACATTCTGAACACGTGACGCACGCCCTCTCCCCCCCTCTCTCCCCCCTTTCCTCTCCCCCTCCCCTCCCCCACCCTCCCCTTCCCCCCTCTCCACCCAATCTCCCCCACCCCATCCCCCCCATCTCAGCCCCTCTCCTCTCTCCCCTCCCGTGTCCTCCCTTCTCTCTCACCCCTCCTCCCCCACTCCACCCCACTCTCCCTCTGTCTGTCTCTTGCCCTACAATCTCTGCCGATCTTGGAATTCAACACCATTCTCTCCATATCCCTCTGTTCCCTTAAAGTCCAATGTGCCACACACATCCCTGTTTTGATTACTTCTGAGAGTCAGTCATACAGTGGGAAAACAGGGCCTTTGGCTCAACTAGCTCACACCAACCAACATGCCCCACTTACCCTGCCTGCATTTGCCACATATTCCTCTAAACCTATCTTATCTGTATCTACAGTAGTATCTTGTGTAGGAAAGAACTGCAGATGCTGGTTTAAATTGAAGATAGACACAAAATGCAGGAGTAACTCAGCGGGGCAGGCAGCATCACATTCCTTCTCTCCAGAGATGTTGCCTGTCCCGTTGAGTGACTCCAGCATTTGAATGAATGACTGAATGAATGAAAGAAAACTTTATTGTTATTCAGATATACACCTAGACACAGTGCACCTTGTGTCTAGGTGTCTAGGTGTCTATCTACAGTAGTATCTTTACTAGAATGTAGAATTTAAAAACTAAAGATACTTCTTCTCTTCCCCTAGTTCAAGCATCTCTTTTCAGAAAAAAGCCTCTCATAATCAACCCCTCCAATTACTTTGCAGTGTAAAAGCAGGCCGGCCTTCACAAAAACTCAACTAAATATGCAGCGGAAAAAAAAAATCTATGATATCCTCTGACAACTTTAATCTTCTTATCAAACTAAAATAACCTCGTAGTACTTTAAAGTGTATTGGAAGAAAATAAAAATCAAGAAACCGGTTTCCATGAAGGAGCCGTTCTCGATAGTCATTAGTAGCCTGAAAAGGATACGCTCTGTTGTTCTGATGTGATTCAGCTTCTTTTAGGTAGGCATCCTTAGCTTGGTCATACTGCTTTGCATTTTTGAATGCGACAGCTACATCAAAACAGATACAAGAGGGAGTTACATGCAAAAAATAAATGGAAAAGGATGCTGCATTATTCTGACATCTTGTGGTGACGTCGTACAAGTTAAACAAAGCAAAAGATTAAGCAAAACAAATAATATTTCAATTATAACCACGCATAGTCCTACAGTTCTGAAGGGGCTGCTTCTGTGCTGTATAACTATTTCATTGAAACATTTGATGTTATGTACGTGTCAATTCCAAAATGGTGGCATCAAGCTGGAAAAGGATTTTAGACTTACTTATTTGTGAAGATAGCATGCAACTTTCATTGTAAATGGATTCGATATATAATATGGCAAAGGATTACACTATAGATAAAAATCAACCCGAAACCTCTCAAAATAATGTCAGACAGGAAAACACTCTTACCCGCCTTTGCATATTCAGATGCTGCACCATCGAAATCAGGTTTCCATTTTAAAAAGCCAGTTTTCAGACTGGAAATAAAACAGGATCAATATTAAAAATTGAAATAATTTACTTTCATAGCTATATGTATTAAATAAAACTTGTCTTGCACATCTCCTTTAAACTTTGTCCATCTCACCTTAAAGCTGTGCCCTCTAATTTCATAGCTACATTTGTATTAGACTGAAGTTGACCTTGTAGGTGAAAACAATACTGCACCTACTTTGAAATATGTTATCGGTCTGAATTTGCGAAAGGCGATAAATTCTAAATTTACAGATGACGCCAAACATAAAAGTATGGTAAGCAATAATAAAGATGAAAACATGGACTAACAAATTGGCAAACACTTAACAGTAAAAATAAGTTAACAAGAATGAGGAAAACCATTATGAATGAAATAGTTCAATTTTAAAGAAAATTCAAAAAACTGAGGAATCTGGTAATTTGGGAAGGCTGGAAGAATTGCCAAGGTAGCTTGCCACCCTGGCCATTACCCTTTCTCTCACCTACCTTCCAAGAGAAGGTGCAGGAGCTTGAAAGCTCAGCCATCCAGACCTGGAAACAGTATCTTCCCCACTGCTATCAGAATCCTGAGCAGATCAACTTTTTCACACTCTCTTCCCAGAGGTACTGCCATGTACTGTTAATTATAGGTAGGAAAGAACTGCAGATGCTGGTCTAAATCCAGTCTGAAGAACGGTCTCGACCCAAAACGTCACCCATTCCTTCTCTCCAGAGATGCTGCCTGACCCACTGAGTTACTCCACCTACTGTTATTTATACCTCATTTAGTTATTCTATTATACTTCAATAGTGTATATGCACTACATCAGACGGCACTGCAATCCTCTCACCATTCTTACCCATCATTGTATTTATTGCTGCATTAATACAGTTTTCTCTGTGAACAAGGAATTTCATTGCAGCCAGGTGCATATGTCCAATAAACTAACCCAATCAAGAAGTAATCATGTACATGGAGATAACACATGTTATGTGAAAGGTAAAACACATTGCAGATGAAAGAATGCTTGAAAGAATCTAAGGGCATGCACCTTGGTTGAAAAAAAATGTTGCTTTTAAATAGTGACAAATGGGACAGCTTGTTCAAAGGGACCCATGTATCTTTGCACATGAATTAGTTGAGGTTAACATGCTCAGTATGAGGCTTTTGAATAGACTCTGGGATATACAAGGAATGGAGGAGTATGGATCATGTGTAGGCAGATGAGATTAATTTATGTAGACACAAGAACTGCAGATGCTGGTTACAACAAACGACACACAATGCTGAAAGACATGGATAGGGTAGAAATCAAAATCTTTTTCCCCAGGATGGAAACAAGAAATACTTGAGCATAACTTTAAGGCGAGAGGGACAAAGTTTAAAGGAGATGTGCAAGACAAGTTTTATTTAAAACACAGGATGGCAAGTGCCAGGAACTCACTGCCACTGATGGTGATGGCAGCAGATACGATAGTGGCATTTACGACTTTTGGATAGGAACATGGGGTATGACGAGAATGGAGGGATATAGATTATGTGCAGGCAGATAAGAGTTAGTCATGGCATGATGATCAGCACAGACAATGTGGGCAGAAGGGCCTGGTCCTGTGCTGTGCTGTTCCATGTTCTCTCAAGTGTCTTCTCAAACTCAATTATAGTATTAAGTTAATACTTTTTAATTTGAAGCGAACCATATCTGGTCATTATTGCAATTGAGTGCATCTTAAGGGGCATGTGGAAAGTGAGGGCTGTGAGCTGTGGAACGAGCTGCCAGAGGAGGTACCCGAGGCAGGTACTACGCAACATTGAAAAGATGTATAGGAAGGAACTGCAGATAAGGCACATACACTCACGTATATCCCCGTATGCCCTCATAAACCCCGACTACACAGTAGAGCACGCCGCAGGATGTTCCTGTTCTCGATCACCTGGCACCATTCGCGACACGGTCCAAGGCTGGGGCTCTCATCCAAAAGGGCGCACAACACCATCCTTTATGGCATCTCTTATCAGAGCAGACCATGCCACTGCCCCCTCCCTGAGCCAATCATATGCCCCCTTGTCTGCAACGTTTCTGCACTACTAGCAGCAGGGGGTACAAGTGGTCCACCCAATCATTGCTGTTATTTTTTGGTCACGAATGCCATGCTTTCCCCATAGAATGGCCTGAGAAAGGCCACACTCCCAGACAATGTGCACAGCTGCAAGGTCAATTCTAGGAGATAATGCATTTGCATCTTGTTTTCCAGGGCTATGGAATGCAGTGCTCCTAATTTATCTGATAACTCCATTTCATATTTTAGCTGAAATTGTCTGTTTAACCCTTACACTACAATGGATAGGAAAGGTTTAGAAGGATATGGGCCAAATACAGGCAGGTGGGACTAGTGTAGATAGAGCATCTTGGTCAGCATGGGCCGAAATGACGCTGGTTTCGCAGATGCCTCTTTCCTCCTTTCCAATCAATGGTGACAGTGCAGGTAGGAACCAACCAGCTGGGCTGCAAAGGCTCATGGGAGCTGTAGTGCATTAGCAGGCCCCTCAGGACATTGTGTGTGGAAAGAACTGCAGATGCTGGTTTACACCGAAGATAGACGTAAAATGCTGGAGTAACTCAGAGGGACTGGCAGTATCTCTGGAGAAAAGGAAGGGGTGACATTTCAGGTCGAGACCTTCAGACTGAGTCAGGGGAGAGGGAAACTGGAGAGATGGAAGGGCAAGGTGTGAAAATGACAGGTCATAGCAGACAATGATTAAATAAATCTATAATGGTTCAATGTTGGTTGAGGGCAAGGTGACATCGAGGCATACAATCAGTAAAAATAATCAGAAGGACAGCGTTGAGGAACAGCACCTCATATTTCACCTGAACAGCTTACAACCCAGTGGTATGAATATTGATTTCTCTAACTTCAAGTAACCCTTGCATTCCCTCTCTGTCCACCCCTCCCCATCCAAGCTCTCCGACTAGTTGCACTGTCCTTCTGATTAATTTTACTGATTGTATGCCTCTTGTCACCTTCTCCTCAGCCAACAATGAACCATTCTACATGTGCAAGAAGGAATTGCCGATGCTGATTTACACCCAAGAAAGATAGACACAAAATGCTGGAGTAACTCAGCGGGACAGGCAACATCTCTGGAGAGAAGGAATGGGTGACATTTCGGGTGAAGACATCAGTCTGTAGAAGGGTCTCGACCTGAAACGTCCCCCATTCCATCTCTCCATATGTGCTGCCTGTCCCGCTGAGTTACTCCAGCATTTTGCGATTATCTACAATGAGCCATTCTACATTTCCATAACAGCGTCTACTCTGATCTGTCATTTTCTCCAATTTCAGGTAGTCCTCGCTTTCTCCCTCCTTCCCCTCCCCTCGCCAGCTCTCCCACAACGCACTGTCTCAGCCTCTTCCTTTCTTCTTCCCACCCCCACATCAGTCTGAAGAAGGGTCTCGACCCGAAACATCGCTCCATAGATGCTGCCTCACCCGCTGAGTTTCTCTAGCATTTTTGTCTACCTGTCATTTTCACATCATATTTTTCCATATCTCTCGTCTCACTCTCCCCCGAGTCTGAGGAAAGGTCTCGACCTGAAACGTCCCCTATTCCGTCTCTCCACAGATGCTGCCTGTCCCTCTGAGTTACCCCAGGACATTGACAGCCGACCCGGACTACAACTCCCAGCAGGCTCCACGCCCACAGAGGGGCGTCAGACGGCGGCGCCCACCCGGATCTCCGGGCGCTTGAACCCCCCACTCCCGCTGGGAGGAACGGTGGTCACTCCACCTCACCAAACAAAATCCACTCCCTCACCATTTCTCGGCGGCCGCTATGTGTTCCAGCGCCTCGTTTATCTTTTGAGCCATCGGTTTCTTTCCTACGTGGGACACGACAGCCGACAAAATGGCGGGCGTGCGGACGGACGGAGGCGACACCGCGATCCCCTCGTTACCGGCTGCTCGTCCTTCACGGCGATGCCGGGGCCGCCGCTCACTTCAGCCACCGGGCGGAGGTAAATAAAGAATCAATAACTGCGGGTGCGCGTGCGCAGTAAGCGATTGCGCGGCCGGGCCCAAGCAGTCGCGCATGCGCGCACGGGGCACTCCCCCCGCCCCCCCCCCCCGCCCCGCCTCCTGACTGCGCATTCGCGCTGGAGAAGATCCGGACAGACTCCGCGGTGACGTAGGCCGTGTCCACGCCTCTGCTGGGATTGTCTCGCCAGTCACTTGGGGGCAGGTAACGCAATTAGTGCACCGATTGTAGTGCACTGCTCTGTCCTGCCTGCTCAGTTTACAGCAGGGCGGTTACTGCAGCAAAGGTACCTTGCAGTTTAATGATAGCTTACAGTAGGGCTGTGATTGCAGCAGAAGTACCTTGCAATTCAGTGGTTCAACGATAATTTACAGCAGGGCAGTTATTGCAGCAAAGATACATTGGAATTTAATGGATTAATTAAACTTTATTGTAACATGCATCTAGAGACAGTGACATTCGTGGTCCCCTTAGTTTCAGTGTGAAGAAGGGTCTCGACCCGAAACATCACCATTCCTTTTCTGCAGAGATGCAGCCTGACCCGCTGAATCACTCCAGCTTTTTACGTCTATCTTCAGTTTAAACCAGCATCTGCAGTTATTTCCTACACAGTGAAATTCTTCGTTTTGTGTGCAATTTAGTAAAATCATACTATGCATAAGCACAATATTACATAGCGATGTTACAAAATTTTGAGATTTTAAAAATCTAGTCTGTAATTTATCCCATCAGATAAAGCATAAAAAGAAGTTTAATTTGACACCTAATTCACTTTCATATCTTCAGTATTAAAAAAGTTATGGCCATTTTCATACTCGGAAATTAGCATCTTGTTCCCTATTGCTTTTCCATTAAAACAAAAGCTGTGATCGAGGAGAGTCAAATGGCCATAACTTTCTTAAAAATTAAGAGAACTGAAAGAAATTTTCAGTTATTATAGATTGAAGCATTCTGAAACAAATATGAAACAATCTTACTTAGATGACTTGAAATTAAAGCATATAATTAGTTATTTACCTAATTGTAGCTAATTATAAAATTCAATTACTAGATCTAAACATCTATCAATTTCTTAAGAATAGATTAACATTTTTAAATAGCCTAAGTGTCCAAATAACATTCACACAATAATTCACAATATAACATAATTTTTTAATCTGATTGTCATGGATTTATAGGCCAAATGGAAGTGAATTTAATGTTTAATACCTGTAAATTAATGGCCATTTAAATCATCTTGCGAGTGGGTTATTCTGGAACGCGATCATTTGGAACGTTGCGGTTTGCAGTGAATTTATACCCCATATCGGTAGCAAAAATACTGCCGGATCGGATGGGGACTAAATCACCGTTTCGCAACTTAAAATGTGAATTAAAGGCATCTTAAGGACCACTTTTATACATAAAATAAACGTCTTTCTTTTACCTGTTCCGTACCTGAAATCCGTCCCCGTTGTTGGCGTTGACGGCTTTTGAAGCTGATTTTAAAATTACTCCACGGGCAAATTGTCGAGCGATTTAAAAAAAAAAAATACACAGAACGCCCGTCTGAACGATTCTTCAGCAAAAGCTTGCACTCCAACCAAATATATTCCAGGACAAGGTACGAAAAAAACGCGTTTTAACCCCGCTCCCTCCTCAAAGGCGCACGGCCAGTGGCAGAATGGCAGAGCCGCTGAAGGTAAGTATTGTAACATACCTACATAGAATGTTTGAAGGTTAATTGGCTTCAGTAAAATCGTAACTTGTCCCTAGTGTGTAGGATATGGAGTGATCATTGGCCGGCGCAGTCTCGGTGGACTGAAGGGCCTGTTTCTACTCTGTATCTCTGAGATAAACTAAAATCGTGTAGGAATGATAGATTTTACTGAGGCAAAACGCTCCTCTTTTTGAAAATGTTTATATATCATGTCTGGATGACGGTATATTTATCTAAGATGCATTTATTGTTTAAGGAAACAATGACTCCAGATAGAAATTAGAAAAGCACAGTGGAGATACAGGAACTGCAAACACTGGAACCTTGAGTAAAATATTAGAGTTATGCCCCTGTCTCACTTAGGAAACCTGAACGGAAACCTCTGGAGACTTTGCGCCCCACCCAAGGTTTCCGTGCGGTTCCCGGAGGTTTTTGTCAGTCTCCCTACTTGCTTCCACTACCTGCAACCTCCGGGAACTGCACGGAAACCCTGGGACAGGGGCATAACTCTTTTTCAGGCTGAAGAACGGTCCCAACTGTAAAGGTCACCTGTCCATGCCCTCCAGAGATGCTGCCTGACCCACTGAATTATTCCAGCACATTAGTATTTCACTTATAGAACATTACGGCAATGTTCGTGCCGAACATGATGTGATGCCAAGATTAAACTAATCTCCCTGCCTGCACATGACATATATCTCTCCATTCCCTGCAAAGAGAAAGGAAAGCAATAAAAAATAATTAAGACAACTAGAATAAAAACTAGAAAATATCAAGGGGGAAAAAAGTGATAAAATGTCATTAATGGCCAGAATTTTCAAGCCCATGAATTAAATCCTAAACATTCACTCCCACTATCATTAACTGTGGATTCCAGTTATCCTGGGTAAATTCTGAGCGTCAAGTCCAGTGAATCCACCAGCTAGGAACTGGACTGTGACTTTCACCTACCAATATAAATATCACAGTACTTCCAAAAGAAGCATCCAACCTCTACACCACATTTTAGTTGCCGATTTTAGTTTTCTTTTTTTTTTTAAACTGGGCATACCAATGTAACTTGATGACACCTAGTACTATTGAATTAATAATTTTACATGAATAAAGTAGTACATTAAGTAAAAGTAATGGAAATGACTTTCTAGATAATTGATAAAATGATTACTTTTACTCATATTAAAGTATAGTTTTGGGGGTGTCAGTGAGAGGTCACCTAAAATTGGAGGATTCAATGTTCATACCATTAGGTTATAGGTTACCTAGGGTCAAGGAAAGAGTGTTCACGTCGCAGCCTTGTTTCCACCAATGTATTATTACTTTTAAAGCTTTTTTTAGTTGTTTCCAAATTCGCATTCCACTATGTATTATAGGGTTTTCCCAATAGGTTTTTTTGTGCAGTTTTGTGGGAGCAAACATAATCAAACCAATTTCAAAAGGTAAGTAGTCTTCCTTTTCCATCCTTAACCAATCTGGTTGCTGATCCATTTCTTCCAGCCAGAAATTCATGTTTTTAATATGGACTGCCCAAAAATAAAACAAAAAATTTGGCAAGGCTAAACCTCCATTTATCTTTAACTTACATAAATGTTTTTTACTTATTCTATGATTCTTATAATCCCAAATGAAGCTTGTTACAATAGAATCGACTTTTTTGAAAAGTTTGTGATATATATCGGAATTAATTGAAATAAGTACAGTAGTTGCGGTAAGAAAACCATTTTTATAGCATTAATTCTACCAAGCATTGAAATGGGAAGTGTTTTCCAGTACTGAATATTCTTGTGTAGTTTATTCAGTAAGGGTGGAAAGTTTAATTTAAATAGAGAGGTATATGTCTTAGTTACATATTCCTATATATTTAAGTTTATCTTTAACTATTTTAAAAGGGGATTGTTGTAATGTATGTAAATTGAGTTTTGTTATTGGCATGATTTCGCTTTTATTCCAATTAATTCTATATCCTGAAAACTGACCAAATTGAGATTAGATTTAATAGATTTGGAATACTAGTTTCTAACTCATATTAAAGTATATAGTTTTGGGGGTGTCAGTGAGAGGTCACCTAAAATTGGAGATTCAATGTTCATACCGTTGGGTTATAGGTTACCTGGGGTCAAGGAAAGAGTGTTCACGTTGTAGCCCTGTTTCCACCAATCTTTCCACCACCACTCACAAGAAGCGCAAGACAGACACCATTGTATGCAGATGCCGAGAAATGTGTTCAGCTCTGGCTGAACAACTTCTAATCTTGTGTGTGGACTCGATAAGAAGAAGAATTGGTTACCTAAGCCTCTGTACTCACTTTGCAATTGAATCCTTGACTTTCTTAACGGCAGAACTCAATCAGTGCAAGTCGGTGACAACATCTCCTCATCGACCATTAACATAGATGCAACTCAAGCTGCGTGCTTTTGTCCCCAGCTCAACTCTCTTTACACACATGCCTGTGTGGCTACACACAGTTGCAAAGCCTTCTACAGATTCACTGACTGCAACTGTTGTTCAATGAGTCATGGTTGGTAATGAGTCAGTATACAGAAAAGAGATAGAACACCTGGTTGAGTGGAGCTGCAATAACAATCTCTTGCTCAACGACAATTAAACCAAGGAACTAATCCTTCAGAAAGGAGAATCCAGGAGATCATGTATCGGTTTTCATCAGTGGACATTAATATCTCAGACTAGACTAAGTGGGACCCGTTGGGTTGGGTCCCAGCTTCACACGGGAGGGCTGGTCCCCCAACGCAATATTCCACCTCTCCACCAGTTCCAATATTGGTGGCCAGTGGGGGGAGGGGGGGGGGGCTTTCTGGAGCGCTAGAATGGGTGTTGGGGGCTGAAGGGACTGGTTTCCAGAGGGCTAGTATGGACGTTGTGGGCTGAATGGATTCTTGGGCTAGGCGGCTCAGTCACTCAAGCCTGTTGTGCTGGAAGCTCACTCACTCACGGCTGGTGGGCTGGCAGTTGACTAACGGCTATTCCTTGAAATTCCTTTTCAAGCAGGGTGCAAGGCCACCAAATTCAAGTGCAGTTTCTTACCACTTCAAGCAAGGTGCAAGACCACCAAATTCAAGTGCAGTTTCATACCATTTCAAGCACGGTGCAAGGCCACTAAAGACAGCGAGTCGTGACCTCTCCCTCTCCCAGCTTGCAGAGACTGAGCCACGCCCAAATTTCCGGGTTTTATAGTCCCTCCCCCTCCCACCAGAAGGGGCGTGGCCTTCACAGCATGATTGACGAGAGAGAATCTCAACATTTTTTAAACACTAATAACTCTTTTATTTTTCATCGATAGGAAAAATCCTTGGCACCTGATGAGCAGAGGGGGACTGAGTAAGATGGCCAAAAATCACAGCCATACATGGTAGCGATTTTTCTAAAATCAATATAAAGCGCAAACAGGAAGTGGTCAAGATTAGACTTTTAATTATATCGAAGGCAACTTTAATTAGGCAAGGCAACTTTAATTAGGCAAGGCAACTTTAATTAGGCAAGGCAACTTTAATTAGGCAACACAGCTTTAGCATTTCCAAACCAAAGGCAACACAGCTTTTGCATTTCCAAACCAAGGCAACACAGCTTTAGCATTTCCAAACCAAAGGCAACACAGCTTTAGCATTTCCAAACCAAAGGCAACACAGCTTTAGCATTTCCAAACCAAAGGCAACACAGCTTTAGCATTTCCAAACCAAAGGCAACACAGCTTTAGCATTTCCAAACCAAAGACAGCACAGCTTTAGCATTTCCAAATTACATTTTCAAACCACATTAAGGGCACCGACAGGTCAGTAAAACCACTCACAATTTAGTAGACATGTGTTCAGTGTTATTCACAGCTCAGACTGAGAGACATGACCCTCTCGCTCCCCCATCTTGCAGAGACTGACTGAGGCACTCAACATTTCCGGGTTTTATAGTCACTCCGGAAGGGGCGTGGCCTTCAGGAGAGAGAATCTCAACATTTTTTAAACACTAATAACTCTTATATTTCATTGATAGGAAAAATTCTCTTGTCCTGCGCAGCGGAGGGAGACTCTGAGTAAGATGGCCAAAAATCACAGCCGTAAGGGGCAGCGTTTTTTCTAAAATCAATACACAGACAACAGGAAGTGGTCATGATCAGACTTTTAGTAATATAGATAACCTAATCTGGGTGCAGCATATCGATGTAGTCATGAAGGCATGCCAGTGTCTCTACTTTCTTAGAAATTTAAAGAGATTCGGTATGTCACTGAATACTCTAGCAATCTTCCATAGATGCACTGTAGAAAGTAACCTGACTGGACTGGTACAGCAATTTCAATGCAGAGGATCACACGAGGCTGCAGGGAGCAGGGTACTCCGCCTGGCCCATTATGGGCTCAGACCTCATCACCATCGAAAGCATCTACATGAGGCATTGCCTAAAGAAGATGGCAACAATCATCAAGGAACTCCGGCATCTGGACTATGCCCTCTACTTGCTGCTAGCATTGGGCAGGAGATGCAGACGCCTGAAGTTCCACACCACCAGGTTCAGGAACAGCTAGTTTCTTTCAGCTGTTAAGCTCTTGATAGTTGAAAGAAACGTCAGTCAGCGAAGAAACATGACGGATCATCTCTTGCATTACCATGGACTTTTTCAAATTATTTCTGCACTAAAATCTTGTTTTTGTACAGTTGCTTTCTTTCCATAGTCTTGAGCATTTTATGAATGTTTTAGGTTTCGTATGTCTAAGTGTGTGTGCCTGTGATGTTGCTGCAAGCAAAAGATTTTAATTGTATATGTACCTCACTATACTCGTGCATATGACAATAATCTCGTCTTGACCCGACTTGACATTATTATAAAATAAATCACACGGCCCTGCATTTAATTTTTAATCTTTTGTGGAGAAGAGTTCCTTTTGACTGACTTGTCATTTGTACAATGGAGGAGCAAAAAAATCTGCATTTCAGTTAACATTGTCCATCTGTTGAGAATGCCCAAGCTGCTGAAATCTCCCCCTCCAATGCACGCGATCACAAACTGACAAGAGCTACTGGTGATGAGTTTATTTACATGCACTACGCGTGTAGATATCCTTGCACTTTTAGCTGTTCTTTAGAATTTTAAGCATATGATTAACAGCCAAGCTTTAACCTTCAATAAAAAAATTAACTGATTAATTCATTATGACCAAAGATGAAATTATTCATGAAAGAAGAGTACCGTAGCTTATCACGGTCAATAAATTATACCAATTATTATATATTTGGACGCCTACTTGCAGATTACTTAATATTATTCACATTGCTGATCACAGATCATTGAATTTACTTTATAGTAAACAAATGCGCAATATGAGCATGTTCGTGGTAGATTATGTTTGCATGTGTATCAAAAATTATTTAACTTGAATTATTGCCTTTTTCAGTGAGGAGATTTCTATAATAAAAACATATTTAGGATGTGGAAAAGCAAATTGCTGGAATTCTGAAAAATATGCAGTAAATGCTAGAAATAACAAATCAGCCAGAACACGTGAGATGGACTTTTATTAATCTGCCTCTTGTTTAATTTTTTTTCTTTTTACATTGTTTAGTAAAGTAAGCAGCTGTTGCCAAATTCGTTATCTTTGAGTTAGAGATAATAAATTAATCCTCTTCACAGAACGTTAATCGTTTTCACAGAAACACAGATGGAGCTAATGGGGATCCTAATGGAAAATGTGGGATAGCAAACAGGTGCAATTTTGTCCCGGTGGCCCAGATAATCAGGAATGGCTGGATGAAACACAAAAGCTGGAGTAACTCAGCGGGTCAGACAGCATCTCTGGAGAAAAGGAATAGGTGACGCTACGGGTCGAGATCCTTCTTAAATCTTCAGTTTAAATCTGCATCTGCAGTTCCTTCCTACACATGACTGGATTAAACCTCCTCACTTAAAGTGTACATAACTCATCCACTGCTAGTTATCATAACTGGAAACGCTTTAGCCATTAAAAACCACCATTTGACATCTTCACCACTTTGTACATAACTCTCATACTTGATGGTTAATACTAGTTTATTTGTAGATCGTGATTTAAAGAATTGGAATAGAGCTGTGGTTCCGTGATTTATTGATGAGATGTTGTGATCTGTGAAGTGTTATATAATATAATGTAATCTTGATTCTTATTTATCCATCTGTACCTGGCAACCTTGACAGTTGTAAGTATATTGATTCAAAATATAGGAAGCACAAGAAAATAAGATAAATTATTGTTTTTCTACCTAGTAAATTGCCTAATGTACCTATGTTCTAAGAAGCATAAACATATTTGCCTGGTGCTCGAGAATAAGCACGTTTATGCTGCTAGTGCAGTGTTGATATGCAGTACCTCTCACTATCAAAGGAATTTGTGAGCTGTTCACGCTTAAAGCTCCTAATCAAAACTAATGAAATGTTACATTCATTTCAGGTAGCTTTGTTAAAGATTCATACAAATAAAACTTGCAACTGACGCCAACAAATGTTTGAGATGTTAGATTTATTTGCACAACTGAGCTGTCCTGGCACCTTGTTGTATTGACGATGTTTCACCACAAGGGAGCACCCTCTGAGCAAGGTGAAAAAACCCACTGGTTTGTAATTTGATCAGTAAGAATATATTAAAGTAAATAACTTCGATAGGATTATTTTAGTCTATTAATGGAAGATATTCCTAAAGTAAGTATTCAAGAACGGTGGAGAATGAAACAAAGTATGTTTGTGACAATAATGCATTAAACCATTCTGAAAAAATAATCTTGTACTTTTGGTTTTGGCAAATGAATGGCAACAGTTGGTTTAGAAGGATGAATCAATTCCATTTTGAATTAAGTTAAATAGCCAGTTGGTGAACAAAGCAAATTTGCAACAAAAGCAACATTCAGGAGTTAAATATTATACTATCGCAACATAAATTACATTTATACAGTCCCCAATGTGGCAACCATCCCGAGGAATTCGACAAGGGCATTATCAAACAAAAACCCTGCATCAAGTTCTGAAAGATGATATCAGGACAGACAATCAAACACTTGGTGGAGGAGGTAAACTTTAAGTACTATTGTAACAGCGAAGAGAGAGGTGATGTAGAAGAACTTTCTGCAGTTAGAGTCTGAAGCTATGCCAACTGGTTAAGGTGTGATTCAAAACAAGGATCTGTAGCAGACGTGAATTGGAGGGGAAAAGATTGCTTTTTATTCCACATTTAATATAGGAAACCTTCTCATGAGTTAAACCTCCCAAAAGGTTAAAAAGCAGGACCTCAACGGAAGTGATCTCCTGATAACCCTCAATTGCATGTGCTAGTGAGGGTAGGAATAGGAAGATAGGACATGTGAATGCTTGACTGAGGTGTTGGTGCAAGTGGCAGGGATTCCGATTTTTGGAGCATTGGGAACTCTTCTGGGGCATAGGTAACCTGTACAAGAGGGACAGGTTGCATCAGCACTGGAGGGGAACTAATATCCCAAAGAGGAGATTTGCTAGCGCAACTCGGGGGGCGGGAGGTGGGGTTAACCTGGATTGGAAGGGGGATGGGGTCCAATGCAATATTGAGGCAGGTAGGAGGCTGAAAGTCAGTACAGAAGCCAATGACAGCAGCTTCAGTAGACTGGGTAGGTAAGAGGATGGCAGGGAATAAGGAAATGCGTAGGAAAGAACTGCAGATGCTGGTTTACACCAAAGATAGACACAAAAGCTGGAGTAACTCAGCGGGACAGGCAGCATTTCTGGAGAGAAGGAAACATCACCCATTTTGGGCCAAGGCCCTTCTTCAGACTGAGTCAGGGGAGAGGGAGACAGAGATATGGGAGGGAGTTAAAACACAGATCAAAGGGGATGATGATTAAAGATGTAGAATAGTGCATTGTATCAATATATTGATTTCTGTAACTTCAAATAACCCTTGCTTTCCCTCCCCCATCCTAGTTCTCCAACTAGTTTCACTATCTTCCTGATTAAATTTTATTGATTGTATGCCTCGTTGTCACCTTCGCCTCCGCTAACAATGAACCATTCTACATTTTCCTTGATCATCATCCCTTGATCTGTTTTCACATCTTACCCTCCCATATCTTTAAGATAGACAAAAACGCTGGAGAAACTCAACGGCTGAGGCAGCATGGAGAGAAGGAATTGGTGACGTTTTGGGTTGAGACCCTTCAAGTCAAGTCAAGTGAGTTTATTGTCATGTGTCCCTGATAGGACAATGAAATTCTTGCTTTGCTTCAGCACAACAGAACTTAGTAGGCATTGACTACAAAACAGATCAGTGTGTCCATATACCATAATATAAATATATACACACATGAATAAATAAACTGATGAAGTGCAAATAACAGATAATGGGTTATTAATGTTCAGAGTTTTGTCCGAGCCAAGTTTAATAGCCTGATGGCTGTGGGGAAGTAGCTATTCCTGAACCTGTTCGTTGCAGTCTTCAGGCTCCTGTACCTTCTACCTGAAGGTAGCAGGGAGATGAGTGTGTGGCCAGATGATGTTGGTCCTTGATGATGCTGCCGGCCTTTTTGAGGCAGCGACTGCGATAGATCCCCTCGATGGAGGGAGGTCCGAGCCAATGATGGACTGGGCAGTATTTACTACTTTTTGTAGTCTTTTTCTCTCCAGGGCGCTCAAGTTGCCGAAACCAAGCCACGATGCAACAGGTCAGCATGCTCTCTACTGTGCACCTGTAGAAGTTAGAGAGAGTTCTCCTTGACAAACCGACTCTCCGTAATCTTCTCAGGAAGTAGAGACGCTGATGTGCTTTCTTAATAATTGCATCAGTGTTCTCGGACCAGGAAAGATCTTCAGAGATGTGCACGCCCAGGAATTTGAAGCTCTTGACCCTTTCAACCATCGACTGTGGGTCCCTATCCTACTCCTTCCAAAATCCACAATCAGTTCCTTGGTTTTGCTGGTGTTGAGGGCCAGGTTATTGTGCTAGCACTATATGGACAGTTGCTCTATCTCTCTTCTATACTCTGACTCATCCCCATCAGTGATACGTCCCACAACAGTGGTGTCGTCAGCGAACTTGATGATGGAGTTCGCACTATGACCGGCTACGCAGTCATGTGTAAAGAGTGAGTACAGCAGGGGGCTGAGCACGCAGCCTTGAGGTGCTCCCGTGCTGATTGTTATCGAGTCTGACACATTTCCACCAATACGAACAGACTGAGGTCTGAGAATGGGGAAGTCGAGGGGGGAGGGGCGGGAAAAAGAAACGAAGATGCGGAGACAGTAGACAATAGACAATAGGTGCAGGAGTAGGCCATTCGGCACATCGAGCCAGCACCGCCAATGTGATCATGGCTGATCATCCCCAATCAGTACCCCGTTCCTGCCTTCTCCCCATATCTCCTGACTCCGCTATCTTCAAGAGCACTATCTAGCTCTCTCTTGAAAGTATCCAGAGAACCAGCCTCCACCACCCTCTGAGGCAGAAAATTCCACAGACTCACAACTCTCCGTGTGAAAAAATGTTTCCTCATCTCCGTTCTAAATGGCTCACCACTTATTCTTAAACTGTGGCCCCTAGTTCTGGACTCCCCCAACATTGGGAATATGTTTCCTGCCTCTAGCGTGTCCAAACCCTTAATAATCTTACATGTTTCAATAAGATCCCCTCTCATCCTAAATTCCTAGTGTATACAAGGCCAGCCGCTCAATTCGCTCAGCATATGACAGTCCTGCCATCCCAGCAATTAACCTTGTAAACCTATGCTACACTCCCTCAATAACAAGAATGTCCTTCCTCAAATTTGGGGACCAAAACTGCGCACAATACTCCAGGTGTGGTCTCACTAGGGCCCTGTACAACTGCAGAAGGATCTCTTTGCTCCTATACTCAACTCCTCGTGTTATGAAGGCCAACATGCCATTCGCTTTCTTCACTGCCTGCTGTACCTGCATGCTTACTTTCATTGACTGATGAACCCCCAGATCCCATTGTACTTCCCCTTTTCCCAACTTGACACCATTTAGATAATAATCTGCCTTCCTGTTTTTGCTACCAAAGTGGATAACCTCACATTTATCCACATTAAACTGCATCTGCCATGCATCTGCCCACTCACCCAGTCACCCGGCATTCTCATAGCATCCTCCTCATAGTTCACACTGCCACCCAGCTTTGTGTCATCTGCAAATTTGCTAATATTGCTTTGAATCCCTTCATCTAAATCATTGATGTATATTGTAAATAGCTGCGGTCCCAGCACCGAGCCTTGCGGTACCCCACTAGTCACTGCCTGCCATTCTGAAAGGGACCCGCTAATCCCTACTCTTTGTTTCCTACCTGCCAAACAATTTTCTATCCATGTCAGCACTCTACCCCCAATACCTGGGGCTCATGATGTCAACCTCCCCGTGGTGAGCCCTGTCAACTGACCTCAGTCAGGCGAACGACAACAAACAGCAACAGCAGCAGCGCCGCAGCTTGGCGCCAACCCCGGAGCACAAGCGCCTTTTTAGGGCGACCGCCTACGGATGTCGAACCGGATGGCATCACCCTGCTGCAGACTTCTGCTGCCTCAAACGCAAGAAGAAGAAGAAGACTCCCAATACCATGTGCCCTAATTTTGCCCATTAATCTATGTGGGACCTTATCAAATGGTTTCTGAAAGTCCAGGTACACTACATCCTCTGGCTTTCCCTTGTCCATTTTCCTAGTTACACCCTCAAAAAATTCCAGAAGATTAGTCAAGCATGATTTCCCCTTCGTAAATCCATGCTGACTCGGACCGATCCTGTTACTGCTATCCAAATGTGCCGCTATTTCATCTTTTATGATTGACTCCAGCATCTTTCCCACCACCGATGTCAGGCTAACTGGTCTATAATTCCCTGTTTTCTCTCTCCCACCTTTCTTAAAAAGTGGAATAACATTAGCTACCCTCCAATCCACAGGAACTGAACCTGAATTTATAGAACATTGGAAAATGATCACCAGTAGGCTTGTGAGAGAGCTGGGAAGGGAGGGGAAGGAGGGAGAAAGCAAGGACTAACTGAAATTGGAGAATGCAATGTTTATACCGCTGGGGTGTAAACTACCCAAGCAAAATATGAGGTGCTGTTCCTCCAATTTGCGCTGGGCCTCACTCTGACAATGGAGGCAGCCCAGGACAGAAAGGTCGGATTGGAATGGGAGGGGGAGTTGAAGTGCTGAGCCACCGGGAGATCAGGTTGGTTAATGCGAACTAAGCAGTGGTGTTGGGCGAAGCGATCGCCGAGCCTGCGCTTGGTCTCACCAATCTAGAGAAGTTGACACCTGGAACAGTAGATGCAATAGATGAGGTTGGAGGATGTGCAGGTGAACCTCTGCCTCACCTGGAAAGACTGCTTGGGTCCTTGGATGGAGTCGAGGGGGGAGGTAAAGCAACAAGTGTAGCATTTCCTGCAGTTGCAAGGGAAAGTACCAGGGGAAGGGGTGGTTTGGGTGGGAAGGGACAAATTGACCAGGGATATCTATGTCTCCCTCTCTCCTGATTCAGTCTGAAGAATGATTTTGACCTGAAACATCACCCATTCCTTCTCTTCAGAGATGCTGCCTGTCCTGCTGAGTTATTCCAGCATTTTGTACCTATCTAGGGAATAAGGAAAGATGGTTGAATTAAACTGCATTTATTTCAGTGCGAGAGCCTTGTCAGGTAAGGTGGATGAACTCATGCTGTGGAAAGGCAGGTACGTGCAGCTGACATTGTGGAAACCTGGCTAAGGGAGTGAAAGGATTTGCAGCCTAATGTTCCAGGGTATAAGTGCTACAGGTAAGATAGAGGTGAGGGTAAAAGACAAGGTGGAGTTGCATAGTTGATTAAGATAGAACATCATGTGTAAGAAGGAACTGCAGATGCTGGTTTAAACGAAGAGACATAAAAAGCTGGAGTAACTCAGCGGGACAGGCAGTATCTCTGGAGAGAAGGAATGGGTGACATTTCGGGTCGAGACCCTTCTTCAGACTCATCTGAAGATCAGATCTCATCTGATAGAACATCATGGCAATAGTCAGAGATAACATTAATGAGGGATCGTCCAGCAAGGCTGGATTGGGTGGAGCTGAGAAATAAAAGGGATGATCACCTAATTGGATCATATTATAGGCCCCAAAAAGTTGACAGGGAGTGGAACAAGAATTGCAGGAGATTGCAGACAGCTGAAAGAGTAATAGGATTGTCATAGATGGGGATTTAACTTTCCCCAATTAGACTAGAACTGCCATAATACCATTGGTTAATAATTTACAGGTTTGAAATTATATAATTAACCAATAGAGACATATACACAGTTATAAATCTAACCATACATCTAATCATTCGGTTTCCAACTAGAAACTCTTCGGTAGGATAAGATTCTACCAGATGAACCTCATCTACACCTGTTCTCACAGCCTTTACTACAATTGCTACCTTAACATAAAATATATAACTGTAAACACCTTCTATTACATTTTTTTAAATATCAACTATTATTAAACCGAACCGGGTAATAATACTCATCAAATTCTATAGTTGTTCAGATTATACACTATATTTTGTACGTTATTAGATACCGTGAACTAATTATAACTTCTGCTTTGACGATTTCTAAGAAACTCATCTCCTTTGACCTTCTTCAGGATATTCAGTGCACACAATTCTGCCATGACTATTTTCATGCTCTTGTCTCTGATTCAGGGCATTTGGTTAGTAATAAGACATGAAACAGTCTCCAAAATATGCATGGACTCACTTTCTACAGCATTAGCACCTGCTGCAAATACAATTCAAATTACTTTGCAACAGCCCCATTGAGCCTTTGGTTCACCATCCTGTCTGTAGGTTTCTGTAATGGCACAGCTGTTACTCTAGCTCTGTGCCTTAATCAAACAGATTACAGATTCTTCCTCTGAACTGCTTGTTATTAACGGTTGTGAATGGTCCCACTGCCCTGGAAATGTCAAATCAATGTCCAAATGATAACTTTTATGTCCCAATTAATCATAATGGATGGTTCTTCCGGGCCATTTCACCCTGGTTGAACTTTCTGGATTAATCGTTATATTCCTTTGGATGCCTGTTTCTTGATGTTTTAGTGGCTTGTGCAACCATTTCCATAATGAGTACTATCTGCCCTAATATTTCACTGACACAGTGCTGCAGTATATCTGTGTAGGGAGGAACTGCATATGCTGGTTTACACTGAAGATAGACACAAAATGCCGGAAGTTACTTGTTCGCTGAATGTTACTTTAAGTAACACTTGTTTTTCCTCTCTCTCCGTCCCTCCCCCACCCTAGTTCTCCGACTAGATTGTTGTCCTTCTGATTAATTTTACTGATTGTATGCCTCCTTGTCACCTTCCCCTCAGCTAACAATGAACTATTCTACATCACCTTATCCCCAGCTGCTTAGAACTGTCGTTTTCACACCTTACCCTTCCATATCACTAGACTCCCTCTCCCTGACTCTCAGTGTGAAGAAGGGTCTCGACTCGAAACGTCACCCATTCCTTTTCTCCAAAAATGCTGCTGAGTTACTCCAGCATTTTGTATCTACGGTGCAATCTATCTGTTGACCTGCAGTGAAACAGATATGTGCCTGTTTCTTGCTGGCAGACATTTGAACAGACAATATTGCAAACCCAGGCTTTCAAAGAATATTCCTAATGCCCATTCTCCATGTCACAGAAGGTACCTTCTTTGTTAACATTGCCAACTCCAATTACCAACCCACTTCTGGGGATATTATATTCCCATTCACTCCCATGTGCTTTCACCACAGTCCTGGGCTCTATATCATTTGATTTTTTTGTCAAACCCCTATCACCCTTAAGGGCCTGTCCCACTTATGCGATATTTTAGGCGACTGCCGGCGACTAGGCTATCGCCACACGGTCGTCGGGGTCTTGCCTATATGGTCATGAGTGGTCTCCTCAATCGCCCAAAGAGTCGTAGCATTTTTCTGGTTCCCGTTGGATTTTGAAATGTTCAAAACTTTTCAGCGACAGTCGGCGACCGTGGGCTTGTCGTGGCTTGCCTGAAGAAAAAGCGATGCAGTATCAATACTAATGCTTATTTATTCTTATTAATTATGTTTCATTTAAAAAGATGCCCTTAAATATCCTTTTCTAATCATCCTCTTCAGGAGTGCAATAAATGCCATTCAATGCTCCAGTTTCCATTTCGTCCTTATCCAATTATATTACATGTACAGTACTCCGGTGGAACTATTCCATTTCACTTTACATCTGATACAAACAGGGACAATGATCTTTACCAATTTAGTGTTTAAAGTAAATTAAAGTGTTTGGCTGCCTGGAAATCAGGTAGGTCCAGGCGGACTGAGCGAAGGTGTTCAGCAAAACGATCACACAGTCTACGTTCGGTCTCTCCGATATATAAGAGACCACACTTTGAACGACAGATACAGTAGATGAGGTTCGAGGAGGTGCAAGTGAACCCCTGCATAACATGAAAGGACTGTCGGAGGGGTCCCTGGACACTGCATCGCCTGCATGTTGCGGGGGAAGGTACCTTCTTCTTGCATATGGCATGCACAGCATAAAGTTGTCGGTCAACTTATTCTATTTGATCTTATTTGATTGTGCACCCCGGGTTGATTGCATTTGTCGAAACAGGGTGGGCCACGTGAAGGTTGCAATCTCCCATCCCGGGAAGGTACCTGGGGAGGGGGGGTTTAGGTAGGAAGGGATGAGTTAACTAGGGAGTTGCGGAGGGAATGGTTTCTGATGGTCTTAGTGACTGAAGAAGGGTCTCGACCTGAAAAGTCACCAATTCCTTCTCCCCAGAGATGCTGAGTTACACCAGCATTTTGTGTCTATCTTTGGTGCAAACCCGCATCTGCAGTTCCTTCCTGCACATAAAAACTCAAGCTCTCTGCCTGGCTGTGGCTAAAATAAGAAAGTAGGATCATCCTTCAGTGCACGGTAACTGAAGCATTATGTCAGAATAACATAAAGGTTTAAAATGTAATAGTATTTAAAGTATATTTGACGCTAAAATTAATATTTACAAACACTACATCCCACAATGTTATTACTGTATTGCTCACAATCCCACACCATTATCTTTGCATCAAACTATACTAAAAGACTTGGCACGCACACTGAGTAACACTCTCATGCACTAATCAACTCCCCCACATACTCATCCATCTCCCCACACAACACAAGAAACAAAATTTAAATTGCAGAGGAAGGAGACCAGCAGGGACAAAAGACTCATCTGTGGCAGTGTGGAAATAATGTGAGGCCAGTTCATCTATTATTCAAAGGTACACAAAATTGCTGGAGGAACTCAGCGGGTGCAGCAGCATCTATGGAGCGAAGGAAATAGGCGACGTTTCGGGCCGAAACCCTTCTTCAGACCTCATCTATTATTCAGTTGGGTTGTGTCGCAGGGGACTAGGTTTTTACCTTCATTTCGCTGGAGTGCATTGCACCCATTCCAGTGGTGAGAGGCCTGAGCCATTTGTAGGGCCCTGCCTTGTTTCCTCACTTCTCTGACGTTTGATGGGAGGACATTAACCTGAAGCATTAACGCCATATAATAGACAATAGGTGCTGGAGTTGGGCATTCGGCCCTTCGAGCCAACACCACCATTCACTGTGATCAACCCCGTTCCTGCCTTCACCTCATATCCCATGACTCCGCTATCTTTAAGAGCTCTATCTAACTCTCTCATGAAAGCATCCAGAGAATAGTCCTCCACTGCCTCTGAGGCAGGGAATTCCATAAATTCACAACACTATGGGTGAAAAAGTTTTTCCTCATCTCTGTTCTAAATGGCTTACCCGTTATTCTTAAACTGTGGCCCCTGGTTCTGGACTCCCTCAACATCGGGAACATGTTTCCTGCCTCTAGCATGTCCAATCCCTTAATAATCTTATATGTTTCAATAAGATAACCTCTCATCCTTCTAAATTCCAGTGCATACAAGCCCGATCGCTCCATTCTATCAACATATGACAGTCCCGCCATCCCGGGAATTAACCTCATGAACCTACGGTGCACTCCCTCAATAGCAAGAATGTCCTTCCTCAAATTTGGAGAACAAAACTGCACACAATACTCCAGGTGTGGTCTTACTAGGGCTCTGTACAACTGCAGAAGGACCTCTTTGTTCCAATACTCAACTCCTCTTGTTTTGAAGGCCAATATGCCATTAGCTATCTTCACTGCCTGTTGTACTTGCATGCTTACTTTCAGTGACTGATGAACAAGGACCCCCAGATCTCGTTGTATTTCGCCTTTTCCCAACTTGACACCATTCAGATAATAATCTGCCTTCCTGTTTTTGCCACCAAAGTGGATAACCTCACATTTATCCACAATAAACTGCATCTGCCATGCATCTGCCCACTCACGCAACCTGTCCAAGTCGCCCTGCATCATCATAGCATCCTCCTCACAGTTCACACTGCCACCAGCTTTGTGTCATCTGCAAATTTGCTAATGTTACTTTTAATCCCGTCATCTAAATCATTAATGTATATTGTAAATAGCTGCAGACCCAGCACGGAGCCTTGCGGTACCCCACGAGTCACTGCCTGCCATTAATCCCTACTCTTTGTTTCCTGTCTGCCAACCAATTTTCTATCCATGTCAGTACCCTACCCCCAACTCCATGTGCTCTAATTTTGCCCACTAATCTCCTATGTGGGACCTTATCAAAGGCTTTCAGAAAGTCCAGGTACACTACATCCACTGGCTCTCCCTTGTCCATTTTCCTATTTACATCCTCAAAAAATTCCATAAGATTAGTCGACCATGAATTTCCCCTTCGTAAATCCATGCTGACTCGGACCGATCCTGTTACTGCTATCCAAATGTGCAGCCATCTCATCTTTTATAATTGACTCCAGCACCTTCCCCACCACGATGTCAGGCTAACTGGTCTATAATTCCCTGTTTTCTCTCTCTCGCCTTTCTTAAAAAGTTGGATAACATTAGCTACCCTCCAATCCATAGGAACTGATCCTGAATCTATAGAACATTGGGAAATTATCACCAATGCATCCACGATTTCTAGATCCACTTCCTTAAGTACCCTGCGATGCAGACCATCAGGCCCGGGGATTTATCAGCCTTCAGTCCCATCAGTCTATCCAACACCATTTCCTGCTTAATGTGAATTTCCTTCAGTTCTTCCGTCACCCCAGATCCTCTGGCCACCAGTACATCTGGGAGATTGTTTGTGAAGGCAGACTCAAAGTACCTGTACAACTCGTCTGCCATTTCCGTGTTCCCCATAATAAATTCACCTGTTTCTGTCTTCAAGGGTCCAACTTTGGTCTTAACTATTTTTTTCCTCTTCACATACCTAAAGAAGCTTTTACTAGCCTCCTTTATATTCTTGGCTAGCTTACCTTCGTACCTCATCTTTTCTCCCTGTATTGCCTTTTTAGTTATCTTCTGTTGCTCTTTAAAAGTTTCCCAATCCTTCACAGAGGTTGAAAATAGTGCTCAGCATTTTCAACATCTGTAATATTTTAATAATCACTGACTGGCACACAGGTTGGGTAAAATTAATGTAATGTGGATCTGTTCCTTTAGCTCATATTTGGTTACTCTACTGCTTATATAACAGTAATGTATCAACTTTGAGGGAACAGTTAGTGATTTGAGAGCAGTGTATTCCATTTGGGTATTCTGTGCCTGATCATTAGGTCTGAAGAGTTTGCCAGTCCACAGAGCCGGTCCTGTGAACAACACACAGGGTGGCAATAGACTATAGAATCAAAGCTTACAAAAAGTTTTTGGAGAGTTCAGCAATTCCTTCAAGGGACATGGCTTAGACCTTCTGATCATGTGTGGAACACACCCTATCCTACCTCCCCCCTAAATCACAGTTGGAGACCTAATTACAATATAGGCATATCTGTGGTAGGATGGAGATGCAGTGAGACCAGGTCATTTGTCATTCAGTTTGTCATTCAAAATACTTAGTTACAATGCCTAGTGCCTAAACAGGCTGGATGCCAGAGAGACTGCAACCTCAGCACTGTATTATATGTAAAAGGTAATAGATCTAACTGCTTTCAACCAGTTAACACTCGCCTTAGATAATCAGAAACATCCCCATGATGTGACAGCCAAAAGGGTTGTGATTTTTCATTATATTTTGCCTGATGAAATATCAATTTATACCAGACGCAATGAAAGAACAGTAAGGTTGTATGAAGGCTTACTTGCTAAAGAGTAGACATGGAAGAGGTTTACACATAAATGTTAGGAGACACAAAATGCTGGAGTAACTCAGCGGGATCGGCAGCATCTCTGGAGAGTAGGGATGGGTGACGTTTCGGGTCGAGACCCTTCTTCAGTCTGAAGAAGCAAAGAAGTGTCTCGACCCGAAACGTCACTCATTCCTTCTCTCCAGAGATGATGCTTGTCCCGCTGAGTTACTCCAGCATTTTGTGTCTATCTTTGGTGTAAACCTGCTTCTGCAGTTCCTTCCCACAGGTTTACGCAAAGACTCAGGTGAGATAAACCTTTGTCTTAGACCTGACAAAGGTGCATCATAACAGCCACACAGCCCTTGAGATGCATTGTCTTTTACTACCTCTCATGTATGAAATCATTCATTTGGTTTTCAAATATCTAACATTATAAGAAGATTCACTATGCCATGTTTACCCATGTACATTTATTTGTTAACATCAGTTGCTGAAATCTGTGCGGTCTAAAAAAGTTAAGTATATGTAAAGTCTATGGATTTTATTTTATATCAAAATGTAATTATATCGATAATGACTTACAACTTGAGGGGATTATTTTGTGGAAAATATAATCCAAAAAAATCTAAGCATCTCTGTTTATAAAATTTGCTTTAAATGATTAATATTGTGCATAAGATGGGATCATCCTGCACCTTTTTCGAATGTCAGCTGCAACCTCTGTCAGAAGTTGTGGATTCAAGCTTCATGCCAGAGAGTTGAACAAATAAATCTAGGCTGGCAGTGCTCGACAGCATCAAGGGCGTACAGCTCTGTCTAAGGTCCTGCCTTTGAAAAGAGATGTTAATCAAAGTCACACCTTACTTCTCAAGTTAATGCAAATGAGTCACGGTACCACTCTGAAAAAGCACAGTGGCATTCTCTCATGTGTTCTGGTAAATATTTATCTGTCAACCAACACTAAAAACAGGAGAAGTGGTCATGGCCTCAGTGCTGCTCTGAAGACTTAGTCTGAGTACATTGGCTGCTTCATTTCCTATTACACTTCAACAATATTTCAATTGCTGTAAAGCACCTTTGAACTTCCTGAGGTAATGAAAGGCATTACAGAAAGATCGACATTTCTTCTAGTCAATGTGCAGAACACTAAGTCTGATCAACTTCCTGGCTGTGTTGATTTTATTGTGACAAACACAACAGGGAATTAAATGCTGCACTTCTCCACCATGCCTTCAATTTGTCTTTCACTTAATCTTGATCTTATTCCTCCTTAACCTGGATCGCCGTTTTACTCCTAAATTCTTGATAGTGGTAAATGGAAATAAATCCAGCTTTGAGCAGAAGATTATTTCAAAGGGCCTAGGAAGGAACTACAGATACTGGTTTACACCGAAGATAGACACAAAATGCTGGAGTAACTCAGAGGGGCGGGCAGCATCTCTGGATAGAAGGAATGGGTGACTTTTCGGGTCGAGACCCTTCTTCAGGCTGAAGAAGGAAAGAAGGGTCTCGATCCGAAACGTTTCGGGTCGAGGGGATGTAGACTGGTGAATTAAACGGAGAGTTCCACAGAATCGTGAATTTCTGATGATCCGGTTTAAGTGTGGGAATATTGTAAGTGATGCCTGGTAGATTCTGTGCCTCCACAGCCACATTCCCAATCCATAGCCCAACCCAGCATCATGTTGTTTCAGGAGCAAGAGATACAAAAGTCACCCTATCTTCTTGTTATAATTTCTCTAAACTAAATCCCTAAAAACCAAAACTAAACGTATTTTTAATCAGCAAAAGGCTTATCTAAAACGAACAGATTGCCAGTAATTACAGTGGAAGAACTTGTCACAAAGGTCACCATGAACTCAATTTCATTGTTCAGAATAAACTCTGTACTGTAATCACCAGAATGCAAGTCAGATCATGTCATGGAAATGAAAAGCTAAAATAAAACTGTGCTGCACTCAAAGAAAATGTAAAGTGCTAAAAGAAATCATATAATTTATTTTTCAAACTGTGGCTTTCAAGTAAAATATTTCCCGTACTTTTTCCCCCTTTTTGAATGTTACAAGGCAGGTGCATCCTGTAACTGGGACCATGAGGTGTTGCCAATGCAAGCTTGCAATCAGATCAAATGCAATTCAACTAATGGATATAAAGAAATTTATCTTTGAAAAATGAGTTATCGAACTAAAAATCTTAGTTTTCCCAGAAACTTAAGTTACAAAAGCCGCAGACTTGCACTTTAGGATTTCTGACACAGCTTGTTTTTCTAAGAATTCCAGGGAATTGCTGATTATTCAAGGATCCCAGAGACCAGAGGTGATCACCGAGCCAGCTCCAGATGGCAACAGTTTTACTAAAGACTATGTGCTTCCTTTACCCGCAGCCCATTGAAGCTGAGCTGCTTTTGCAGCCAGCTGTCACTAAGCTGAGGACGACTGTTGTCCGATGATGGCTTTCTGTTAGACATCAGCAGAACGGCAGGTGGCACAAGTCAAAGGTCATCTGTTTATTACATGGCAGTGTCAATCACAATTATCCTTTTTGTACAATGAACCCTCATTTAACAATTTCTTTCCAAAACACATGTCTGCTCCTTTGTGTTTGGACATAAAGGCTAAGTACCAGCTCTTATTGAACAGTCAAATGTTTGTGATGAAAATAGGACAATGCTTCGAAGCTACATTTAATACATAAGATTAACTGTTTAACCCTTTGGGTCCTGAATTTTTAAAGCAAAGTGACCGATATGGTTTTAAGGAATACGTAGGGGAACGTTCCATTGTATAAGTATACTCTACACCCGTTTGATTTCTTCCTTCTTGGCAGCACAGTGTAGCCGATAGAACCACAGCTTCACAATGCCAGAGAGACCCAGGTTCGATCCTGACCTTGGGTGCTGTCTGTGTGGAGTTTGCATGTTCTCCCTGTGACAGCGTGGGTTTCCTCCTGGTGCTCCAGTTTCCTCCGACATCCCAAAGATGTGCAGTTTGGCAGCTGCAAATTGGCTCTTGTGTGAAGATAGGAACTGATAACGATATGGAATAGATTAGTGTGGGATTAGTATAAATGGGTGGTCGATGGTCAGCGTGGACTTGGTGGGCCAAAGGGCCTGTTCCCATGCTCTCTCTCTCTCTCTCTCCCTCTCCCTCTATCGCTTCAGTAACTGAAGGAAGGTGCAATCCTGTTCTTGAGCTATGAAAGATTCTGTAGCTTCTATATCAATCCAATATCATATGTTGCACCAACTGGAGGTGTGCTTCAAAAGGAGGTGACTGTGTTAACTTTCTGCAGACATTCTAACCAAGAGAGTGTGCTTTAGTCATCAATTAGTGCTTCATTAAATTGAATTTTGCAACATGGAATGTTCAGTCCCAGATGGATAATGCAACCAGTGAACAATCCACATGAATCACAAAACTCATGACTTGGACTCAGATATTACCTGTATGAAAGAAGTGGCCAGTTTCACACTGTTGGTAGGAGGTAGTCTTTTCTGAGTTTCAAACTCGGGTCCCTCCTTCTTGCGATCGATGTTCCCGGGTTGTTGCTGCCGAAGTCTCGGACTGCCTGTCTATTATATTAATTTTTACTTCAATCTTCAAATGGAAGCCTTTGTTCTTCTAACCCAAGGCTCTCATGACTATGTCAATTATTTCAAGTTGTCACTGCTCTAAGGGCCAAATAAACAAAACACATCTTCGTTCCTTGTCAGGCTAGAGAGTTCTTAATTACGTTGTCTGTTCATATTTCCTCATTATACAGGATAGAGATTTTGGAGGAGTAAAACCAGACACAAGGTGTGTGTAATGGTATTTCTTTATAAGATGGAGTCTGTGCATTGCCAAGTTTAGCACAATGAAAATTGAGTTTGGAAGTAATAAAAAAACATAGCGGAGAACTCCAATCCGTTCCAAATGTATGCATCTTCCAATCCGTTCCACATTGGTTCAATCAATATTGTGGTACATATCTAAATGTAAATTTAAACAGTAAATGTCCAGCCTCACTTCTCCAGTTGCAGTTACCCAACCTTGTTAATGTGTGCAAATATTTAATAAAGTAACATATGTCAGTAATCTCTGGCTGGAAATGATAATAAGTAGAAATCAGCAACTAAGCAGACAATTTAGATTTCCTTCCTTAAACTCTGACTGGCTGGCTTGTTGCACATTCCAAAATTATTGAACCAAGTCCTGAAATGCTGACTGAATTGTTCTTTGTTCAGGGGACAATGCCGTGATCATAATGTGAGCACTAGTTTATGGCACTCTGTTCATTATCAAACTGAATGACATAAATGATTAGAAACCATTAAGCCAAACATGAAGCAAGAACCACTCCTCCTCGCTGAGCAAATCTACTTCATTTAGTGGAACGAAGTTACATGGATACATAGACAATAGGTGCAGGAATAGGCCATTCAGCCCTTCGAACCAGCACCGCCATTCAATGCAATTATGGCTGATCATCCACAATCAGTACCCCGTTCTGCCTTCTCCCCATACCCCTTGATTCCGCTGGCCCTAAGAGCACTATCTAACTCTCTTTTGAATGCATCCAATGAATCAGCCTCCACTGCCTTCTGAGGCAGAGAATTCCACAAATTCACAACTCTGTGTGAAAAAGTTTTTCCTCATCTCAATTCTAACTGGCCTACCCTTTATTCTTTACTGTGGCCCCTGGTTCTGGTCTCCCCCCAACATCGGGAACATTTTTCCTGCATCTAACGTGTCCAATCCCTTAATAATTTTATATGTTTCCAAAAGATCCCCTCTCACACTTCTAAATTCCAGTGAGTAAAAGCCCCGTCGCTCTATTCTTTCATCATATGTCAGTCCCCCCATCCCGTGAATTAATTTGGTGAATCTACGCTGCACTCTCTCAATAGCAAGAATGTCCTTCCTCAAAGTTGTTCAAACAAACTAACTTCCAAGAATGACCACAATCTGTGCTAAAGATTATGTGTACAAAGATTTTGGGACAGATACTGTCCATTCAGAATACCTCAGATATTTTGCTCTTACCCAAGAATATTCTTGTCCGAAGATAACACAAAAAACTGGGGTAACTCAGCGGGACAGGCATCTCTGGAGAGAAGGAATGGGTGACGTTTCGGGTTGAGACCCTTCTTCAGAATACAATCGTCTTGTCTGAATGGCTTTATTCCCTCCGAGCCGGTATTATTAAGCTGCACGCCCCACCATCAGCATCCGCTGACCAGAAACTGGTGACTCTGCCATTATAGAGGACATGGCAAGCAGGCACAAAGGAATACCACCATCACTTCTGCCACGCATTATCCTAACTTGGAAATACATCACATTTCTTAACGTTTGATGCGATTAAACCTTGGAATTCCTTATCCTCGGAGAGCAATTTTACCAGGACTGCAGTTCAGGCAAGCTGCCCACTACCACCTGTCAAAAGAGATATATGGCCAATGAATTCTGAACTTGTCAACAATAACCTCATTTCTCTAATTGAATAAATTAAAAAATGTGGCTTTATATTCACAGTTTCATGCATTATCTCATCACCTAACAGTTAAATAGTAACCCTTCTTATGCATTTAGTTAATTAGAATGAATACAAATACCCTCCATGTTTTAGAAAGCAGAAGGATAAAAGCTCTATCAGAGCGTGTCTGCTTCCTCCTGTCTTCATAGGCAGGCCCTCGGGACTGAGGATGACTTGCATTCACTTGTTTTGTGGGCCCCGAGGTGACCGATGGAAATACAGACTCTCCCAGAAATGGGGCAGTAGGTTTTTGATGGGGCAGGTCGTTGATAGCCTTTGAGCTAGTGCACACTTTCTCTTCCTTCTGCAATAAAGATGTAATCAAAATGGTGGGAGATGTCAGAGCATTGAGTTGCCTAGTGATCTTGGTGGCCTTGCACACAATTCACAAAAGACTAGTGTATAGGAACAGCAAGTAATTAAGAAAGCTAACAGAATGTTATTGTATATTACTGGGGAATTGAAATACAAAGGTAGAGAAGTAATGTTACATGGGGTACTAACGACAACAAATGAGGTATTGTTTACATTATTGATGTCCTTATTGAAGGCAATATATTATGTGTTGGAAACAGTGCCGAGAAAGCTTATCAAAGTGATAAACACACTTCTTCAGACTGAGAGTTAGGGGAGGGGGAAACTGGAGACGTGGAAGGGTACAAAGAGAAGGATACATAGGTTATCTTACGAAGAAAGGTTGTTAAGGCTGGTCATACCATTTGCAGTTTAGAAGAGTGAATGGAGACTTGATCGAAATGTTTAGGATATTTAGGATCTCCCTTGTGGGAGAATCTAGAACTACAGGTCATGGTTTAAGAATAAAGAATCATTTAAATCAGAGGTGAGGGCTTTTTTTCGCTCAGTATTACGAGTCTTTGGAACACTCTCAAAAGGAGGTGCAAACAGAATCAGAATATCTTCAAGATAAAGGTAGACACTACCTCATAAGTCAGGGGTTAAATATTTGACTCGGGTAGATGGGAATGCAAGTTGAGGGTGCAAGCAAATTAGTATGATCTTGTTAAACGGTGGAGCAGGCATGATTGGCTGAATGGCCTATGCTTGCTTCTAATTTCATACGGGTCTTCTCTACGTGACAGCAGGGTTCCATTCCTGTGATGTGTTCGTAACCCAGATATTTCGCAAGTCAGAAATGTCCCACACGGCAGAAGATACCTGTCGCCCCACACAGCTAGCAAAGCTACACTGACCAGTCTCCTAAATGCTCATTCATCTGTACGGGGCTGTACAAAAGTTGGATGCTCATATGCTGGGGAGAACCTCCTGCGGGGCTCAGTACCATCCTAAACTCTCCTCCACTTTAAGCAGTCATATATGTCAGGGATTCTCAATGTGGGGGGCTGCATTTTTTCAATGAGGCTCTGAGAGTATCCTCGAAAAAATTTCCTCTGTCCGTCTGGTAATATTTTCCCATGACAGAGCTTGGAGTGGAATATCAGCTCCAGGAGGCTGAGGTCAGCATGTGAAATAAATGGTGAAAGGAGCCAATTGTATGTAACTGTGGCCTCATTGCTGTGGGTTTTGGCCAAGGAGAGAACACTCATTCATTTGTTCCTTCTTGTGGATTTAGAGGAGATAGTGTTGGTGGTATCTCTCCAGTGGCTTGTGGTGACATTACATAACTTTGCTATAAACTCCAATCCTAATTTCCTTTGATTACAAACACTTTACCATATATTTTCATACGTATAAATTGGAAATTTGTAATATTTTACCAACAATATGACCAAATATCAATATCAGGGTCTGCACTTATTTGAGATCAAGGTAGTAATTTAGGAATTGCAATCATCAGTCAAAAACCACAATGGCTGGCATTTGAGCTGAACAAAGTTAGTCTAGCTCAAGATATGGCATTCAGTATTGTCACGTTCTGCTTTGCATATGTTTGGGTAAATAGTCAGAATTATATCCACCCTGTCAACTCCCCTTAGGATCTCACAGTTTTGAATAAGGTCATCCCTCACTCTTCTAAACAGGCCCAAACTATTTTGTCACTCTTGGTAAACAACCATTTCCTTCCGGAAATTAGCTTGGCAAATTTCCTTTGTACCGCCCCCAATGTTGCTATATCCTTTTTTCTAGGTTTTCCAGATGAGGTGGGGCCTTATCAACACTTTGTACGGATGGCGCAGTGGTAGAGTTGTTGCCTTAAAGCCCCGTCCCACGGTACGAGTTCATTCAAGAGTTCTCCCGAGTTTGCCCTGATTCGAACTCGAAGATTTACGGTAATGGCCGCTCGTAGGTACTCGGGGCTCTCGTGGACATTTTTCAACATGTTGAAAAATCTTCACAAGTCTTCCCGAGCTTACCGCATTTCCCGAGTACCTGCCGTTAGCGTTACGAGCCACTAAGAGACGTTCCCGAGCTCCGACGTACCCACTACGTACATTCTACATGCTTACCTCAAGTTTGATTTTTTTTTTTAAACTCGGGAGAGCTCTTGAATGAACTCGTACAATGGGACAGGGCTTTTAGAGTGCCTGAGACCCGGGTTCGATCCTGACTACGGGTGCTGTCTGTACGGAGTTTGTAAGTTCTTCCCATGACCGCATGGGTTTTCTCAGAGATCTTCGGTTTCCTCCCACACTCCAAAGACGTATAGGTTTGAAGGTTCATTGGCTGGGTATAATTGTAAAAATTGTTAAAACAGGATAGCGTTAATGTGCGGGGATCGCTGGTCGGTGCGGACTCAGTGGGCCGAAGGGCCTGTTTCCGTGAGTAACTCTAAACTAAATTAAACTATAATTGCAATAAAACCTCCTATTTTTAAACCCCAACTCCTTTGCAATGATGGCAAAAATGTCATTTGCCTTAACAACTTCACAGACTTTCCTATTAGCATTTTGCGATTCATGCACTAGAACACCTTGATCGATCTGTACTTCACTCACTTGCATCCTCCTCCATTTAGATAACAATCTGACCTCTTTATGAACTACACAACCCCAGTCATTTTCCCCACTCACTCACTCCATCAATATCCTATTGGAGAATAGTAAGATTAAACGAGAACTTACCAGTTTGAAGTTTGATCTTTATTTTACGAGGAGTTACGATGAGGGATTACCTGAAAACCTCGTCAGCCCGCATGCGCGTCAATCTTCAAAGCAGCTGTGTGAAGTCACAGACAGGAAACATTGACCTGAGAATAGTAAGATTCGAAAACTAGAACTACCAGCTGAGTTTTATGAGGAGGGGTTGGGAGTGGAAGGCACGTAATCCCTCATCGTAACTCCTCATAAAATAAAGATCAAACTTCAAACTGGTAAGTTCTCGTTTAATCTTACTATTTTACTTCGGAGTCCCGTGAGTAACTACGTGAAGATTTTAAAGCTCTGTGACTTCATGCCGTGGAACGAGTCCATGCTTCACACACTACATCAATTGACCAAGGATGAGTAAACATAATCATGCATTCAGACATGACATAGACGTAGACATGCTGATGCTCTTCTATGAACCAATAATCACAATAGTAACCCCTGTCATCCAGGAAGAACTATAGACAGAACTAATTGAGTTGGCAAATACCCCCGGTCTGGCAATGGGTTTGTACAATGTATTGAAAGATCGTTCGTTTGGCCACCCTGGAGATACTAGGATGTGGTACCGTAGAACGTCCATACCCCTACCGCTGAACTGTTACAGCCGTGAGGGAGTGAGATTGAAATGTCAGTCACTCCTGCATAAGCCAGAACCTGTTTAACCTGGAGATGGTCTATACTGATACCTTCTATGAGGTTTATGTAACTGACAAACATAGCTAGATCCGTGCCCCTAAGACTCTAAGTGACCTAACGTATAGTAGTAGATGACCACATATAACCGAAGGTCCATAGGGTATGCCCAAATTGTAGTTAGACCTGATGCCCCTGGTCTGCTCTGCTTGACTAAGCTATAAACATAAATAGTTATTTGCCTGCAGCTGTAACCATGCTGACCAGTCACGCTATGCATAGCGCTGAACCAGTGCCATGAGCATAACCACTTGTAAGTGAGTTTGACCAAGGACAGAGATGAAACCGGAGCCCACCTGCGAAGCGGCGTCAGCACAATGTTAACATCCCAAATCTCTGCGTGTCTGAGCCTGGGAGGTTAGAGTTGAAGATACCCTTCATGAATCTGGATATCAGAGGGTGAGACCCAACAAAGTGGGTTCCCACTTCTAGCAGAAATATGATGAGAAGGCACATTTGGCACAGATAATAGTACTATAACTAACTATGTCAAAACCCCATTCGAAATTGAACTCCCAGTCGTCAGTATCCGTGCCGTATATATGTCAATGAATTAATTATCATGCATAGGATGGTTTCCCGAGTCACGGCCTGAACCAGCAATATTATGTTAGAATTAATGATGTAAGGTTCTTATATGACTCCCAACATCAGCGGGAACCGTCACTACAAAATGCCTGAAGCGGATTTACTGAATGCAAGACCCGACCAACAAGGCAAAATGGAGGAAGACATACCTCCCCAGAGTAGCGAGAGTGCATCTATCGCCACTGCCATGCCACCTATAGCTTTATTCCAAGAGCTATAGCGGCTCTGAACCGGCCCTGCTGAGTGCCCCCCCACCCCCCCCTGGACTGTCTCCCTCGGATGGCCACGACACACAGCTTATTTATTTATTTTACTTTTCTTTTTCATCGGTTGGAGCTGCATACTAAATCTCGTTGCACTGACGTGCAATGACAATAAAAGATATTATTATTATTATTATATAAAATATATTTCTACTGGTGATTGAGCCTGGATGCAACATCTCGATCTTAGTGTTCCATAAGTCATCAAGTCATTAAAATACTAGTGATCCATCATCCATTCTGTTTTGACATAGATTTAACATGAATCTACTCTTGTGCCAAAAGAGGTTAGGTAAACCATCCCAGGTTACTTAGACTTGATTGCACCCAAGTGATTAACCTATGACACAACAAACGCGTACGAACTTGGACTTGAACATGCTGATTATGCCTATTCGCACAACCCTTAATCCCTAGCATGCACCTAGTGTTTAAGGTAGCCGATACCATAAAACTGAAGAACAGGTAATTCATGCAAGTCCCATCACCTCCGTGAGTGGAGATGGTATTAGTAATTTCTCATCTTAAGCCCTTGCATCTGTTTGTAATATAACTGAATATTTGCTGATGATAAATTATGTGGAGCAATGCTGAATACTGTTCGTGCATCATAGTGACTTTCATGGAGGTAAGTAACGAGACCTACTTACCAATGTCTCTAACTCCAGATCCCTTACCTTACTGGAGTTCTAGCGAAATTTCATTTGCAGACTCTGTCCATGTTGTCATTCCCATTAGATCGCTGATGCTGCTGGCCAACTTCTCTTCTAGTGGCTAGTCCGTCACCGACGGGGCAGCAATTGTAGAGGCAAAGCACCATTTTCTCTCATGCTACCGTCGTGCATTATGCATTAAGCATGGGACCCCGGCACAGTCATATTACATTCCTGTTTGGAGTCAATCCATACTAACCTTAGGCACCCTTTTAGAGTGGAAGTAATATCACCTGAATCCGTTGTCACCATCCGCCTCCTTAACTTGTCTGTGCACGCCTCTGTACGCACCATGTTTTGCGACTCCATCTCCCATGGTCTTATAATATATATGGCTCCATCTTCATCCTTTATACATCCGACTAGGAGGACTTATGCGGTGAACCAGGTGTGCCTCAGGCACGTGTGCATGTATTTTAGCACCATCTCCATAACTGCGTTCAACCCAGTGGGAGGAATGGCAACCCTGAATCAGGCGTTGCTTCAGGCACATGTGCATACTCCTGTAGCACTCTCTCTACCACTCCGTCCTTTGAGTGGGAGGAACTTGCAACCTTGAACCAGTAGCTGCTGCCTGATATGCCTTTAGATGGAGCGTTCTTTGACTGCAACGAATCGCAATCTCACCTGACATAGATGCCCAAGCCTTGGCACTAACTCTGAGTTGGGTTTGTCTGGTTGCTTCCTTCAGCAGCCGCCAAGACTAGCTGTGCAAATCGATGCTCTGTGGGTATCCTCATTCCCCAAACAGGCTGCACGTGCCAGTGACTCCGAATCCTGCTCCTTTCCGATGCTAACGCTGTATACAGAGACGGACTGGAGCGCCTCTGGCCCCCGTATGTCAGACATAGTGGGAGAATGCTGGACACAAACCTGCCAGTTATTTGTCATGGCCGAAGCCGTTTACCTGAATGAAGCCGCCCATCCCAGTTAACGAGAGATTTGATTATTTCTTCTTCTTCTTCTTCTTCTTCTTTGGAGTTTTACGGCAGCCGGCATCCACAATGTTGCATTGCTGCCACCTTCTGGCTTCACTCCACAGTCCTCATGTCTTAACATGATATCCTTTTTATAAGGCCAGAGGCCCTCAAGAAATTAAACAACACCTTTACTCCTTTTCCTTCCCCTCCATACTCTAGAATGTTCTTTTCTGATATATCTGTCATTCTAATTTTCTTCATTTCACTGATCAAAACTCTTCTTTCTGTTTCATATCTTCTACATGCAACTAGAGCATGCTGAACTGTTTCCGGCTGATGGCATTCCTCACACATCCCAGTAGGGTGTTTTCCCAACATTTTTAATGTGCTGTTCAGGTGAGTGTGTCCTATCCTCAATCTTGCTAATACTACCTGTTCTCTCCTGTTCCCCCCTCTTCTTGCTGTAATGCCCACTCTGTTTTGTAGCGAATAGAGGTGTCTCCCCTTTGTCTCCTGTTCCCAGTATTGTTGCCATTCCTGATTTATTTTCTTCCACACAATGATTTGGATAATTGTAGGTTTACCTCTATGTTCTCTTTTTTAACGACCTCTTTTGCTAATTTGTCCACTTTTTCATTTCCTAGCACACCAATGTGTGCTGGGACCCACAACAAAGTCACGTCACTGCCCTTCCTTGTTACTTGGCTTAATAGTAGTAGAATTTCATACACTAGGTCATACACTATATATGGTTATGGTATTCTGTTTTTAGGTCCGAATTTTCTTCCCTCCTTTTTGCCTCCCATATCTCCAGATCAACTTTTGGGATGTTTAGTAACCATATTGGGACAGATGGCCACAATACTGCAGGGCAGAACTCTTTGTCCTCTACTTCCATGTCCCTTGCCACACCTCCTCCAACCCAGCCGAAGCTTCCAGACTGAGCCACCCCTCTCTCCCAGCACTCCTGTACTACCTGTTTTGTTGGGTGGTTCTCTCCATGACCCTTAAGGCTTAGCCAGTAATTAGCCATTAGTTGTCTGCGGCGCAGTCTCAACGGCATCTCCCCAGTTTCCACCTGTAGTGCACATACAGGTGACGTCCGCACACCTCCTATACAGATTCTTAGAGCTTCCGCTTGGACTTTGTCCAACTCGGACAACACTGACTTAGATGCTGATCCACAAGCTATACTGCCATACTCTAGTCTGGATCTGATCAGTGATACATAAATATGTTTAAGAGATAATATATCTGCTCCCCACTCTAAACCTGCTATGCATCTCATTACATTGATGGCTTTTTTGCATTTTCCAATTATTTTTGTAATGTGGACCCTCCATGTTAATTTGGAGTCAAAATGGACTCCCAGGAACGGAAATCTTTTACTCTTTCCAAATTGTTGCCGTATAGTTTTAACTGGACATCCTCTTTAATTTTCTTTCTTGTGAAAACCATTGTCTTTGTCTTCTCTATAGAGAATATAAAACCCCATTTCACTCCCCACTCTTCCACCTGGGCTATCCCATGCTGCATTTTTTCCACGATAAAATCTATATTCTTCCCCTTTCTCCATAGGCTGCCATCATCTGCAAAGAGCGATCGCCCCATCTCTGGTTGAATGTTTGCAAATATATCATTGATCATGATTGAGAATAGGATCGGGCTTATCGCACTTCCCTGGGGAGTTCCATTCTCGACTACACATTTACTAGAGATGTCTGACCCTATTTTAACTTGGATACTTCTACCGTTAAGAAAATCCATTATCCAGTTAAAGATATTTCCTCCTACTCCCATTAAATGCAGCTTTATTAGAAGACCTTCTCTCCACAACATATCATAAGCCTTCTCTACATCAAAAAATACGGTAACTACAGATTATTTTTTAACTTGTGCTTTCCTTATATCATCTTCCAAGCACAGAACTGGATCATTAGTACCTCTCCCTTTTCTAAAGCCACTCTGATACTTAGCCACTATACCGTTTTCTTCCATTAGATGCATTAATCTTTCATTTACCATTCTTTCCATCAGTTTACACATGTGTGCTGTTAAAGTTATAGGTCTATAATTTACTGGATTACTTGCATCTTTCCTTGGTTTCCTAATAGGCACAATGATTGCTTCCTTCCACCTCTCCGGTATTCGCCCTTCTTCCCACACCTTGTTATATAGTGCAAGTATCTTTTGGAGTCCCTCCTCACTTAGATGCTTTATCATTATGTAACAAATATCATCCTTCCCTGGGGCTGAGTTCTTACACTTGGCCAGAGCTCTCTTTAGCTCCCCCAAATTAAATGGAATATTGTACTTGTCCTCTGTGATACCTTTCCTTTGTAAGGCCTCAACATTTTCCTCTCTTGTTCTTTCCCTACCTCTTCTTCCTTCATCTGACAAGTTGCGGGAGCTGTTAACCCTACTAAAAGTGTTAACCATTAGTTCTGCTTTGTCTTTATTTGAGACTACAGTTTGATCTCCATTTGTTAAGATAGGATAACTCCACTCCCTTTTATCACCCATTTTTTAATCATCCCCCATATCTCCCCTACCCGTGTTGTGTTTCCAATTGAATCACAATACTTCCTCCAATATGCTCTTTTTGTTTGTCTTATAGTCCTCCTTACAATTGCCTGAGCCTGTTTGTAATTAATCATGTGTTGGTAGTTATGAGTTCTTTTTAATAATCTGAATGCTCCGTTTCTATTCACCACCGCCTCTTTACATTTATTGTCCCACCATGGCACAGCTTTCCTTTTTGATCTTCCTTTACTTTTAGGTATGGATACTAATGCTGCTCTTTTGATACCTTCTGACAATTTATTCTCAAAGTTTTCTATATCTGTCTCTTCTTGTATCGATTTTACATATCTATCACTTTCCTCCTTAAATTTCTCCCAATTAGCCTTTCCAAACACCCATCGTCCACTTCTGTTTTCTTTACTCATAGTTAAAGTAATATTTATTTTGCATAGCACAGGATGATGATCACTTCCTATGGTACCCTTTTCATATACTTCCCAGTTACATTTAGCAGCAATCCTATTAGAAACAAGTGTAAGGTCCAACACAGACTCCTTCCCTGTCCTAACATCTACCCTGGTCTTCTTTCCATAATTTAGACATACTAGATTACCATCATTTAATAATTCCTCAATTACCTGTCCATTATTATCTGACTTTCCACTGCCCCATAATGTATTATGTGCGTTAAAGTCCCCACACCAAATAACATTAGATTTGCTCTGGCCTTCTACTTCCTGTAATTTATTGACCTCTAATCGCTTACATGGATTATAGTAATTTATTACCACTATTTTCCTCCTCTCAGACCACACTTTTATTACCACATATTCCTGTTCCTGCCCAATTCCTAATACCTTGTATGGTATCCCTATTTTAATGAAAGTGGCACAACCCCCTCCTCCCCCATTTCCCCTATCACATCTCACTGCAACATAATCATATAGAACAAAATCTAAACTTGGTTTCAACCAGGTTTCCTGGATACATACGACATCTGGTTTTTCCTTCCTACTGTCTATGAATTGCTTAAAGTCTTGCCCATTGGCTAACAAGCTTCTTGCATTCCATTGTAGGATTAACATTAATATTATTAACCCACACATGTTGACTCTTGGCTCGCCTGGATACTGAAACCATCATGTATTTCCTCCCACTTCAATCCTGCCATGCCCAAGTGGTGGACTGCAGCCTTTACAATGATTTGGATCCTTTCTGTTTTGGATTTTACTTCTGCTGTCGCATTTATTACTCCTACTATAAATATAACCAGGTTTTTCTTTTCTTTCCATATACTCTTTTCTTTTTCTTTTATTGTTTCCATTATGCCCATATCTTGCTCCCTCCTGATCCTTCTTTCATTCATCTGTTTTGTAGGGTCAGCCCTTTTTGCTGCCTCTGCATAGGAGACCTTTTCCTTCACTCTTATGTTTTGTACTTCAGCTTCACGTTTCATCACCTCACAGCCCCAGTAAGCCACACTATGCTCTCCTCCACAATTACAGCACTTTGGTTTGACCCCCTCTCCACACTGACCATATTCATGGTCCCCACTACACCTTGCGCATTTCCTCGTCCCCTTGCACATTTTAGCTATATGCCCAAATTTCTGACATTTGAAGCACCTCATTGGTTTGGGTATGTACTCTCTTACACTATATCGCATGAATCCAAAATGGACCACTTTTGGAAGGGATTCTGTCTTGAATTCAAGCAGGACTGACTCAGTTTCCTCTTTCTTTGCTCCTTTGGTCATTCTTTTGGCATTCATAATTAATTCACATCTCTTTCTGAGTTCCTGAACCAGTTCACTCATATTGACTTTGAGAGGGATTCCATAGATAACCCCTTTACACCCTGCCCTCCTCCGTTCTCCCACTCTCACTACTTTGATTATTTTGATTTTGTCAATCTTGTTCATTTTCATTGCCTTTTCAACTTGAGCCTCACTGTTGCACCCTATTAGCATGTTTCCAACTTCCAGCGCTCTTGCATACTTTACTTCCCCAACCTGGGCTCTGATTATTTTGAATCTGAATATTTTGAGTCTGAAGAAGGGTTTCGGCCCGAAACGTCGCCTATTTCCTTCGCTCCATAGATGCTGCTGCACCCGCTGAGTTTCCCCAGCAATTTTGTGTACCTTTCTGATTATTTTTGTCAGCTTCATTGGCTCTATCTTCTTTACTCCTCCTTCTCCTTCTCACCTCACCACTACATTTAACGAAATTTCCTTTTCTGGTTCCTTGTCTTCACTCTCCGATCCACCAATATTGCTTTTCCTTCTTTTACGGCTGCTCTTCCTGGTGCTACCCCGTGTTCCCACGGTTTCCCACTCCTTCTCAACATTTCCTTCATTATCCTCTCCTCCATACCACTAGACCCACTCTCGCCTGTCATTTTGTAACAGCAGGGAATATTCTGCTCCGGCCTGCGAGTTGCGTGCGTACCGCCGCTCCTCAACCCACGCCGCCCGACCCGCCCTCGGGAACGATTTGATTATTTAATTGATATCGGCAATTTGGGGAAGAATCTTCCACAGTCCCCTAATGAGCGGAGTTACCATGACGCCACCCTGTGTAGCTCGCACAGGTGACGATAGTTAAGCTCAACAAGGCTTTCCAAGCCAGTGATTAAGACTGTCATGGCAGGTCCAATTCTACTACACAATTTGTTGATGTAAGTGAAAATAAATCCTCTCTTGGTATAATAGTGACAGCGCAATTTTCCGAATTCCGTAATTGATTTGGAGGGCAGAACTGTCGAGTTGCGAATAGTATATTTTACCTGAAGGCCAGCTTGGCTCGGAGCTTTCTCCGACCACAGAATCAGTTCCCTGGCAAACAACTGCCATAGGAGACGCAAGGGTGATGGTCATAAGTAACATGACCCCCCCCCACCCCCCCCCCCCCCAGGTATACTGGAATCTAAAGTAGAATGTGCTCTAAACACTTCCAGGGTTGCACTTCGGTCCACTGAGGGGAGATTAGAAAGCAGCCCTGAAAACAGTCCCCCGAGGACCTGCGCTGATATGGCCCTGTCCGTGGACCATATCAGGTGGTGTAGAAGTCCAGCAATAATGGAGGGAAACCTCGTGGCTGCCTCATCCAGCCCAAGCTTCTCAGTCTCTGCAACGTTGCCTCCTATGAGCTGCCGAGGCCATGGTCGCTGACCGTACCGCCAGCGAGTCGGGTAGTACCCCAACGGCCCTCTACCGTGAACCGTGCCGGCATAACCCGCGGTCAACAACCCCGCCGGACAAATAAAACCTCATGAGTCCCTGACCACTCTGTCAGCTAGTCGGGATGCGGAACCGACGGCCACCGCTACACACTCTCCCGTAGCCGGCATCCCGCGGTCTAATACCCCGCGGACCGAATAAAACCCCCCAGGAGTCGCTGACCCTACTGTCAGCGAGACGGGAACATGGACCCGACAGCCACCAGCTACCCGCATACCGCGGTCCGTAGCCGGCATCCCCGCAGTGTAATTAGTTACCCCGTGGTCTGACCGGGTTACTGAATGCAATATCCCGCAGGAAACTGCGAGAAGAGTTTCCTGGAATAAAGGACAACCTAAGAAGTAAGTTTAAACCTTACCTGTAGGCTTTTAACTTACCGGTGCAGGAGCTGTTAGACGTAATGAGATATATGCGGGCTGACGGGGTCTTCACGTAGTCACTCATGTGACTCCGAATTAAAATTACAAGTATCCTTCTTATAATATGCCCTTCTGACCTATTTTCATACCATCATCATCAGCAAATTGGACACTTTACATACTGTTCCTTCCTTCTGGCCATTAATGTAAATAGTGAACGATTGCAGGCCAAGAACTGGTCCCTGTGCTATTCCACAAGTTACCTTCCTCCAGTCTGAAAAGGACTCATTCCAGGTCCAACAGTCACACCTCATCAATACTTTTTCAGAAGACAAAGGAGGTTCGGCATGTCTCCAGCAACTCTTACCAACTTGTACTGATGCCCGTAAAAAGCATTCTGTCGGGATGCATCACAACTTAGTTTAGAAACAGCTCTTACACCGTAGTCATTCCCTCGTTTCCCCTCTCCCATGGGGCAGAATATAGAAAAGCTTGAAAACATGTACCACCAGCTGCTTTAGATGTCAGCTGATCTACATCGTTGAGACCAAGTGTAGGCTTGGCGATCGTTTCGCCGAACACCTCCGCTCGGTCCGCAATAACCTACCTGATCTCCCGGTCGCTCAGCACTTCAACTCCCCCTCCCATTCCGAATCCGACCTTTCTGTCCTGGGCCTCCTCCATAGCCAAAGTGAGCACCACCAGAATTTGGAGGAGCAGCACCTCATATTTCGTGGTATGAACATTGACTTCTCCAATTTCCGGTAGCCCTTATTGTCTCCCCCCCCCTTCTCAGCTCTCCCTCAGTCCTCTGGCTCCTCCTCTTCCTTTCTTCTTCCCACCCCACCCACCCTTTATCAGTCTGAAAAAGGGTTTTGGCCCGAAACGTTGTCTATTTCCTTCGCTCCATAGATGCTGCCGCACCCGCTGAGTTTCTCCAGCACGTTTGTCTACCACCAGCCTCAGGGACAGCTTTGTCCCCGCTGTTATCAGACTACTGAGCAGTCCTCTCATAAACTAATGGTGTCATTCTGATCTTCCAATCCTACCTCATTGCGGCCCTTGAACTTATTTTTATCGGAACTTTCTCTTCAGCTGCAACGCTATACTGCTATTACATTATATTATGCACTCTTTTTTTGCATTACCTGCAACCGTTCTTGTCTTCTTCTTGTGTGTGGCGTGCACAGCCTAAAGTTGTAGGTCAACTTGTTCTATTTGATCTTGTTTGCGCACGTTGGGTTGATTGCATTAGTCGAAACAGGGTGGACCACGTGAAGGTTGCAATCTCCCACCCCACAATTCTTGTAATTCAAGTTGAATGAAAGTTTTATTCAGTTCACAACATGGTGCTAGGCACAAGGACAAACAACAACTCAATATGCCCATTAATGTAACAAACTGTCTGAATAATAGGTCACCAATACATCACTTTATGGTTCCAAAAGCTGGAGTAACTCAGCGGGACAGGCAGCATCTCTGGATAGAAGGAATGGGTAATGTTTCGGGTCGAGACCCTTCTTCAGACTTGTGTATAGCTTGATTGTACTTATAGTATGATTTGACTGGGTAGCGCATAATCAAAGATTTTCACTGTATCTTGGTATGTGACAATAATAAACCAATACCAAGCAATATCAATCATTGTACCTGTACCTCACTGTACTTGTGCATATGACAATAACCTCAACTTGACTTGACATGATTTCGTTGTTGACTTTGGCAAAGGAAGTCCCGGAGAGAAACAACTGGAGGGATTCAGATAGTTAGCCATAAAGTTGCATAAAGCGTTCATAGAATTTCATGGGGATCAAGACCTGGCGATGGAGTAATAGTTGAAGAGATCAAGATTTGGAAATAAAATCTGAAACTTTGAAAGTCAATGTGACAAGGAGAAATTGCTTCAAGAGGAAAGGGAAAATGAATGGTATTACCAAGCTGTGTCGTGGTGGTTGATTTTTAAGGGGCTTGACAGAATCGGTGCAGAGATGATGCATCACTTGGATGTGTCAATTAGAATCAAACTCACAACAAGGAATTGATGGAGATTGCAATAAATTCCATCACCCAATGGGTCGTGAATCTTTAAAGCAGTTTATTGAGGAGGGCTGTAGAGACTCAATCGCTGACGCAGTTTGATACATTCTAGATATTAAAACATTCTGGGGATATGGCATTAATGCAAGAAACTAGCACTGATTTAAAAGATTATTGGTGGTCTTTTACTTCAGTGCTACATCAGTGCCAAAGACCTACTGGCTTCGATTTCTGTCGTTCTCATGGGGGCCTGGGTAATAATAAATGACAATAGAGTATTTATGTACAGGGCTGTGCCACAATATGCTCCTTTATATGCAATATTTGTAATAAGATCACTTCTTAAAGCCATATAACACAAAACTCTTGTCTATATCGTGGTGTACAAATGTAAATGTGACTATATGCATGCAAGCCACATATGTTCCCATTTCTATTAGCTTCAAGACTAACCTCAAATTGCTCTATAGAAACTTCTCTGTCAAATTTACCTTTGTTCAAAAAGATAAGGGAATTAGTTGTTTTTTTTGAAGTATTTTACATTCTACAAAGTGAGCTTATCAAATATTTCATATCAAGGAACACGCTGTGGCACAGACCTGAACATAAATATTCTACTGTCATTTGTATTCCGCAAGTAATTTATGATGTGGAAGAGCAGAATTTATTTCCTGCTACATTATTGTCTTTCTAATTTCTAATCGGTGCCAGTCTTTTCAATGCAACAATGTGTAAATTAAAATAAATGCGGCTACTAAAAAATATAATTCCTTAAATCTGGTTTAAATGTCTTCATATAAGCAATTCCTTAATTTATTGACAAAACTCAATTACAGAGTATCAGGAGGTTTACCCATTGTTCACCAGAATGAACTTCTTTTGAACATGCTTTTGAACAAAATTCCAGTTCAACGGTGAGATCACGTTAATGCTTTTCGCATTCATATTTACATTGCAAAAAAAACACAAATTTTATGAGGTCACCCTAACCCCTCACTAAGCACTGAATCAAAAACATTTCCCAAAAGATGAATCCTATTTTGTTTCATTTGTTTGACTTCACCCAGAGTTTAATGCAGCTGAAATAAATGAAGCCCCAAACGCGGCGAATGACCTGTTTGCTCATTCAGAAAATTAATGAGGAAATGTTGCTTTCCCGCCAAATAGAAGATAGGAGCAGACTTTTGCAAGTGTCCTCTTGTCACCTTGGTAATTGATTCCCATCTGGTGTCTGATCTACACAAAGGCCAGCAGTGTGCCAGAAACAGGAGGGCATTTATAGAACTGCCCCACCACATGCTGTTCTGGCCCTTAGTGTTGATTTGATTAATTTGTAGGCATTCAGCCTTACAATTTATGTTCCTGGCTGACAGATCTTTGTTCTCTAGTCCTTTTATTCATATAATTTGGGAAAACGTTACATCAAGAGAGTTTTACCATTAAATGTATATGATTTCACCTGCAGAGAAGTTTGCCTGTGCAATGGTGAACAAGAAAAGGCCATTATTTAACTCACTTGCTGCCAGTGAATTTGGTCATTTCCTGGCCTGAAGCAAGTTGTCTGGTTCATTAATATCACAGAGAAAATGCATTTTTCTGAAGTGACCTAACATCCTCATAAGCCTGTTATTTTCACTGCTCACCATGTCTAAATGTACTTTATAAATTATGTTTCCAGAACAATTTTCTATTCATAGTTATAACGGTTCAATGCCGGCATGGCGATTTGTTCTGAAGCTGTGTTAAATTACAGTGGTATGGCCCAACTCCAGCATGTGTGCTGACTATTTAAGTAGCTCTTACAAGTTAGCATTGTTAACCTTTGTACGTTTGTTTTTTGCTGGTTTTACATACATACCTACATTTGCATTTTTTTCCTGAAATGTTCAATTCAAACTGATTAATTAATATTTCTGTGTAGGAAGCAACTGCAGTTGTTGGTTTACACTGAAGATAGACACAAAATGCTGGAGTAATTTGTGTCAGGCAGCATCTCTGGAGAGAAGGAATGGGTGACGTTTCAGGTCGAGACCCATCTTCAGACTCCTATTCAGAATATTCAGAATTAATATTTCTTATTTCCTTATAGAGGGAATCCATTCAACTCATCAAGTCTATGACGGGTCTCAGAACATTCCCACCGTTCCCAGTAATTTCCCTGTAACCTATTTCCTCTCACATGCTCATCAACTACGCCTCTGATTCACCTGAACCCACTAAATTGGTCGTATAATGTCGAAAATGCTGTACAATTAACATAGTCTGTCCATTTCCCTCTACAGAGGCCGCCTGTCCTGCTGAGTTCTTTCAGCAGTTTGTCTTATGCACATGGTAGCCAATTAACCTACCAGCACATCTCTTTGACCAGTGAACCTGGAGGAAACTCACACAGTCACAGTGAGAGCATGCAAACTCCATAGAGACAGCACCAGAGGGTTGGGTCAAATACATATCACTGGAGCTGTGAGGTAGCAGCACAATCTTTTATACCAATATGTCGCTGTGTGACCGTAAATGTTATCTTTTTCCCTTGGGTTCTGTGTAAGCATTACATGTGTGGGTTATCATCTGCACTATATCTTCTGATCCACTATCAATTATTTCTTATTTTCATTCAACTGTAGAAAAATACATCAGAATTGATACATTTCTATTCTACATATTTCTAATTGCTCTATAAGTGAATAGCTCCATTGGAATGAGGACAGGAACAGGCTGCCTGTACATCCTCTACATTAATTTATAACATTAATAAGAGGAAATGGAGGAAGTACAATGCTTTGCAAACAATATCATTCACCCAGGCTTTTCTTCCAGGTAGATCTGCTCAGTGTTTTACCTTTTTGCAACATTAAACATATTTCAGTGAGATGAAGTGAACTATTGATTTCTACAATAGGGTTATTTAAACAACTGTTCTGGAAATTAATTTTGAATGAAGGTTTTATTCAGCTCACAACATGGTGCTGGGTAAAAGGACAATCAGCAACTCAATATGCCCATTAACGTACTCTCCATAATGTTTGGGACAAAGACCCATCATTTATTTATTTGCTTCTGTACTCCGCAATTTGAGATTTGTAATAGAAAAAAAATCACATGTGGTTAAAGTGCACATTGTCATATTTTAATAAAGGCCATTTTTATACATTTTGGTTTCACCATGTAGAAATTACAACAGTGTTTATACATAGTCCCCCCGTTTCAGGGCACCATAATGTTTGGGACACAGCAATGTCATGTCAATGAAAGTAGTCATGTTTAGTATTTTGTTGCATATCCTTTGCATGCAATGACTGCTTGAAGTCTGCGATTCATGGACATCACCAGTTGCTGGGTGTCTTCTCAGGTGATGCTCTGCCAGGCCTGTATTGCAGCCATCTTTAGCTTATGCTTGTTTTGAGGGCTCTTTCCCTTCAGTTTTCTCTTCAGCATATAAAAGGCATGCTCAATTGGGTTCAGATCGGGCGATTGACTTGGCCACTCAAGAATTTACCATTTTTTAGCTTTAAAAAACTCCTTTGTTGCTTTAGCAGTATGTTTGGGATCATTGCCTTGCTGTAGAATGAACCGCCGGCCAATGAGTTTTGAGGCATTTGTTTGGACTTGCAGAGATATGATGTGTCTGTACACTTCAGAATTCATTATACGACTACCATCAGCAGTTGATTCATCAATGGAGATAAGTGAGCCAGTACCTTCAGCAGCCATACATGCCCAGGCCATAACACCCCCACCACCGTGTTTTATAGATGAGGTGGTATGCTTTGAATCTTGGACAATTCCTTCTCTCCTCCATACTTTGCTCTTGCCATCACTCTGATATGTTAATCTTCATCTCATCTGTCCACAAGACCTTTTTCCAGAACCGTGGCTGCTCTGTTAAGGGGTTGTCCCACTGCGGCGACTTAATCTGCGAGTTCGGAAGAGTGTCTTCGACCTTCAAGCTCGAGGGCACTTGACTGGAAAACCTCGAGCTGGATCAACCGTCAGTGATGAAACCGCGAGCTGGATCGACCGACCGCACACTCACACAAACACATCGCAAAGTCGGGGGCCAGGGAAAGCGGGGGAGCGCTGTCTGAAATTCACACCTACAATGAAGAGGAAGGTAAAAGACGGCTGCACAGTGTATGGTATGTCCTTTAGAGAGCGCGGGGGGAGAGAAGAGGAGAGAAGGAGAGAGAAAGGGAAGAGAAGGGGGGGGAGGGGTTAGGGGGGGGGGGTTTGGGGGGGCGGGGGGGAAGAAGGGACACTTTTAAGAAGCCAGACAACTTATAATAAAGTTTAGGGGGCATTTAACCTACCGGTCAGTTTTCCTTGGTCCTGAAAACTCCAATGAGCCAATTAAAATGCCCGGTCAGCGAAGGAAATTGCCTTTGGCTGCCCGTAACTAAATAGCAACCCCACCCCACTGCACTACAAGTTAAAAAGAACCATGCTGACCAATGTTTACTCGCGGAAGATTTTTCAACATGCTGGAAATTGTTCCGCGACCTAGCTGAGGCCGCGAGTAGGTGGGAACTTCCCTCGAGCATGAAGGAGAGTTCCAGTTACCTCATAGGACCTCCTAGGACCACGTGTCGACCAAGCTGCGAGTTTGAGTCGAGGGCAAACTCTTCTAAACTCGCAGATTAGGTCGCCGCAGTGGGACAGGCCCTTTAAGCACTTGGCAAACTTACCTGGCCATCCTATTTTTGCAGCTAACCTGTGGTTTGCATCTTGCAGTGTATTTCTGTTAATTAAGTCTTCTGCGGACAGTGGTCATTGACAAATCCACACCCGACTCCTGGAGAGTGTTTCTAATCTGTCGGACAGGTGCTAGTGCATTTATCTTTATTATAGAGAGAATTCTTCTGTCATCAGCTGTGGAGGTCTTCTGTGGCCTGCCCGTCCCTTTGCGATTAGTAAGCTCACCAGTGCTCTCTTTCTTTTTAATGATGATCCAAACAGTTTGGTAAGCCTCAGATTTGGCTGATGTCGCTAACAGTTTTATTCTTGTTGCAGTCTCATAATGACCTCTTTGACTTTCATTGGCACAACTTTGGTCCTCATGTTGATAAACAGAGCAATAAAAGTTTCCAAATGTGATGGAAAGACTGGAAGAAAGTCTAGGTGCTGAGAGCTCTTTTTTACCTGCATTAAGGAGGCATTTAAACACACCTGAGCAATTACAAACATCTGTGAAGCCATGTGTCCCAAACATTATGGTGCCCTGAAATGGGGGGACTATGTATAAACACAGCTGTAATTTCTACATGGTGAAACCAAAATGTATAAAAATATCCTTAAATAAAACCTGACAATGTGCACTTTAACCACACGTGATTTTTTTTCTATTACAAATCTCAAATTGTGGAGTACAGAGGCAAATAAATAAATGATGGGTCTTTGTCCCAAACATTATGGAGGGCACTGTAACAGACTGAACAATAGGTCACGAATACATCACTTGATGCTACATTTGTTGCCTTCAGTATTTGCAAATGACTTTTTCTTTAGTTTAGAGATACAGCGCAGAAACAGGCCTTTCAGCTCCTCGAGTCCGTCGTCCAGCGATCCCCTAACATTAACACTATCCTACACACACACTAGGGACAATTTACAATTTTACCAAGCCAATTAACCTTCAAACCTGTACGTCTATGGAGTGTGGTAGGAAACCGGAGCAACCAGGGAAAATCCATGCAAGTCAGGGGGAGAACGTACAAACTCCACACAGACAGCACACATAGTCAGGATCGAACCCAGGTCTCTTACGCCGTAAGGTAGAAACTCTACCGCTGTGCCACCGTGCCGCCCGACTTATAAGACTTTACTCAAAAAGACACAATTGAAGTACAGAAGGAGGAACCAATCAATTTGGAAACATTTGGCCTCTTCCTTTGATGTCTTAGTTTATGACTCCAATGTGATCAAGATAGTCTTGGTAACATTAAACGTTTGATACATTTATGTGCACCTCTTCAATGTATTAATCCAAATTCATCAAATTAGCCAGTCAGGGTAACATTTGAACTGTCTTCTTTTTAAATAATCGTTTAGAAATTAATACCCTATGTCCTGATTAATTTTACTGGTTGTAAACTTTGTTGTCACGTTCCCCTCAGTCAACAATGAACCATTGTACATTTCAATAGACAATAGACAATAGGTGCAGCACTAGGACATTCGATCCTTTGAGCCAGCACCGACATTCAATGTGATCATGGCTGATCATCCCCAATCAGTACCCCGTTCCTGCCTTCTCTCCATATCCCTTAACTCCGCTATCCATAAGAGATTTATCTAACTCTCTCTTGAAAGCATCCAGAGAACCAATCTCCACCGCCCTCTGAGGCAGAGAATTCCACAGACTCACTACTATCTGTGTGAAAAAGTTTTTCCTCATCTCCGTTCTAAATGGCTTACCACTTATTCTAAGACTATGGCCCCGGTTCTGGACTCCCCCAACATTGGGAACATGTTTCCTGCCTCTAGCGTGTCCAAACCCTTAATAATCTTACACGTTTCAATAAGATGCCCTCTCATCCTTCTAAATTCCAGAGTATACAAGCCCAGCCACTCAAATCTATCAACATATAACAGTCCTGCCATCCCGGGAATTAACCTCGTGAACCTGTGCTGCGCTTTATTCACTGCCTGCTATACCTGCAAGCTTACTTTCAGAGACTGATGAACAAGGACCCCCAGATCCCGTTGTACTTCCCTTTTTCGCAACTTGACACCAAGGAGAGAGAAGAAAAAGAAAATAAACAGAGAATAAGAGATGGTGGGTTTCTTAAATGTGTATATTTTAATGCTAGGAGCATTGTAAGAAAGGTGGATGAACTTAGAGCCTGGATTGACACCTGGAAGTATGATGTTGTGGCGATCAGTGAAACATGGTTGCAGGAGGGCTGTGATTGGAAACTAAATATTCCAGGATTTCGTTGCTTCAGGTGTGATAGAATTGGAGGGGCAGGAGGTGGAGGTGTTGCATTGCTTATCAGGGAAGATATTACAGCAGTGCTTTGGCAGGATAGATTAGAGGGCTCGTCTAGGGAGGCTATTTGGGTGGAACTGAGAAATGGGAAAGGGGTAGCAACACTTATAGGGGTGTATTATAGACCGCCAAATGGGGAGCGAGAATTGGAAGAGCAAATATGTAAAGAGATTGCAGATATTAGTAGTAAGCACAAGGTAGTGATTGTGGAAGATTTCAATTTTCCACACATAGACTGGGAAACACATTCTGTAAATGGGCTGGATGGGTTGGAGTTTGTAAAATGTGTGCAGGATAGTTTTTTGCAGCAATACATAGAAGTACCTACTAGAGAAGGGGCGGTGCTGGACCTCCTGTTAGGAAATGAGATGGGTCAGGTGGCAGAGGTATGCGTTGGGGAACAGTTCGGGACCAGTGATCACAATACCATTAGTTTCAATATAATTATGGAGAGGGTCAGAACTGGACCTAGGGTTGAGATTTTTGATTGGAGAAAGGCTAACTTTGAGGAGATGCGAAAGGATTTAAAAGGAGTAAATTGGGACAGTTTGTTTTATGGGAAAGATGTGGAAGAGAAAAGGAGGACATTTAAAGGTGAAATTTTAAGAGTACAGAATCTTTATGTCCCTGTTCGGTTGAAAGGAAATAGTAAAAATTGGAAAGAGCCATGGTTTTCAAGGGAAATTAGACACTTGGTTCGGAAAAAGAGAGAGATCTACAATAATTATAGGCAGCATGGAGTAAATGAGGTGCTTGAGGAGTATAAAGAATGTAAAAAGAATCTTAAGAAAGAAATTAGAAAAGCTAAAAGAAGATATGAGGTTGCTTTGGCAAGTAAGGTGAAAGTAAATCCAAAGGGTTTCTACAGCTATATTAATAGCAAAAGGATAACGAGGGATGAAGTTGGTCCATTAGAGAGTCAGAGTGGACAGCTATCTGCAGAGCCAAAAGAGATGGGGGAGATATTGAACAATTTCTTTTCTTCGGTATTCACCAAGGAGAAGGATATTGAATTATGTGAGGTAAGGGAAACAAGTAGAGTAGCTATGGAAACTATGAGGATCAAAGAAGAGGAAGTACTGACACTTTTGAAAAATATAAAAGTGGATAAGTCTCCAGGTCCGGACAGGATATTCCCTAGGACATTGAGGGAAGTTATGTAGAAATAGCAGGGGCTATGACAGAAATATTTCAAATGTCATTAGAAACGGGAATAGTGCCGGAGGATTGGCGTACTGCGCATGTTGTTCCATTGTTTAAAAAGGGGTCTAAGAGTAAACCTAGCAATTATAGACCTGTTAGTTTGACGTCAGTGGTGGGCAAATTAATGGAAAGGATACTTAGAGATAATATATATAAGCATCTGGATAAACAGGGTCTGATTAGGTACAGTCAACATGGATTTGTGCCTGGAAGGTCATGTTTGACTAATCTTCTTGAATTTTTTGAAGAGGTTACTCGGGAAATTGATGAGGGTAAAGCAGTGGATGTTGTATATATGGACTTCAGTAAGGCCTTTGACAAGGTTCCTCACGGAAGGTTGGTTAAGAAGGTTCAGCAGCTCGTCAGTTTTTCAACCTTTTTTTATTTTTTTAGTATGTTTTAAAGTGTATTTAATGTTTCTTTGTGTGTTTTATGTGGGGGGTGGTGTGGGGGGGTAAGGGGGAAACCGCTTCGGTCGCCTCCTCCACGGAGAGGCGAGTTTTTCCAGGTTGCCTCCTCCGTGGCCTAACATCAAGGATCGACGCGGCCTTTCCCGGAGACGCGCCCGGGGCTTCAGCGGCGGGCGCAGCGTGGACTCTCGGCGTGGAGCGGGCGACCCTCGCTGGGGCTCGCTGGAGGGGAGCGCTCCATTTCGCTGGCCCGGGGCAGCCGGCAGCCTGAAGCCGCAGCCTGAAGCCGCGGTCTGCAGAGCTCCAGCTGGTGCGGCGTCTACAGCCCGGGATCTCACGTTGGGGACCCGGGGGAAGAAGAAGCCATCACTGCCGGCCCGCGGCCAACTTCTACCGCGGGGCCGGCATGGACTTACCATCACCCCTGGAGGGGAGCTTCGACCGCCGGCCCTGCAGTCTACGGTGCTTCTGGCTGCGGCGGGGACTTTAAATCTTGACCGCCGGCCTGCGGCCTACAACAACTTAAAGCCGCGGTCTCCGGTGAGGAAGAGCCGAACCTGGACTGACTCTGGACTCTGGTCTTGACCATGGGGGGGGGGGAATGGAGGAGGACTGGCCAAATTTTGTGTCTTCCACCACAGTGATGAATGCTGTGGTGGATGTTTGTGTTACAGTTTTATTGTGGTTGTGTGTTCTTTATTATTGTATCGCTGCAGACAACCCAAATTTCCACCAGCCTGGCTGTGTGGCAATAAATTATATCTAATCTAATTATATCTAATCTAATCTAATCTTCAATGGTTGGGTATTAATGGTGGAGTAGCAAGATGGATTCAACAGTGGCTGAATGGGAGATGCCAGAGAGTAATGGTGGATGGTTATTTGTCAGGTTGGAGGCCAGTGACTAGTGGGGTGCCACAGGGATCTGTGTTGGGTCCACTGTTGTTTGTCATGTACATCAATGATCTGGATGATGGTGTGGTAAATTGGATTAGTAAGTATGCAGATGATACTAAGATAGGTGGGGTTGTGGATAATGAAGGAGATTTTCAAAGTCTACAGAGAGATTTATGCCAGTTGGAAGAGTGGGCTGAAAGATGGCAGATGGAGTTTAATGCTGATAAGTGTGAGGCGCTACATCTTGGCAGGACAAATCAAAATAGGACGTACATGGTAAATGGTAGGGAATTGAAGAATGCAGGTGAACAGAGGGATCTGGGAATAACTGTGCACAGTTCCCTGAAAGTGGAATCTCATGTAGATAGGGTGGTAAAGAAAGCTTTTGGTGTGCTGGCCTTTATAAATCAGAGCATTGAGTATAGAAGTTGGGATGTAATGTTAAAATTGTACAAGGCATTGGTGAGGCCAATTCTGGAGTATGGTGTACAATTTTGGTCGCCTAATTATAGGAAGGATGTCAACAAAATAGAGAGAGTACAGAGGAGATTTACTAGAATGTTGCCTGGGTTTCAGCAACTAAGTTACAGAGAAAGGTTGAACAAGTTAGGGCTTTATTCTTTGGAGCGCAGAAGGTTAAGGGGGGACTTGATAGAGGTCTTTAAAATGATGAGAGGGATAGACAGAGTTGACGTGGATAAGCTTTTCCCACTGAGAGTAGGGAAGATCCAAAAAAGGGGACATGACTTGAGAATTAAGGGACACAAGTTTAGGGGTAACATGAGGGGGAACTTCTTTACTCATAGAGTGGTGGCTGTGTGGAATGAGCTTCCAGTGAAGGTGGTGGAGGCAGGTTCGTTTTTATCATTTAAAAATAAATTGGATAGTTATATGGACGGGAAAGGAATGGAGGGTTATGGTCTGAACGCAGGTGTATGGGACTAGGGGAGAATACGTGTTCGGCACGGACTAGAAGGGTCGAGATGGCCTGTTTCCGTGCTGTAATTGTTATATGGTTATTATATGGTTATTTAGATAATTATCTGCCTTCCTGTTTTTGCCACCAAAGTGGATAATCTCACATTTATCTACATTAAACTCCATCTGCAATGCATCTGCCCACTCACCCAACCTGTCCAAGTGACCCAGTATCCTCATAGCATCCTCCTCCCAGTTCACACTGCCACCCAGCTTTGTGTCATCTGCAAATTTGCAAATGTTGCTTTTAATCCCTTCATCCAAGTCATTAATATATATTGTAAATAGCTGCGGTCCCAGCACCGAGCCTTGCGGTACCCCACTAGTCACTGCCTGCCATCCTGAAAGGGACCCGTTAATTCCTACCCTTTGTTTCCTGTCTGCCAACCATTTTTCTATCCATGACAACACCCTACCCCCAATACCATGTGCTCTAATTTTGCCCACTAATCTCCTATGTGGGACCTTATCAAATGCCTTGAACATTATCTGCTTTGATCTGTTCTTTTCACACTTTACCTGTATTTTGTACCCTCCCCTAACTCGTTTACCTCTCCCCTGACTTTACCCGAAACATCACCCATTCCTTCTCTCTAGAGATGCTGCCTGTCCCGCTGAGTTACTCCAGCATTTTGTGTCCAACTTCAGTGCTTCTGCAGTTCCTTCCTACACCCTATATTATTTTCTGTTTCTTGTTCGGGTGGTGATAAAGGATTTTTTGATATTCTAAATATTCTGTGGTTGTTAGATAACCGATGATGAATTCTATAATTCCTTGCTCTTATATTGGTTTTGGATTGTGGAGTCGAGTAGGGAATGATGTAGATGGCTGATCAAAGCTGGTTGAGCCTTGATGCTTGGGATGTTGACTTCGTCACGGACTATACTCAGACATCGTAAATTTGTAGGATTTTTGGTGGTACTGTTCCAGTTCTTTAAAATGACTACAATAATTTGTCCACATCTACAACATGTACTTCTAGGGAGTAATCATTTTGTTATTTGGTGTTCGTTTTGGGAACTAAATATTCAAACCTTTTTCAAGTCAAATCGAATCAATTGTCGTATAGAAACATAGATACATGGAAAATAGGTGCAGGAGGAGGCCATTCGGCCCTTCGAGCCAGCGCTGCCATTCATTGTGATCATGGCAGATCATCCACAATCAGTATCCCGTGCATACCTTCTCCCCATATCCCTTGATTCCACTAGCCCCAAGGTCTTTATCTAACTCTCTTTTAAATTCATCCATTGAATTGGCCTCCACTGCCTTCCGTGGCAGAGAATTCTACAAATTCACAACTCTCTGGGTGAAAATGTTTTTTCTCATCTCAGTTATAAATGGCATCCCCTTTATTATTAGATTTTGGCCCCTGGTTCTGGACTCCCCCACCATTGGGAACATTTTTCCTTCGTCTAGCTTGTCCAGTCCTTTTATAATTTTATATGTTTCTATAAAATATCCCCTCATCCTTCTAAATTCCAGTGAATACAAGCTTAGTCTTTCTAATCTTTCCTCATATGACAGTTCCGCCATCCTAGGGATTAACCTCGTGATCCTATGCTGCACTGCCTCAATAGCAAGGATGCCCTTCCTCAAATTAGGAGACCAAAACTGCACAGAATACTCCAGATGTGGTCTCACCAGGACCCTGTACAACTGCAGAAGGACCTCTTTACTCCGATACTCAAATCCTCTCATTATGAAGGCCAACATACCATTTGCTTTCTTCACTGCCTGCTGTACCTGCATGTTTACATTTAGTGACTGGTGTACACGGACACCCAGGTCTCGTTGAACTTCCCTTTTTCCTAATCTGACAACATTGATATAATAATCTGCCTTCTTCTTCATGCTGCCAAAGTGGATAACCTCACATTTATCTACATTATACTGCATCTGCCATGCATATGTCCACTCACTCAACCTGTCCAAGTCACCCTGCAACCTCCTAGCATCCTCTTCGCAGTTCACACTGCCACCCAGCTTTGTGTCATCTGCAAATTTGCTAGTGTTACTTTTAATTCCATCATCCAAATTCCATTGTAAATAGTTGCGGCCCCAACACTGAGCCTTGCGGCACTCCACTCGCCACTGCCTGTCATTCTGATAGGGACCTGTTTATTCCTACTTTGTTTCCTGTCTGCCAACCAATTATCTAACCATGTCAATACCCTACCACCAATACCATGTGCTCTAATTTTGCCCACTAATTTCCTGTGTGGAACCTTATCAAAGGCTTTCAGATAGTCCATATACACTACATCCACTGGCTCTCCTTTATCCATTCTACTTGTCACATCCTCAAAAAATTCCAGAAGATTAGTCAAGCATGATTTCCCCTTCGTAAATCCATGCTGACTTGGACCGATCCTTTTGCTGCTATCCAAACGCACCGTTATCACTTCTTTAATAATTGACTCCAGCATCTTCTCCACCACCAATGTCAGGTTAACTGGTCTATTATTCCCCGTTTTCTCTCTCGCTCCTTTCTTGAAAAGTGGGATAGCATTAGCTACCCTCCAACATTAGCTTTCCCAATCCACAGGAACTGATCCTGAATCTATAGAACATTAGAAAATGATCACCAATGCGTCAGCGATTTCTAGAGCCACCACCTTGAGTACCCTGGGATGCAGACCATCAGGCCCTGGGGATTTATCAGCCTTCAGTCCTATCAGTCTACCCAATACTATTTCTCGTCTAATGCAAAAAAATTCCAGTTCCTCTGTCTCCCTAGATCATCTGACCTCTAGTACATCTGGGAGATTGTTTATGTCTTCCTTATTGAAGACAGAACCAAAGTATCTGTTCAACTCTTCTGCCATTTCCTTGTTCCCCATAATAATGTCACCTGTTTCTGCCTTCAAGGGACCCACATTTGGCTTTACTAATCTTTTTCCCTTAACATACCTAAAGAAGCTTTTACTATCCTTTATATTCTTGGCGAGCTAACCTTCGTACTTCATCGTTTCACCCCATATTACCCTTTTTGTTACCATCTGATGTCCTTTGAAAGTTTCCCAATCCTCTATCTTCCCACTACTCTTTGCTATGTTTTACACCTTTTCTTTTAGTTTTATACCGTCCCTAACGTCCCTTATCAGCCACGGTTGCCTCTTCCTCCCCTTAGAATCTTTCTTCGTCTTCGGAATGAAATGATCCTGTATCTTCTGGATTATGCCATTGCTGTTCCACTGTCATTCCTGCTAAGATCCTTTTGCAGTTGACCTTGGCCAGCTCCTCTCTAATGCCTTCATAGTTCCCTTTGTTCAACTGCAACACTGACACTTCTGATTTAACCTTCTCCCTCTCAAATTGCAGATTAAAACTTATCATATATGCATAAATACAGTGAGCTACAAGTGCAATGAAAATTGTGCTTGCAGCCGCATTGCAGGGACATAGACTCAGACAAATGCTCAAAAACAAAGTATACATAAAATGTACCTAAATTATACAAAACATTTCTAATGTGCAAAAAACAAAACAGTAAACCCTTGTTATAACAGACCGCAGGTAGTGGAACGGTGTCTGTTATTGCCGAATGTCCACTACAACCGAGTAAGGTATCTGTAGTGTATCTGGACTTTCAAAAAGCTTTTGACAAGGTCCCACACAGGAGATTAGTGTGCAAAATGAGAGCACATGGTATTGGGGGTAGGGTATTGACATGGATAGAGAACTGGTTGGCAGACATAAAGCAAAGAGTAGGAATTAACGTCTCCTGTTCAGAATGGCAGGCAGTGACTTGTGGAGTGCCGCAAGGGCCTAAATCTTGGAATTCCTTGTCCTCGGAGAGCAATTTTACCAGGACTGCAGAAGTTGAGGCAGCTGTCCACTATCACCTGTCAAAGGGAGGTAGATACTGTATATGGGCAATGAACCCTGAACCTGTCAGCAATAACCTTGCAGGATCTACTGAATCCCACGACAGAAAGCAAAGAACAAACAACATTTGGTTGAGCCAGGCACCTTGTGTCTCGTATGTTCCAGAAGCCACTTTTACCTACATTTTCGCCAATCATAACCCATGCGCAGATAAGGCTAATTAATACGTCTGACCTTGGAGTTGTTATTGAGCTCTTGTGGCTGGACCTTCTCGTGAGGCTGCTGCTGAGTTGCCAGCGGTGACAGGCTGTACGCAAAACCAACGTGGGCATGAAGGTGCCACAACCTTATTTCCCTAATTGAATAAATTTAAAAAGGTGGCATTATACTTACAGTTTCAGGCATTATCTCATTACCTAACAGCTAAATAGTAACCCTTCTGATGAACATAATTTTCCCCTTAAACCCATCAACTTTTATCTCTTTCGCCTTCAGTAAAAAGGCATGCCTTAAAGCCCATCTCTTTGACCAGATTATCAGTCATTTGGTTGAATAACCCTCTCAGGTGCCACGGCGAAGAGTTAATTCTAGACTCATATACATTTTATAACACTCATGAAAAGTACCTTGAGATGCATCGTTATGTCAAAAACACAAAATCTATCTAAATTGTTGTTATATCTGAGTAAATGTAAATTCATCATAAATTTGTAATCATGTACCTTTGGAACCGACCCGAAATATTGAAACAAGAGATTTTGTGACAGGTGATAGGTTTGTTAAATATGCATTATTTACAGTTTAGTTTAGTGATACACCACGGAAACAGGGCCTTCGGCCCACCGAGTCCACACCGACCAGCAATCCCCGCACACTTACACTACCCTACACACACTAGGGACAATTTAAATTTATACCAAGCCAATGAACCTACAAACCCGCATGGGAGGAAACCAGAGCACCTAAAGAAGATATCGGAAAAAACCCAGGCAGGTCATGGGGAGAACGTACAAACACCATACAGATAGCACCCGTAGTGAAAGTGCAGTCTATGAAAGTAAGCATGCAGGTACGGCAGGCAGTGAAGAAAGCGAATGGCATGTTGGCCTTTATAACAAGAGGAATCGAATATAGGAGCAAAGAGGTCCTACTGCAGTTGTACAGAGCCCTAGTGAGACCACACCTGGAGTATTGTGTGCCGTTTTGGTCCCCTAATTTGAGGAAGGACATTCTTGCTATTGAGGGAGTGCAGCGTAGGTTTACAAGGTTAATTCCCGGGATGGCGGGACTATCATATGCTTTTACACTCTGGAGTTTAGAAGGATGAGAGAATATCTCATTGAAACATATAAGATTGTTAAGGGTTTGGACACGCTAGAGGCAGGAAACATGTACCCGATGTTGGGGGAGTCCAGAACCAGGGGCCACAGTTTAAGAATAAGGAGTAAGCCATTTAGAACGGAGACGAGGAAACACTTTTTCTCAGAGAGTGGTGAGTCTGTGGAATTCTCTGCCTCGGAGGACGGTGGAGGCAGGTTCTCTGGATGCTTTCAAGAGAGAGCTAGATAGGGCTCTTAAAAATAGCGGAGTCAGGGGATATGGGGAGAAGGCAGGAATTGATTGGGGATGATCAGCCATGATCACATTGAATGGCGGTGCTGGCTTGAAGGTCCGAATGGCCTACTCCTGCACCTATTGTCTATTGTCAGGATCAAACCCGGGTCACTGGCACTGTATGCGCTGTAATGCAGAAACTGTACCGCTGTGCCGCCATATGTGCAATGTCCTACTAATAGATACAATCAGTTTAATATTTTAACCTGACAATTTTACAATGAGTTAGGAGTTCAACTGTTATGTGCACTGTGACTGTTCGGATGGAAATTCTTACTTTTGGGACAGAGGTGTAGGTTCATTATTTATATCAACTGGCTATTTATTTTCAAACAGTTTTATTTTTCTGCATATTAATCATTTCCAAAATTGTAAAATGTGTTAGAGACATTTTACACTTGAAAAAGTAACCACCAGAAACAAAATAAGTAGTCCTGCTTAAAGTTTCATGTTTAGGTGTAAGGTTTAGTTAGCTCATTTTATTAATGATTAAAGCAGCTGTCCCATTCTTCTTTTAATGGATGTAACATAAACTTCTTCCACTGAGAAAACCTAAAAGAGCTTCCATTGCATCATCGATTATTCAGTCTCTGTACATCGCAGACATCTAATGCAGATTTACTAATGCAAGATTAAAAGTGAGATGACAAAAAACTCAAGGTTAAAGCTTCAATTGCTAATTGATTTTTTAAATGAACAACTTCTCTTTTGAGAAGCAAGGAGAGGGAAGAGTTACATTTCATGTTCTTCTTCACCCCTTACAATGCTATGTACGACAGTGATCGCAACTTCTCCTGAGGTGTGGATGGCCGTTGGCTCACAGGAAGCTCATCCGCCCTTTGACAGGTCTTGTTTTTGGTCCTGCTGGGGGTCCACAGCCCTCTTCTCACCTAGCAAACCAGGTGGGGGGGGGGAACAGTTTAATCACCAACTATCTGACCATGCAGCAGGTAGCACGGGATTACAGGGTACCCGTGGCAAGGGGAACTCACTCCAACCTGACCTGACCTAATTCAAAAGAAAATAAAAGGAAGAGAAGCAGCAAAAAGCAGAATTTTTAGATGGAGACTGAAGTGTAATAGATGGTATGAGTGATTGTTGAAGGGAAAATCAAGAAAAAGATTATGGGGAACATTTTCCCCACAAATCCTACCCAACAACAGCTTAAGCTTAATCAATCAATCAATCAATCAATCAATCAATCAATCAATTAGTTAGTTAGTTAGTTAGTTAGTTAGATAGATAATTAGTTCGTTCTTTCTTTCTTTTAAAATCTTTTTATTTGTTTTTTTCCAAAAAACAAAAACAAAACCAAAAAAAAAGCAAAAAGAATAATGATAAACATAACAATGATATTGATACATGGGGATCAGGATTACATTAATAACAGGTATAACCTAAATATGAGTCCAGTGTCAAAATACACATTGAATATATAGCTCCCGGTCTCTATGTAAATATAGTTAAATGTTTAAAGGAAAACTTATATATGTAGAAAAAAACACAAAGATAAAAAGAAAAAAAAAGGAAAAAAGGAAGAAACAAAACCCCCCCCTAAATTAAAGAGAGAAAAAAAGAAGCAAAACAGAATCTGAGCTGAGAATTTTAACAATTTAAGTCTGTTTGTCGTCAAGTCCGTTACACCATATAGAGGTAAAATAGTTTTTATAACGGTTAGAGAGGGAGCAATTTATGTTGTGTGAAAGTGTTGAATAAATTTTCCCCAAGTCTTATCAAATTTAACGAACAATGTCACTCCTGATTTTTTCTAAATTTAAACATGGTATCGTTTCAGAGTACCAATGGAGTGTGGTCGGAGGGTTGGAGTCTTTCCATTTAAATAAAATAGATCTTCTGGCAATTAATATGGTAAAAGCAATCAACCGTTGGGCGGAGCGGGACAAATAAATATAATCTAACATTGGTAGCCCAAAAGTTGCAGTAATAGGTTGAGGTTGTAAATCAATACCTAAGACTACAGAAATAGTATCAAAAATTTCTTTCCAATATTTTTCCAAAAGTGGGCAGGACCAAAACATATGGGTCAGTGAGGTCACTTTGTGCTTATGTAATCGCTGGACATTTTCTCTGCCATTCCTTCTCATACATTTTTGCATACAGTTCAGTGGCAATCCTACCATACATTAGACACAATCATACTAAGCAGGGCTTGAAATTAACGGTTGCCCGGGTGCCATTGACCACTCAAAGCGCCGCCGGGCAATGAGTCATTTTGCCCGGCTTGGCAACCAGATACTAATTTGTACCGAAGATAGACACAAAAAACTGGAGTAAGTCCGCGGGTCAGGCAGCATCTATGGAGAAAAGGAACGCAACGTTTTGTGTCGGCGGTGACGACTGTATTGCGTGAGAAAGATACTAGATGCGGGGTGACGAAGGGTCGGAGCGAATGACAGGCCGCGACAGCGGCTTCATCTCCTCCTCCCGCACCCCGCCTGCCCTGCTTGCAAATCCACTAACGGCGCTTTAAAAAAAAAACCCTCCTGCACGCCGAGGCCGGGAGGAGGGAGAGGGAGGGGGAGGCCTCGGCGTGCGGGAGGGTTTGTTTTGAAAGCGGTTATCGCCATTAGCGTGTTTGCAAGCAGCGGCCGCTATCAGGGAGGAGGAGGAGGTGGAGCCGCTGCTGCTGCTGTGCGGGACCCGTCATTCGCTCGACACTTCTGAAGCAGCTGCACCAAAGATACTATAGCTATAGGATCTTTGAGCTGCACCGCTCGGCTCCGTTGGCTGGCGGAGGAGGGAGGCGGTGGCGAGGAATTCCCAACGGCCAAGGCAGCGGGCGATGTTGTCCGAGGAGCGCTGACCTTCCTTCCTCCCCACTCACTCTCTCTCTCTCTTGTACGCCCCCTCCACCCACCCCCCTTTATCCTGGGACCCCTCCTCTACATCCCGCACTGATCCCCATTCCCGCCTCTATTCAGTGCTCCCCTCCCCATCTCCCCCCCCCCCCCCAATCTATTCATCCTGCGCTGATCACCCTATCCACCTCCCATTAATTCTCCAGCCGTCATACCCCCCCCCCCCCCATCCATCCTACACTGGTTCCCCAATTCACCCTGTACTTACCCCTTTCCCATCCATCCTGCACCTCCTCCATCCATCCTGTACAAATCCACGCATTCATCCCGTACTGACCCACCCTCCATTTACCCTGCACCTTCCCCCATTCATCCTGTAGTGATTTCCCATTCATCCTGCACAGACCCTCCAATCCACACTGTACTGCTCCCCCCCCCCCCCCCCACCAATTCATCCTGCGCTGATCTCCCCCCCCCCCCCCATCCACCCTGTACTGATCCTCCCATTCAAGAATAATGGGGGGAACAGTCTGAAGAAGGGTCTCGACCCGAAACGTTGCCTATTTCCTTCGCTCCATAGATGCTGCCTCACCCGCTGAGTTTCTCCAGCACTTTTGTCTACCCCCATCCATCCCGTACTGAACCCCCCCATTCAACACCACTGACATCCCCGTGCTCTCCCCGTGCTCTCCCCTACTCCAACCAACGCGTACTAATTCACCTGCCTCAATCCACCCATTCTAAACCGACTGCCTTCTAACCACCCCCCCCTCCCTGACCCTATTGCCCTGGAAATGTCTTCAGAGCTAATATTGACTATGTTTGAATACGGAATGCAATCAAATGTGTTTTAATTCCCAATGTCATTATTTGTTTTAATCCATAAAGATGGATTAATTAAATAGTGAACACGTGAAACATTAAAACCGCAGTGTTCGATTGTCACTGCTACCGTTGACACGTTATTACAGAATTCATTTTAACGGCAATATGGAGTATCAGTACTGTAGTTATTTAATGAGCAACATTCACAACTATACGTACGCATATATGTTACCATGGTCCAGGATTTATTGACACAGGTTGATCACACGCTGAATAATCCAACCACATTTTTGTTTGGAAGTGGAAAGAACTAATAGAAATTGCTTTAATTGCAATGTGTAAAAAGAGTTGAGATACTGTCTTATAATTTTGCTGCATGTCATTGTGGGATATATCATGTCTTGATTGGTGAATGTTTAGTTTGTGACTTTATTTGAAGCAGAAATAATATGTGAATGCTTCATTGAGTATAATTCCGACTGGTAACTACGTGCTTCGTCCGAGCACATTATCGCACGCGTCATGCAAGCCGTCTTAAATGACCACCTAAACTGTTATTTGGCAACCTAAAAAGCTGCCGAGGTTGCCCGGCTGGCAACAGGGACAAAAAGTTAAGCGAGAGCCCTGCTAAGTACAAGAGCGTAAACTACATTAGGGCAGCACAGTGCGCAGCAGTACAGATGTTGCGTTACAGCACCAGAGACCGGGTTTTGATCCTGACAATGGGTGCTGTTTGTATCGAGTTTGTACGTTCCTGTTACTGCGTGGGTTTACTTGGGGTGCTCCAGGTTTCCTCCCACACTCCAAAGATGTACTGCTATGTAGGTTAACTGGCTTTGGTAAAGATTGTGTGGGATAGTATTAATGTACTGGGTAATCGTTGGTCATCACAGATTTGGTGGGCAGAGGGCCTGTTTCTATGCTGTATCTTTAGATTAGGTACCGAAAAGTAGGTGCATTCAATGCTCGTACTGTTAGCTCGTAAGCTACCTAAGTGGAATATGAGGTGCTTCTCCTCTAGTTTGTGTGTGGTCTCACGCTGGTAATGGAGGAGGTGGAGGACAGAAAGGTAACAATTGAAGGATCCAGCAGGCCTTGGCAGACCAAACTCACATTTTTGGCAAAACAGTTTGCTGGGTCTCATTGATGTAATGTAAAGGAGGTCACATCGGCAACACCAAACGCATTAGATGACATTAAAGTTGTACATGAACCTCTGTCTCACCCAGAAAAACTACTAAGTTCCCCTAGGTGGATGGGAGGGAGGATATAGAGGGATAGCTGTTATACCTCCTGCAGATGCAGGGGAAGGTACCATGGAACTGGGTGGTTTGGATTGGAAGAAATGGTGAACCAATGAGTTGTGGAAGGAGCAGGCACTGCAGAAGGCATGACTGGTGGTGGGATCATGTTGAAGGTGGTGGAAATATTGGAGAATGATGTGTTGAATGCGGAGACTGGTGGTGAAAGGTGAGGACCAGGGAACTCTACCTTTGTTCTATCTGGCGGCAGGGAGAATGAGAGTAGAACTGTGGGGCACATAGGACTTTCGAATAAGTCTGAAGAAGGGTCTCGACCCGAAACATCACCAATTCCTTCTCTCCACAGATGCTGCCTCACCCGCTGAGTTTCTCCAGCATTTTGTGTCTACCTTCAATTTTACCAGCATCCGCAGTTCTTTCTTAAAAACTTGCGAATAAGGGATCCATTGATGACAGCTGGGGGCAAAACCATGTTTACTAAAGAAATCTCTGATGTCCTAAAATGGAAAGCCTTATAGAGTCATAGAGTGATACTGTGTGGAAACAGGTCCTTCGGCCCAACTTGCCCACAGCGACCAACAATATCCCAGCTACACTAGTCCCACTTGCCTGCGCTTGGTCCATAACCCTCCAAACCTGTCCAATCCATGTACCTGTCTAACTGTTTCTTAAACGATGAGATAGTCCCAGCCTCAACTATCTCCTCTGGCAGCTTGTTCCATGCACCCACCACTCTTTGTGTGAAATAGGTACTCCTCGGATTACTATTAAATCTTTTCCCCTTCACCTTGAACCTATGTCCTCTGGTCCTCGATTCCCCTACTCTGGGCAAAAGACTCTGCATCTACCCGGTCTATTCCTCTCATGATTTTGTATACCTCTACAAGATCTCCCCTCATCCTCCTGCGCTCCATGGAATAGAGACCCAGCCAACTCAGCCTCTATACTGCCCTACTTTGACAAAAGGAAGCAACTGACAGAAAGGAGTTTTCTTGTAAATGAGCAAAACGTGATTTTCTTTCAGCTCTCTGATGGAATTTCTTACTTTTCTGGTATAAATATTTTCAAATTGTAGAAGACTTATTTTGTTCACCATTTTGTAGAGCATATCTCAAATACCCTAAATACCTCAAATACCCTAAAAGAAGCAACTCAATTTTGACAAAATTGTCAGTTGCTTCCTTTTGTCAAATTAGGGCAGTATAGCTCACACCTTCTAGTCCTGGCTACATACTCATAAATCTTTTCTGAACCCTTTCAAGCTTGACAATATCTTTCCAATAACATGGTGCCCAGAACAATACAATATTATAAATGCTGTCTCACCAACGTCTTATACAACGGCAACATGACCTCCCACCCCCCTGTGTTGGGGGACGGGGCCCAACGGGTCCCACTTGGTCTAGTGTATTTATAACATATTTTGCGGTTGTCCTTAACCCTACCCGCCAGAGCTATCTCATGGCCCCTTTTTGCCATTCTGATTTCCTTTTTTAGTTTATTCCTTAGTTCCCGAAACTCCTCCAGGGATGCACTTGATCCCAGCTGCCTAAACCTGTCCCATGCATCCTTCTTGTTGTTGACTAACATCTCAATTTCCCTCAGCCAAGCTTTCTTACGTTTGCCTGCTTTGTCCCTCACTTTAACGGGGACGTACATATCGTGAGCTTTCTGTGTGAGGTGTTATACTTTTAAAAACATCCCACTTGGTCGATGTTCTTTTCCCCTCAAATAACCTGCTCCAGTCAACTTGAGCAAGACCTTCTCTCATACCCTCAAAGTTGGCCTTACCCCAGTTGAGCATTTTAACATATGGACCCTCTCCGTCCCTATCCATAACTATCTTAAACCTAATCGAACTGTGGTCACCGGTCCCAAAAGGCTCTTCCACACACACTTCATTAGCTTGCCCTTCCCAATACTAGATCCAGCGTTGCCCTCTCACATGTGGGGGCCTCCACATACTGCTTAAGAAAATTATCCTGAACACTTTTAAGGAATTGCACCCCATCTAAACCCTTCACACTGATTTCCCCAGTCTATATTGGAAAAGTTGAAATCCCCTACAACAACCTTATTTGACCTGCAGCTGTCTGCAATCTCCCGGCACATTTGTTCTTCTAATTCCCATTGACTATTCGGGGGTCTGTAGTACACCCCCAACAAGGTGATCATCCCTTTATTGTTCCACCCAGCTCAACACATACAGCCTCACTAGTGAATCGTCTGTAATGTCACCTCTGAACACAGCCGTGATATCCTTCTTAAACAACAATGTAACCTCCCTCGTCTTTTTCCTTCACCCGTCACTTCTGAAGCTCCTGGACCCCGGAACATTGAGCTGCCAGTCCTGCCCGTCCCTTAACCAGGTTTCAGTTACGGCTACCACGTCCCAGTCGCTCGTACTTATCCATGCCCTAAGCTCATCTGCCTTGCCTCATATTGGGAGCAGATACGGCGGAGACAAAGACATTGAGAGTAGGGGATAGTGTCATTGCAAGAGGCAGGGTGGAATGAGTTGTAGTCCAGGAGGCAGAATGATCGAGCAAAGGAAGGGTATCAGAGATAGTCCAAGTGAATGTGAAGGCAGGGTGGAAAGTAGAGGTGAATAAGCAAGCCCCAATACTGTTGCTGTAGCAGATAAAGTTGGGGAATGGTGCCAGTGTACATTTGGAACAAGGACTGTTCAACATGACAAACAACGTAACCTACAAACAAACCCACTTTTTCTACCCCTCTCTTCCCTATGACCCACCTATTTCTCCCCTTCCCCTTCTAGTCCTTCCTTTGGCTGCATAATTCATGCCTTTGAGTGAAAAACAAACTGCTGGAGGAAGTCAGCAGGTCAGACAGCATCTGTGGAGGAAAATAAACAGACCATATTTCGGCTTGTTACTTTTCTTCAGTCTCAAGAATGTGGATGGTCTGTCTCCCGAGTTAGAAGTAGATCAAAAAAGGGGAAAAAATGTGTCAGCGATGGCTCGTCAATATGATGGCATGGTGGAAGATGGTGATGATTTTTATGTAATCGACTAGTTGCATGGGGCAGCCCCAATGTTGTTGTCAATGGGGAGTTGTACCAGGGTACGTTCGAGATGAGTGCTCAGCTTAGCCTATAAAAAGAAAAGCATAGCTGGGGCCCATGGCTACACTTTTGACTTGAAGAAAGCACGAAGCATCAAAAGAAAAGTTAAGGGCAAAGACAAGTTTCGCCAAGCGGCGGAGAGTATTAGTGGAGGGGTAGAAGCGCATACAGCAGATTTGAAGGCAGTGCAGTAGCCATCACCCTTCTGGACTTTCAAAGGGACCACATACAAAAGACGTTTGTAACAGAGGCACACATTTTTAAAGGGGAGGTACGAATTTCATATACATGGCTAAGGGATAAGTGTACTGATTAGCACCTGTTTTTCCGACTGTAGAAGTATGCAACAAAACGACCTAGGGCTTTGGACCATTGATCTTCATAAATAATGAGGACACATGTACAAGTTTGCAAATAATGAAAATAGCATAAAATAACAAAGTGAACAAGAGAAAAGTTAAGAACATGGACAAGTTGGTTGAATTGGCAGATGCAGTGCAATGCTCATAAATGTGATTGGTGTAGAATGGAAGGAACAAAACATGGAGAGGGAAAATAGTGTTTAATGTTTAAATTTTACCATCTCAAAAGGGAGTGAGAGAGTAGTATCCTGGGATTGATGAAGTAGCATTCATAGAATGCTAGAATTAATTGAAGGATGTACACGTCTTGTAGACTGTACGGAAGATGATATCTGTTATGAAGGAATTTCGATTGAAGGAGTTGACATTGCTTTTTCAACTTTTTAAAGGGACATGGAAAGGAAGTAACATGTGAAATAGCTCGATAGAAAATATGAATCCCTTCTCCATCCCAAACTCATCATCCCCATTTCCTTCATGTCTTTTGCTTTTTCACAGCCAATGTAATCTATGGCAGAGTGGCTTCCTTAAAAAAAGAAAATAGAAAAATAATACAATTATAATGATATAAATAATTGCTTAATCATCTCTCAAAGCAACTTAAGAGCCCTGCTCTCCGAATTGGGTCATTTGAAAGAGTCAGGACCTTAGTTTCAAAGTCTCACCTAGAGAGAGTGCTGCAGTAAATTCAATTTAGATTATGTGATCTAGCTCTTGCAGGGATTATGCAATGAACATAGTGGCACAGCGGTAGAGTTGCTGCCTTACAGCTCCAGAGACCCGGTTTCGATCCCGACTACGGAAACTGTCCGTACGGAGTTCGTACATCCTCCCTGTGACCGCATAGGTTTTCTCCGAGTGCTCCGGTTTCCTTCCATTCTCCAAAGATGTACAGGTTTGTAGGTTAATTTTCTTTGGTATAATTGCAAATTGTCCCTAATGTGTAGGATAGTGTTTGCATACGGGGTGATCACTGGTCGGTGGAGGCTCGATGTTCCAAATGGCCTGTTCCCATGCCGTATATCTAAAATCTCCAAAGTTTAAAAAGAAATTACACGTTGTTTAAGACAAGCAGATTTCCCGATAAAACTTTTGTAATTAAGCATTGAAGGCAATTAATTATTTCTTAACATTTATTATTTATTTCAGAGCCGATTCTACACCCTCACTTGTTGGTCAGTTCTCATTGAGGTATAATTTTCACCATGCTCCCACCATGTAATCATTGCTGATTTTGCAGCCAAAGCAGCAAATTGACTCTCTTTGTGCATAATGATTAAACACAATTGCACATGCCCTAATGGCCTGTCTACAAACATTCCCCAGCAGTAGAAGCTAATGGAGAGTGCTTCACAGTCCTGTAGTACCAAATTCTGTTGTGCCCATACCAATATATGCTAAACCAGCATGGACCAGGAAATGAACCAAAAACCCATTAGGCATAAGATACAAAGCTTGAAAATGTGCCCCACCAAAATTATGAAACGCTTCTTCCACAGTGTTATCAGACAGCCAAACGATCCTCCTATAAACCAGGGTGTAATCCCAATCATCCGACCTACCTCGTTGCAAACCTTGGACTTTTTCCTCCACAACTGTAACACTATAATGCTGTAACTATATTCTGCACTCTTTTTTTTTCACTTAAATATTTATTGATTTTTAAGAGATATATACAAAACAGTGCAAACACCATCACCATAAATAAAACAAAGTAAGAAAAACAGCAATCAAAAAAAAAAAAATAGATAGGGGAAAAAAAAGAAGTAAATAATTAAACAAATTGGAATAAGACCGTGTGGTTCACTTACCAAATTAAAAAAAGAAAAAACATTACATTGATTAGTTATCTGGAGATAATTCAATATTCATACAAACATACCATCTAGTTCTGTGTATGGTGTGGAACATGACATTAAATATAATGCTAGTAAGAGTGCTGTTATGGTCTGTAGAACCAAAGCGGATAAATGCCTAAAATATCCTGATTTTAAATTGTCTGACAACAATCTTAGTGTCTGTAATAAGACAAAATATCTAGGGCATATTATTACAGAACAAATGACAGATGATGAGGATATTTATAGGCAACGACGCATGCTGTATGTACAGGCGAATATCCTCTTGCGTAAATTTGGTGCGTGTGCAGATGTGGTGAAGATGTCGCTATTTAGAGCATACTGCACACCACTCTACACTGCGCACCTGTGGTCGAACTATTTAAAGACAAGTATGCGGAGACTAAAGGTGGCATATAACTATGCCATGAGAACACTGCTAAGGCAACCTAGATGGTGTAGTGCCAGTAATATGTTTGTGGCTGCAGGAGTCAGTACTTTAGAAGCTATCCTAAGACACATGTATAAATTCATTTGCAGGATAAATGACTCTAAAAATGTGCTTATTGTGGCCTCGACAAACATAAGGGTTAGCACTACACGCTACGAATCCCAGCTGTGGAAATACTGGTATCGTTGTCGGACATTGATCATCTTTTAATCTGGATTTTTAACTTAAGTATTGTGGGTTTTTAAAAAATATATAAATTATGATGTTTTTATAAGTGATATACCATGATTTTATATGTATTTATGATATTTGAAATGCAATGCATTTTTAATGTAATGTTGCCCCTTGTCTGGACCTTGAGTCCGTAATAGTTTATTATTATTATTATAACACAATCTTTCCATATCTAACTCGGCATTTATCTAATTGGTGTCATGGCTCAAATAAACGGTCCATTTTTCCCAGATCTTCTCAAATGAAACATAGAAATTAGGTGCAGAAGTAGGCCATTTGGCCCTTCGAGCCTGCACCGCCATTCAATATGATCATGGCTGATCATCCAACTCAGTATCCCGTACCTGCCTTCTCTCCATACCCTCTGATCCCCTTAGCCACAAGGGCCACATCTAACTCCCTCTTAAATATAGCCAATGAACTGGCCTCGACTACCCTCGACTACCCTCTGTGATTCTCAAGGAATATGTAAATTTCTCCATATTAAAGATGTCTCGCACAATTTCTAACTACTGTTCCTGTTTTGGACTTTTTTCGTTAAGTCACTGCCTGGTAACGGCCTTCTTACTTGCTGCAAGCAAAACTTTAATCAAATATGTATCTTCTATTTTTACAATATCTTTAATACGCTCCAGATACATCACAGAGCAGGTATTTGGGATTTTATAACCCAAGATATTTTTTACAGCTGCATTAACATTTTCCCAGTATGGCCTTATCTTTACACAGTTACAGGAAATATGCGAGTGGTCTGCCTCCGTACTACCACACAGCCTCCAACAGTGTTGTTGGACAGCAAGTTGTCTGCTTTTTATTTTGGGTGTTATAAAAAAGCGAGATAGATTCTTCCAGCAAAATTCTCTCCATACTAGTGAGTTTGTGGATGAACATTGTGTTTCACACATTTGATACCATTCTTCTTCTGTTATTTGAATCTTTAATTCTGCTTCCCATTTTGTTTTTATGTAGAGCATTGATTCTCCCCCGCTTCCCACCAGAGCTTGGTAGAAAGCAGAGATGACCCGAGACCCCTTCTGCTTGTATGCATCCACAATCACCTTGATCACATTATTTGAAGTTTCATCTAGTTCTGGCCTTATCTCTTTTGTAAAGTAGTCTCTTAATTGCAAGTATCTAAAAAAATCATTGTTTTCGAGACCATACTTTGACTTTAAATCTTGGAAGCTCATAAACTCGCCATTTTCTGAAACTGTATACATTGCCGTTATGCCTTTTTGTGCCCATTCTTTGAATTTTGAATCATACACCCCTGGCTTAAACTTTGAGTCATATGCGAACCACTTCAATGCGTGAACCCCTCTTTTTAATTTGTATTTTTCCACTATAACATTCCATATTTCTAACGTAAATGCTACTATTGGATCCATAGCACGTCTCAAAGCCCCTCTCAGATATTTGTCTCCCACTCTGATATGATTTGATTGTACTCATTGGATTTGATTGGAGAGTACGCAAAAAGCTTTTCACAGTATCTTGATACATATGGCAATACTAAACCAACATCAATAATTTCAAATGTAAAAGATGATATAAAGCTCTTGTACCAGGTGTGAAGAAATCACCTCAACTTCTATTGGATAAATTTATTAAAACGACCTGACAGAGTTGAGACAATTTCGTCATTTTGAAATTCATGTTGTAGGACTAGCACATTAAAAAAGTAGCAACAAGTGTACTAATGCAATGGATCAGTAGTCTTTCACACTGACTAAATGAGCAATATTCTGATTCAGATTTCAGCTATTTCTTTTAAAAGAATACACAACCACAGGATAGTACATAGCAATTTATTTTGACACAACATACATATGCTCTACATAGGCAGTTGTTGTACCATTTTTTTGATCATGGCAAAGAAAGGACATGCACCAGTCTATTAAAACACATGTGTGACAGATTACAGCAGAAATTCATAACCCATATGGCAGTATATTGGCATAACTAAACAACTCTTCAGTATTTATGCAGCATCTGTGAATTATGTAAGAATGATATAATCAAATTGCTGTTATGTAAATCCAGAGATAATGTAATCAGAGCAAATGCAGGATACAAATAACTGCTACATGTATGACATTCAAAAGTTCAATCCTGCAGAAACAAAATCACCTTAAAAAAAGACAAAATAAAAACAAAAACAACCTTCAAAATGTGTCCAATTAATATGTGCTTAGTGAACACAGCATGCAAGACAGAACCTTCACACATAAAATAGCTGTTAAATGTTACAGAATCACTGTTTCCATCATACAAACTATGTACATTCTCTACACAGTGCATCTGATGCTCCCTTTTCCATCTCTCAATAGCAGCAAGCATATCCTGCTATTGTGCATAGCAGTACAACTCAGGAGAGGAAAGAGTGTCTAAATATTTTATAGCTATTTAATAACCATGTACTATTGTTTTTTCCCTCTAAATATATCAGTGCTACATCTCCACATACACTCCGCGTTCTGCGGATCCATCTAATTAATTAATATCTTTCGAAGGGGAAAAGGAAAACGTAAACACATATTTAGTGCAAATATCTAAGTTCAGGCAACTTTAACCCAATGTTTTACCTGTGCGTGGAAATGAAAGATCATTTTAAATCTGGGAAATAATTCTTCCATATTCTATGAGACCCACACAATGTTGTGGTGCATTTTAAATTAACATAAAATAAACCACTTTGTTTTAAGAATACACCTAGAAAGTAAACATGTTGATTAAAATAAAAGTAGAGATCGTAGGGTAGGGTTTTCCACCTCCAATTTGGTATAAATTGAGCGGAGGCAGTTTCAATGGACGTTATTTCGTGAACGACAATTAGGCAAAACAATATGAACTAATTTACTAAGAAATTAACCTTAGATTTTGAAAAAAGGTACTGGAAAGATTTGTATAGCCAAGTATGCAGAAAATACCCAGAATCAAATTAATTTGATAATAAAAAAAAAAAAATCCATCAAACCCAGTCAATTAAAGTTGTAGCACAATATACGTAATTTTACTACTACTCTAAATTTGCTGCAATATGTTCCCTCTTCACATTACTTATATTACCACCCAGAGTAATGATGTCTTCTTAATGCCATGGAAAATTATACCAGTCAAATGCAATGTCATTAAGTTAAAATTAAAATGACAGACATATCCTGGATCTTTATCTACCTCCAAAATTAACATTCTTCACAATATAGATTATGTGTGCTGTTCCCCGTTACTGTATTAAGTAGAATGCATTTGTTTACAGAATACATTTGGAAATATCTTGAGAAATGAATAATTGTGATTTGTAATCTTAAGGTGCAACTGACCAATAATGGATTTGCATGCAATATCTTGCTTAAAAATTATGACTAGAGAACTAACTCATAGTTTAATCAATTTACAATGTAATGCAAACACATATACATCCATTATTGGTTAAATATTTAAGTGCAAATATTAGTTTTGTGACTGTAACTAGATTTGGAAGAGGAATTGGATTAATTCACCTGTATTTACAGACAGCTTATGTTATTGTAGAATGTTTAGCTTACAAATATGCATGTGTTCTCATTCAGTTTCTTCACCTACTTTCCTTTCAATAAGGTATGTTGATAACAAGGAAGCAGCACAAGAGCAGTTCAAAACAGGAGTGTTATTCTATGTAGATCAGAAACGTTTTTTCCCTTCTACTCACAAATCATGCAAGGCAGAGATGATTGAAAGTGAACATGCACTCCTGCTCCTGAGAACTAATAGACTTTAATGGTTGCATGTTAAAGTTTTCTGATAAGTATCCAAATGTGAAGAACATTCATATTTTAAAATCTGTGACCAGCTATAATCATTTCTAATCAACAGGAATTAACAGTGGGTTCTAGGTTCTCGATCCTCATACATAAATACTATTAAGCTTTGGAGCTGAAAATAATTTAAAGAAAATGTACCCTTTCGTCTCAATTTACAACATTTCCCTGCTTCTACAATACATTCAAAAGACCATCTCACATTTCAGAGACTTGTATTAAATACTGGTATTTCACCATTGTGAAATTTAAAAAAAATCTTCATCCTGTCTGCTTACATTATAAAAACACTTGGTTTTGTGCTTCACACACTTATTTGATCATATTGACATGTTTACAATAAAGCATACCATACAATAGGAAATTATCTTGGTTTTGTCAATTGTCAAATATCTGATATTAGCTGCTTTAAATTTTCATGCTTGATTCCAAGCAACCAATCCAAATTGGTCAGTGTTTGTTTAACAATTTGGATCAGTTGTAAAAATATAACTACATGACAATTACCCATTATATGGCATTATATCCATCGATAGCATTTAGCCTGTTCTTTACACAGCATATCAAAGACAAAAGAGTGCAACTCAGACAGTACTTACTTCTAACTCTCCATCCATGTGTTTCTTATATTTTAAATATCGGCTACCTTATTAGCACATATTACACTTAGCAAAAGCAGCTTTTAGTTTTGGTTAGGTTTATCTAATACAGTGCATTCAGAAAGTATTCAGACCCCTTCACTTTTTCCACATTTTGTTATGTTACAGCCTTATTTTTAAATGGATTCAATTCATTTTTTTAAATCATCAATCTACACACAATACCCCAGAATGAAGAAGCGAAAACAGGTGTTTAGAAATTTGAAAGTAATTAAAAAGAAATAACTGAAATATCACATTTACATAAGTATTCAGACCTTTATTTTGACACTCAAAATTTAGCTTAGGTGCATCCTGTTTCCATTGATTATCCTTGAAATGTTTCCATAACTTGAATGGAGTCCACTAGTGTAAATTAAATTGATTGTACATGATTTGGAAAGGCACACACCTGTCTATATAAGATCCCACAGTTGATAGTGCACGTCAGAGCAAAAACCAAGCCACGAAGATGAAGGAATTGTCCGTAGACCTCCGAGACAGGATTGTGTCGAGACACAGATCTGGGGAAGGGTATAAAACAATTTCTGCAATATTGCAATTCCCGAAGAGCACAGTGGTCTCCGTCATTCTTAAATGGAAGAACTGGAACCACCAGGACTCTTCAATGAGCTGGCAGCCCGGCCAAACTGAGCAATCGGGGGAGAAGGGCCTTGGTCAGAAAGGTGACCAAGAACCCGATGGTCACTGACAGAGCTCCAGAGTTCCTTTGTGGAGATGGGAGAACCTTCCAGAAGGACAACTATAGCTGCAGCACTCCACCAATCAGGCCTTTATCGTAGAGTGGCCAGACGGAAGCCACTCCTCAGTAAAAGGCACATGACAGCCTGCTTGGAGTTTGCCAAAAGGCACCTAAAGGACTCTCAGACCATGAGAAACAAAATTCTCTGGTCTCTGGAGGGATCTGAAAATAGCTGTGCATCGACGCTCCCCATTCAACCTGACAGAGCTTGAGAGGATCTGCAGAGAAGATTCTAGCTTGCAGCGTCATACCCAAGAAGATTTGAGACTGTAATCACTGCCAAAGGTACCTCCACAAACTACCGAGTAAAGGCTCTGAATACTTATTTCAATGTGATATTTCAGTTATTTATTTTTAATTACTTTGCAAAAATGTCTAAACACCTGTTTTTGCTTTTTTATTATGGGGCTTTGTGTGTAGATTGATGATTAAAAAAAAAAGAATTTTATCCATTTTTCAAATAAGGCTGTAACGTAACAAAATGTGGAAAAAGTGAAGGGGACTGAATACTTTCTGAATGCACTGTACATATCAGAATATTAAAGAGATTTCTTCTAGAAAAATCAAACCTAGCTGGCCTATGAGCTAGGTTTATGACAGAAATCAACAGCTCTCAGATTTAGTGTATATTCAGCGGCTTCTTAAGCAATGGACAGTTACAGGATCAGAGTTCTGCTAGTGTTGCTGCCATTATATGCAGTAAGATACCTTCGAGCCTGTTCAGTCATTATTAGCTGATCCTCTGTCTTTCCACAAGCAACTGCTTCCCATTCACTGGTCATCTGCACCGCATACAAAATAGGAATAGAAGTTAGATAAACTTTTATAAGATGATGCCCATGCCTTGATTGAATGCAATCATATCAATTTATTTCCCGCCCTTCCCAGTTTTGACAATAAAAAAACTTCCAAATTGTTTCTCTTTCCACAGGTACTGTCTGACCTGCAGAGAATTTCCTGCATCGTCTGTTTTATTTTTAGCTTTATAGCATCTGTAGTTTTTTTCCATTTATTGTTCTCTTTGGAACACAAAACAGATCAAGGAATTTAAAATCAATGAATGTTTAGATAAATGATATAGCAGAAATGTTCCTGTTAGTGGAAGGATTAAGAACCAGAGGACAAAGGCATAAAGCCAGCAAATAGTCAATAATTAAATTACCTCCTTTCAGGCAATAATCTTTCTGTAAACAGAGGGATTAAAATGTGGAATTCTGGAACAGATGGCACCAAATTTGGAAGTCATATTCCTGAGACAGGGAAGTTGAAATAGGAATAGTAAAGTATTATAATTCAGCAAAGTCAATGAATGATTGTCTATATGGGTTAGGACGTTTGTACGGAGCAAGAAATTAAGAAGAGCCTGCACGGTACCTAAGCACATGAGTGTTGCTGCCTCATAACACCAGCATTCCAGGTTCAATCCTGTCCAATGCTGCCTTTGTGAAGATTGAATGTTCTCCCTTGACCATGTAGATTTCCCTCGGGCGCTAAGATTTCCACCCATACTTCAAAATTTTACTGGTTGGTAAAATAATTGACAACTATAAATGACTTGTTTTAAACGGGTGGTAAGAAAATCAGGATGGTGTTACTGAACAAGTGAGAAAGGTTACAACAAATAAGTGGGGGAAATGGGACTGATAGGATTGTTCCACGAGCAGCCACAGACTAGATGGGCTGAATGGTCTCGCATGTCATAAGAAATTAAGAAAGAATATCTTATTTAAGTGATTCAAGAGAGTATAATGAATCGAAATGCAGGCCAAAATCATCAAGGGCGGAATGCTGCAAGTGGTGGCAAACTATGAGGAAAACAGTAAAGGTATCATGAGAAATTCCTCATGATACTTTGATGCAGAGTTGATGCAAGAAAGTGTGAAGGGATTCAGTTTGTTAAAGAGGATATGGGCGAAGAAAATTGATTCTGCTCTGCAGACTCGGTTTATGCACAGAAATCTGATGATGACGGGATATTGCGAAGAATACTGAAAAGTCAAATAGAACCTTTGTTTCACAAATATAGTGACAGAATACAGATGCAAGAAAATTACACCAAAGCTTGATAAAACACTGGTTAAAATCTTAACTGGAATACATTGCCTATTTCTAGGCAATTCTTCAGGAAGGAAAGCAAGCCAAAAGGTGCTGAAGGGACTTATTAGAAGGATATCAATTTTTTTTTTAAATAATCGGTTACTGGAGAACCGAGAAATTGATATTGTTCTCCTTAGGGCAAAAGTGATTTAAAGCAGGTATTTGAAGTTGAAGGGTTTTGATTAAAACTTCAGCAAATTTCCTGTAACAAAAGGTACAGGGGTAGCACAAAACATTAATGCAGCAAGTTATTATGATCTTGAATATTCTGCCAAAAAAAAAGTTTAAAATGAGATGGGATTAGGCCCAGAATAATTGGTTTTTGAAATAAAAGCAACAAAGAACAGATGAGCCAATTTGTCTCATTCTAAGCTGCAATGTAACAGGATTCTACATGCCCCAGTTCTGGGCTGAGTGAGTTTAAACCCTTGGGAACTAACTTTTATTCAACTCTAGCAAACTTAGAACATCAGTTACCCATTTACTATGGTTATATTGTGACATTCTCAATACCTCCAGAATATATTGTACAACTGACCACTCAGTGCTATTTTAAACTCCAATTTTAGACTACTCCAATGGACTGCAGTTTCATTCTTGCTACCGTAAAACTATTGTTTCTCTAGCAATTGCTTTTTTTTATCATCCACACAATGAAGTCTCAAAAGAATGTCCAGAATCCCTACTTGGTCTCTTCATCTTCCATGACTATGCACTGTCCATCAGTGATCATTTCTAAGCATTGATTCACTTTTCATATTTACAGAAAATATATTAAACTTCAGTCTTTTGTTGCTAAAAAAATTTTGTACTACTATTTCTAAGACAGCTAACATCAAATTTGCGAGGAGTCTCAATTTCCACCAACGGTGTGACACAAAGTACAACTAAAACAAATGTAAAGGTCAGAAATTGGTCGTGCTTCCAGTCTAAGATTTTGTGTCAGTTTTAGTTTATCTTTATTATCTAGTTTGTTTTATAATGTTGATCAATTGTAAACAACTGTCTGTCAATTAATAGTTAATTAGATGACAAGCTGCAAGACGCCATTTGAATAGATAATCATAACTGTCAGCAGCGCAACTTCACTTTTTGGGTGTTGTTTAAAGGAGAATGATTAAATGAATTTTACTGAATCAATGATCAAACCTAGTTTGGCTTGACCAGAGCATTGAATATAACTGAGTAATATAACTGAGCAACTGCAGAACACTCTTTGGTTTAGAGGAGGCAGTTGGAATAAAGAAGGATGCACAACCAAGAATGAAGCTCCACAGGTTGAAAAAAAAGGATGAAGGTACGACAGGCATATTACAATGAGCAGGGATGAAAGTTAGGAAGGAATTTTGATTCTTAGGTTATTGTGACCAGTTCAAGGGATGGACAAACAAGAAAGAAGCTCAACAGAATCAGGATAGGGGAATCCTTCTTAATTAGGGAAAAAGACAGGGGTGGATGCAAAAAATAGTGGTGTATTAATATGTACAAATATGCCAAGAACAATGGAAGAAACTAAGGATACATGGGGAGTAAACACTTTGGCAGTACTAAAATGAAATAAAGACAACCTTGCTGACACCAAATATTACAAGTTAAACAAGTACAGCACTTGCAAAACAATTATGCTTGATTAAGTTCCAAATAATACCTTCTTCTCATTACAAAATCTTTATTCAGGTGAATTAAAAATTACAGGGATGGAGGAATTAGTTTTTCATTTTTATTGAGTTACCTTGAGGGATTTACCTTGGGTTGCACATGTACGCTTAGATCAGACAAATAAGGATGAATAGCTACTTGAAAATGACTGTTTATTATTCCCTACCCAATGCAAATGTGCAGTTCTTGCTGAAGGCATTACTAGATACAGCTGACAATATACCCAAGACTTTTCTGCAAAAGTGTAGAACGATTTTAAGAAAAGATAAGGTCTGCTTGGCCGATGGAATTTCACTTGATGGCCAAGTTGAGTATCAAACACACAATAATCATCCCTTCTGGCCCAAACAAGTATCACTTCCAATAACTTACTCAGAAGACGGCTGACAATTACGTGAAAACATTCTCAAGAATATGGGGATAGTCCTGCTCAACCCAAGGTAAATATCTTAAGGTTAAGCATGAATAAAGCAGAATAAGTCTCCCGCACAAAATTAAAATTCCCTAAATCTCTTGAAAGAAAAGAAATCAAAGGATATTTTGAAGGTGGAGATTGACAGATTCTTGATTGGTACGGGTGTCAGGGGTTACGGAGCGAAGGCAGGAAAACAGGGTAGGGAGGGAAAGATGGATCAGCCATGATTGATGGTGGAGTAGACTTCATGAGGCGAATGGCCTAATTCCACTCCTAGAACTTATAATTGGGTTTTGATTGCTTTGTGAAATATTCTAAATAGTAAGCTTTACATAATACAGGTCCACCACCAATTTTCCGGCACCCTTGGTACCAGAACAATGCCGTATTATCCATTTTGCCAGACCAACAGAAGTCACGGTTTTGGGGCAGCCAATATACCGGCCCACAAAGTCGGCTATGGGAACCACTCTGCCAGCTCCGGCTGGGCCAAAGTTCCAAAATCCCGGCCGCTGGGGTCAGATTCGACTTGCTCGGCTCGGAAGTCCGGATGTGATCGAGATCAGCTGCCTCACCCGGCCTAGTCGTCATATTTTCAGGGGGACATTTGGGGGTGGATTTCAAGTGCACTCTCGTAATTTTGTCCAAATTAAAGGAGATGCCGGACCACCAGTTGCTGGAAAATCAGTGGTGGAACTGTACCCATAAATCAAAGTCCAATACCCCTGGCTTACCTGCAATGGGATCTCAAATCGTACAGTTTTTGAAGTATTTTTATGCTTTATTTCAGACAAGATAACATTTCTGCTCCATGTACTTGTGGCGAGGTCCGATTTTTCTGGTAAAAGTGTTCTCAGTAACGAAGTATTCAACAGGTTTTCAGACTGTAATGAAAAGGCAATTTATTTCTCCAATTCAATTATGTTTCTGATTCTCACACAGGTTCTTAATGAAAAAGGGCATGCAAGGTTCTAACTTTTACCCAATCACTATGATGGCTCCTAGTGATTTGTATTAATTGTGAAAAAACTCGTGGAAGTTCAGGAATTCAATAAAGAGAACAGTGATGAACTGAAACATATCAACATTACAAGAGGTGCTTATGGGGTTGATGTGTATAAGGTTAGATAATTTCTCAGGGCTAACCATATGTATTCTACGGGTTTGTGGGAAGCAAGGGGAGAAATTGCAGAAGACCTGGCAGAAATGTGTCTATCTTCCCAGAGCCAGAGGTACGGTACTGGAGGAGGCTAACATTATGCTTTTATATAACAAGAGCTGTAAAGACAAGCCAGGGAACTATAGAGTGGTGAGCATAACAGGACTGGTGGGAAAATTATGAGGATTCTGAGAAACAGGATACATTTGTATTTGGAAAGGCAATGACTGACAGGGGATAGTCAGCATGGTTTTGTGCATGGGAAATCATTTCTCACAAATTTGATTCAGTTTGTTGAAGAGATAACCAAAAGTATCGACAAAGGCAGGATGGTAGACATTATCTACATGACTTCAGCAAAGCTTTTGACAAGGTAGGCAGATCCAGGAATCCTGAGTGAGCAAGTCAATTGTATACAAATCGGCTCAGTGGAAGGAGAGAGTGGTTGCGGAGGGTTGTTCTTCAGACTGTAGGTCTGTGACCACTGATGTGCTGGAGGGACTGGTGCTGAGTATAGTGAGAGTTTACCAGAGATGGGCAGAGAGCAAGATAAGGTTACAGTTGTATCAGTCACCAACTCAGTAGAAGTCACCATCTCAGGCTCATAGGGTTGAGTAGCCTACTCTTAATTCATACATTTGGTCTGCAAATCCAACTCCACATCTATGATAATGAACATTGTTACCAATTTTACATCCACTCCATTCCTATCTCATCTGATCCATTGCTGAAACTACTATCCATGCTTCTGTCAGCAGGAGGTTTAAATACAACATACATGTTCCAATGATAGAAGAATGAGGAAAATTGTTTATATGCAAGCACCTTGGTTCACAGATATTTTCCATGATATTAAGGCTTACCCAACTAAGTGGAAAACAGATTGTAAAGAAATTATGACAAAAACTTACGAACAGAGAGCCAGGAATCAAAGTTTGAGAACCAATTCTCCTAACAGTGAACTACAAGTTAAGCTTTATAGAAAAATGCAATAAACACTAGTGCTAGTTCATTCTGATTAATAATTAATTTCCTTTAGACATTTTTATGTTGTAAAGTTCCCAGAATTAATAAACTTACCTGCATATCCGAAACAGAGGACTGTGTGAACTTTTGTGCACCAAAGGCATCCTTGTTCCAAGTGTCCAAAACAAGAGATTTTCGTACTTTCTTGAGAGGAGCATTTTGCTGTGATTGATTTTGGGGTTGGGGTTCAGAGAGTTGGGGAGAAAAACAAAGAAAAGGAGTGAAGACGAAAAACAGAAATCACAATCAAAATTCTTTTATTACAGGCAGAAGAAAAAGAGCACAATTATAATATCACCTCTTGCTCGCAGATTTTGAAGATTGGATCCATTCCTTCTCCAAGTAATATGTCGGTCCCTGTCTCCTTCTTCAAGACCTCTCGAATATCCTCTTCTAAATGTGCAAGCGATTGAGGCTAGGTAGTTAAAGGAGGAATTACTTATGTTTGACTTAAAGTCATGGTGCAGTTTCAAACGGGTTTTATTTTAGAATTATTATTTAATCATATTTTAAAACTTCCTCTCGATGTTACAATTCAATGGTTCCTTTACAAATGAAACAAGGTACAAAAATTCTCAGGTCAAGCATCATTTGTAGAAAGCAGTTGTTATTTCAGGTCAGTAATTATTGTTCCAAACTGGTAAAATGTACAAAATAAAAGTGAAAGCAGAAGATAGACACAAAATGCTAGAGTAACTCAGCGGGACCGGCAGCATCTCTGGAAAGAAGGATTGGGTGACGTTTCTGGCCGAGACCCTTCTTCAGACTAAGAGTCAGGGGAGAGGGAGACAGATATGGAAGGGTAAGGTGTGAAAACGAAAGATCAAAGGGGATGAAGCTTAAGGAAAATGTAGAATAGATCATTGTTAGCTGAGAACAACACCAGAAGGTGACAACGGGTAATACAATCAGTAACATTTAATCTGGGGGGCAGTGAAACTAGAGAGAGAGAAAGCATGGGTTACTTGAAGTTAGAGAATTCAATATTCATATCACTGGGTTGCAAACTGCCCATGCAACATATGAGGTGCTGTTCCTCCAATTTGCATTGAGCCTTACTCTAACAGTGGAGGAGGCCCAGGAGCGAAAGGTCAGTATGGGAATGGGAGGGGAAGTTAAAGTGTTTAGCAACTCGGAAATTACCTAGGCCTAGGCGGACTCAGCGGAGGTGTTCAGCAAAATGATTATGAGCCTGCGCTTGGTCTCGTCGATATATAGGAGTTCTCACCTGGAACAGCAGATGACGTTGGAGGTGGTGCAAGTAAATCTGAAAGGACCATCGGGGTCCTTGGACAGAGTCAAAGGAGGAGGAATAGGGACAGGTGTTGCATCTCCTGGGGATGGGGTGGTATGGGTGGGAAGTGTTGAGTTAACCACGGAGTTGCGGAGGGAGGGGTCTCTGTGGGAAGCAAAAATGGGGTGGGAATGGGAAGATGTGGCTAGTGGTGGGATCCTGTTGGAGGTGTAAAAATGTTGGAGGATTATGTGCTGTATGCAACAGCTGATGGGGTGAAAGGTGACACTTTGGTTCTGTCCAGGAGCCTGAGCTTCCACTCGCGTCACTTTAATGAGAAAGTGGGATAACATTAAACTAGCGGGGCAATTGACAAAGGCCAATTAACCTATAAACCCACACATCGGTGCGGTGTGAGAAGAAACCAGATGTGGGAGGAAAGCCACAGGGTCACAGGTCAAACGTGCAAACTTCAAAAAGATAACACCCGAGGTAAGGATCAAACCCAGGTATCTGGAGCTGTGAGGCAGAAGCTCTACCAGCTGCGATACTGTGCCATCATTTTGGATTCAACCCAGATCGCTGGAGCTGTGAGGCAGCATAGTTCAGTTTCATTTCATATTTGCAACATTTGTCGTTTTACCATTTTTGTCGTTATACCTGCTTTTTGTTATTCACTAATTGTATTACTACGCTTTAGCAGCACACTATCACGCCCTTTGTCGTTGAATCACCATCCTTTACCCTACCATAGACCCTTTTTGGTCTCCTCCCACCCAATCTTTTCTGCATCTTAAAAATCAATTTATCTCTAACTTTCACATTTCTGATAAACGAATATTGATTTGCCACATTAAATTGTTTTCTCTCTTCACAGTTTAGTTTAGAGATACAGTACGGAAAACCATTTGGCCACCAAGTCCGCATCGACTAGCGATCACTCGTACATTAGCACCTAGATACTAGGAACAATTTTACAATTACCGAATTACAGAAGGCAATTAACCTACAAACCTGTACGTCTTTGGACGTGCGGGAGGAAACCACAATGCCCGGAGAAAACCTATGCAGTCACAGGGAGAACATACAAACTCCGTTCAGGCAGTACTCATAGTCAGGACCGAACCTGGGTCTCTGCAAGGCAGCAACTCTACTGCTGTGCTACTGCATCGCCCTCATTGAACGAGTTGCAACACTCATTTTTGATTATGATTTCCAGCATCTCAGTGATTTGCTTTTAATTCATGGAATAATTAGGAGTCTCAAATTTTAACTGCGTGCATCCATAAGGGCTACAAAAGCACATCTCAAAGGCAAGATATTTTAACACGAGATGGTAAAATTATTGTTAGGATTAACTGAAAAGAAAAAATCTAAATTAACTGCAGCAATCAATAATGTCTGTAAAGAATAAATAAATCAGAAAACAAATGACAAACAGTAATCTTTATACTGTCAATATGGCAAAAAGTTTGCTGTAAGATTTCTTTTCATATTTAATTGTTCCCACATAAGGCAAATCTGGCAGGTATAGGTATTTCTGCTGCCACATCGAGCCAGAATGCTTAATTAATGTTGTTAGTATATTCCTTTATGAACAATATCACTGGACATTCTACTGAACAGCTTTTAAAGGTAAGTTCAGAAATAACGCATAATAATAAGGGTTGTACAAAAAAAAAAAACCTTAAGATCAGCAGATACATGCACACAACCAGATCAGAGCACAGAAATGGGCCCTTCAGCTCAACTATTCCATGCTAACCAAGATGCCCCACCTAACTAATCCTATTGACCTGCGCTTGGCCCATATCCCTCTAAACCTTTCCTATCCCATGCACCTGTCCAAATAGTTTTTAAATGGTGTTAATGCACCCGTTTCAACAACTTCCTCTGGTACCACTCTATTTGAAAAAAAGTTACTTACAGGTTGCTATTGAATCTTTCACCTTTCACCTTAAATGTATACCTTTTAGATCTTGATCAACCAACCTGGGGAAAAGAATGTGTGCATTTGTCCCATCTATACCCCTCATGATTTTATACATCTCTACAAGATCATCCCTCAGTCTCCTACGCTCCAAGAAATAGTCCAAGCCTGCCCAACTTCTGCCTACATCTCAGTCTTTCAAGTACTGACAACATCCTCTTAAATTACTCTGCCCTCTTTCCAGCTTAATGGCATCTTTCCTACAGCATGGTGGCCAAATCTGAACACAATAATCCAAGTGCAGCTTCACCAACATCTTCTACAACTACAATATAACAGCTCAACTTCAATACTAACTGCCCTGCTTGATAGAGGACAAAAACCTTCTTCACCCCCCCTATCTATCTGTGAACCACTTCCAGGGAATCGTGTATTCATACCCCTAGATACCTCTGGTCGACAAGATTCCCCAGGGTCTTACCGTTCAACGTGAAAGTCCTGTTTTTATTTTGCAAAATGTAACATCTTGTACTTTTCTGAATTAAAGTCCATTTGTCATTCCTTGGTCCACTTGATGAGATGATCAAGACCCCATTACAATTCTCGATAACCTTCTTCACTGTCTACCATGCCACCTATTTTACTGTTATCTGCAATCTTACTAACCATGCTTTGTGCAATTTCATCTAAATCACTGCTCCAGATGACAAACAATAATGGGTGCAGCATCTACCTCTTATGCACATCACTAGTAATGGGCTACCAGTCTGAAAACCAATCTTCCCTCTGCTTCCTACCATCATGCCAATTATGAAGCTAGTTCTCCATGGATCCCCTGCTGTCTAATCCTTTAGAGTAACCTATCACGAGGAACCTTATTAAAGTTTGCTGAAGTCATTTACCTTCCTGGTAACTTCTACAAAAAACTGAATCCTATTCATGAAATATGATCTTGCACAAAGCCGCGCTGACTATCCCTAATCAAACCCTGCCTTTCCAAATGCATGTACATCTAAGAATCCCCTCCAGTACCTTACCTACTAGATCTATTCAGGCTTACTGGTCTTTAGTTCAGAGTTATTTTTGTAGCCCTTGTTAATTAAAGGCGCAGTCTTCCAGAACCTCGTCCATGGCTCTGGAATATCTTCTTAGCTTCCCACAGTGTTCTTGAATATACCTGTTCATGCCCAAAGATTTATCTATCTACATATGTTTTAAAACATACAGAAATTCCACAACTGTAATACAGAAAGTCCCCAAACCCCCCCCCCCCCAATTAACTTTCACAAATGCCCATTCTTTGTGTCTTTCTCCATGGTAAAAACAGAGAGGAAATTATCAATGAGGACCTTGCCCTTCTCCTGCGACTCCACATAGATGACTCTGTTTGTTTTTGAAGGGGGGGGGGGGGGATTCTTTCCTTAGTCCTTTTCCCCTTAATATAAAAACTATTTGACTTGTCCTTAAACTTCTCTGCCAAAATTATTGCACAGCCTCCTTTAAGTTCTCCTATACTCCTGCATTCATAAATATTCCACATGGGATTCATATGATCCTTGCTGCTTGTACCTGACCCATGCCTCCTTTATGCTGACCAGAACCTCAATATCTTGTGTCATCCAGGGTTCTCTACTCCTGCCAGCCTTGGCCTTCACTCTACCTGAAACATGCAGACCTTGAATTATTTCTAAGGTAGACAAAAATGCTGGAGAAACTTAGCGGGTGAGGCAGCATCTATGGAGTGAAGGAAATAGGCAGTTTCGGGTCAAGACCCTTCTTCAGACTTATTTCTATCTCACTTTTAAAAGCCTCCCACTTGTCTATGTCACTTTGCCCATAAATAACCTACTCCAAATCAACTTATGAAATCTCTTGCCCAACACTGCCAAATTTGCTGACGAACACACACAATTCCACCCCATCTAAGCCCTTAGCACTGGTAGTCACAGTTTATATTAGGAAAGTTAATATTCCCTGTATGACAACCCTAATACTCCTGCAGCTCTCGCAATCTCCCCATATATGTTCCCCTAATTCCCCTCAACTATCTGGGGGGGCTTTTATACCATCCCTTTATTTCTCCCTTTTTTCTGGTCAAAAAGCATGATCTACAATACGGCACTTACCACCATTCTAAGAGGCCCATATTTCTTTTCTTGAGCGGCAAGTGCATTCTTGAAAGGGGTAGGTGTTCTCGGAGTGCTGTCTAAAACGGTTCGCCTTATTGTGGGTGTCCTGAAACTACAAGATACAGATGTTATTTATGAAATAAAACACACGTTTTAAATGGTTGAAAATAAGAGAGATGGATAGGACACGTTTGGAAGAATATGGACCAAACGCAGGCAGGTGGGACAAGTGTGGTTGGGACATGTTGGCCGGTGTGAGCAAGTTGGGCCGAAGGGCCTGTTTCCACACTGTATCACTCTATGACTCTAAGAATCTCTGATCCAAAAATGAGACAAAATTGGAACAAAAGTAGGAAGATAACAAGGTGATTATTTTGTGAAGCAATTAAATGATAGCGAGCTACATCATCCAAATCCACATAACCGAATATTCAAAGGGGAAATTTAGTCAAATGGATAAATACATCACTTTTTCTGAAAAAGCCAAATGCAGTCTCAATGAATATTTTGATATCAACCAAAATGTAATTTATTGACAGGTTTATTAACTGCAAAGACTAGCAAATATTTGACGCCCATGAATACATTGATTCAGCTAAGACTGCTAAAATCAAATCAGTCAAAAATCAAGAGCATAAGTATATTTATTCAGATGCCAACTGATCTAAATAAAAAAGCTCCACAATCACCCTCTGCCTCTTATTACCCAGACAATTTTGTATCCAGTTTGCCAACTTGCCTTGGATCTCATGGACCAATATCTCATGTAGAGATGTCAAAGACTATATCAACCTCACTGCTTTCATTAATACATTTGTTACCTCTTCGAGCAATTCAAATTAAACATATAATTTCTTTAAATGCCAGATGCTTCCTTTTATTTATTTATACAATGAAATCTCTTGACATCTAGAATTTGCTGGCCTTATTTTTCATCCTACTAGGAACATGTTAGTCCATGTTAGTCCTGAACAATCATCATTTCACTTTTGAATGACTCTTACTTATCAGAAATAGGCTTATTTGCAAGTAGCTGCCCAAAAATTACTTTTGTGAGATCCTATCTTACAATAATGAAAATAGCTTTCCCCCAGTTCAGCACCTTAATTTCAGGACCATATTTACCTTTCTTGCTTGAAATTCACAGAATTATGGCCACTATTTCCAAAGTGCCCTCTAGCTACGTTCCCTAATTATCCATTCTCTTGTCAGATCATTTGCAGATCATTAGGGAAGTTGATATCCCATCTACTATAAATCTATTACTCTTACATCTCTTTGTGATTTATTTACTATCTGTTTCCGTGACCCACTGAGGTAAGACATACCCTCAGCAAAGTGACATTACCCACCTTTTGTTCCTAAAGTACAGATGACAATTTAGGGAACAATTGGACTAAGGATCACAATGAAAAGACTAAAGATCACAATGCATTGGTCAATAATAGCACACTAAAAACCCTCCTACAATACAATACAATTCAATTTATTGTCATTTGGACCCCTTGAGGTCCAAACGAAATGCCGTTTCTGCATTACAAACAAATAGACCCAAGACACAACATAATTTACATAAACATCCATCACATTGCTGTGATGGAAGGCCAAAAAAACTTATCTCTCCCCTGCACTCCCCCCCCCCCCCCCCCCCCCCCCCATGTCAGAGTCAAAGCCCCCGGCGGGCGATGGCGATTGTCCCGTGGCCATTAAAGCCACGCCGGGTGATGCAAGGTCGCGCACCGGGTCTTGATGTTAGAGCCCCCGGCGTGCGCTCGCAGAGACCCGCAGCCATTCCAAGCCGCGCGGGGCGATGGTGTAAGGCCCCGCTCCAGGAGCTCTTCAACCCCGCAACTCGGGCGGGAGAAGTCGCCGTTGCGGAAGCCCCGAAAAGCGGTCTCCCTCCAGGGACCCGCGGGCTCCCGGTGTTACCGTCCGCCAAACCCGCAGTTGCAGCCACCGAATCTCCGGAGGTCGGGCCGCAGCAGCGTCCACCACAGCTCCACCCGCTCTGGACTCGGCCAGCTCCGCGACGGTGAGGTGAGTAGTCGGCACCACAGCCCCCGGTCTTCCTGTTGGAGGCCGCTCCTCGTTGCAGCCCCAACGACAACGGAGACCCGACAAAGAAAAGGTCGGGTCTCCCGTGCAGGGAGAGATTTAAAAGTTACCCCCTCCCCCCCACACACATACCCCAACAAAAAATAACAAAAACGACATAAAAACATAGACATAAAATAATAAAAACGCAGGCGGACTGCAGAGGCCGCTGCTGACGAGAGTCGCGCCGCCCACCGAATTCTGTCCTCAGTGAATTACCCGCTTCAAGGATGACTTGCAGCGTTCCATATTGTTACTGATACAGCAATGATAATTATCAAGAGTAGTGGTGTAGGAATACCAATATATTTAAATATGGCACGGTAAGCTGCCAGCAGCGGTGGTGGAGGCAGATAGGATAGTGGCATTTAAGAAGCTTTCAGAAAACCACATGACATGCAGGGAATGGAGGAATATAGATCATATGAAGGAGAGATTAGTTTAACTTGTCATCATGTTTGGACATGGAGTCAAATAGTCTGTTCTTGACTATACTGTTCTATGTTCTAAGCAAATGAATGGCCTTACTGAGGGCCTACAGGGAGATCTGAGGCAGACAGTTTTAAGGAAGTACTTAAGCCTGCTCATGATATCAAATTAAAACTTGTGGCAAGTCCCAGGGGTGGGATGTGGGATACTAGGAACAGGAAATGGATAAATATTATAGTTACCAAGAAACCTGTGGCGATCAGAAATTGTATCCAGAACTTGGAACTTGCCAACAGATCCACTGCCTTTTTTCTTAAAATGGTTAGGCTATGTAGCCACCAAAATGATGATGTCCAATGCTTTTATAGAAACTCACAAGATTCCTCAAGTATTACTTGCGATTTCCAAGTACGAAGTTGCAGGTAAGTGATATAGCTATGTTGCATGGCATTACTAATGAGGATTTCTGATTTCATAAGTAATTCCTTCCAAATATTAGTTGTGTATCTAGAAGAGGCAAAATAAACTACTCACCCTACATTTTCTTTTTGAACTCGAGGCGTGTCTTTCCTTAATGGAGTTGTAACTAGAACTTTCTGTCCACAGACTGGAGTTGAAGTAAGTGCTGTATTGTCAATGTTCAGGTGGTCATTGCCAGAACAGATATTAAAAAACTGGGTTGCAGAGGAAGAAAGAAAACATAAATATTGAAGTTTGGTGTTTTTTCAGAATTTACAAATATTGTTTATATTAAGATACATTAACAAGCCAATGACAGAGTATTTGGTTTAAAACAAATATGAAATGGCTATACATCAGCTATAATGCTAAAAGCACATAATAAATCTGCCATCATCTACAAAATGTAAATAATCAAAATTAAATATTTAACCACAACAGATTCTGTGCAAAGTCCATCTTCAATACCTAGTTACATCGCTACATATTCTAAAACATGCAGCTTGAAATTTATAGAAACTTTACTTTTTAGTATTCATAAATTGTCTGGATAAGGTCACCAAGCCTTTCACCATCTTGTTACATCAAAGGGATATAATCAGACTCCTTGGATGAAAATGCTCTATTTTGAAGATTGGACAGACGGTGCTCATGATCCCCAAGAATTTATAAGAATGAGGATGGTGCAGCAGTGCTGCCTGCATCTATATTCTCCCTGTGATGGCAGAAGTTAGCTGCTGTAAATTGCTCCTACTGTAAGTAGGCAATAGGAGAATATAACATGTTCGCGAGTGAAAATAGAATACTGGGAAATAAACGAAATAGAATTAATGGCCTGAATATATCTTGATAACACATACAAGATTCTGAAGAAGCTTGATAGGATAGATGCATAACGATACTTTGCCTGTTTGTGAAATAACGAACTGGAGGTGTGGAGCTCTCAAGATAAAAGTACATGAAGTATTTAGGAGGAGCTCATTCCCTCAAAGGGTTATTAATCTGGAATTCTCTACTTCAGAGAGTTGTGGATATGGTTATTAAGTATATTTGAAGCTGTAAGAGACAGATCAGTAGATTTTGAATCAAAATAATAAATTATGAGGATCAGGCAGAAAAGTAGGATTGAAACCAATGATTAGATTGGCAATGACCTTATTAAAAAAGGGAGCACAGTCTACTACTGCTGATATTTTTTGTTGTTATGTTCATTTAATCTTTATAATCTTTATTTCTCAATATTGAGCTTTTAGACTTAAACTGTTTTTAACCAACATTTAGAATGAATCTAAACATCAATTATTATTCATCTATTGAGTGATCTATTCATCAATTAGATGCCCATGATATTAGAGGCCAGATACATATCTGGCTAATATTTTTGTTATTTTTAAAATGGTCTTAATCTGTAGAAATTTTAAAGTAGGTCCTGCCAATTTTTCACATATTTGCTAAATCATAGCAAACATTTGAATAGTAGTAAAACAAAATTTCAAAAGTGCTACTCAAGTTATTATCTATAAGGTGGAAGGGGCATAGACTTCTGTGGAGAGCAGAACTACAGATACTACTAGTCCTTCTCCTTTGTACCCAATGCACTTCCAAACAAACATGAATATGGCCTGTGTTCTAAAAGCATTAACACACATTAATACACAAATTCAAACATTTACATACCTAAAAATAAATTGAGCTAACAAGCAATTTCACTGAAGATACTGAAACTTACAAGCTGCAATAGGTTTTAAAATCACAAGGTGCAGCTGTATTACCAAAAACGCTTTTGTTCAGTTCAGTGCTTGTTAAGGAGCTGCTTGACATTTCCTCTGTAAATTCATCACTACATGTGTACTCTATGATAGGTGCCACATCATGTACCTGCATCACAGTAAAACTCAGATAATCTATTATCAAATTGTTTAGAAATCCTGACTGTTCAGCATTTGCCTCACTGAGTGAGCTTTGCATGCTCACTTTAAACACACCAGGGTCCCCTTTCTCATATTCCCTTTAAATTAATTGGTTCAATGGAAAAATTATTATACTAATGTGCAAGAACTAAAAGGAACTGGATTAAAAGTGTTTTGGGGGAATTAATAGGAATAGTGTCTCAATGTTCAGAAAATTGGCAAAATTCTGGAAGTACTCATTTATCAGAGCTCTACTGTACACGTGAAAAAATATACCATGGGGTTGTCCTCTTGTGTATGAAGCTTTACAGATAGCAAAGCAGTATGTAAACAAATACTTTTATTTAAATGGTTCTGAGAGTTCTACCTGAGAAGGAGAAAATGGAAGCACTTTAACTGGAGTACTTTTTGGGCTTGTGGTGCTGTTATCCATGAAGGAAAGACTGTTGCAGTCACTGGATGGAGATGGACCAAGGCGTAATCTTCTTTTCCTCCTTAAAATGGTTGGAGGCGTGCTGAACTTTGCAACAACAGGGGATGTTATAGGAATAAGCTCACTGCTATTACTGCAAGTACTTCTGCTCAGATCCGAAATGGCATGGCCATCAAAGCGATAACCTATTCCACCTTTGTGCTGCAAACATTCAAATTTAACTGGAGTCTGTTTAGCGGGTGTTTTTTCATTAACTTCAGAGAGGTCAAAGTTAGTTAGTTCATTCCACACTACAGAATCCTAGATAACAAGAGAAAAAAGGTCTAATTAGACTCAAATCACAAAATTTAAAGAAAAGGATATAATTCTTAGTTAAATATATAGCTAACATTGTGGACATTAAAATACATGCAGGATTCAAAATCCTTTTAATTTAACATTCTTAAAACCTACTTAAGTTCTTAAATTAGTTAATGAAAAATGAACAGAAAAAAAAGTTTGTTGCAGTTTGAATACAAATAATTAGATGTCATCATGTTCTATTGTTATGATGACAGTGGTTTAGTTCTACATATTGAAGAGACAGAGTTGCAACTAATAAAACAGAATGCTCAAATTCAAAGCCATGAAGTTTCAATGTACATCATAACAAAAAAAGTTTAAAAAGTAAAAAACAAAATAGAAAATGCAACTAGAAGCAATGGTCCTTACAAGAATATTATACCCCAATTCAAAGTATTTAACTATGCTCAATTCACTTGGTAAAAATATAAAATTTTCTGTCACACAAGTTTCTCTTCTCCAGTCCGAAGAAGGGTCTCGACCCAAAATGTCACCCATTCCTTCTCTCCAGAGATGCTGCCTATCCCGCTGAGCTACTCATTTTGTGTCCATGTTCAATTTAAACCAGCATCTGTAGTTCTTTCCTACACATTTCCTCTTCTCCATATGTGGTTAGTGGGTTGAAAAGGTAATGGTGAAGGGAGGCACAATGTATGTCAATAAAATGTTGATAGCATTTTAGGACTTAGAAAAATAGAAAATAGATGCAGGAGTAGGCCATTCGGCCCTTCGAGCCTGCACCGCCATTCGATATGATCATGGCTGATCATCCTTGTTACAGGGAAAAATATAATGATCTTAATTGAAAATACAGGGTGAAATTTATTTGTATGTCATTTATTTCTGAATTCCCCTAAATGCCCTCATCTTTGTATTTGTGTAAATAAAGCTTCTCTTTCGCAACTTTCATGATTCTTGATGGGTCCCGATTAAAGACGTCATCGCACTTTCGTTCTTCACTCAAAAATAGTTGTTACTGCCTTAATAATACTTATTTTTGACTATACTTGCTGCTTCTAGTTATCATGCAGAGCGGATGGTGGTTCATGAATGGTGAATGAAGAAAATCCTTGCCAGTTTACAATTGAACATATCCACTCAGCAGATTTGGACACACCAACCAGCAATAGAGAGTGCTGGCAGTCTTCAAAGCCTCACGCCTATTGGGAAAACATACAGAGCGAGTCGGAGTTATAATTTAGTAGGATTTAGTGTGATCTTCCAGATCTCTTCTCAGCTCTTAGACAACACTTTCATGTGATGCATCCAAAATGTTAATATTAAGCCTTCCAAAGGTACTATTTTTAATTTAGCCCAATTATTGCTATATACATTCATAAAGAGATATAGCATAGAAACAGGCCTTTTGGCTCACCTAATCTGCACCGACCATAAACCATATTTTACACTAATTATACATTTTATTTTCCCCACATTCTCATCACCCCCCCCCCCCATCCCCCAAATGTTGCCACTCACCCACAAACAGGGGACAAGCTACAGCGGCCAATTAAACTACCAGTCCACACTGCTTGGTTACGTGGAAGGAAACCAGAGCACCCCTGGAGGAAATTTACAGTCACAAATAGAATGTGCAAACTGCACACAACCAGCACCTGAGGATTGAACTCATATCTCTGGTGCTGGGAAACATATTATGGAAATTAAATTTGCATATATACACATCCCAACATTTTTTAAGCATGATATAAAATATATTAAAACATTAAATCTATATGCTATGGCTTTAGTCAATTACATGTTAACTATGTTTTGTATTACTGCATTTAAAGATAGCAAATGATAAACTTACTGCTTCAATTAGTTCAAATGTCTTTGTTAAATCAGGAATGGACTGCAGTGTGCCAAGGACCGAACTTTCTTCCTGTGCAAGGAAACGGTTGAAAGAGGCCTGGTGTACTGGTGTGCTTGCTCCCTGAAGAGGTTCCTTCATACAAATTTCATTTGCCTTATCTTCCAAGCTACTCAGGGTACTGGATAAACTTTCATCACCAAAAAGACTTCTTGACCAGATGAAGTCAGTAGTGTCTTGAGACTAAAAATATTGAATAAAAAACTTATTTTAATCCAAAATAAATATGACCACAATACAGTTTAGAGCTTTTTCTAGCCTTTGTTTTCCCCATTAAATGAAGACTATGTCACGACAAAAAAAAAAGAACGGTCATTAAAATCAAACATTAATAAAAAATGACTGCACAAAAAAAAAAAATCCAATACAATAGATTTGAAGTGTTCCGATGCCTAATGAACAGTGATTATAAATATAATTCCTACAAATTTGGCTTGAATGCCAGTTGAATCCAGCAGCATCTGTGAATATAAGATGTAAGTTGATAATTCAGTTCAATTAATTCAAGTCTTCAAAAGGGGTCTTCAAAAGGCACTTGAGTGTACACCTGAAAGGGAATAAATTTGTGAAACTATATGGAAAAAAAACAAAAAAAAAACAGGGGAAATGGGACAGCCGATTGCTCTACTTAGACTCAATGCACAGAATGGCCTGCATCAGTGCCATTCTCTGATTCCCTTTCTCTCCCTCTTTCCTCCAGCCAATTTCAAAACTTATCTGCTCACTTACCGCCCTGCAGCTATATTGTCTTTGAATAAATCATAACGTGAACCTATATATAGTTAAATGAAAATGTTTGCTTCAATTCTGAACATTGAAAGATTGTGTTAATTTTTTCAGGTTTTTTTGTGGTTCGTAGAAAATATAAAAATTGTGCCGTTTGGCCCTTTGAGCTTGCACCATTATTCATATTATTATTCATTTTAATAATAATAGATTCCCTGGTCTAGAAATAGGATGCTGAGGTGTAGCCTTGTTGGAGGTTCTTGAGTGAATGGCAAGTTATGTAACTAGGGGGGAAAGAACTCACTTTCATCAGGACAAGTTAAGGAAAGTAGCTGTTTAACTTTGTGCAGAATAGGACAACATTCGTTTGTTTGTGGGTAAGTGTGTCTGTTTAGTGTTCAGCCATGAGCGAATGGCGGTGCGGGCTCGACGGACCTGGTGGTCTACTCTCGCACCTACTTTCTATGTTTCTATGTAACATAAAATCTTTGAAAAAACAATTTCCTGAAACAGTGGACCAATATGACCCAGAGGAAACTTGCTTCATTCAAGTGCTTCAGCAAATGGTCACATCCTAGATCCACTATTAAATGAATAATGCAATTGTTAAAAATTATAGTAAAATTGTTTTTCCCCGACTGACGCGATCAGTGTGTTAAAAAAGTTAAAATGCTAATTTTCACATTCATCCCACCATTAACTGTAGCCTATTGACAGCTCTAAAAATATTTGTCCAATCCTCTTGAAATTCTGCAAATGAATGTGCCTCCCCCAGCCCCCGGAAATCCTTCCCACATCACAACACTAACATTATTTTACCCACACCTCCCCTGAAATTTTTACTAATCAATTTAAATCTGGTCTTTCTATTCAAGGAACAGACCATATATTTATTCTATCCAAGGTCACAATTTTGTACACCTCTATCACATTTCCTTTCAACCTTAATCTCAAAAGAGAACAAATCCAATTTCTCCAAACTATTCTTATAACTGAAATCCCTCATCCCTGGAACTATTCCAGCAAAGTTCTTCATACCCCCTCTAAAGTATGGTGTGCAGATATGGAAAAAATAACCTAGCTTAAGACTGTTTAATAAAAGGTTCAAAATGACCCCCTACTTTGTACTCTAGTCGAAGGTGGACAAAATGCTGGAGTAAAGGGCCTGTCCCACTTACGTGTCCTTGGCACGCAAATTACGCGACCTCGTGGTCGCGTTGTGCCGAGACAGTCGAGCGAAGGTCGGGCGCGATTACATGCGTACGCACAGCCGTCTGGAGCGCGTGACGTCATTTGAAGATGGGCACAAAGCTGGAGTAACTCAGCGGGACCAGCAGCGTCTCTGGAAAGAAGCAATGGGTGACGTTTCGTGTCGAGACTCTTCTTCAGTCTGAAAAGAAGGGTCTTGACCCGAAACGTCACCCATTGCTTCTCTCCAGAGATGCTGCCGGTCCCGCTGAGTTACTCCTGCATTTTGTGTCTATCTTCAATTTTCTTGGCCCCGTTCTGGGAGTAGAAGTGGGGGCGGATCCAGACCGCAACGGCCGTGAGCCCCAGACCGAGTTCGGCGATCGTTTGCCTGCTTCTGCTGCTGTTGAAGGTGAGACGTTGCGTCGCACCAGGGTCTTGGGCCTGTCCCACTTTGGCCATCAGTTCCGCGACAGGTCGTTGGCGCGCGAAGATTTCGTTCACTGCAAGAATTTCGGAGCCCCGTGCAATGTCGGGACCAGCCCCGCACAACTAAATACCCCTCTGCACTTCTAAGTGGGACCGGCCCCGCGCGGCCATACGGTGCCCGTACTCCTCAAGCGACCACGAGGTCGCGTAATTTGCGAGCCAAGGACGCGTAAGTGGGATAGGCCCTTACCTCAACGGTACAGGCAGCGTCCCTGGAGAGAAGGAATGGGTGACGTTTCGGGTCGAGACCCTTTTTCAGACTCTAGTGTCTATAAGAAACTAAAGACTGGTGGTACAATTCTAAAGTAGCTATAGCACCAGGAAGACGGCACTACATGTGTGTATAAATCTACAAACTTGGCGGGGTTGGTTGAAAAGGCTATTGGCAAAGCATTCAAGATCGTAAACTTCATATTGAGGCACTAGGTAAAAGGCAGGGAGTTATGCAAACCACCCAAAAAGATGGGTTATTCTACAGATAAATGATTGCATCCAATTCTGATCACCACACTTTAGGCTGCGAGAAAATTATGAGAGCAGTTCCAGGAATGTAAAGACAAAAACAGACAGGGTAGGCAAGTGGAAATATAAATTACAAAAAAAAAGTCCAAATACCAACCCTTAGATAATACTGCATATTCTGCAATCTGGTAAAAACATTCCCCATGACTTTTTACTTTCTGGCTTTAAGCCGATTTCCTACCCATGCCATCAATTACCCCTTACTCAACTGGCTGGCTTCAATTTTTCTAACCAACCTTTAATTTCAATATATTTTATTAAATGCCCACTGAAAATCTATATGTGAAATTATAAGTACAACCCCCTCCCCCATCAATCCCGCTCAGCAAAAAAAAAAATCAAAAAGGTTGGTGAACCACAAAGACACCAGCTGCCTCTCAAATCCCAATTTTGAATCTGAACTACATACTGGAAAATATATTTACTACCTGGATCCTCCCCAAGCCATCATAGAGATTAGGACAAGAAGCAGAACCTCCTTCCCCCTCTACACAAAATTTCCCCAAGCTTACTAAATTGGCAACCTTAATACAGGATGTTCTGCTATATTATAAAAGTCCTATTCCTAAGAAGACTTACATTATGGAAAATTGTGTTACAAAACAATTTTGTCAATAGGTGCCAGAGAGTTTCAAACAGGGCTATTTTTTCCCCAGAGGATCTTCAAAAATAAAGGTTTCTTTTAAGTAGTAACTAGTTTATTTTTTTCACTACAAGCTACAAATGTTCGTGTCAATACAAGTGACTGCTTGTCAATTTCAATGACCACATACAGTTAAGAGTATTAGCTGTGCTCTGAAGTGACAATTATATCCTATTAATGTAGGGAAGTTACATGGAAACAGATTTTTTAATTTCCTGGACACCTTTTTTTTGGTTTATGAATTTCCAAAGTAACTTTTAAGCACTTCTGATCGAAATTGCGGTGTGACCAATTCAGTCTACATAAGAAAGTGTTCCTTATTCAATCATGTTATATCCAATTTGCATGAGGGAAACATGCATTAAAGCAAACAACCTGCACTCAGTTAACATTACATTCATATTTAATTTCATTCTGTGCATTACCTCAACTGACAATTATTGATTTCTTCCTAAAAGATTTAACAAATAATAATAAACATTAAATGTAAATCATAAAATCAAAGTTTATGATCAAAGTGCAAAATTACCTTCTCACATTTCAAAATAGTGATCACACATTTTAAAGTTATTTCTTACATTACAACAGAAGTAACAACCTCTACCTTAATCCTTCCAATTCTCAGTCCTAAACTAACTTCAACTGTCTCAGACACACTTTCTTACCCTCAAAATCTCCACTGTTCCTAGCTTGGGCACACCCCTGCCAAGAAATTTGATTGAAGCAATGCATAAAAGGACCATGTGATTAAAACAGATACCTATTTGTAAAATATGTGTTTTTTTTTAAAATAAACGCTTAATTAAGCAATTTATTATACGTGTAAAACACATCAATGCAATCACACAAAAATCATCTTCAAATTACAAACCTATAAAAAACTGCTTTGTCTAAACTGTATTCACACAAAAATAGCATTTTTCAATGTATAATCATTTTGAATAAAATATTCAATAATCTAGGTTAGTGGAAACAATCACAACTAAAGAGCAAAATAAGAAAACATGAATGAAATAGTAAGACTAAGATGAAAAAGGCTAAGCAATTCTAAGGCTGTGAGTGTACAGAATCCTTACAGCTCCTACTCGTTTCCTTCTGACTTCATTCTCTGCTGACATTAGGAGGAGTTCAAGTTCCTTTATTCTTTTCTCTTTATCAGGATCGTCATCAATATGTGGTTGCTGAAATGAACATGTAACAAGAGAAAAAAAAAGAGAGAGAACAAAAATGGAGAGTGACAGGAAGAGAGATGAAGATATGTTGCTTTATCATTCAAGTGCACAAACTTACAAGGTTATCAATAATACAAAGTTTTTAAAAGTCTGGTACTGTGGAAAAATATAATCCTTTTACAGGGTTAATCAATCATGAAGTAATAGCATCAAGCGATAATGCCAGTATAATGCCTTTTTGCAGTGGACATTTACTTTGTTTATAAGACTGCTTAAGTCAAAGACAACCGTATAATAGTAGTATAATAGTTGTAGCATTTTAGAAATGGATTAAAAAGTGGCTAAATATTCTACATATTGATAAATGTAATTTGAAATAAAGTTAAATGAGAAATTACCACAGAGTTTGAAAAATACGCTTGTTGTGTGGATTCAGGCATGTGATGCATCATGAATAACCTAGACAAGGTAGGGTATCATTTAAACTGATACAGCAGTGCACTCACGGTCTTGTAAAAATACCAGAAACTTTTCAATAATCTCATTCTAAAAATGCCAATATTAATAATGTTATGCTATTGACATATGTATAATCACAAGTAGATCAGTTACAATTAGTACAACCGTGTAAGAATATTAAAACCTCATTAAAAGGCTCATGGATTCTGAGAAAATGTATTGCTCTTACTTGAGTTAATCCTGTGGTTGCATTATCTATGCAAGATTCTTCTGAAGCAGAGTATGGATGTCTAAGGCCCTTTTAAAAAAAAAACAGGATATTGCAATTTCATTTCACAATCCTTAAAACATTTATATAAAAGTCAACATCAATAACGCTGTTGCATATGAATTCATAAATTGCTTAATAAAAGTGCATATTTTACTTGAGAAGACACGGGAATGAAAAATTGATTCGGAAACTGCACTGGGTTCAGAGGAGTCCTAGCTGGTACTTTCTGTTGCTGCATACTTGGAAGCAAGTCACATTTGGGTGCCTCTTGCAGATATCCTTCTTGCTCAACCTTTCTTCTCATTGTGGAATTCCAATGGTTCTTGATTGAATTATCTGTTCTGTACAAATTTAATTCAACATATTTGCATTAAAAAACTAGTTGAAGTTCTGTTAATTGTTATTACACAAACTGTAAAGAGGACCTTCTACAGACAAAATAATTGGACATTTTCCAAAAAAAGCAAAATACACTCCTTTTGTTAAAGGAATTTACATTCTCATATCAAAGTTTTAAAATGATCAAGTTTTTTTTGTTTTAAATCATTACTTTAAACACTGATGCTGTTAATAGATAACGTAAAAAAACATTCCACCTATTTTCACAAGGATGATGCAGAGGGGACATGTATATGGAAAATCCAGCAAAGTTAACACCACAATGTTCTTTCGGCATAATGGGAATCCAAAAGAGTAGAAATATTGGAAATCCAAGAGAGTTCTATAAAGCACAGTACAAGGCAAGTGGGCAGGGAAAAAAATAAAAAGGGTCTATTGTCTATTGATCATAAACTTTAAATGCTCTATGGATACAGGATGTTATCAGAGGACTGAAAAACAGTAATTGTCACTTTTTTTTTTGGAAACACAAGGGAAAGGATAATCATCTAAAAAGCAATCAGTTTAACCTTGGCAATGGGAAATGTATTAAAAAGAGAAAAATGAATTTAGTAACTGTCTCTGTTGGATCAAGAGAAAATAGTTAAATTTGATAGAAATATTTGATGCGAATACCAAGATTTGATTAGGATGTTGCAGTAGACATGATGTACATGGATTTCCAGAAGGCTTTTGATAAGGTACCACCTATCAAAATAATAACCATCAGAACAGGGACACCTCAAAATTGTGCACTCAGTCCCCTGCTTTAGTCATTCTATACCCGTGACTGTGTAGCCAGATACCGTTCCAACTCCATCTTTAAATTCGCCGACGACTCCACCGTTGTTCAAAGAATTACGGGTAATGATGGGTCAGAGTATAAAGTCAAAGTCAAAGTAGCCTTTATTGTCATTCAGACCTTGTGGTCTGAACGAAATTTTGTTGCCTTGCAGTCCTACATATAGTACAAAATGACAAAAACACACAATAAACACAAATTAAAATAAGTGGGAGATTGATCATCTGATTGAATGGGAGATCGATCATCTGATTGAATGGTGCCAGAACAACCTTGTTCTCAATGTCTGTAAGACCAGGGAGCCGATTGTTGACTTTAGAAGAGGGAGGCCCAGGATCCACATATCATCAACATATCAGTGATGGAACGAGTCAACAACTTAAAGTTCCTGGGTAAGCATATCTCTGAAGATTTGTCCTGGGCCCAGCACATTGGTGCAAATATGAAGAAAGCCCATCAATACCTCGAGTTCCTTAGAAGATTGACGATATTTGGTATGTTGACTAAAGGGCCTGTCCCACTTGGGTGACATTTTTGGCGACAGCCTGAAAAGAGATTGTCGAGGCGTGGTCGGGCGTGACGCGCGGTGTCTCCCTGCCGCCCCTGGAATGTTCAAAATCTTCAGGCGACATCTGGGTGTCTTATCATGTGTTGCGCCCTGTCACACGCTGATGTATGGTGTCCTGCGGGTGACGCGGATATATAAAGCGCCGACTTTCAAAACTTTTTAGATTATTTGGCTGAAGATAGCCAGGGGCAAAGTGCCCATAAAGAATGAAAAGTACAAAAGTACATAAATGTACAAAGTACATTATTAAGAACATCTGAAATTATGTTATTTCTAATGTGGGGAAAAAAAATAAAGATCTTTGACTTGTTGAAGTTCATTGGAGTTGATGTAAATTGTAATGTTATTGTCAGATCTGACTATTGTTGTTGAATAAAAATTTTGCATAAGTATGATGTTCTTTAAAATATGGCGTTATATACAGTGACTTTTGTTGCAGTTAAACCTTTCTTGTTAAACAAATTGTTGTTTTTCAATATGTTATTTTTAAGCTGACGTTAAATAAACAATTTATTTCTTAAAAAGTTATTGGTCCTTAGATTTAATGTAGATAAGTTAATTTCCAATGTGATTATTATACTTCAGGGAAACCTTCTTGTGTTGTGAAGGCGGGTGACGTGGAGTGTCGTAGCTTGACGTGATGGTGACGCGGAGTGTCGTACAACTTGACGGTTTAAGGGCGACTACAGGCGTCAGTCACTGACGTTGGCAGTCGCCAAAAAAAAATAAAAAAATCGCAAAGTGGGACAGGCCCTTAATACTCTCTTGAGTTTCTGCAGGTGTATGGTAGAGAGTATATTGACTACCCGCATTACGGCCAAGTAATAGGTACTGGCCTGTCCACCATCGAAGGGATCTTAGGAGGAGCTGCCTCAAAAAGGCAGTGAGCATCATCAAGACCCACACCACCCTGGTCACGCTCTTATTTCACTTCTGCCATCGGGAATATGATATAGACTGATAGTCATGGCTTCTAGGTTCAGAGACAGCTTCTTCCCAACAACCATCAGGCTCTTGAACACAACAAAAAACAACTAAACTATGAACTGTCTTGATTGCACTCAGGACTGGGCCTTTTTACACTAATATTTGGGATTTTATTAATTTATTGAACTTTGTGTTATTGCGTTAGCTATGAATACTATGTTTACAGACCTATTATGCTGCAGCAAGAAGAATTTGATTGTTACGTTTTTCGGTACAAATGACAATTAAAAACTTTTGACAAAACAAGTTGATCAAATAGGAGCAGAAAGCAATACTGATTGCATGAATATGAAGATTGCTAAGTAACAGAGAATCACAGTGAACAGTTATTTTTCAGACTACCGGTGGGTGAACAATGATGTTCTCAGGGATCGTTGCTGGTGATTGCTCTTTTTGATTTACAACATTGATCTCGACTTGGAGGTATAAACCACAAACATTTTGGTTTTATTTTTGCAATTCTATTGATTTTCACAAAAAATGAGAAGTGGTCCCTCATTTGTATAGGACATTGGTCAGATGACATATAGTATACAATGTTGAATTCCTTACCTTAAAAAGGGATGTTGATGTACTGAAAGCAGCTCAGCAGTTAATATCTAGAACAGGCACAGTATGTCATGAAGGTTTATATTTCCTGAAGTTTAGAAAAATAAGAGGGTCTTGACTGAAGTATACAAGATCCTGAGGTGTCAAGACGGGGTGGATATAGATCGGGTGCTTCCACTTGTGGGATAATCAAGAACCAAGGGGTCACTGATTAAAAATAACGGATCACCCATTTAAGACAGATGGGGTCAAATGTTCTCATCAGGACTGTTGCGAATATTAGGAACTCACTTCTTCAAAAGGGCAAGAGCAGAGTCCTTGAATGATTTTTGAAGACAGACAGATATCTGATTAGAAACAGGGAACAGTAGAACAAAGTGCTGGTGTAATTCAATGGATCAGTGACATTTCAGGTCAGGACCTTTCTTCAGATTGACTGTAGTTTGTCCACTCATCTGTCAATAAAAAGACTCCCTCGTCTGAATCCACCTTATTTTCCAGGCCTTGTCCTGCCCCTGCTTCTTTGCCCGATTTCATGCCCAACTAAAATCAGTCTGAAGAAGGATCCAGATGTGAAAAGCTACTTATCCATGTCCTCCCGAGATACTACCCAAACCATTGAGCACTGTTGTTTTAAAACTTGAAATCACTTGATGCGGGAAGAGGGTTGAGGGGGAATGGGAGGGGGGGGGGGGGGGGGGGGGGGGGGGAGAAAAAGAAAATAGTGAAAATGTTACTATGACAGTCATGATTTTATTAAATTGCAGAAGACATTTTAGAGACTAATTAAATCTTGCTCCAAATTCATATGTTCATTCTCAGGATTTGCTGTTTGCAGACAAAACTACATGTATCCTAAATTAATCTGATGACCAAGTTGTCGGACGCATGCACCAAGTTTAGTACGGCATTCAAAATCCATGCCAATAATGAAGTTCGAGACAAAGGATCATTTTAGCTATCTCAGGTCAGTCAACCAAAATGTTAACTGTTTCTTTTTCAATTTGTGTTGCCTGACAAGCAATTTAAAAACAATTCTGAAGTGGTATTTATTTTTGAGAAAATGACTCCAAAATTAATGAATGACAAAAGATTGAGGTGGCAATTATGCCACATGATTAATTTGAGGAGATAAATTAAAGATCATGCCAAATATTATTTGCAAACAAAAAGCAAAGTATGTTTTTTTCAGAAAAAGAACAAAATTGTTCAAAGTTTTGCATTTGTTTGATGCAATGTTATTTGGAAAAATAATTTGGGCAGATCATAAAGGAATCTTATTATGGAATCGGAATCAATCATAATAAAATTCAATGGACTTCCCTGCTGTATTGCACACTCCTGTAGTTGCCCAGAGAGAATATTTACAAGCATTAGAAAAAAATCTGGTGCAGTCACATAATCCACAAAGAAATAAATGATAATTTCCTGGAACAGTTTTTATCAAAAAATAATTGAAATAGTAATCAGCGACTTAACATACCTTCCAGGAAGCAACTTGGCAATCTCTGCCCAACGATTTCCAAGACGCTTATGTGCTTCATATATTATTTTATCTTCTTCCTCTGTCCAGGAGGATTTTTTCACTTCAGGATTTAAATGATTGTGCCACCTTTCCCGACACTGTTTTCCAATCCTGCCTTTTAGGTATTTGGCAATAAGTGACCATCGTTTTGGACCATATTTCTGCACCAACTCAATTACCTGTGATAAGGCAGAACAAAAAAAGTTAAAAAGTTACACCACCAGCATCCGATTCACTATATTGCAGTAAGAAACCAAAACATTGGTCATGATTTGTTTTCTTTTACCATAATCAATCTGCTAACATTGACAGCCACAAGCAAAAGAGATTGCTTGGGGCTGTCAATGCCAAGCAAATTACATGTGTAATTTTTCATTTAATTTTTTGTAATTTATAGATATAATCTATAATTTTGTAATTATAGAATACAATTTTGCTATTCTCAAATTTCCTCGCTACTTCAAATTCTCAGCTACCTCATAATTTTAATGAAATTCAATGGAAATAGTTTATCAAAAGCTAAAATTAGTGCTTAAAACTTAAATGATCTGGATTAGTATTGCCATCGATATCATACTGAGTACTTTAGCCATTGTTATATATATTCTATACCAGGATACAATGTACAAATTCTGTTATTCTCTGTTCCCCACACAATATTTTCATTTTTAAGCTCATGCAAGTAAGTTATGAAAACACAATTTCAGAATTCCACCTTCAATTCAACTCCCTAACAATACAACTAAAATCACCTTATTATGGGATTGAGAATCTTACTGGTCTAATGTAACTTAACCTCACTTATTCAGATGATCTACCAACATTAGAGACTAGCACTTTTTATATGCGATTTCCTCTGCAGTTTACAAAACAAGACACATTAAATTCTCAGCTACCTCATAATTTTAATGAAATTCAATGGAAATAGTTTATCAAAAGCTAAAATTAGTGCTTAAAACTTAAATGATCTGGATTAGTATTGCCATCGATATCATACAGAGTACTTTAGCCATTGTTATATATACCAGAAATAACCAAAAAATAAATTGTCAATGTTCAGTTACTCTCTGCTAAGTGACCTGTACAGATGCTCCCCAACTTACGCAAGGGTTGTGGCCTGCGTACGTCAGATGTTTTACAAGTCAGAAATGGAAGTGCTATGCTCATGTGTAAATTTACTATTTGAAGTGGGAGTTCTGACGCGGAGGTCACGTGGGAGCATCCACGAGAACAGCGGACCAGCTTGTGCAAATGTGCAGCGGACTACTACCGAGACAACTGAGATGCGCAACTGAGAATAAAACAGTGGGCTTAAAAAAAAAATGCTTATGCAAGTGAGTTTACACAAGTCGCCTGTTATGCACGTTTGGGAGTGCCTGTATAGGCTTACTCCAAACAAACTCCAGCAGTGGAGCCTGGAGATTCTCAAAGCATTATTCTGGTAGATTCACTGCAGTAGTCCTGTACCAGGAATGGAAAAATTAATTCCGTTTTTTTGTGTTACTTTTTTCGATTACTTTAATGTACCTCATCCCTAATTTCATTATTTAATTATTTTAAACGATTTTGATCATTTTATAAAATGTTTGACATAGATATCTTAAAAATACACTGTCATAGCATGTAAATGGGCTCTTCAGCCCAACTCGTCCATGCCGACCAAATTACCTAACCAAGCTAGTTCCATTGGCCCATATCCCTCCAAAGGTTTCTACCTACGTACATGTCCAAGTGCCTTTTAAATGTAATTTTACCCACCTCTATCATTTCCTCTGGATGTTCCTTCCATAAATGCACAACCCCTCTGTGCAAAAAAGGTTGCTTGTCAGATCCCCTTTAAAATATTTCCCCTCACCTTAAACTTAAGCCCCCTAGTTTTAATCTCTCCTATTCTAGGGAAAAGACTGTGGCCATTCACCTTATCTATGCCCATCATGATTTTTATAGACCTCTATAAAGATCACCTCTCAGATTCTTATTCAAGGAAAAAAAGACCCAGACTCTCCTTATAACAAACCTTCCAGACCCAGCAAAATCCTCCATAAATCTCCACTGCACCCTTTCCAGTATAATAACATCCTCACTGTAGCAGAGGAACTATAACTGCATACCATTCTCCAAATGTGACCTTACCAACATATTACACAGCTCTAATATGATGTCCCAGCTCCTGTACTCAATATCCTGACAGATGAAGGTCAAGTGTGCCAAACACCCTCTTTACCATCCCGTCTACCAGTATCTGCCAAAGCCTGTTGGATCTCCCAGTTGCTGGTGCATGTTTCCTTGAAGGTGGAGTTGCAGGTAGATCGTGTGGTCAAAAAGGCTTTTGGTACATTGGCCATCATCAGTCAGAGTATTGAGTATAGAAGTTGGGAGGTCATATTGCAGTTGTATAAGACGTTGGCGAGGCCACATTTAGAGTATTGTGTTCAGTTCTGGGCACCATATTATAGGAAAGAGTACAGAGAAAATATATGAGGATGTTGCCAGGACTAGAGGGTCTGAGCTATAGGGTGAGGTTGAGTCGGCTGGGACTATTCCTTGGAGCGCAAGAGGATAAGGGGTGATCTTATTAGAAACATAGAAAAATAGGTGCAGGGGTAGGCCATTCAGCCCTTTGAGCCAGCAATATGATCATGGCCGATCATCTAAAATCAGTACCCCATATCCCTTGAGTCCTTTAGCCCTAAGAGCTAAATCCGACTCTCCCTCTTATTGAGGTGTATAAAATCATGAGAGGAATAGATTGGGTAGATGCACAGAGACTCTTGCCCAGAGTAGGTGAATTGAGGACCAGAGGACATAGGTTTAAGGTAAAGGGGAAAAGATTTAATAGGAATCTGAGGGGTAGCTTTTTCACACAAAGGGTGGTGAGTATATGGAACAAGCTGCCAGAGGAGGTAGTTGAGCAGGGATTATCCCAACATTTAAGACACAGTTAGACGGGTACTTGGATAGGACAGGTTTGGAGTAATATGGACCAAATGCGGGCAGGTGGGACCAGTGTAGCTGGGACATGTTGGCAGGTGTAGGTACGTTGGGCCGAAGGGCTTGTTTCCACACTGTATCACTCTATTACTCCATGACTTACATTTTATTTTCAAGAGAAATGCTTTGTTGACCTTTTGGAGTGATTGCATTAAGATTACAACATTTGCTCTTCAAAACATCTCTACATAGAAAATTAACACGGCTCAGGTGAAAAATATGGACAATTATGAGATTCATTCTAGAATGACCTCCACTGTATTAAACTCAAAAGAGTGTGGAGTCACCTTCACAAACACATTGTCAATCTCTTTCAGAAATAAATGAGATACAATTTTTTTTTTTAAGTTGCTACATGCTAGGCATGGCAATAAATTCACAAAAGATTCTTGGAATCTGAAATAGGCAAATTAACAAATTTGGTACAGTATTGCACACCTGCGGCAGTTTCATGTTCAAAATTCTCTTACCTTTTGATCTTCCTCCTTAGTCCATGGTCCTTTTATTAATTCTGGATTCAAGACTTTTTGCCACCGATGCTGGCATTGAACATCTGTTCGATTCTATAATCAATTTTAAATTCTCGATCAGACATTTTAAAGTAGTTTCATTAATAAAAACACGTTAAGGGGGTTTTATGCGATAATAAATTCAATGAAGCATTAAGGAATTTAATAGCACACAGAAGGACTTGCAGTTGAGTTACTAACTAATTGGAAAACATTTGACAACTAAAACAGGCTCTGATCCCCCAAGAGATGCAGGCAATAACTTCCAGCCATTTTGGATGTGGAGCCAAGAGACCTCTTCTATCCCACCCACATTTCAGCCGTTACACTATCTAGATAGGATGCCTAATATCTACTTCTGCTCCTGGTAGCCTTGGAAAACACATGGTTCAGTGGGCCAGAGACCTATTTCCATGCTCTATGACTATTAACACAATACCCTATCCAACAGCTTCTGATTTACTTTACTACAAACCACTGCACGGTGCATCCCATAGTTTGAAAATTTGCTCAATGCTGCCTCCTACTGCAGCTTCAGCTTCATGTTAATGATCATATTCAAAATTTTGGTTTGCATTGCTCTTAACATTTACGTACAAGTGAATAACATTATAATGGAGCTCTCTAAAGTTTAGCCGAAGACATTTTATTTTCTAAGCAAGAAAGATTTTAAAGATGCCTCAAAGTTGTTAAAATAACAATCTTAAGCATGGAGTGTGCAACTCAGCTCCACATGTATTGAATTGCCACAAATTTCTGGAAGAAATGTGCTACTCCAAAGGGCCTGTGAAAGCAGTTCAATATCAAACTTATAGAGAGATTCAAGAAATTACAAACGTGATTTTAATGTGATAAAAAATTATTCCCATTTCTTTCTCACTCCTTCAATCCTATAAATAAAAGGAGATGCCCTACTTCAGCAAATGTTGCTGTAATCTGTTTGTACCAAAGAATTATACTCCTACTGTGGCAATTTGTCCTTTTAAATTCACGATCAAATTTATATGAGCGATGCATTACAATAAATTACGAAATTAATTATTATTTGAAAATGAAAATTAGGCGGATTTGTTTCCCGCTTTCGGCAAGCCGAGAAAAAAAGCTCAAGTAATTCATATGCATCCTACTTATTTCAGTAATTAAATGTACCCACTAAAATTAATGAACTGAAGATTGCAGAATACAGAAAATATAAAATGAATATCCCCATACTTTTCTTTTGAAAATTTTAGTTATAATAGAACAGAAGCGGTAGCACTCCTTTTAATCAGTGGTTTCACTAATCAAATTTACATCAAGATTTTCCAAAGTAAAATCACAAATTAACTGTCTGGGGAAAAAAACAAAAAAAACCTTACGAGAAAATTACTAGCAATGAAATTCCAATCTTCTGTACCATGTTCTTCTACCAGCTTTTTTAACTTCTCATCCTGCTTAACACAAGGGGAAAATACAATTATCATTAGTAGATGAAAGCTACAAGGATTATGACAGAAACTAGCACAGGCATGATTTTTTTAATGTTGCAAAAGCAAAATAGTATAACTGCAAGAAATTAAAACAGAAACCAGGTTATTCCATTAGTACTTCAGCAGTTTATGATTACAATCAAACTAACATTAATATTATTTTCTGCATAGGTTTAATGATATGAGCTTGATATTGCAGATTACAAGTCAAAAAGCCATGCACATGTTCAATTATACCATTCAGATTTACCTCATCAGGTATCCATTTAACTTTGTTACAGAGCTTCTTTGTACCTTTCTGTTGAGGGATGTCATAATCACGATCTTGGAACAGATGTTCATCATCATCATCTTCACTGTTTTCAAAAGATAGATGTTCGTATTATTTTATACCTTGATACTATTAGAACCAAAATTATGAAAAAAAAGTGAATATAAAACCAAACTGTACTTGGTTTGCCTCCTTTCCCCAAAACATTAATGTAAAAAATTCATGAGAAAAAAAGAAAAGCAAGTCTATTAGATTTCAGACTTGCATTAAGCTCATTAATTTTTTAATCTAAGACATATTTTGCACTTCTGAACTGACAATAACATTATATACATGTTGCCATTCACTTGTAAATATTTTAAGTTACTGATCGCATTATGCTTTACTTAATCAACAAGTTACCAATATCAAGTCAAATCCTTAAGCATGCAAAACCCAAATAGGAAAAAGAACAATATAAGAATTACACTACTGGTAAAAAGGATACAACGTTCTGCAGTAACTCAGCAGTCAGGCAGCATCTCTGGAGAGCATGGATAGGTGATGTTTCAGGTCTGGACTCTTCTCAGACTGATTATGGTGGAGGAGAAAGCTGGAAGAGAGATTGGGTCAAGACAGGGTGAAAGGTGGATATGGGTGAGGGAGTGGGTTTTGATAGACAGATGGTTGGACAATGGCCAGAAATGAAAAGACAACACGTGTGAGATAAGGATAGAAGAATTGCAAATTGTGAAGATGGAGGGAGGAAACAGGTGGAAGGGGACCGGGAGGGAGAAGGGGAAAAATGTGTGCAAATCCAGGTAGGCACAAGGAAGAGAGGTAGGGGGTTGTTTGTGGGTTTGCCAAAATTGGAAATTCGAGAATTTGCAAACCAGCATCAGCAGTTTCTTGTGGCTCCATTACACTATTGCTACTGGTTTATTACATCACATGTACTGAGATAGTGAAATAGTTTGTTTTGTGTGCAATGGCAAATCATACCATACACGAGTACATCTCGTAGTGTTCATAGAGCAAGGAAACGGAGCAGTATATACTGTTACTGCTATAGAGTCCGCATCGACCCGCGATCCCTGCACACTAACACTATCCTACACACACTAGGGGCAACTTACAATTTTACCAAGCCAATTAGCCTACAAACCTGTACGTCTTTGGAGTGTGGGAGGAAACCGTGGAAAACCCATGCAGGTCTCGGGGCGATCGTACAATCTCCATACAAATGTCGCCCGTAGTCAGGATCGAACCTGGGTCTCTGACACTAAGGCAGCAACTCTACCGCTGCGCCACCATGCCGCCCGTTAGAATTGGAGAGGTCGATTCCGGAGTCTGATAACAGTGTGGAAGAAGCTGTTCTTGCATCTGGTGGTAAGTGTGCGCACTTTTTTAATATCTTCTGCCCAAAGGGCGAGAATAACCAGGGTGCAAGTGGTCCTTGCTCATGCTTTCTGCTGCAATGCATCCAAATAGAACACTTTCTCTGGTGATCTGCAGAAATTGGCAAGAGTTATTGGAGACATGCCTCTTCTGAAAACGTAGAGTCGTTGGTGTGCTTTTGTAGCCACTGTTTGGATCATGACAAAGTGGTGGTGGTATTTATACCGATCAAGCTTTTGAATATTTCTACTTCAGCAGCACTAATACAGACAGATACTAGCTGAAATTTGAGTCATCATTGAATACAGGTGAGGCAGCTGGATGACTGGAGCGGCAAACGTGCCTCTAATTAAGAAGGACTGCAAGGAAAAGCCTGGGAACTATAGACCAGTGAGTGTGACATCTGTGAAAAGTTACTAGAGAATATTTTTATGGTTTAGATATACATGCATTTGCATGGACAAGGGCTGATTGGGGATAATCAGCATAGCTTTGTACACCAGAACCAAGTCCTCAAATGGAGGATTGCCCATGATAAATTCCAACATCACTAACTTATTCATTGAAGCAAAAAATAATGAGCCTTACACTAATCTTATGCAAAACAAAGCCTCAACGTATCCCTACGGCATAATACCACTCCCAAATAGATCCTGGGAAATGAAAACCTATCTTGGGAGCCACCTAGCAGCAAAAAGCGAACTCCGTCATGAAATGCGCCACTGCCATTACCTCCAGCATGTTGGGCCAGGATAATGTGAGGAAGGAAATGAGTATAATTCGTCAAACAGCACGGAAACAGCCCTTCGGCCCAACATGTCCATGCTGACTAAGATACTCCATCTACGCTAGTCCCACCTGCCACATTTTGCCCATATCTCTTTAAAGCTTTCCCCTTCAAGTATATTTTAAATGTTGCTATAATACCTACCTCAACTACTTTCTCGACTATACAAGGTACACAAAATTGCTGGGGAAACTCAGCGGGTGCAGCAGCATCTATGGAGCGAAGGAAATAGGCGACGTTTCGGGCCGAAACCCTTCTTCTCGACTAGCTCATTTCATATACCCACCATCTTCTGAAAAAGCCAACACTCGGGTTCCTATTAAATCTTTCCCTCTCACACGTTAAACCCAACTTCTCCGGTTCTTGATACCCCTGCTCTGAGTAAAAGACTCTGTGCATTCACCCTACTTATTCCCCTCGTGATTTTACACACGTCCATATGAACATCCCTCAGCCTCCCGTGCTTAAAGGAATAAAGTGCTAGCCTCTACAACCTTATAGCTCAGGCCCTTGAATCCTGGCAACCTCCTCGGAAATCTTCTCCGCACTCTTTCCAACAATGACATCTTTCTTATAACATTCCAGCTTAATAACATCCTTTCTAATTATGGTGTTAAAACTATTTTAGTTGCTATATTAAGTATTTCTGAGGTAATAGATGTAATGTTGCGGACAAGTAATTTTTAGATTATGATTATAACCTTAGGTATAGGCCAGGAACTTATCTACATCAGACCTAGCTGATGATGTCGATAGATGCAGCCTTTGTTTTGCATTCATCTGCTGGACCTCCCTATCATTGAGGATAAGGTTACATAGAAACACAGAAAATAGGAAAAGGGTAAATCAATCAGTTTTGCAGCCTGCTCCACCATTCAATCTGATCATCGCCAATTGGCATCGCCCAGAGGTCCTTCCTCCCATTAATTATATATAATTTGTAAATAGTGTAAAGAGGCACTGCAAAGGCGAACTAATCCATTAGTTGTGACATTGAAGTGATCCATAAATGTTCCACTTAATACAGTGCTAAATCAGCACCATTGCTGTGGCCCGGGATTGCCATGCTGTGCAGGATTCCACCATTGCTCCAGGGTCTTTAGGTCATAATAAAATGTCAATATCTCTAACTCAGTGATCATACAGTCAACAGGAAAAAAATCTGTAGATGGGTCTCGACCCAAAACTTCATCCATTCCTTCTCTCCAGAGATGCTGTCTGTTCCGCTGAGTTACTCCAGCATTTTGTGTTTATCTTAGGAAGCAACAAAACATCCAATAGCATACATACGAGATAAGGACAATTCTAGCAAGGGAGGTCTACACTTTGTTTTCTAAGGTTCTCCCCTTACTGGGTCCAAAAGCAAACAAAAAATGTAAATATCTCTGTGGTGGTCCAGCCAGGTTATAGCATTCAGTGTGAAGAGGTGCACTGCTGCCTTCTGGTTAAGGTGGAGTTAATCCATAGAAGACCTGTCTGACTGGAAATTACTAGGTGATTTCTAGATTCTGCCCTCCAAAGAATCATTCATTAAAGTTTTCCCATTGGTCCCCGTCACTTGTTTTCTGCTCCCTCTTCCATGGCAAACTAAAAAGGAATACTATCTGTCAAACAAAGAATGGGTAGAGGAAAGTTGTGCAAATTGTTATTTAAAAATAACAATTCTGTCAAAGAACAATTATGTCATATGTTCTTTACATATCATTGTTAAACTACCTTTTCTTTACCTACCAATGATATACCGTATTTCAAAGATCTTCCAGCACGACCTTGTATTTCCCCCAGAAATCTCCTACCCCTTACCTTGAACCTACTTTAATCTAATGGTTGTTACTAGAATCTACGAGTAACTGAAGCACTTGTGAAAGGTGGATTTCAGCAAGGGGATGTGTGGGTCTATATATTTTGAATTAAAAAGATAAGAGTATTTTTTTGAAAAAATGGTAAGAAGCTAAAACAAAATAAATCTAGATAGGAAGCTTGATATCCCACTCTACCAGGTTCAGGTACAATTACTTTCCTACAACTATCAGGTTGTTGAACCGACCTATGCAACCCTAATCCTAACTCAGCAATGGAAGATTTTGGATCACATCTTGCAAAACATGGATGTATATGTGTATTTTTACAATACTGGCACACAATGTGACAAAGGGGGTCAAATATCAAATTGCTTCAAAAAAGTTGACAAGTACTTTATTGGGTTCATGACTAACATAGCATCAACAAAAAATAAAAGATAGCATATTGATGGCAAGTTTCCGAAAATGGCTTCAGAATACACAAATACATTTTGTGTAACGGTTGTTGCATGGTGTCCACCAGTGACCTAGTTGGCACAGTAAGTGCATGTATTTCTTATTCCTTTCTATGTTTATGAACACCACATGGAACAATAAAATTGCAAACACCGTTTCCACTTCATTCACCTGATTATGTAGTAGAATACTGCATCCACCTGAGTGGACACCGCGACTTTCGTTACATGATCATACACACACAAACGTCCCAGAAAATGAACGTTATATTATTAGAGAAAACCAAACATTTTCACCAATGTGATCAAAACGGAACATTGCCTTATGGATTTGAGCTATATCGATGGCCGATTATTTTTTAGTAAGTTAATTGTCTCCGTAACGGTCGTTGTGGAGCTTTTGGAGGTTGACACGAAGGAATTAAGTTAGTGACTTGATCCGTACGAAAGGTAAACAAGACAGTGTGTTGCCAAATTGAAGATTGGCTCTGTTTCTTAGTTTTGATGACCAATTAATGCCCCAAAAAAGTTTTTTTATTGACTTTAAAACATCGGGAAATATACCATAAACAGTCGTTGTGTTTTTGACACCACAATGTTTTTAATATATTACATTTGAATATAAGAAAAGCTAATTAACTCGCCCAAAAATCACTACTACCATAGGATACCTCATTGGGGTTTGTGAAAAGCAGTAGATGTTTGGAGCCAAAATGGTGGTAAAGTGGAGGTTTGTCCAAAATGGTGGTAAAACGATGAAAATTTGTCTGTCATGAAAAAAGTTTTTGACTTTCGGCCTTGAAGTTATCTTATTTATATCTGTTATTTAGAAGGTTTCACATGATGTGTAGATTTTTGTTAAGAACAGTGTCAAAACCTGAATAATAATCATGTTCCTCAAAATCTCTCCAGTATTGTAAAAATACTCATATGGTATGCAGAAACATGGACATAACATGGGCAGCAGAATAGCACAACTAGTAGTGCTGTTGTCTCAAAGCTCCAGTGACCCAGGTTAGATGCTACCTATAGTCCTATCTGTGTGGACCTGTCCCTGTCCATTCTCTCTGTCATTGCAAGGGAGTCCCCCAGATGTGTCAGTTGGTGGGTTAATTGGACATTGAAAATTATTCTAGGGCAGAATCTGGGGGAATTCACGGAAATGTGGGGAGAATAAAATGGGTTATTATTAATATAAATGGGTGCTTGATGGCTGGTTCAGATTTGGTGGATTGAAGGCCCCGTTTCCATGCACCATGACTCCAAAGTTGAAGTCAAACTATTCAAGGAATAACTTACAAAACTCTTTGTATAAAAATGGCGGGAGTCCGTTTCTCCCTTTACTGCAAATTGCTCTTCATCCCTACCTAAGACCAAGGAAAGTAAATAGAGTATAGAACACTGATCATCTAATTAAATTACACAAACAGCACAAGAGGTTTAATAGCTATTTTCCAAATTAGAAAAAAATGGTAAGCCAATGGTAGTGATTTAGGGCAATTTTAAGAATACTCTTCAAAATAACAAAAATAATAGACACGATGGGCCCCAAAATGATGTTTCCAATGTGTAAATAAAGTGATGGCAACAACATTTTCTAATATAAATGGAGTGTACAGCTTCTTTTGACTTATCAACTAACTCCTCACGCATTAAGAAAATTATTTAAATTCTACAAATAATTCTCACTATACAATTTGGTTCCAATTATACTTAAATAAAGCAGGGAACACTGGAGTTAAACCAAAATCGTGTGGTGTCAAAAGATGATTAATCAAGACAGACCTTTTAAAGTCCAGAAATAAACTTTCTATGTTGACTTTCCAAGAGTTTCTCTGAAAATGTATTGTTTTCATATTTATTCACAGACATTGGTTACTGTGTTTTATCTGTTTGGGATATATTGGAGGGGGGGGGGGGGGGGGGGGGGGGGGGAGAGATGGGGCGGGCACTTGATTTATTTGACATTTCCGAAAATGTTATGTTAAACAGCTTTGATCGAGAGGACAATAAATCACATTGGAAGGGTTAACCAAAATCTCAATTCAAAATAGAACTACTGTTATTAACTACTATAGTGAACTACAAAATAGAACGACTGTTATTAACTACTACTGTTTTACAATATTGCACTTAATTGTTGGTTGTTAAATTATTCGAGTGCAGTTAAAAAGCAGCAAACTAACGCGGTACACCTACACACAAAAAAGGAAACTGGACCGTTTTGTTGGTCTTGTCTCGTATTCAACTCCATCGAAAGATAAAAACACGGACACGTTTACTCCACCGTGTATATTTTACCATTGAAAAACAGCACCTCATATTTCACTTGGGTAGCTTACAACCCAGCGGTATGAATAGCTTTCTCTAACTTCGTAACCCTTGCTTTCTCTGTCCGTCCCCATTCGATTTATCCGACTAGTTTCACTGTCCTCCTGAGTAATTTTACTGATTGTATGCCTCGTTGTCAACTTCCCTTCAGGTAACAATAAACCTTTCTACATGTCCTTGATCGCCGTCTGCTTTGATCTGTCGTGTTCACACATTACCCTGCCATATCTCTAGTCTCCCCCTCCCCTGACCTTCAATCTGCGGGTAGAGACCCCCTCTCGACTCGCAAAGTCACCCATTCCTTCTCTCCAGAGATGCTGCCTGTCTCTCCGAGTTACTCCAGCAATGTGTGTCTATCTGCAGTTCCTTCCTACATATATTTTACTGTCAGCGTCCGATCATTGTTAATAGATCCCTGCTATACATCAGAAAGGTAAACACTGAACTGATTACACACAAGCCTCGGTAATCACAGCTCTAGCCGATTTTATTTTTTGGATCAGTTTCACAACGATGTAATGCAGCACGCCCAATCATGCATGATGTGGCATGTGAAATGTCCAAGCACATATGGATGACAAGCATCCAAAAATGCTTGAAAGTGTACAGAAGTACCCGATTCGCGAGTCACACCTAATGCTCTTTGATTTCAGTGGTTCTCCTCGCAACTTTTAATATACTCGTTAAAAGTGAACATTGGCAACTGATTTGTATTAAATGCAAACTACCCAATGACAATAATGCAAGTATAGTAAACACGGGAATCAAAAGACGAGTACAAGAAGTTTGGGGTTCCTTTTGACATTATGCCGACGCCACAGCTTCAGTGTAACCTGTAGCAGACAGCTGGCAACAGGCGCGACTTTCAGCTGGCATAAGATGAAGCGGGGGCAACGGGTTTAGGAGCCGTCCCCAATCGCGGTGTAAGGGGAGCAGCCGCCGGCTACGCACTCATTCACTCACTCACTCACCTCCGAGCCCGCTTGGCCATCGTTATATGGGGACCGCTTCGCCCCAGTGGAGCGGCTCGCTTACTCACTCACTCCTTTACTCGGGTCACTCACTCCGGGGGAAAAGTCAGCGCCTAGTAATCCTTGGCTGCGATGCTGGAGGGAGGGCGGGCGGCCAAGGGTCGCACTGTTTGCTGCCTCAGCGCCGGCAGCAGGGCGAGCATGTTCGCGGGCGCCGCCGCTCTCACGCTCCGGCTCCGTTTCTATGTCCCGCCAAATCTCGCGCCAGCCTCCCCCCCTCCAACCCTCCGCCAACAGCATTTGAATGTGCGCACGCGTCATGACCGTTCACGGGGCCGGGTGGGGGCGGCTGCAAGCGCGAGTGTGTGTGTGTGCGAGCGGCGACCGGTAGGGGGCACGTCCCTGCACCGCAGCTGTTATGTATCCTGGTCATTGTAGTCCCACATTGGCGTTTACAAACGCTTTCCCCTGTCCTGTCAGAAGCGGCACTAGACGACCGGTGGCAGCACCACCTTGTGGGCTGCCTGCATAGTGCCCACTGTTTGAAAACAATTCCAGACTTTTAGATCCTGTGTGAAGCCGACAGATTCAGAGACAGTTTCTTCCCAGCTGTTTTCAGGCAACTGAACCACTTTATGAACAACTAGTGAGCGGTCCTAAACTACTAGCAATGTTACAAATGTTTGGGATTTTAAAAATCAAGTCTGTAATTTATCCCATCAGATAAAGCATAAAAAGAAGTTTAATTTGTCAGCTAATTCACTATCATATCTTCAGTATTAAAAACGTTATGGCCATTTTCATACTCGGAAATTAGCATCTAGTTCCCTATTGCTTTTCCATTGACTTAACACAAAAGCTGTGACCATGGACAGTCAAATGGCCATAACTTTCTTAAAAATTAAGAGAACTAAAATAAATTTTCAGTTATTATAGATGGAAGCATTCTGAAACAAATATGAAACAATCTTACTTAGATGACTTGAAATTAAAGCATATAATTAGTTAATTACCTAATTGTAGCTAATTACAAAATTCAATTACTAGATCTAAGCCCTTGTGTGATTAGATGTGGCCCTTGTGGCTAAGGGGATCAGAGGGTATGGAGAGAAGGCAGGTACGGGATACTGAGTGGATGATCAGCCATGATCATATTGAATGGCGGTGCAGGCTCGAAGGGCCGAATGGCCTACTCCTGCACCTAATTTCTATGTTTCTATGTTTCTATGTAAACATTATCAACTTCTTAAGAATAGATTAACATTTTTAAATAGCCTAAGTGTCCAAATAACATTCACACAAGAATTCACAATGTAACATAATTTTTAAATCTCATTGTCATGGATTTATAGGCCAAATGGAAGTACTTTAATGTTTAATACCTGTAAATTAATGGCCATTTAAATCAACTTGCGAGTGGGTTTTTCTGGAACGCGATCGTTTGGAACGTTGCGGTTTGCGGTGATTAGACCACCATATCGGTATGGGGACTAAATCACCGTTTCGCAACTTAAAATGTGAACTAAAGGCATCTTAAGGACCACTTTTATACATAAAAATAAACGGCTTTCTTTTACCTGTCACCTACATGAAATCCGTCCCTGTTGTCGGCATTGATGGCTTTAGAAGCTGATTTTAAAATGACTCCAGCGCTGAACTAGTCGGGCGATTTAAAAAAAAAAAATACACAGACCGGCCGTCGGAACGATTCTTCAGCAAAAGCTTGCACTCCAAGCAAATATAATTCAGGACAAGGTAAGAAAAAAAACGCGTTTTAACCCCACCCCCCCCCCCTCAAAGGCTCCAAAATCGCGCACACGGCCAGTGGCAGAATTGCAGCGCCGCTGAAGGTAAGTATTGTAACATACCTAGAACTACCTCATTGGTGACCCTCGTACTATTTATGATCTGACTTTTCTGCCTTTATCTTGCGCTAAACATTATTCCCTTATGTGAACGGCTCGATTGTAATCATGTATTGTCTTTCGGCTGACTGGTTAGCACGCAACAAAAGCTTTTCACGGTACCTCGGTACACGTGACAATACACTAAATTGAAACTGAAATCCCTCTGATACATATTAGTGTTGATATTTATCTTTTTTTTGCCTTTCTCATTTTTGCTCATTACAAATAATAAATGTTTGGAGTAGTAGTTACAAACAATGCCTGTAGACTGCTTTTAGAATGGAGCTCTTGTGCAAATTTAAGGACCTGTCCCAATTTCACGACCTAATTCACGACCTCTGCCAAGTTTGCCCTTGGCTCACACTCGCAGCATGGTCGTCACAAGGTCGTAGGAGGTCGTAGATAGGTCGTAGGTAGGCCGTGATGCTAGTCGTAGGTACTCGTGGCATCAAGTAGGTCGGGGCGTTTTTCTAGCCTGATGAAAAATGTCCACGAGTAAAAGTCATGAATTAGGTCGTGAAAGTGGAACAGGCCCAAAACGCAAAGCAATTCTATTCTTATCCTTTTTATCCTTGTTATAGGAAAGGTGTTGTTATAGGAAAGGGATGGGTGTGGGAGGAGTGTGTGTCCCCTCCCATTGGTACAGAGCTTTTGCATTTTTCAGCTTGAAATTGTGCAATATGGTGCATACTGTAGCGAGTCTTTTAACTTACACTTGAATGCAATTTATATGCTTTAAATTGGATTAGCTATGAATAAGGTTACACTAAATTACATTCCTAATTACATTCTACAGTAGAGCCCAGGCTCTGATCAACACATGCAGCACATGAATGATCCTAGTATATTCATGTATGGAAATCAGATTATAATCAAACACTTGGCCCATGTTGACAAACCTGGGTCTCACTGCACACCTGGCACTACTCCTGACCCCGACTCCAGTTGCATACCTTCTCTCATTCCTGACCCTGTGTCCAGCCATACACCTGGCCCCCTATTCTACCCCGATCATATCTGCTTACCTGCTTGGGTTCCCAGTGCAGAACACTCCCATTGCCCCAGCTTTGACTGCATACCTAATACTATTCCAGACCTTGACTCTGGATGCACACTTGGCCTTGCTCCTAGCCCCTCTGCACTGACAATATATCTGTCCCACACATAAAGCCCCATTTCTGACCCTCTGGACTTAACCTATTACGTTCAAGTCCACAGATGCTTATCTAATGCGGTAATCATTTATAGGGCACTTGACAGACCAAATTATGCATAACAAAATTTGCTACACCCGTTGGCTTCCTTGTTATCTAACATGCTAGTTACTTTGTCAAAGAAGTCATCAATTGGTTGAACACAATTTCTCATCCATAAAATTATACTCACTCAGCTGTATGTATTCTGTTACAATTTCTTTCATTTTCCTAACAAACTGTCCTGAAGTCTTTTTCACCCCCACTATTTTCAGTATTTTGCTGTCTTCCTCTCAGCTGGGACTTTTCCGAAATGCAAAGTCCAATAACTATATATTTCAGCAATTATATTCTATTTAATGTGATCTTGAGAGTACATAATATTTTCTGTGGTATTCATAACACAACAATGATAAAACATCTTTGTTTCCATTGCACCTATCCACATGCATACATTATTATATTACAGTTAATATGTACCAAGGGCAAATTTTTGTTCCAATGCTCCCCTTCCCCAATTACTTTTACATTGAAGTGATTGAAATCTAAGTGAAGTTTAAATGGCATCAGAAAAATAAAACATCCGGAATGGATGATGTTCATTACGTGGTTGGTTAGAGTCAGTATCAGCACAATTACTATGTTAAACTTTGAAGCTTCAGATGTCCTGGTTCAAGCTAAAACAGAAAATAATAACCTCCTCACACATTCCCCTGCAGGTATCTCTGTCACTCCTTTAAAATATGCCCCTTCTTTGAACAAGCTCTTGAACATCGCATCTGAATCAGTTTCCATCTGATTACACTCATTGAGGATGTTCATCTACGTGTTGAATTAATAAAACAATTAGATTGGGGACATTTCTATTCAACCTGTCAAAGGAATTTGGGGTAGAAATAGTCAGTGAGGTAAACAAACATAATAATTGAGTGGCAAATGACAATAGTGCTACCTTCCCAATATTTAACTGAAGGAAATAATGGGTTATCGGGGTTGTATGTTATGACAGACAGCCTGACACCTTGCATGTCATTTTAATATTACACTTATCCCATCCCCATGGATATTCCAGATTAATCAATTAAGGTTTTGTCAACTAATTACAAATCAGGCTAAATACAAATCAATAACATTAGCCAACTGCGAAACATGAAGCGCTGAGCATTGGGATCCAGACATCATGGACAACTGGCCTCAGTTTCCCGCTCACATCTGGCAGTGTTCTCTGTCTGAACCAGGGGTCGTGGAGCATTTTTGAAAGTGGGTGGGCTGCGCAATCACTGATCACTGGCCTTGGGGGTACCTGGCGAGGAAGTGGAGCAACCGAGTGGGGAGAGGGTATGGAAGGGGGGTGTCCCCCCTCCCAGGGAAGGAACATTTTGAAATTTGATGTATTAAAATCATGTTTTAGTGTATTGTAGAAGTATAATTTCAATGTTTTTTGTATGAAGTATTTTTAAGAGGTAACTTTTTCCACACAAAGGGTGGTGGGTGTATGGAACAAGCTGCCAGAGGAGGTATTTGAGGCAGGGACCATCCCAACATTTAAGAAACAGTTAGACTGATACATGGATAGGACAGGTTTGGAGGTATGGACCAAAAGCAGGTAGCGAAGCTGGGACATGTTGGCGGGTGTGGGCAAGTTGCGCCGAAGGGCCTGTTTTCACACTGTATCACTCTATGACTACATTATACCTCCACCATGCATGAATGCTTCAAATTCAAATGATCGAGTTTTATTGCCATATACTCAAGCATAGAAAATAGGTGCAGGAATAGGCCATCGGCCCTTCGAGCCAGCACTGCCATTCAATATGATCATGGCTATTCATCTAAAATCAGTACCTCTTTCCTGTTTTTTTCCCCATATCCCTTGATGTCGTTAGCCCCAAGAACTAAATGTAACTCTCTCTTGAAAACATCCAGTGAATTGGCCTGCACTGCCTTCTGTGGTAGAGAATTCCACAGATTCACAACTCTCTGTGTGAAATAAGTTTGTCCTCATCTCAGTCCTAACTGGCCTACCCTTTATTTTTAAACTGTGACCCATGGTTCTGAACTCCCCCAACATCGGGAACATTTTTCCTGCAGTTACAGTAAGTGAAAATATAGCAGGCAAGCAGGATCCTTTCTCCAACCACCCCATTTGAAGGCCACTATCTTCCACCGTTCCTACCCAATGCTTGGTACTTACTTCCAGCAGCCACTGGTTGTCCTCCAGGATGCACCGAGCTGCAGCCTGATCCATGCCGGTCACCTGGGCGAATTTGGCACAGAGACTCTCACGGCAGCGACGCAACGCTTCCGACGCCTCCGACAGGCCGGGACTCTTGCACTGAGGCTGCTCCATGGCCGGAGCTGCAGTGAGCGGCTCGCCAGCCCGGCAAACACTTGCCAGCCCCGCTCCCCGTCCGCATCTGTTCCCGCCGCTGCTTCTGCTTCCAACACCCGTGGCCCATGCAGTTGATATGAATTTTGAAATTTTCATTGATCACAGAATTTCTCATGACAGAGCGTGAGGAATTTGTGATCAGCGTGAGAATTTGGCGAAATGCGTGATTCTCACGCTCAATGCATGAGAGTTGGCAGCCCTGCCTCTCTATCCTCCTCTCTCCCACTCCCCCTCTCTCTCCTCTCTCTCCCCCTCTCTTTCTCTCCCCACTCTCTCCCCCTCCCACCTCACTCTCCCCCCTCTCTCTCTCCCCTCTCCCTCTTCTGCTCTCTCAACCCCCTCTCTCTCCTCACCCCCTCTCTCTCTCCGTCTCTCCCTCTCTCTGTCACCCCCCTCTCTCCCGTCTCCCCCTCTCTCTCTCCCCTTCCCTCTCACCCCCTCTCGCTCTCTCTCCTCTCTTCCACTCTCTTCCCCTCTCCCTCCCCTCCCTCTCCCTCCCACCTCACTCTCCCCTCTCTCTCTCCCCCCTCCCCTCCCCCCACCTCTTTTTCCCCTAACTTTCTCTCCCGTCTCTTCCCCTAACTCTCTCTCCCCCTCCCTCTCCCTCTCCCCCTCTCTCCACGCACTCTCTCCCCTCCCTCTCTCCCCTCCCTCTCTCTCCTCTCCTCCTCCTCTCTCCCCATTTCTCCCTCTCCGCTCTCCCTCTATCTCCTCTTTCTCTTTGCCCCCTCTCTCTCTTTCTCCTCTCTTTTACCACCCCTCGCTCTTCCCCCTCTCTCTCCCCCCCTCCCATTCTCTCCTACCCTCTCTCCCTCTCCACCCCCTTTCCCCTCTCTCTCTTCCTCCCTCCCCCTCTCTCCCCCCCTCACTCTCTCCCTCCCCCTCCATCTCACCCCTTCTCTCTTCCCCCTCTCTCCCACTCCTCCGCTCTCCTCTCTCTCACCCCCTCTCCCTCCCTCCCCATTCTCTCCCCCTCTCTCCCCCCTCTCACGGCCACTCCCCTCGTCACTCACCTCTCACTCCCCCCCCCCCCCCCCCCGTCTCCTCCCCTCTCTCTCTCATCCACCTTTTAAGAGTCTCGGCCCCTTCGGCACAGAGACTCTCACGGCACTCTTGTACTGAAGCTGCTCCATGGCCGGACCTACAGCAAGAGACTCGCCAGCCCCGCAAACACTCGCCAGCCCCGGCTCCCCGCATCTGGCCCCGCCGCTGCTTCAGCCCCGGCTCTCCAACACCCGCGGCCCATGCAGTTTATATGTTTTGAAATTTTGAAAACAGAGCGTGAGAAATTTATGATCAGCGTGAGAGCGTGAGACTTTGTCCAAATGCGTGATTCTCACGCTCAAAGCGTGAGAGTTGACAGCCCTGGTGGAGGGAAGTTGAGCCGAAGGGCCTGTTTCAAAGCTTTATCACTCTATCCCCGTGAAATATTTATGCTATGACACAGGGCCGTCTTAACGCATGGGCATGCTGGGCATGGGCACGCCCCACGAGCATAGGGGCCCCATGCTAATCTTGTGACTTGCTGTCAATAAATAAAAACTATACTATACTAAACTATAAATATTTGTTATTGGAAAATGCATATTTAGCATGTGTTTTACTAAAGATAATGAACAATATCAATGTTACTTTTTATGATAATAAGTGGACATTGGCATTGTTTGGGACTAAAGATGGAAATTAGCTACTGGCTACAATCTTGCGTATTACATGTAAATGTTTATTAATATGCACTGTCCCTAATAAAATCAATTTCAATTTCAATTTCAATTCGCCTCCGATTTAGTATCACGATCACCTCTGCAACCACACGTGCATGTATGTGTACATATCTCACACACTACATAAAGTAAAAGCGTATATGTTAACGTCACTTCAATTCACTTGACAGTTAATAGCAATGATATTGGTTATATTTATATGCCATTGGTTATTAGAGATTGAATCTGAGATTCATTAGGAACACTTGTAGGGTAAGCATGTAATAGTGTTTCAAGATTACGAATTTATGATGCAGTACTAGTAACCAGGTATTGATAGTTTGTGATATGCGAATGGACAAGTGTTTATATAAGATGTGAAAATTGTAGAATGTAGACCTGGACAGAGATGAGGCGAGGCCTTGCCTCACAGTGTTGTGAATCAACACGCAGTAAAGAGTTTGGATTAAGAATAAATATTGAAGTATAATGTGAGAAAGGACTTGTTCATTATGGAAGCAGAATGTTTAAATATTTAGGCCTTGTCGCAAGCAGACTGATATAATATAACCCTAGGCCCTGACAAGGGCCTAAACACAAAACATTGTAGTCCGCGGGCCAGCCATCTTTAGGATGTCGTCATCCGCGGGCCAGCCATCTTCAGGATGTCGTAATCCGCGGGCCAGCGGTCGGAGCACTTCTTCTAGCGACCCCCGGCAAGGGATCGCCCGGCTCCGCGATGGAAAGTCCGCTCTGTGCCCGCTGCTGAAGCTCTGGACCCGAATATGGGAAAGGCCGCACCAATCCAAGCTGTTAGTCCGCGAGGGAGAGTGAAATGCAATTAGTAGAAAAGTCGCATTCCACCGAAGTAAATGACAAAAAAACAGTTTCCCCCAATTCCCGTCCCGTCCCCACACTAAAACCCACATTTAGACATACTAAAAACAAAAAAAAGGTGGAAAGGACGAACAGCGGCTGGCGAGGCTGCTGGCTCGTGACGCCACCCGTTGTTCAAACGTTTGTGTTGATTAATCTTTGCTGTACAGCATGTTTTTTAATGTTTAAACACAGATTTTGTTGGAAGTACCAATAAATAAATGTTTAATTTTATCAACCATTACATTTTTATTCCTGTGAGTGGTTGTGTAGGTAGGGGCCCCAGTGCACGGCTTTGACCGGGGGCCTATAATGCTGTGAAGACGGCCCTGCTGTGACACATCACAACCGTTCCACAGCCGTCTCACTTTTTTTCCACTTCCATCCTGAGGAGCAATGACAAATTTGCAGCAATGGGCAATAAACGGCTCGGGGAATTGACTGATGAGGGAACTCTATAAAATAACAAAAACACATAGATTGGACCCGGAAGAAAAGGTGCATGTTTAGTTCGAGGGAATAAAGAAACAAGGCGTGCTTGGGAGAAGGCATTAAACCATGATCACATGCAGATTAAGGGATGGTAGTTTTAATTGGTCAACAATAATGCATATAAAAATGGGCTTGGACATAGGGTTGCTGACTGTCCCGTATTAGCCGGGACATCCCGTATATTGTGTTAAATTGGTTTGTCCCATACGGGACCACCCTTGTCCCATATTTCCATGCTACTACTCAGGTCGAGGGGACTGTCAGGTCAGAGCGTCGCGTCCGGCTCTGCCTCACCCGTCCCAACATAGTGCAGCCCATGGAGTAGTGCAGCAGCGCCTCGCCCGTGGCCTCGTCGGTCGGCAGCCCGGCCAGCTGTCCGACCTTCACTTACCGCTGACACCACCACCCATCCTTCTCATGGCCGATCAACGGTTCATGAGTTGGATGGGATGCCGGACCTTGCGCGCGACGTCGCGCGGGCCAAAACTCCTCAGCTGGCCTGCCGGCTGCACTTTGTGTGCAGTCCAGCACCCGGGCCAACTCATCATTCACCCAGCCACGGCCGAGTCGGTCAACGAATTGCCGTCGAGAATTTGTTCCTTATTTTGACCATTTGTCCCTTATTTGAGAGAAAGTTGGCAACCCTACTTGGGCATGATCTCCATCTTACTGTTAGATGAGAGAATGGAGGAAGCAGAAGGAGGTCAAGGCATAGGAAAAGAGCAGGAAAATAGGTTGAGGCCTAAATTGGATCAACTATGAGTATAGGCAGAGCAAGCATGAGGGCAGCAGTGGCGCAGTGATAGAGTCGCTGCCTTAGAGCGCCAGTGACTCGGGTTCAATCCTGATTATGGGTGCTATCTGTACGTTCTCCCTGTGACTGAGCTTTCTCTGGGTACCCAGGTTTCCTCCCACATTCCAAAGACGTGCAGGTTTGTAGGGTATCTTTGGTTCCGTGGATCAGAGCGGGTCAGCGGGCAGTGTACTGGGCACCACACAGTGCACTAGGGGCGGTGTACTGGGCACCAATACAGTCCATTGGGCATCACAAATATCGAGTGGGGGCGCCGTCGAGTATGGCTGCCCAGCCTGCAGCTGTCCGTCTTTTCACCCTTTTGTAAATGTTTTAGTATGTTAAAACGTTTTGTCTTGGAGGTCTAATCTTTTTTATGTGGGGGGTGGGGGGAAGGGGGAAACTGCATTTCTCAGTCCCTACCTGGTTGGATATGCGGCTTTTCTCCGAGTCGCAGCTTCGCCCCTTCCTCGCAGCCTACCAACGGGCTTGGAGCGGCGTTTCCTGCCGTGACCGGCCAGAACTTCAGCTTCGGCGGCGGCGCAGCGCTGAAGCACCATCGCAGAGCGGGCGATGCCTTGCCAAGGTCGCCGTGTGGTAAGCTCCGGAGTGCTGAGACCGCCGACTCCAAGTCAAGTCAAGTTTATTCGTCACATACACATACGAGATGTGCAGTGAAATGAAAAGTGTCAATGCTCGCGAATTGTGCAAAACACCCGAAAAAAACTACAGCGCCAAACTACATACAACCAACATCGCGGAGCTGTCGTTGCGGGGCTTCCAGCTGCGGGCGGCGCTGAGTTTAAACACCGCGGAGCCTGGGGTCTCTCGCCGAGATCGCCAGTGTCGGAGCTCCGACCAGCGCAGCCTGTGGACTTCGGGAGCCACGGTCTCTGGCAGCAAGTGGCCATTCCAGACACTCCAAGCCGCTGAAGAGTGTTCTCCCGAAGCCGGAGCTCCATCATCCGGTGAGAGGGCCTGAAACATCGGGCCGCCGGCGACCACGGAGGCCTCAAATAGGCCCCGACTAAAGGCAGAACAAGAGGAAGAGGACTGTACTTTGTTGCCTTCCCTCACATTGGGAACCATTGTGGGGGGATGTTTTTATGTTTTATGTTAAATTCTTCTTTAATGTGGTGTCTTACTTTTATTGGTGTGCTGCAAATGGCAACTCAAATTTCACTATACCAGAAATGGTGTATGTGACAATAAATGTCCTTTGTCCTAATTAGCTTCAGTAAATTGCCCCGAGTGTGTAGGATATGAAACTGTGTTTACAGAACTAGTGAATGGGTGATCATTGGTCAGCGTGGACTTAGTGGGTCAAAGGGCCTGTTTCCATGCTGTATCTCTCAATTAAACTAAACTCATCTGACCAGCCTACTCCCACTTCTCATGTTCCTTACAAGCAACAGATAATTGGAGATGGTGATATTGTGCATGATTCCTTTCTTGACCCTAAACCCTCTCAATTACAGACCTCTATGCACCAGATTTTGGACTGAGGCATCTGTTCGTGGTCGATGCGCTGTGCAGCCAAAAGGCAGCGGAGTGAGAGAGCAAGGAGTAAAACACTCTTGAAGAGTGTTACATTGGGCAGAGGTTTGCAGCGCCTGCCAAAAAGCAAGGTCCTGGGTGTTGGATGCAGATGCAACATGTGCCCACTGCACCTGCATCGCCTTGGCAGTGCGTGCCTCAGTCGCCTGTTAACAGCGCGAGCTCCTGTTGTACGGTCGTCCCACTTCCGCCAGGTTATCTAACAAGATGGCGCCATGTGACGCGCTTCCAGTTGCAGGAACAGAGAGAGCAAGCAGCATGAAGGTGGCGTGAGTACTGGGCCCGTTCCCTGGTGCATCACATGTAGGGTCAGGTGCTCTGTGGCTTCCAGGCCTGTTAATTCCTGCTGGTTTAACGCCCCTACTATGCCATATTTCTTCCCACCCAGCCTTGGTTAAACATTAATATTTACGTTCACACTCGGTTATAGTGGACTGTTGGCAACAACGGACACCATTCTCTCTCCCACCGCGGACCATTATTGCGGGAGTTTACTCTATTTTTGGGAGTATTATTGGAACACCTGATAATGCTTATGACAGTATAATTTTTGGCCATCTGCTGATGGATATGAAATAATAATGCAGAGTTCAGTGTTATACCTCTGCCAGAAAAATTGATGCCATACTTTGCAATTTTCATGAACCCCAACGATATAAGCTTTCAAAAGTAGCATTAGATCCCAATTAAGGCACAGATTATTTAATTAATAACATAAATGCCTAAATGAAGAGGACATTCCACTGTATTTTGCAGGTAACAAACTGTATTTCAATATGTGATTGCAGTTGTAATGATTCAGTTGGCATATGCCCATTGTCCTTGGCATTGGATAGAAAAATTATACTTTTCTTCAAAATAGAACCATGGAGCCCTTTACATCTACCTAAAATGACAAATGCTGCTTTAGTTCAGTATCATGTAATCTGAAAGACCGTGCACACCGCAGTGCGGGACTTTGTATCACACAGAAATCAGCCTGAGCTATGTACTCAAGGGTCTAGAATGAGGCATGAACAATTGACTTTCTGACCAAGGTGCGTATGGTGCCTTTGGAAAGTAGCAGCATTTTTTATTATTGCTCATATCTCGAAGCAATGAAATTGGAGTGCAAACTCTGGCAATAGCTGCAAGGGAGTTCCAGATTTAAAGGGGGTCCTTGGGTTGTAGGAATACTATGGACAAATGATCAATTTACAACAAGAGGAATCGAAAATATGAGCAAAGAGGTCCTTCTGCAGTTGTACAGAGCCCTAGTGAGACCACACCTGGAGACCACACCCGCTGCCTCACGCACCAGAAACCCGGGTTTTATCCTGACCTTAGGTGCCGTTTGGGTGTTGCATGTTGTTCCTGTGACCGCATGGTGCTCCACTTTCTTCCCATGTCCCAAAGACATGCAGCTCTGTAGGTCAATTGACCTCTGTAAAAAAAAAAAACCCTTATATGTGGGGAGTGGATTAAAAAGTGGGATAACAGAACTAGAGTATATGGGTGATTGATGGTCAGCGTGGTGGATGCGATGTGCCGAAGGGCCTGTTTCCATGCTACATCTCTAAACTAACCATTGAAATGAAGCCTGGGATTTGGTTTTGTTGAGGAAAATATGACTCACGTGGTCCTAAAAAGCATTGAGATATTTAAGGAGCATGCATGGATATAAATTGAAAGACTTAAGGAAGTGATAACCATCTGTTGGAAGCACTATTTAATAAAGCACAAAGATAATGTAAATAGACAATAGGTGCAGGAGTAGGTCATTCGGCCTTTCGATCCAGCACCGCCCATTCAATGTGATCATGGCTGATCATCCCCAATTAATACCCCGTTCCTGTTTTCTCCCCTTATCCCCTGACTCGGCTATCTTTAAGAGCTCTATCTAGCTCTCTCTCGAAAGTATCCAGGGAACCGGCCTCCACCGCCCTCGGAGGCAGAGAATTCCACAGACCCACAACTCTCTGTGAGAAAAAGTGTTTCCTCGTCTCCGTTCTAAATGGCTTACCTCTTATTCTTAAACTGTGGTCCCTGGTTCTGGACTCCCCCAACATCGGAACATGTTTCCTGCATCTAGCGTGTCCGAACCCTTAGTAATCTTATATGTTTCAATAAGATTCCCTCTCATCCTTCTAAACTCCAGAATATACAAGCCCAGCTGCTCCATTCTCTCAGCATATGACAGTCCCGCCATCCCGGGAATTAACCTTGTAAACCTACGCTGCACTCCCTCAATAGCAAGAATGTCCTTCCTCAAATTAGGGGACCAAAACTGCACACAATACTCCAGGTGTGGTCTCACTAGGGTCCAATACAACTGCAGAAGGATCTCTTTGCTCCTATACTCAAATCCTCTTGTAAAAAAGGCCAACATGCCTTTCGCTTTCTTTACTGCCTGCTGTACCTGCATGCTTACTTTCATTGACTGATGAACAAGATCCTGTTGTACTTTCCCTTTTCCCAACTTGACACCATTTAGATAGTAATCTCCCTTCCTGTTTTTGCTACCAAAGTGTATAACCTCACATTTATCCACATTAAACTGCATCTACCATGCATATGCCCACTCACTCAACCTGTCCAAGTCACCCTGCATTCTCATAGCATCCTACTCACAGTTCACACTGCCACCCAGCTTTGTGTCATCTGCAAATTTGCTAATGTTACTTTGAATCTCTTCATCTAAATCATTAATGTATATTGTAAATAGCTGCGGTCCCAGCACCGAGCCTTGCGGTGCCCCACTAGTCACTGCCTGCCATTCTGAAAGGGTCCCATTAATCCCTACTCGTTGTTTCCTGTCTTCCAACCAACTTTTTATCTATGTCAGCACTCTACCCTCAATACCATGTGCCCTAATTTTGCCCACTAATCTGCTATGTGGCACCTTATCAAATGCTTTCTGAAAGTCTAAGTACACTACATCCACTGGCTCTCCCTTGTCCATTTTCCTAGTTAGTCTCAAAAAATTCCAGAAGATTAGTCAAGCATGATTTCCCCTTCGTAAATCCATGCTGACTCAGACCGATCCTGTTACTGCTATTCAAATGTGCCACTATTTCATCTTTTATAAAAGTAAGATTAAACGAGAACTTACCAGTTTGAAGTTTGATCTTTATTTTATGAGGAGTTACGATGAGGGATTACGTGAAGACCCCGCCAGCACGCATGCGTGGCATTCTTCAAAGCAGCGATGTGGAATCACAGAAAACACAGTAATTGAAATAAACATAGTAAAGATAAGAAGAACTAGGATACCAGTTGACCTTTATAATTGAGGGTGGGAGCGGAGGGCACGTAATCCCTCATCGTAACTCCTCATAAAATAAAGATCAAACTTCAAACTGGTAAGTTCTCATTTAATCTTACTATTTTACTTCGGAGTCACGTGAGTGACTACGTGAAGATTTTAAAGCTCTGTGATTTCAAACCGTGTAACAGTCCATGCTTCACTCACTGCCGAAGTCATCCAAGGGAGGAAGTATGTTATCGTAATCAAACATGAATCAGCTTTTTAAAAAACAATAACAATATTTATTTTAAACAAAGAAAAATAGCGCTCCCCCAGGCTTAAATTATATATTTGCAGAATTTAAAATCCTCTCTGCAAATAATACAGGTTTAACAATCGGCTTATTATAGAACGTTTGGAAAGTTCTTTCCGTGGACCACCCCGCTGTTGCCAGGATATGGTCCAATGGCACGTCCATATTCTTAGCCGCCTATGTAGCTGCTGCCCTGGTGGAGTGAGATGTAAAAATGTCAGTATCCACCCCAGCAGCTCCCAATACCCGTCTGAGCCATCTAGAGATGGTTTGTACTGACACCCGACCATGTGGCTTTTTGTAGCTGACCCATAGTGCCTTTTCTCTCCCTCGGGATTCTTTGGTTGTGTTGAGATATTGCAGCAAATGTGTCATGACACATAAACGGGGGTCACGTGGGTACGCCCGGAATTCCATAGTTAGTCCTGAAGTTCCCGGTCTGCTCTGCTTTACCAGCTCCCAGATAGTAAATGTAACTTGGTCAGCTGATATGACCATGTTGTCCAGTCTGAGAAGGTGTAGGGACTGGACCCTTTGGGCTGAGACTAAAGCCATCAGCATTACCGTTTTCAGGGTGAGCTGTTCCAGAGTCAGGGATCTGGCTGGTGACCATCCCCTTAGAAATGACAGGACGACACTGACGTCCCAGATCTGGGTGTACCTTGGTCTAGGGGGGTTGGTATTAAAGATGCCTTTCATTAATTTGGCCACCAGCGGATGTGACCCTATGGACTGTTGTCCTGGTGCCTGCCACAGATAGGCTGACAGAGCACTCCTAGCACAATTAATTGTACTGTAACTCAGACCTTCATCGTAGTGAAGGCTGGACAGGAACTCCAGTACGTTCGTTATGGATGCTGTTCTATATGTCGTCCCTGTTCTTGAACAGTACGCTTCCCACTTCCTGATGCTGGAGAGGTACTGTTTCTTGGTGGATTGTCGGTGAGATGCTGTCATCATGTCTATGGTCCTGTTTGACACTCCCAGGTCCAATAATGGTCTTTTTAAATTCTGCAACCCAACAGATTTATTCTGTCATGGCACGGATGACTCTCGCCTGTGACAGGGTGGACCAACAGATCTGGTCTCCTGGGAATGGTCATGGGTGGTTCAGTGACCATGTCAAGGACCACAGGGAACCATGGCTGTGTAGGCCAGTCGGGTACTACCAAAATACCTGAAGCAGAGTCCATCTGTATTTTGCGAATACAGGTCTTTATTCTCTGGAGCGCAGAAGGTTAAGGGGGGACTTGATAGAGGTCTTTAAAATGATGAGAGGGATAGACAGAGTTGATGTGAGCAAGCTTTTCCCTTTGAGAATAGGGAAGATTCAAACAAGAGGACATGACTTCAGAATTAAGGGACAGAAGTTTAGGGGTAACATGAGGGGGAACTTCTTTACTCAGAGAGTGGTAGCGGTGTGGAATGAGCTTCCAGTGGAAGTGGTGGCGGCAGGTTCGTTGGTATCATTTAAGAATAAATTGGATAGGCATATGGATGAGAAGGGAATGGAGGGTTATGGTATGAGTGCAGGCAGGTGGGACTAAGGGAAAAAAAATTGTTCGGCGCGGACTTGTAGGGCCGAGATGGCCTGTTTCCGTGCTGCAATTGTTATATGGTTATATGGTTATGAGGCAGAAGGGGGGAAAGGCATAGAAACACAATTTTCCCCAGTTCAGCGAGAATGCGTCCATCACTGCTGCCTCAGGGTCTGGTTCCCAAGCGACATATGTTGATACCTGGTGATTCAGTCGGGATGCAAAGAGGTCGATATCTGGTGTTCCATATTGCTTTGTAATTTCAGCAAATACTTTGGGGTTTAACATCCATTTGGTGTTATTATTGAATTTGTATTATTATTGAATTATTGAATATTGTCAATTTGTAGGCGAACATGCAAATGGTGCATAGCTGAACAGTAAGCTTTTAGCCCATAAAACGCACCCAACATTTCCAAATAGTTTATACCCAGTGTCTGTAGTAGTGATGATTCTTATATGTTCCATCTACCACCCGTACTAGATATAGTGTTAGTTGCTCCCCAGCCTTGAGCACTAGCATCCGTTTGTATCGTGAATGTTGGGTTATTGATAACGATGGGCCTGGAACTATGCCAAATGTTCACTTTCCACCATTGTAATTCTGATATTGCTTTAGCTGGTAATTTCATGGTTCTGTCAAAATGACCTGCATGTTGTTTTAGTGCTTGCACCTTTGCTCTTTGTAAGTTTTGGTAATGCAAAGGTCCAAGCTGGGTAGCTGGAAATGCTGCTACTAATTTCGCAATTGCTCTTGCCACCTGTCGAATAGTTGGTTGATTGGTAATCATTAATTTGTTGCAGGCTTGTGCCTATTCTGCTGCTTTTTCTTTTGGCAACGCTACAGACATGTGGACTGAGTTAAATGTGAATCCCAGATAGTCCATAGTTGTGGATGGCGTCAACTTAGATTTATCTGGATGTATGACAAACCCCAGAGTTTCAAATAAATATTTGGTAGCTAATACTGCTGATTTAGCTAATTCCAGGGTTTTGCCCACTATCAAAATATCATCAAGATATGCCATGACAATATGTTTTTGTTTTCTTAGTATTGCCAGGGCCGGTTTTAATATCTTGGTAAATAGTCTTGGGGCTGATGTTAGCCCATTAGGCAACGCTTTATACTGCCATTGTTGCCCCATCCAGTTAAACTTTAGGTATCTACGATGATCCTTATGAATGGGTACTGAATAGTATGCTTCTTTTAAGTCGATGCATGCCATGAAGTATCCTCTGGAAATCAATTGTTTGGCAGTAACAAATGTTTCCATTTTGAAATGTATATACTTGACAAAAGTATTCAATGTCGTTAAGTCAATGATGATGCGACATCCACCATCTCTTTTGGTTTTAGTAAAGATATTTGATACAAATTCCAAAGGGTCATGTTCCGATTTCTCTATGACTCCCTTTGTATGTAGTCTCACCAGTTCTGCCTGTCCCTCGCATTTTTCTTTTTGTGAGAGGGTAAACTCCCTGTGGGGTGCAAGCTGAACTGGCGGCATACTTTTTTGAACGAATTCAATTTTGTATCCCTGAATCCCTTTGTAGTATATAATTATCGAGAGTGATAGCCCTCCATGCTTCCAAAAACAGGTGTAACCTCCCCCCTGTTAGTAAAGGCCCTGCACCTTTTATGTTCTGGAAGGAACCAGACCCACTTACCTTCATTGTTACCGGTAGAATATTCATTTCTTGGGTTTCCGGCTCTTCATCTGTTGAGGTGTTGCTGTGTGGGGTTGGCGCATCTTCCTCTGGGCCCTGTCCTAGAAAAGACCTCCGGGGATGATATGCGGGCCCCATGCTTTCACCAGTACCATGATGTAGACGCCTACTGGTGGATGCGTAGGGGTGCTGCCATCTGGGTTGCGTGGCCTTGCTCGTTCCGGGCCCTACCCTCATGAGTCCAAGTGCTTTAGACTCCTCGTCCAGATCTTTTACCTGCTTCGGCAGGTCTTTACCAAATAGCAGGATTTGTGGTTGTGAGGTCGGCGTTTTGCACAACCCTGCAAATTTGGGGTTGAGGGCAGGTCTTAAGGCTTCTTTCCGTAGGTTGTTGATTTCGTACTGTGTATTACACAGCAGAGCCAGGGTGTCTTGTTGGTTGTTGGTCATTTCGACACCATCCACGGAACGAGCGTATGATGTTATGGCTGATGTCAGGAGCTTCAGAATTTTTTGGAGTTTTAGTTCTTGGGTTCGAATGCTCAACCCAATGTACCCCCAGATTTGGTTATTGACGGCCGGTACATTGAGCGATATACAATTCTCCGGTGGCGTGTATAATTCCAACACCTCATTGACTACCTGTTCTTGGAGTGGGTTGAAGGACAGGTAGTCAATGCTAGCCGCCAGTTTAGGCTGCAACGGCTGTCCCGCTCGCGGTGTTACAGCGTAGTGGTTTACCACTCCCAGCAGCTCTTCCTGTTCCTGCACCCCCAGCATACTGCTGTTGGGTTCAGCCAACGACCCCTCTTCTTGACAAGCCCAGCCCTGGTCACCAATGCTCCCCTCTGCTGAGGGAGATGCGATGGCCAGTGCTGGATATTGCACTGTAGCGGGTGTGCTTGCACTCCCTTGGCGGGCTTGCCCCATCTCCCGGAGCAAATCCCGCTGGAGCATTTGCTCCATTAACCGCTCCATGCGGGCCAAACGGTCACCTTTGCCGCTCTTGGGCGGTGTGTCTTCCGTGCCGGACTCATCGGAGTCAACCGGCCGGACCGACTTCTGTTTTGCCTTGCCTCCAACCCGCTGCGGTGGTTCGAGCTGAGCAGCTTGTGGCATTGGGCTCTACAGAAAATTCGTCGGTGACTGTGGACCGCAGCGAGTGCGGTCCAGGTGCCGCCGGTCGCCCCCCACTGCTGGAACCCTCCTGGGCCATCAGTCGGACGGGGTGCGACCTTCTTTGTTTTTCTGCCCTTGTCCATGTTCTCTATGAAACAAATCACAACAAGGGTTTTTTCAAATACGACCTCAGAAAAAGTTTTACTTACCTGGAGGTCCCGTTTTAAACTCTGTTGCGGGAGAGCTCATTCTCCCGCCCGTCGCTGTTGCACTGCGCGAGACGCTATGTCGCGCATGCGTGCTGGCGGGGTCTTCACGTAGTGACTCCGAAGTAAAATTGATTCCAGCATCTTTCCCACCACTGATGTCAGGCTAACTGGTCTATAATTCCGTTTTCTCTCTCCCGCCTTTCTTAAAAAGTGGGATAACATTAGTTACCCTCTAATCCACAGGAACTGATCCTGAATCTATAGAACATTGGAAAATTATTACCAATGCATCCATGATTTCTAGAGCCAAGAAAAATGTATCAAGAAAAATAATACATTGAGTTTGAAAGAGTATTACGTCTTCAAATCGAATTCAAGTGTTTGGATGTACTATGCCTGTATTCACGGGAATTTAGAAGAATGAGAGGAGGAGGAGGAGGTCTCATTGAAACAAACAAAATTCTGACAGGGCTCAACATGTTGGATGCAAGGAAGATAATTGCCCCATCTAAGAGGTTTGTGGAACTATAGGGCACAATTTCAAGATATGGAATGTTGGAGGGTTTGTGTGTTTGATCTGCCCCCTAAATCTGGCTTTGACATGGGGCCCAATCACCCTCTTATGGCTCAGTTCGGGAGAGCACACAAATAAAATCTTATACCACAGTAGTGTTTCTCAAACAAGTCAATTCATTCTAGCCCTACAGGGAAGCACTCCTGTGTTTTTCTGACTCAAAACACTAACAGCATTTTATATCATTTGTGCTACAGCAGTTACATGCGGATTCACCAGTAACCCACTGTTCTTTGTAGCCTTTGACCCTTGTTTATCTCTGCTGCAGTTATCTCTAGCTGCCTGACAACTAGGACTTTTCTTCCTGTGCTTTGAAATCCATTCTCCCATTTGCTCTGTAAATGGGCGTCATAGAGTGATTCCTCTTATCCCACATGTAATGACATTGCCTTCAACCGTTTACAAACATCCTACAAATTTTCTTTGCTCCAGGTAGCTATGCCTTGCAATCTAAACACTTCCCATTTCTGAGCAAGCCTCTCCTAACATAACCTTTAAATTACCTTCGCTATGTTAGTCTCATTTTCCATCATGCATCTGCAGAATCAATGTAAAATAAAGTTTTGTTTATTATTGTTAAAACATTAAAATATTCACAAGAGAATGTGGATAAATGTGAGTTTATCCACTTAGGTGGCAAGAACAAGAAGGCAGATTATTATCTGAATTGTGTCAGATTAGGAAAAGAGGAGGTGCAACGAGACCTAGGTATCCTTGTATATCACTCCTTGTAAGTATGCAGATACAGCAGGCAGTGAAGAGAGCAGATGGCATGTTGGCCTTCGTAGTGCGAGGATTTGAGTATAGGAGCAAGGAGGTCCTACTGCAGTTGTACAGGGCCTTGGTGAGGCCACACCTGGAGTATTGTGTGCAGTTTTGGTCTACTAATTTGAAGAAGGACATTCTTGCTATTGAGGGAGTGCAGCGCATGTTCACCAGGTTAATTCCCAAAATGGCAGGACTGACATATGATGAAAGAATTGGTCGACTGGCCTTGTATTCACTGGAATTTAAAAGGATGAGAGGATACCTTATAGAAACATAAAATTCTTAAGGGATTGGACAGGCTCGATGCAGGAAAAATGTTCCCCATAGAAACATAGAAATTAGGTGCAGGAGTAGGCCATTCGGCCCTTCGAGCCTGCACCGCCATTCAATATGATCATGGCTGATCATCCAACTCAGTATCCCATACCTGCCTTCTCTCCATACCCTCTGATCCCCTTAGCCACAAGGGCCACATCTAACTCCCTCTTAAATATAGCCAATGAACTGGCCTCAACTACCCTCTGTGGCAGAGAGTTCCAGAGATTCACCACTCTCTGTGTAAAAAAAGTTCTTCTCATCTCGGTTTTAAAGGATTTCCCCCTTATCCTTAAGCTGTGACCCCTTGTCCTGGACTTCCCCAACATCGGGAGCAATCTTCCTGCATCTAGCCTGTCCAACCCCTTAAGAATTTTATAAGTTTCTATAAGATCCCCTCTCAATCTCCTAAATTCTAGAGAGTATAAACCAAGTCTATCCAGTCTTTCTTCATAAGACAGTCCTGACATCCCAGGAATCAGTCTGGTGAACCTTCTCTGCACTCCCTCTATGGCAATAATGTCCTTCCTCAGATTTGGAGACCAAAACTGAACGCAATACTCCAGGTGTGGTCTCACCAAGACCCTGTACAACTGCAGTAGAACCTCCCTGCTCCTATACTCAAATCCTTTTGCTATGAAAGCTAACATACCATTCGCTTTCTTCACTGCCTGCTGCACCTGCATGCCTACTTTCAATGACTGGTGTACCATGACACCCAGGTCTCGCTGCATCTCCCCTTTTCCTAGTCGGCCACCATTTAGATAATAGTCTGCTTTCCTGTTTTTGCCACCAAAATGGATAACCTCACATTTATCCACATTATACTGCATCTGCCAAACATTTGCCCACTCACCCAGCCTATCCAAGTCACCTTGCAGTCTCCTAACATCCTCCTCACAGCTAACACTGCCCCCCAGCTTAGTGTCATCCGCAAACTTGGAGATATTGCCTTCAATTCCCTCATCCAGATCATTAATATATATTGTAAATAGCTGGGGTCCCAGCACTGAGCCTTGCGGTACCCCACTAGTCACTGCCTGCCATTGTGAAAAGGACCCGTTTACTCCTACTCTTTGCTTCCTGTCTGACAGCCAGTTCTCTATCCACATCAATACTGAACCCCCAATGACGTGTGCTTTAAGTTTGTATACTAATCTCTTATGTGGGACCTTGTCAAAAGCCTTCTGGAAGTCCAGATACACCACATCCACTGGTTCTCCCCTATCCACGCTACTAGTTACATCCTCGAAAAATTCTATAAGATTCGTCAGACATGATTTACCTTTTGTAAATCCATGCTGACTTTGTCCAATGATTTCACCACTTTCCAAATGTGCTGCTATCCTATCTTTAATAACTGACTCTAGCAGTTTCCCCACTACCGATGTTAGACTAACTGGTCTGTAATTCCCCGTTTTCTCTCTCCCTCCCTTCTTAAAAAGTGGGGTTACGTTTGCTACCCGCCAATCCTCAGGAACTACTCCAGAATCTAAAGAGTTTTGAAAGATTATTACTAATGCATCCACTATTTCTGGAGCTACTTCCTTAAGTACTCTGGGATGCAGCCTATCTGGCCCTGGGGATTTATCGGCCTTTAATCCATTCAATTTACCCAACACCACTTCCCGGCTAACCTGGATTTCACTCAATTCCTCCAACTCCTTTGACCCGCGGTCCCCTGCTATTTCCGGCAGATTATTTATGTCTTCCTTAGTGAAGACGGAACCAAAGTAGTTATTCAATTGGTCCGCCATATCCTTGTTCCCCATGATCAACTCACCTGTTTCTGACTGCAAGGGACCTACATTTGTTTTAACTAATCTCTTTCTTTTCACATATCTATAAAATCTTTTGCAGTCAGTTTTTATGTTCCCTGCCAGTTTTCTTTCATAATCTATTTTTCCTTTCCTAATTAAGCCCTTTGTCCTCCTCTGCTGGTCTCTGAATTTCTCCCAGTCCGGAATGCTGCTTTTTCTGGCTAATTTGTACGCATCATCCTTCGCTTTGATACTATCCCTGATTTCCCTTGTTATCCACAGATGTACTACCTTCCCTGATTTATTCTTTTGCCAAACTGGGATGAACAATTTTTGTAGTTCATCCATGCAGTCTTTAAATGTCTTCCATTGCATATCCACCGTCAACCCTTTTAGAATTAATTCCCAGTCAATCTTGGCCAATTCACGTCTCATACCCTCAAAGTTACCTTTCTTTAAGTTCAGAACCATTGTTTCTGAATTAACAATGTCACTCTCCATCCTAATGAAGAACTCAACCATATTATGGTCACTCTTGCCCAAGGGGGCACGTACAACAAGACTGCTAACTAACCCTTCCTCATTACTCAATACCCAGTCTAAAATAGCCTTCTCTCTCGTTGGTTCCTCTACATGTTGATTTAGATAACTATCCCGCTTACATTCCAAGAAATCCTCTTCCTCAGCACCCCTGCCAATTTGATTCACCCAATCTATATGTAGATTGAAGTCACCCATTATAACGGTTTTGCCTTTGTCGCACGCATTTCTAATTTCCTGTTTGATACCATCTCCAACTTCACTACTACTGTTAGGTGGCCTGTACACAACACCCACCAGCGTTTTCTGCCCCTTAGTGTTTCGCAGCTCTACCCATACCGATTCCACATCCTCCAAACTAATGTCCTTCCTTTCCATTGCGTTAATCTCCTCTCTAATCAGCAACGCTACCCCACCTCCTTTTCCTTTCTCTCTATCCCTCCTGAATATTGAATATCCCTGGATGTTCAGCTCCCAGCCTTGGTCACCCTGGAGCCATGTCTCCGTGATCCCAACTATATCATAGTCATTAATAGCTATCTGCACATTCAACTCATCCACCTTATTACGAATGCTCCTTGCATTGAGGCACAAAGCCTTCAGGCTTGTTTTTACAACTCTTACCCCTTATACAATTATGTTGAAAAGTGGCCCTTTTTGATTTTTGCCCTGGTTTTGTCTGCCTGCCACTTTTACTTTTCACCTTGCTACCTATTGCTTCTACCCTCATTTTACACCCCTCTGTCTCTACGCTCACACATTTAAGAAACCCTTTCCCTTTAACTCCATTCTCCACTATCCCATTCGACACCCCACCCCCCTTATTCAGTTTAAAACCACCCGTGTAGCAGTGGCAAACCTGCCTGCCAGAATGCTGGTCCCACACCTGTTAAGATGCAATCCGTCCCTTTTGTACAGTTCCCCCTTACCCCAAAACAGATCCCAGTGATCTAAGAATCTAAATCCCTGCCCCGTGCACCAGTTCCTCAGCCACACGTTCAGGTCCCGTATCTCCCTGTTCCTGCTCTCGCCAGCACGAGGAACTGGAAGCAAACCGGAGATAACAACCCTGGAGGTCCTGCTTTTCAGCATTTTTCCGAGCTCTCTAAAGTCACGCTGCAGAATATTCATCCCCTTCTTTCCGACATCGTTTGTGCCGACATGCACTACCACTTCCGGATGTTCACCTTCGCCCTTGAGGATTTTCTGCACTCTGTCCGTGACATCCTGGATCCTGGCACTAGGAAGGCAGCACACCATCCTCGCATCCCGTCTGTTGCCGCAGAAACCCCTGTCCCATGTTGGGGGAGTCCAAAACCAGGGGTCACATTTTAAGAATAAGGCGTAGGCCATTTAGGACTGAGATGAGGAAAAACATTTTCACCCAGAGAGTTGTGAATCTGTGGAATTCTCTGCCACGGAAGGCAGTGGAGGGCAATTCACTGGATGTTTTCAAGAGAGAGTTAGATTTAGCTTTTCGGGCTAACGGAATCATGGGATATGGGGAAAAGCAGGAATGGGGTACTGATTTTGGATGATCAGCCATGATCATATCGAAGGGTCAAATGGCCTACTCCTGCACCTATTTTCTATGTTTCTATGGCAAATGGATAAACTGATGGACATGAATAAATGAAAATAAATTGGTTAAGTAATAAATAAGTAATAGAATTTAAACAAAAGATGGTTTCAGAGAATATATTCTTATATAGTGGTACTAAAGGCTGATATGGGCAAAATAAAACGCAAAGAATGGAAACAATTTATTTTAAAGCACGACAATGAACTATGAAAGTTCAGACATAGTAATGTTTGAATAAGCGAGTTCAGTATTCCGAAAAACGCAAGGAAGCATGGGATTTGTCATAGGTCATTCACCATAAAGAAAAAGCGAACAAAGCTCTGACTATAAACCGGGGCAGGGGGAGACTGGACCGGCGGACAGGCATTTTCGGCAGCTGCACGCACACTGACCAGCGCCTCATCCGCAGCCAGGATCGAACCCGGGTCCCCGTCGCCGCAAGCGCTGCCCGGCCCGACACCTCCGGCCTCCCAGGACAGGGATGGGACACCTGGGAGGGGATGGCCCAGCAGCAACTCAACAGCACCCGCAGCACCGGAGACCACGGACCCAGACCTCGCTCACTCACCTTAGCATAAAACAATAAAACCTACAAAATAATCTTAGCTTTTAATAAAGGAACAATAAGTACAACTGATTCATAGTTTGAAAGCAGTATTTTCTTACCAAGAAGAATCAAAGTTGGAAAAAGCGGATGAAATGTTTCCACAGCTCCACTGCTTCCACTGCAATGTTTACGCAGTGACCTTTGACCTGGGCATGTGCAGTTGGAATACCAAACTCGCTTATTGGGGTCTTTAATCTGAAATGTCTTCTTTCCCGAATTGCTGCATGACTTGTTATTTCTAGCATTTTGAGTTTTTGTTTCACATTTCCAATGTCTGCATGGTTTTAGTTTCATAACTTTTAATATATGATTGCTGTGGATAAGCCATTAAACTATATCTTTCTTCGTTTTAATTCTAGGTCAGGAAGGGGTTATTGCTGCCTGATTTATAGATTATCCAAAAGCAGAGATCACTTCCTGAAACAAAAGACAACCACATTAATAATCTGTTATTTATAAAGCATCATTGTTGGAGGAGTGTAGGCGGCCATCTCTCTGCTCATCTAAATACTATTGGGAAAACAATGGTCTCCTCACTGGTCTACAAGGGATTTGCTTTCCACCCAACTCAAATTTTTAATCTCATTTTCCATTGCCATATTCACATGAGGTGTCTCCTAATGAACATAAACATGCTACTTAATATTACTGACATTTTGCTATTGCAACATCCACTTCATTGTTTCCATCGCCTGGTGTCACTTTTTAGATCCCAACATTTGAGGAAATTTTTTTACATTTATTATTTAGCTTTGCAATTTGTCCTGGACCAGGCGTGGGGAACCTTTTCATGTTGGAACACCGCATTAAGTTAGCTGCAATCTAATAAGGCCGCATCCAAGAAACTTCAATTAGATATACTTCAAAATGTACATTATTTTGTTAAAATAGCCTTCATGACTTACTAATGTTTTAATTGTGGCCGTCAGTCAGGGAGGATTATTTCGTTGAATTTTCATTTACTCTTTGGTATTTTAAATACGTTCATTTTAAGATTAAAATAAAAATAATAAAAGACAAACAAAAACATATTAATAAAAATAAAAGGTAGACAAAAATGCTGGAGAAACTCAGTGGGTGAGGCAGCATCTATGGAACAAAGGAAATAGGCGACGTTTCGGGTCGAGACCCTTCTTCAGCATTTTTGTCTACCTTCGATTTTCCAGCATCTGCAGTTCCTTCTTAAATAAAAATAAAAGGATTTGTTCTACAAAATTTGGATTCAATTGAAAGGCCGCACTTAATGGCCTAGAAGGCCGCAGGTTCCCCACCCGTCCTGGACTTCCCAATTTTTTAAATTGTAAAATTGTCACGATTTCAATGTTAAATGCTGACAAATAAAATCACTGACATTTAGCTGTTTATTAAATGGAAGCAAGTCCAGGACTTCTGCACAATATGGCAGTGGTGCATGGGGCAAATCAGTGGCACAGCTGCTGCCTCAGAGTACGAGTGACACTGGTTCCATATCGACCCTGGGTGTTATCTGCGTAGAGTTTGCACTTTTTCCCTGTGACACTGTGGGTTTCCTCTGGGTGTTCTGGACAGACATTTCGCAGGGAGGGGTGGGTCCATTTGGGGTAGCACAATCATCTGCAGATTTTCCACCTCTCAGGCTGGAAAGACTGCTCACTGAGCCCGCATCAGTTTAAAACTGGCACAAGTTCAGCAGTCCCCATTCAAGTACACGGGAGAAATTAACATCCGAGAGATAAATTGAGTCGTTTAATTATTTGCTTTTTTATTGTTTATGAATGATGTAAATGGGTGTTTTTATTTAAGTTAAAATAATCAAAAATTAAAATTGCAGTTTCAAATGTTAATAAGTGCCCAGTGTTCTCAATTGTAAACATTAAACAAATTCACAAATACTATCCCAGACAATTCTGACAGCTGCAGAGTTGAATGGAGGGCCTCACTAGCAGTCAAGGCCAATCTGGCACTGCAACCAGCTGCTTGCACTGAGTCAGCCCCCATGCTGCACTCAACCGTACCAAAGAGAAAACTGTGCTGACAAACATCATTACCCAGGAGCAGACAGCTAACAATTTCAGGGCAATGGCCCATTATGCAGTCTAAAATATAGTTATTCCCCCGAGAAGCACAAATGAATGGATTTGATACAACAGGAAAGGACATTTGTTAGGATTTACAAAATAACAAAAAGAACCTAGATGGGATTACTCCAAATTTAATGAGAGGATGAGGAGTGACATGCAGATGTTATGGAAGGATAGTAATCAAATGGCATTTTTCTTTTTCTTAGAGAATAACAGGTCTGTGGATTGAGAGCCAGCTTGTAAATTCAATATATTCCTCAATTTCTTTTACGATGAGCTGGAAATCTTTCTGAAAACAATGTAGAATAAATAAATCTAGTACTTCCAGATTTATATTGCAAACTTTACATTCAAAAAATTATTTAATCTCAGTTTAAATGAGCTGCACAAACATAATAAACGTAAAGATTTTACTTATGATATCACTGTTTGGAATGCATAGATAAATTCTCTGCTTGTCACATGTAGAAGTGCAAGAATGTATGCAAAATCATTTGAAATGTTAAAACACTCAGACAATATGCACGGGAAACATATTAATTTATTGCACCTTCAATATATGCTCATAACTCATGCTAATGGCAAGCTGATACTTATAGAATATACTTATTTTTAGCATTCAGGAAAAGAACTCCAAGTACTGTACAAGTCACTTATAGTACTGTACAATATATACTATCATACAGATGTTACATTATAGAGCAATTCATTGCAGATATTTAGTACAGCAATCACAAATATAAACAAACCAAATTTGCTGAACATTTGCCAGTGTCATCCTGTTATAAGAAATGTTCTGAAACATTTATGATCAACCAATTCATTTTCATTTAAACAGGATATTTTCTCCATTAAAAATAAACCATATATACAGTATAGTATCCAAACATACTCAGGATTACCTTAGCATGTTCTAATAACTGGATGGCAGACACTGCAAACAAAAAAAGTCCAGCTTTTGTGGGATATTTAACTTCAGGCTTGCTTTGCACAGATTATCTAAATTCTTAAATTTAGTCTTTTGGTTATTTGACTCTACAGAATGCCCCACCCAACAATATTCTTCATCCGTTCTTCGATTACTTTTAAAACGATAAAGTTGAAAATCCCAAGGAAAGATGGCAATGAATTTTAATGTAAATACATAACAAAGTTGTCTTGCAATTCTCACAAATGATCTAAAAACAAATTCAAAAGCAAATGAATCATTAAGATAGCTTAAAGCCCAAATTGTCAGCATACTGCTCATTTTGAGAAACAGCCACGAAAAAAAGCATTCCTGTGAACTTTGAATTTTAATCAATTGTTTGCAAGAAAGCACATTCATTTTTTTGTATTCTAAGGATGCAAATGTTCATGAATTGTCTAAAGAACACAAAGTCTTCAAGCATCCTTAAAAATGATTCAATTGCCATTACAATTATGATAAATTAAAGGAAACCCATTAAAAAAAGTTAAGTTAATATCAAGATTAATTGACTATGATACTGGCTATTCAAAGCACAGTTTAAATGAAAGTAGAAATTCACAACTTATGTTCCATAAAGCAAAAATCATCAGTTTACTCTCAAAAAGTCTTTTTAACATTGAATTATTATGGGTTTGTGAATTCCATTTTTTTAAATTTAAAGCAGACATTTTCTTTCAAACATATTATGGTTTGTGTATTTTGATTTCACGCATATGTAATATCTCCCTATATACAGAGTGGCAATATTAGCATTTATATTTCAAAAATCAGAAAATATTTGGTAACTCTCTCATTTCCAATCACGATGTGGTCCTGTTTAAACTATTTAACACACACAGCCACTGCAAAAATCACCTGTTAATAACTACTCTATTTAACTGTAATTAATACTACCATTTTGTTGGTAATCTTATACACCACAGCATGGCACATTGAAATGGAAAAACATTTGCTTTCTCAGAATTTGTATCGTATTGTGGATTATGATGTCCAACGTTTGATATTTAGCTATTTTGAGTGAGAATAATGGAAATCTTTTTTTTTATTTTTTTTATTTTTTTAATAAAGGTGCTGATTTTTTCTTAATTTGTAACGACTAAATATTTGTGGTGATATCTTTAGAGCAAAATGAATGAAGTGAGATAAATCTTATTAATAAATGAATTAAGCAACTGGAAAATAAATGGTCAATGAATCTGGCACCTTAAAATTCTATAGTTTTATTCTAATGCATTCTAATTTCCCATTCCTGTCAGTTGTGAGGGTGGAATGCCAGCTGGTTGTACTTATTGTCCTTTACAACAAAGTGTGATCTCCAGTCTGACACACGATGTGGAAACATTTCTGGCTGACATCTGCAATGGAAAATAAAAACAACCAACATTTCAGACCTTGTGTATTTAAAAAAAATAAAAAAAATTGGATTGTTTTCCCCTTTGCTTGGTTTTAAAGTTCAATTTTGGAGAACTACACCAACTATGTAGTATAACAAAATGATTTGGGCAGGGAATCAAAAAAATGTAACAAGTCTTGAAAATTACACCGTCTTTCGGTGGAGCTTAATATTTTCTCCAAGATTCAACTTTACTTCAACAAGTTTACCCCAATGCCACTATCTAGAACAAAAACTGAAGGTCTACATCAGTGCAGAATTCTCAAAATTCTAAAACTGAACCCTTGCCCAAGCAGAGATTTACCAGTCAATTTCACAGCAATGAGTATTCCATCTGCACCCAGGGACTCGGTCAATTTGCATACCAAGATAAACTAAATACAGGGTTCAAATATTTTAAACTGTAGGTCATCTTGTCATCATTTATTGAATTGCTCTATGTTAATTTCCAAACAGTTTCTGTGATACTTCTATTTTGCAACAACTTAAATAATTAATCTTAATAGTTGCTTTTGAGATTGTTTCTGCAAAGTGCTAAACAAAAAGTAAAACACAACTTTTAGTATATCCTGTACTAGGTTTTAGTCCCAGTCCCAGCCCTTGAGGCCTAGAAAGTGAATAATCTGTCTGCATCTTTCTAAAGAGTGATTATATTTATTTTGCATTAATGAATTGACATCACATATGGCCTTCAAAACTTCACATTTCAATATTTCATTTCAAGCACAAACATCATCATCAATTTATATTGTTTAAAATTAATTTTGAGTGTATCAGGGAAATATATTCTTACAAGACTCACCTCTTATTAAAAGAGGTCTTACTGAGAGCTGCATCAATAACTGAATCCAAGCACAAGCTAACATTAATTTGTGGATTAGTAGGGACAGTAGTAAGGCAGACGTTGTGTGGGTTACCAAGAATAATCTTGGTACGATGCAATGGATAAGGAAAATAAAATCTGATTCTGTCTTTTGAACACGATGAGTTCCTTTTGCCATGTCACGACTCTTGTACAAAGCCAGCTCTGCTTACTTGGATGGAGGTGGGGAGGGGAAAAGGGAAATTAGACAAACAATTAAATTCAATTTAAATTAAATCAAAGATATTTTTTTCCCTTTCCTATTACATTTACTTCTCTATTAAAAACAATGTACAAAACGTTGGTATTACTCTGAGATATCCTTAAAAGAATGTGAAATCTACCAATCTACCGTGAGATATCCTTAAAATAATGTGAACAGTGTAGATCTATCTATCCTTATTTCATTCAACTAGCCAAAAGCACAGATTGGCTAGATGACATAGTCCTGAGTTGAGGACTGAATATAATGATTGTTGAATTTTTATTGTTCAGTATGTGCACCAATTCAGCTACGGAATTATTAGTTTTGCTTTCTTCATCTGCGCCTTTATACCCTGCCTCCAATCCTCAGGACATCCACAGTGATCACATAACCTCAAATTTCAATCACAAGATTTTGATTGAGAATCAATCATTCATTTAGGTAACAGTTCTTGCACTTTGGCAAATTAGATCGGTGCAATTATTAACGCAGCCCAATGAAGCAGCAGCCTCACAGCTCCAACGATCGGGGTCAATCCTAAATACTGGTGCTGTCATATTCTCACTATAACCTCCTGGTATTTTACTGCATCACATATAAATGCTATGGGTTAATTGGATATCATAAATTACTAATAGCGCAGGTCAGTGGTAATTGGGGATAGTTTAGGGACGCAAGAGAGAATGAGCTGCCGGGAAATAGGTGCGGAAATGGGATAGAGTCCTAGTATAGACTCAATGGGTCAAATAACCTATCTCCCAATGAAAATCGGAAAATATTGCAGATGCAAAGGGTCAGCATTATTAACTCAGTTTCTGTCTCTAGATATGTTGTCTCAGCTGCTGAGTAATTAATGCATTTTTCTTCTTTTATTACTATTACATCAGTGTCATAAGTAGGTAGTGCAACAGTAGAGCGACTGCCTCATAGCACCAGAGACCCGGATTAGAACCTGACTATGGGTGCTGTCTGTGCGGAGTTTGCACGTTCTCCGTGACCACGTGGGCTTTATCTGGGTGTTCCAGTTTCTTCCCACATTTCAAAGACATGCAAATTTGTAGTTTAATAGGCTTCTGTTAATTGTCCCTGGTATGTAGGATGCAAAAGTGGGATAATATAGAACTAGTGTAGGGGTGATTGATAGGCATGGTGGACTAGGTGGGCCAAAGGGCCTGTTTCCACCCTGTATCTCTAAACTAAACTAAAGAAGATTAATTTTGAATATTATTTCAAAAATATTTGTGGTTGTGGTTCGCACATCCCAAGACACCGCCTGCTTTAAAAAAAGTTTGGCAAAATTATACCCAACTCCATTCCTACTATCCCATGATAAGTTTTCCCATTTTAATTTGCATCTTTTGCTAACAATGATTTTTCATTTATTATGAACAGGCATTAAATGCATTCAATAAAATGTTAAAACATCCAAGGGAATAAATTAATATTGTCATTCTGCATTAAGGATGTAGGTGCCTCAGTTAACTGAAAGTATGTATTTAGGATCTAAGTATCTCCTTTACAAGGTTAGAATAATTTGGGATGCGATTCCACGTAAAAATAGGCTGGCATGATCAAACTACAATGTAGTTTGATCATCTTATGGCCGTATAAATAATAAAATGTATTAATTTAATCTTATGGGCATATAAATAATAAAATGTATTAATTTCATCTGATGGGCATATATATCATAAAATGTATTAATTTCCTTGTTCTATCATACAGTTGTAAAAATAACAAATTAGAGTTTGACTAATCGTAATCAATTTCCACATTTTTTGGGCTCCATATAGTTTGTAGCTTCTCGCATTCTTAATGTGTGACATGAACTAAATTGTTATTGTCCCAAGAGATTTGAAGTGAATTAGATTCGTTTCACCGGATGTATGATTCATTATCTGCATGTTAATAATAAACTAAATTTACACCAATCTCATGTATCAATTAAAATCTTACATCCTAATACGGCTTGTCTATAAATTCCAAATTTCATATTTTATAAACACTTCTGACCATTATAAATTATGTTTTGTTGATGTAAATTCAGATTAGAAATCTCCTTGAGTCAATTTACCCACGATGCAACTGCCTAAGTAAATGACAATAAATTGAATTGTATTGTAAATGTTTTATCATCCTCTCAATTTGTAAATTTCAAATTTCAGAATCACAGTGCCACAGAACGAGATCACGACCATCAAATCTATCCCGACTCCTTTTACAATCCATACAGTTCCATTGCTCGTTTCTCATGCCTGCAAATGATTTCCCCGCAAATGCCTATATAAATTCTATTTGAAAACCAGATTCATTACTTAATCTTACAATTTAATTCATAATATTGAAGTCCCGTTCAAAATTTTCCCACTGGTGAAAATCCTATCCACTAGTCACATGTCTCCAGTATGAAAAGCATCACCCATTGCTTCCTTCCATCAAGCCAAATATGTATCCAATTAGTTAGCTCTCACTGTATCCCATGCAATCTAATCTTCCAGAGTAACCCATCATGTAGAACCTTATCAAAGGCCTTGCAGAAGTCCATATAGATCACGTCTATAACTCTTTCATTTACCTTCTTGGTTACTTCCTCAGAACACTCACATTTGTGAGACACTATCTCCCACACGCAAAACTATACCAACTATCCCTCATCCACCTGTCTTGCCAAACACATATACCTTATCCTTTAGAATTCTTGTAATAAATTCCTTTTACTGCTGGTCTGCAATATTGCCAGACCAAATCCTCTTGCAGTCTTTTACTAACCTTGCTTTATACCACATCAAATTTTGAGTCATCAGCAAACATTAAAATTTTACCACTGGCACTCATATGCACCAAGTCAATCTATACCAAAATAAATGACAGTCCTAGCAATGACCCCTAAAAAAAACACCACTTTTTACCATGCCTTCCATACTGCTTTGACTCCTTTACTGAATATTTCACAAATCTTCTGAAAATCCATATGGTTAAAATTTATTCCATTCCTGTCATCTGTTTTAATTATCTCAAAATAAAATTCAACAACATTAAATATGGTTTTCCTTCAACAAAGTCACCATTAACTTATCATTGTTTCCATGCATTTCAAGATTAAATAATGGGGCTGAAATTGCTGAACACATCCTTTGAACCGTTTTGAGCAAGATGTTGAATTTGTTATTTTTAAGTCCTCTAGCAGTTCCCCTGCATCTGTGGAGGATTGGCCAATTCTGGCAAGCCTTTCTGAACTAGCTTCTTGTTTTCTCAGCAATCTAGAATATATCCTATCAGGGACCAGGAGCCTATTTAGGTGATGTAAAATCAACCTTTCTAATGTTTTCTCCATATTAATTTCCATTTCCACATCATCGCTACCGCCTGGAGCAAGAAATAAACAAGAGGAAATACCGAGTTCCTCGAGAAGTCAGTATTTTCTTCTAGATTCTATCATCCTCAGTCTTTTGTATCTACTAATAATTTCTACCTAAATATTCTGACATCGTTGAAAAGGTTAAATGCTTTTAAATATATAAAAGATACATGGTGGAATACTTGACTAGGTTGTAGCTTGTATTTCTTCTCAAGCAGGCTTTCTCTAGTGGAAAAGTACCAATTGATAAGAGAGAGAGACACGCACAGGTTTGTCTTAGGGCCATTAGTAATAGCTTTGGAATGTCTTGTCCTGAAAGTACCATCTGATAAGACACAGATGCCTTTGAAATGTCTTGTCCTGGAAGTACCGCTGATAAGATGCCTTTGAAATGTATCTACTAATTGATAAGGGAGACAACCAATTGATCAGAGACAAGCTCACACTCGTCCTGTAGTGATGTATATTGGCTGCATCTTGTGACGATGACAAACATCTTTGGAATGTGACTAAGTGACACACAGTATAAAACACCGTGCGAGTCTTTGTTCATTGAAGTGGTGGCTCGGGGAAGTCAAGTGTCTTTTGCTTACTTGACTGCTGTATCCCCGTCACTTCCGCCGGCTAATGATCAGTGGAGCTTGGGTTGGTTTACCTAACGTTTTTGTGAGTTGTATGTTTTTTTAAGTAGTGAATCTTATCGTCGTCTGTGGTAAAAATTAATACAAAGCTATGATTAACTATTTTCTTTGCCTTAAAAACTAATCATAGATTACCTTCGTAATCTACGATTAGACGAAACCCATCTCTTACTATCACTTTGCAATTCAGGTCTACAAAATACGTCTTGATTATCATTCTAATCTTATACTCCCTCTTTGTTCATCTTATTTATCCCATTCATCCTTCCAATTTGGTTACAATTTTCAGGCTGCTACTAACTATTAATCAATCTCTATTGCAACAAAATACTTATGCTGCAATCGATACCACCCATGCAGCCTAAATAAAAGTGCATGGTATATCTACATTTGGTTTCACCAGTGTTGAGGCCACCACGTTGTGAACGGCAAATGTAGGACACCAGATTGGAAGTAGTGCAAATAAATCACTATGTCACCTGGAAATTCCGTCTGGGTCTCCAACTGGTGTGAAGGAAAGAGGCGAAAGGAGAGGTGGCCCATTGATTGTAGTTGGACGAGAAAATGCGATAACATGGCAAGTGGTTGGTAGAATGGAAGAGCGGTCCAGAGAGTCACAAAGGGATCAAGCCTCTCGTACTGCTGAAAGGAAGAGTGTGTGTGTGTGTGTGTGTGTGTGTGTGTGTGTGTGTGTGTGTGTGTGTGTGTGTGTGTGTGTGTGTGTGTGTGTGTGTGTGTGTGGGAAATGCATGTTAGGTGGGGATAAATACATGTCTGGTGGTGGAAACTTGTTGGAGCAAATTTGAATTAGTTGCGGGCGAATCCCAGGATTAAAGCTCATCTATTTTCCGCAGCACTGAGCTTGCCTACTCTCTGCCTTGCCTACAGACCAAGAACAGTGATCTTGTCCTCAGCTTCCCCCTCTACCAGCCACCATATTCCATGAATCCCCCTTCACAATTTTCCACATATCTTTGAGGAACTAAACCTCATCTTCCATCTGGACAAATTGCAATCCTCCAGACTCAATACTGAATTATCCAAATTTAGGTAACACGCTCTTTTTACTGTCTATCAGAATTAGCCACTTTTGCCAGTCATTCATCTATAATTTTGGTCCGGCTTTCTCTCTCGATAGTCTGGACTGTTAAACATATAAGCTCTGCTAACACAAAGAGATATAGTGGACTTCAAAAGGAAACTTTAATGTAGTTATTTTCAACCAATCCTATATTCTATATGTCCTATATATTTGAATGAACAAATATTGGGAATAGATAGAGTGAATGCATGGAGTCTGTTACCCAGGCCAGAGAAATCAAGAATTAAAGGGCATAGGTTCAAGGTGAGATGGGAAAGATCTCGATAGGAACCCGAGGGGCATTTTTTCCGCTCAAGAGGATGAAGGGTATATGAAACAAGCTGCCAGAAGAGGTAATTGAGGCAGGTACTATATCAGCATTTAAAAGACAGGTACATGGATAGGAAAGGATTAGATGGATAGGAGTCAAATGTAGGCAAATTGGACTAACTTAGATGGGGCATCTTGGTTAGCATTGATAAGTTTGGCCAAAGGACATGTTTCTGAGCTGTATGACGATCAAAAATGTTGCTTTTGCTCTATTAATTCCTCTTTGTAACTGCAAACTAATTTGTTCGCTCCCATTCCCAGTTCTCTCAAAAGATCTTGGCCCTAAAATGTAATTCTTTCTCTTTTTCCACAGATGTGGCATGAATTGCAGAGCATTTCCAGCAGCTTTTGGTTTCATGAAAGTAAAAAAAGTGATAGCTAAACTAGACAACCTCAGAGTCTTAGAACTGTACAACATGGAAACATGACCATTGGCCAAATGAATCCTCACCAACCATAAAGCACCCCATTTAAACTAATTCCATTTATAGAGTCAGAGTCATACAACAATAGACAACAGGTGCAGGAGTAGGCCATTCGACACCGAGCCAGCACCGCCATTTAATGTGATCATGGCCATTCCTGCCTTCTCCCCATATCCCCTGACTCCACTATCTTTAAGAGCCCTATCTAGCTCTCTCTTGAAAGTATCCAGAGAACTGGCCTCCACTGCCCTCTGAGGCAGAAAATTCCACAGACTCACAACTCTGTGAGAAAAAGTGTTTCCTTGTCTCTGTTCTAAATGGCTTACCCCTTATTCAGAAACTGTGGCCTCTTGTTCTGGACTCCCCCAACACCGGGAACATGTTTCCTGCCTCTAGCGTGTCCTAGCCCTTAATAATCTTATATGCTTCAATAAGATACCCTCTCATCCTTCTAAATTCCAGAGTATATAAACCCAGCCGTTCCATTCTCTCAGCATATGACAGTTCCGCCATCCCGGGAATTAACCTGCACTCCCTCATAGCAAGAATGTCCTTCCTCAAATTAGGGGACGAAAACTGCACACAATACTCCAGATGTGGTCTCACTAGGGCCCTATACAACTGCAGAAGGACCTCTTTGCTCATATACTCAACTCCTCTTGTTATAAAGGCCAACATGCCATTCGCTTTCTTCACTGCCTGCTGTACCTGCATGCTTACTTTCATTGACTGATGAACAAGGACTCCCAGATCCCGTTGTACTTCCCCTTTTCCCCAACTTGACACCATTTAGATAGTAATCTGCCTTACTGTTTTTGCTACCAAAGAGGATAACCTCACATTAATCCACATTAAACTGCAGCTGCCATGCATCTGCCCACTCACCCAACCTGTCCGTCACCCTGCATTCTCATAGCATCCTCCTCACAGTTCACACTGCCACCCAGCTTTGTGTCATCTGCAAATTTGCTAATGTTATTTTGAATCCTTTCATCTAAATCATTGATGTATATTCTAAATAGCCGCGATCTCAGCACCGAGCACTGCGGCACCCCACTAGTCACTGCCTGCCATTCTGAAAGGGAGCAGTTAATCCTTACTCTTTGTTTCCTGTCTGCCAACCAATTTTCTATCCATGTCAGCACTCTACCCCCAATACCATGTGCCCTAATTTTGCCCACTAATCTGCTATGTGGCACCTTATCAAATGCTTTCTGAAAGTCCAGGTACACTACACCCACTGGCTCTCCCTTGTCCATTTTCCTAGTTATATCTCAAAAATTTCCAGAAGATTAATAAAGCATGATTTCCCCTTCGTAAATCCATGCTGACTCGGACCGATCCTGTTACTGCCATCCAAATGTGCCGCTATTTCATCTTTTATAATTGACTCCAGCATCTTCCCTACCACCAATGTCAGGCTAACTGGTCTATAATTCCCCGTTTTCTCTCTCCCGCCTTTCTTAAAAAATGGGATAACATTAGTTACCCTCCTATCCACAGGAACATTGGAAAATTATCACCAACGCATCTACGATTTCTAGAGCCACTTCCTTAAGTATCCTGGGATGCAGACCATCAGGCCCTGGGGATTTATCAGCCTTCAGTCCCTTCAGTCCCACCCAACACCATTTCCTGCCTAAGGTGGATTTCCTTCAGTTCCCCCGTCACCCCAGATCCTCTGGCCACTAGTATGTCAGGAAGATTGTTTGTGTCCTCCTTAGTGAAGACGGATCCAAAGTACCTGTTCAACTCATCTGCTATTTCCTTGTTCCCCATAATAAATTCACCTTTTTCAATGGTCCAACTTTGATCTTAACTAATTTTTTCCTCTTCACATTCCTAAAGAAGCTTTTATTATCCTCATTTATATTCTTGGCTAGCTTACCATCGTACCACATCTTTACTCCCCATATTGCCTTTTTAGTTCTCTTCTGTTGCTCTTTAAACATTACCCAATCCTCTTGCTTCCTGCTCATCTTGGCTACGTTGTAATTCTTCTCTTTTATTTTTATACTGTCCCTGACGTCCCTTGTCAGCCATGGTCACCCCTTACTCCCCTTGGAATCTTTCTTCTTCTTTAGAATGAACTTATCCTGCATCTTCTGTATTATTCCCAGAAATACCTGCCATTGTTGTTCCACTGTCATCCCTGCTAGGATATTTTTCCAGTCAACTTTGGCCAGCTCCTCATGGCTCTATAGGCAAACAGGCTGACCAAACTGCCCACCTAAGCCACATCCCTCTAAATCTTTCTTATTCATGTACCTGTTAAAATTACCTTTAAAAGTTGTTATTCTACTTGTCTCACCCACTATATACCATCTCCTCGGGTTCCTATTAAATCTTTCCCTCTCACCTTAAACCTATGCCCTTGACTTCTTGATTCCCAAACCCTGGAAAAAAGATGCGTGTGTTCATCCTATTTATGTCCCTGATGATTTTATACACCTCTAGAAGATCACCCCTTAATCTCCTGTTTTCCTGAGTACTGGCAACATCCTCGTAAATCCCTTTGGCACTCTTTGCAGGTGAATAGCATTTTTCTTATAGCAAGGGTGACAAAAGCAGAGCACAAAACTCCAACTGCAGCCTCACCAACATCTTGTACAACATAATAACCCAACCTCCACCTCATTGCCCTTAATGATTAAGGCCAGCATGCCAAATCCTTCTTTAGCATCCTGTATACCTGTGACACCTTTCAAGGAACAATGTACTTGCATTCCTAGGTCCCTCTGTACTATAACACTCACCAGGGTTCTGCCATTCACTTTGAAAGTCCTCCCCTGGTTTTTATTTCCCAAAATGCAATTCGCTGCACTTATTGGAAGTAAACTCCATTTGCCCTTCCTCAGCTTACTTATCTAGTTAATCAAGATCCCATTGTAATTCTTGATAACATTCAAGAATACCACCTATTTTATTCTTCCTACATTCCCATCAACTCATTGCAGAAACTACCAATCACCTACACACAAGGGGCAATTTATAGTAGCCAATTAATCTTCTGAGCAGCACGTCTTTGGGATGGGTGGGTGGGGGAGAAACTAAACCTAGGTTGTCATATGGAGAACATGCAAACTCTGCATTGTCAGCACCCAAGGTCAGGAGTGCACCCAGGTCACCGGAACTTCAAAGCAGCAGTTTTATTAGCTGTAGCATAGTGCTGCCACCTCACAGTTCAAATGAAGGGAGGATAAGGAAAACTTCATTTTTTGCCAGCAATTGATTATTTTTATATTTCATAAGGGTAGAACACAAGGTTGAAATGAGAAAGAATTACATTCTGAAATTTGGTCTAATATATAATAATGTATATATATATACACACACACACACACATATATAAATATACACACATATACATATATACACACACACATATACACACTCGCAAATATATATACACACACGCACATATATACACACACGCATACATATATATACACACACACACACATATATAAATATATATATATACACACATATACATATATACACACACACACATATATACGCGCGCGCACACATACACACATATAGAGTGGCTTGCAAAAGTATTCATACCCCTTGAACTTTTCCACATTTTGTCATGTTACAACCACAAACGTAAATGTATTTTATTGGGATTTTATGTGATAGACCAACACAAAGTGGCGCATAATTGTGAAGTGGAAGGAAAATGATACATGGTTTTCAAATTTTTTTACAAATAAAAAACTGAAAAGTGTGGCGTGCAAAAGTATTCAGCCCCCTTTACTCTGATACCCCTAAATAAAATCCAGTGCAACCAATTGCCTTCAGAAGTCACCTAATTAGTAAATGGAGTCCACTTGTGTGTAATCTAATCTCAGTATAAATACAGCTGTTCTGTGAAGGCCTCAGAGGTTTGTTAGAGAACATTAGTGAACAAACAGCATCATGAAGCCCAAGCAACACACCAGACAGGTCAGGGATACAGTTGTGGAGAAGTTTAAAGCAGGGTTAGGTTATAAAAAAATATCCCAAGCTTTGAACATCTCACGGAGCACTGTTCAATCCATCATCCGAAAATGGAAAGAGTATGGCACTACAAACCTACCAAGACATGGCCGTCCACCTAAACTGACAGGCAGGGCAAGGAGAGCATTGATCAGAGAAGCAGCCATGGTAACACTGGAGGAGCTGCAGAGATCCACAGCTCAGGTGGGAGAATCTGTCCACAGGACAACTATTAGTTGTGCACTCCACAAATCGGGCCTTTATGGAAGAGTGGCAAGAAGAAAGCCATTGTTGAAAAAAAGCCATAAGAAGTCCCGTTTGCAGTTTGCCACAAGCCATGTGGGGGACACAGCAAACATGTGGAGGAAGGTGCTCTGGTCAGATGAGACCAAAATTGAAGTTTTTGGCCTAAATGCAAAACGCTATGTGTGGCGGAAAACTAACACTGCACATCACCCTGAACACACCATCCCCACTGTGAAACATGGTGGTGGCAGCATCATGCTGTGGGGATGCTTTTCTTCAGCAGGGACAGGGAAGCTGGTCAGAGTTGATGGGAAGATGGATGGAGCCAAATACAGGGCAATCTTGGAAGAAAACCTGTTAGAGTCTGCAAAAGACTTGAGACTGGGGTTGAGGTTCACATTCCAGCAGGACAACGACCATAAACATACAGCCAGAGCTACAATGGAATGGTTTAGATCAAAGCATATTCATGTGTTAGAATGGCCCAGTCAAAGTCCATCCCTAAATCCATTTGAGAATCTCTTCTCTGGCAAGACTTGAAAATTGCTGTTCACAGATGCTCTCCATCCAATCTGACTGAGCTTGAGCTATTTTGCAAAGAAGAATGGGCAAAAATTTCAGTCTCTAGATGTGCAAAGCTGGTAGAGACATACCCCAAAAGACTTGCAGCTGTAATTGCAGCGAAAGGTGGTTCTACAAAGTATTGACTCAGGGCGGCTGAATACTTTTGCACGCCACACTTTTCAGTTTTTTATTTGTAAAAAAATTTGAAAACCATGTATCATTTTCCTTCCACTTCACAATTATGCGCCACTTTGTGTTGGTCTATCACATAAAATCCCAATAAAATACATTTACGTTTGTGGTTGTAACGTGACAAAATGTGGAAAAGTTCAAGGGGTATGAATACTTTTGCAAGCCACTGTATATACACACACATATATATACACACACACACATATAGATACACACACACATATATATATATATACACACACACACGCATATATATATATATACACACGCATATATATACACACACACACGCATATACATATACACACACACACGCATATACATATACACACACATATATATATACACACACACACGCATATACATATACACACACATATATATATATATACACACACACACACATATATATATATACACACATATATATATATATACACACACACACACATATACACATACATATATATACACACATATACACATACATATATATATGTGTATATATACACACATATATAGATACACACACACACACACACACACATATATACACACTATATATATATATATACACTATAACAGTATTTTTAGTTCTTATGTTCCTTTTCTAGTTTCTGTTTCAGCTTACAGAATAAATTTGTAACGAGCTTCGATCATAGTTGCTCCAAAACATTTATTACTTTTATTCCTTGTACTCTGGCACAATAACATTTCTGCTGTTGTAAATAACTTACAATAACTTGGAATCATTTTATAGAGACTCACCACGCTTTATAATATCCATTTCGATATGAAATCAAGAATGATCCATGGGTTCAACGGTTCCTTCTATTTCCTGACTATCCATTTCTTCAAGGTCTTCATTCAAAAGAGTTGAATCTTGTACCTTGCATGATGGTATAGATGAATAGGATAACAGTTCCACACCAGTTGTTGTTTCCATACCTAAATTTTCATTGTCACCTACTTGTGGAGTGCCTGGTTCTTGCTGCGGGGCATCCGTTTGAGGACCTTCAGTTCTTGTTACTAATGGGACAGAGGAAGTTGTGTACTGCATCTTTGTTTCATGAATATCACTAGGAATTGATTCTTCTGCACTCTGATCCCTCAAGTGTTTATCCATGGAAGCTTGAATAGAAGATACCATCTCCTGTAACTTCTTACGTTGTGCTTCAACTAAATTGGGATCAAGTTGCCTACCATCACGCATTGTTACAAAACCAGGCGCCATTCGTATTAGCTGACTATCTCCACCACTGGATTTTGGTGGGGAAGCCTCTTGCTTAGGACTTGACTTTCCAATAGCACAATTAAGGTCTGTTGCTGAGGAAGTGCCTGTACTTTGTTTTCTATGCATCTGCATTTCCCTGCTATGCCTCTGCTCCAACTGTGGGCTACTTGAAGCAGTCCCTAGGGAATGGCCTTTTCCTTGGAAAGCTGTGACATTTGGCATTTGTTCAGACTTTTTTCGCACTACTCCTCCACTTCCAAGTTTCATCCCTCCATGCGAGGAAGGACTTCCCTCTCTACTTCTTGGTCCTCCCTCAGACCGTAACTGACTTAATGCCTCTTTGATCATATTGTCAATGTCCGGACCAATAGGGATATGTCCTGCTGGATCAATGCACAGCTCCAGTCTATTGTCTGTCCCATTATACACAAATGTTTTACCAGGAAGGTGTGGAAGTGTGAAGTGCTTGCCATTTGCCAAACCTAAGTACAAGAATGAATAGCAAAAATAAAATATTAGTATCTGTTTTTAATTTTAAAAAGAGGTATTATGATTTTCTTTAAGTAATTGCTTTCCCATTCAAGAAAAGCGGGATTTATTTGGTAGAAGTGCGCTGTCATGTGTGTTTCAAAGCAGCATATGACTTATTAAATGTCAATGGATCTGCTAAGAACTATAGGTTGCAAATAATGGCAAACCTATTTTGCACACAAATACCAATTCAAACATTTATATTTACCAGGGTTTACAAAGACACATGAAAGTGCTCTGGCCTTGCTTTCATAAATCTGCAGCAAACAAATGGTTTGATCCAGCTGCATCACATAAAACTGCAGTTGCTGGAATCTTGAGCAAAGTACAATGTGCAGGAGGAGCTCAGCGGAACACGCAGCATCTGTGGAGGGAACAGTCATCAGTCTGACGTCGTGTTTCAACGTGAAACATTGCCTGTCTAGTCCCCCATCTGATGCTGCCTGACCCACTGAGTTCCATCAGCACTTTGTTTTTCCACATAAAATATTATCAGACTCAACTGTGCTGTTACTTCTGTATTACTGCTGAAGTTGCAGCAGCAGGGTATGAACAGCTCCTAGAAAATCCCAGCCAATATTTCCCGCTTTTCTGAAATTAAAATGTTTTATTTGAAAGTTAACTGACAAATTCTCAAATTATCCAGTTTGTTTGCAAGATTAAAAAGACACAACTTAAAAGACATGCAAAATGTACAATTAAATTGTTTTTAAGAAATAATAGTTTGGAATTTTGAGATAAATGAAAGCAGCTGCAGGCATATGCATTGCATGTCATAAGTGTCGAAAGTTTCTCACACAAAAGTGCTCAAAGACAGTTTAATCATGAAAAATAATATTGTTAAATAAACTTTAATTACTTCATGGAATAAACACTATTTAAGACATTAAAACTCTAATCTGGTATGGGAAGTACGAAATACATTTTTCTTCCAAAGTTTACTGATTACATTTGTTTATTTTTATTAGCCTTTTTTCTATTAATTACTCAATATTGATGTGTTTTCCCACCATTTTCTTTGCTTCCAAATTTACTATTACCCAACTTTTGGACTCATATCCTGCTGCTTCACATTGAGCCGAGTTGTTATGGCTGGACCATGGCAGAAAGCAATTGTGCTCATACAGAATACATGGACAATACATTTGAAATAATATAATTAAGTCTGGGCTAAAAGAACGGGGCATGGGTTGGCTTGTGGAATTTAAAAACAAAAATGCAAAATTAAAAACTTTTAAACCATTCAAAGTAAAGACAACTTTAAAGATACAATTAAATTAAAAAATTCTGAAAGCACCATTATGAAAAAGAACATACTATTCATTTTAAGAAACTTTACACATGAAAGTAGGCCTTGAGTACAAAGGTGCTAGGTTATACTTCAACAAAATAATCATTAATGAAATTAATAAACTGGCCACCCATGACACCCATTGTACTAATAATTAATTTATAAAACTACATGGGAGTCAAGATTGATTTCAGCTTTTACTAAGTAAAATGCTATTTTAATTACATAATATTTTACTGATAATAAAAGGTAGAAACTGGCATATTAAGTAGCAAAGAAGGAAAAAAAAGACAGAAGATGAACAGTCTAAAAAAGTCTTGGACCTAAAGATACAGCAAAGACTGGTGCATTATGGATTGGTGAAATTAAAATCAGATACACTTGAAATAAACTAATGAAATTAAAGCTGAAAATACAAACTAAATAATACTTACGGGAGGCATTAGTGATTTCAAGAGTTTGAAATATTAAAAATACATCAGCCTTACATTGAGTAAAGATCTCTAACCATTCTACACAAGAAAATGAATGGGCTCTGGAAAGATATGGGCAATTCAAAAGAGCTCTGAGGTTTGAAGTAGACTATATTTTACAGATATAAATTCATAATGCAAATGTAGTGGATGTTGTGTTTGCAAGATGGCAAATCATGCACATGCAAGCTTGTTAATTAAAATTATAACATGTGGTATCCAAATGAATGCATGAACAAATTTAGTACAGCCAACGAAACAGGGTCTTGTGATCAATGGTTATTTTAAAAACTGGACCAATGTCAACTTCTAGGAGTAAACATTTGAAACTCACCAAAGTATTAGCATCCCAACAAACCAAAAGAAGTAAAGTGCAAGGTTAACTCAGAGGAGAATGACACGAGGCATACATGAATATATCCAGCTTGGAGTGACCTAAACTTGAAGGACATTAAGACTATAATTTTTTTTTAACCATGAGTCACTTAAAAAAAGTACTTATTTTCCATTTTAGAAAGTTTGCATGTTTTTTTTTCAATCCAGTAAAGAGCTGCATAGGTTCAAGGTGAAAGGGACAATATTTAATAGGAATCTGAGGGGGTAACTTTTTCACACAAAGGGTGGTGGGTGTATGGAACAAGCTGCCAGATGAGGTAGTTGAGGCTGGGACTATCCCAACATTTAAAAACAATTAGACAGGTACATGGATAGGACAGGTTTGGAGGGATATGGACTAAGCACAGGCAGGTGGGACTAGTGTAGCTGGGACATGTTGGCCAGTGTGGGCAAGTTGGGTCGAAGGGCCTGTATCCATACTGTATCACTCTATGACCATGTGATGCAGCTTTTGAAGCAGCATACAGCTTTAAACATTAACTGATAATGCAGATGTTTTTCAGCAAATATTCATGTTCAGATACATCTTTGTTATGTTGCACTTGGAAAAATATTTTCCTCCTTACTGAGGATTGTAAAGTGATGAAAACTGCAATGAGACTCAACTTACCCACATCTTTCTTCATTGCATTATAGAACACTCCACCTTCTTCAAATAAGTATGGTAGCTTTTTTGCATACGACCAAACATCCTCCCCTACACATTGCAAAGAAGAAGTTATAGTTCAAAGCAACTGAACAATTGTACCAATAAATTATTTGCTTTACCATTTTGTAATTAGAGATAAGAATACAATAATGAATAAAACCATCAGCAATTAATCTGAAACCAAAATATTTAAAAAATAAATTTTCACTCATGCATTGTTAATTTTCATCCATTGGAAAGTTTTAACCAGAAAATTAGATTGATAGCCCAACCTCAGGCCCCCACCAAAATACTCAAAACAGACAGAAGGAAATGTGCAGAAATAGTTTGATTTATTTGCCCAGGGATATCGATTACGTTTTATGTCCAACCTGCTTACAAAAATAAAAGTGGAAATGTAAATCACATTGCATCTACTACATAATAATCAAAGCCATTTGAAAAATAAATAAATCTCAGTAGAACAATTTTCAACAATGCAATAAATAAACTGCAAATTTGTAGAGAAATGTTAAATTGCGCATTATGTACTATGATTGATATTTTAATCATCGAGCAATTTTACCACTAAATTGATCTATACAAAGAATTACAAATGGGTTCACTGGGAAAAATTACTTGGGCAACCAAGTCTACACTTTCTGAGAAAGAGCATAGGCTGATCCTCCTGCGCACCTCAGCCTATAACCCTGCAGGTTAAGTTCTACCAACAATGTTCTACTTCCACCATCCAAAACAATTGAGTTTTTGAAGTTTGAAGTTGACACTTCAAAATTGTCCTCAAGTTCTCTGTAATCCTATTACTGCTTAACAAGTCAAAATAACCCTGTCTAGAGAATTGCATCCTTCTCATCTGTGTAGACTAGAGGATTTTATAACATTATACACCACATGTAAGTTTGTTGGAAATGAAACAATCATAGTGAACCCATAAATAAACTCCAACACTAGCATCCTTGTAAAACTCATCTGTGCTTTCCCCAATAGATATCACACCCTTCCTGTAAATGACCTCAAAACTTAGCAGGTAGACAAAAATGCTGGAGGAACTCGGCGTGTAAGGCAGCATCTATGGAGAGAAGGAATAGGCGACGTTTCGGGTCGACGCCCTTCTTAGCAGGACTTGGTAGCCTAATCAAGGTTTTATACAATTCAAGCAAAAACCTCTAACCTTACAATGGCAATGAAGGAAAGTATCCCATATACCTTCTTAACCACTGTAATTTAACAGTCATGCAATATTCAGGGATCAGTAGACAGAAAGTCCCGGATCCCTCCATTTTTCCACATTGTTTTAGTAGCCTACTTTTGTCTTTTTAATTCCAAATACTTTTCCCTTCAAAATTCTTTGGTTTAAAATATATTTCCTTGCTTTTCTACACATTAGGAATATCAATTTGATAACTGTCTGGTCCACGTTTATCCTACTTATTATCAAACATGCATTCAATTTTTAAGTCACATCTTCATTCAATTCTAACTTTAGCAGTTGCCTTTATGGAATTAGTATGTTCTTTCCACAAGCGCATTGGTTTCCCCTCACCTCCCAAAGATGTGCGAGTTGGTAGGTTAATTGGCCACTAATGTGCACGCGAGTGGCAGAATCTAAGGGAATTTGAAAAGAATGTGGGAGGAATTTAAAAAAAAACCTGGGATTAATACAGGATTAGTGTAAAAATAAAAGGGTTAATGATTGATGCAGACTTGATAGGCTGCAGCTACTTTTTTCAGTGCTAAATCTCTTTCTATGAGGTAAACCAACACTTTTATCTGCCAGTTTCACGTAGTATCCAAGAATTCAAGTCCAGTTCTATTGCTTGTAACAAGCTCAGTAGTGAATATAGCCAGGGTTCCAGTTAAGTGGATATCAAAGTTGTTCATCTTAAACATTGCGTCTTCACAATTTGTACTTTGGTACATTTTCTTCAATACAAGTGAAGAAACGCAGTACATTATTACTTATTTACAAAATAAATGTAACTAGTAATTTATTCACAAACTTAAACAGATGGGGTCTTCTTATGTAGTCTAAGGCGTGTATTAGCTTTGGCCTGTATTTTAGGCAAAAATGTATGAATCTTTAGTTTAGTTTGCCGAGGTACAGTGAAAAGCTTTTGTTGCATGTTAACCAGTCAGCGGATAAAGAATACATGATTAAAATCGAGCCATTCACAATGTACAGATACATGATAAGGGAATATTCACAGGATAATAAAAAATGATTAATAAAAATCTTAAATTTATGCCAATTAGTATGTACATCATAAAATAAAAGTATATACTGCAGGAAGCTTAGGAAGGAGTTTAAACCAAACTGTTCAGCTTAATTGAAAGAAACAATCTCATATAACTATGTTGTGATTGCTTAATTTAGGACTTTAAATAGGAATCAGTAAACTTAGCTCATTATGTCCCCATTGCAACAAGAAATGTACAATATTTTAACTGTCACAGGTATATTTAGTCATTTGGTACTTACATATTTTTTATTACAAACAACCAAAAAAAGACCACCAACAGAAAGATGCTGCTCACTATTATCAATGAACAATAGTAGCTGAAATGTGTTTTGGCCTAGTGACTATAGGTTATGGAATATGCATTTATGCATGCACTGCACGCACTTCTAGGATCTTCAGCATTGCCTCAGCAAGGTCAAACACACAGGGAAACTTTCTGCCATCACCAATACTGTTCTTAAACTAAACAGCATTATCATGTTGCTACAATATATTTAATACATGCAACAGATTTCCACTGGAAGGCCATGTTATACATTTTCCTAGCACCTACATTCTTAATTCCACCAAATTTACCTTCTGATTCCGAGCCAATCACCCAACAAACTCAGCCGCAAAGACAAGAGGCAAGGCTATGAATGTCAACAGGGCCTTGAATGTCCTTACGTAGGTCAATGGGTAGACTAGAAGGAGTACCATCCACAAAGCTCCTTTGAAACATTTCACAAATGACAAAACATTACCCCCACTTCTGCCATTCTTTTAAATTTGTCGATTTCTCAGAAATATTTGAAAACCATATTAAAAACAATTTAAAGTTACACGCAATAAATATACAAAATCTTTAATAAAAGCATAAAATCCAAACAAAAATAATTTTAAAACAAATGCTGCTTCTCATATTATACTTCTTTGCCAAAGCTCTACAATCCCTAAAATAATGGGCTCACTTATCCTATGGAGAGCAATAGCAGAATGATATTGGGAAACAATTGACATAACATAATTAACATGCTGACCATGCAACCCCACCAGGACAACAGACCTCGATGGTCAGATTAAGATCCCTGCACTTATAACTGGGACTTGAAAATGGCACCAAACTGGCGACGCTGTATACCTGCTGTATACTGACTCAGTGCACTACTGCAATACACTTGTACTGTATCTGAGATACTAATCTAATATATATCTAAGTACTTATGTAAATGATACGTACTGAACTGTATTCAAAAATGAATTTCACTGTACATGTGACAAATAAAGTATAAAGTAAAGTACCACCTCCAATCCTAAACTAACTCCTGCAACATTGAAAATATTACTTTCAATTTATGTGCATTGAGTTTTGTAGAAAGGCCAAATTGAAGCAACTTAATCTGCTCAATAAACAAATATCAATATTTTTCAAATAATTAAACATTCAACATTTTATATTAACCAATTACATGCTTTTTCATGAATACAAATGACTGTATTAAATGGTGGATGCAAAAACAATAATGTATTGGGAGGAAAGATTCATCTGCAGATCCGAATTTATTTAACTAACGACACTCGACACTTTTTTCAATATTTACTGAAGAGTATTCCAAAAATTGCAACTATTAAGCCTCATTTTAATATTTATTTGGCCCAAATCTACGTAAAATGTTAACTGTGTGCAGAAGATTCACACTTTAAACACAAGTTTGTGCTGAGTTTTAACTAATCACACATTAAATACATCCTTGTGTAATTTATTAACCAAGAACAAAATCTGATTTGAATCTTTACACTTGCAAAATTGAATGAATGTATCATTGTAATTTAACTATTCCTCTGTATCAGCTATGGCTCGATGGCAGCATTCCTGTCTGAGGCATGTTGGCCTTCATAGGAGAAGATTTGAGTATAGTTGTACAGGGCCCTGGTGACACCACACCTGGAGTATTGTGTACAGTTTTGGTCTCCTAATTTGAGGAAGGACATTCTAGTTGTTGAGGGAGTGCCGCGTACGTTCACCAAGTTAATTTCCGGGATGGCGGGACTGACATATGATGAAAGAATGGGTCAACTGGGCCTGTATTCACTTCAATTTAGGAGGGTGAGAGGGGATCCTATAGAAACATATAAAATTCTTAAGGGATTGGACAGGCTAGATGCAGGGAAAATGTTCCTCATGTTGGGGGAAGTCCAGAACCAGGGATCACAGGTTAAGAATAAGGGGTAGGCCATTTAGGACTGAGATGAGGAAAAACGTTTTCACCCAGAGTTGTGAATCTGTGGAATTCTCTGCCACAGAAGGCAATAGAGGCTAATTCACTGGATGTTTTCAAGAGAGAGTTAGATTTAGCTCTTAGAGCTAACGGATTCAATGGAAATGGGGAAAAAGCAGGAAGGGGGCACTGATCTAGAATGATTAGCCATGATCATACTGAATGGCGGTGCTGGCTTGAAGGGCCGAATGGCCTACACCTGCACCTATTTTCTATGTTTCTAAAAGGAGGAGGATTCAAATCCCACTCCAATAACTCGAGTACAGAGGCTGGACTGACATTTCAGCACTGCACCAAAGAGGCACTGTACATCTGGAGGTCTTGTCTTTTAAAAATACACCGCACCAAGCACAGGCATTCAAGATAAATAGCTTACAATGCTACATGATTCTACAAATTTAATAAATATTCCCTCATTATTTTAAGTTACTGATATTCATATTCTTTTTAATGTATATATGAAGAAAAATAGGCCGAATAACCGGGCATTCCATCTGAGCTTAACCCATGTCTGTAGGCCTTGATACAGATGCACAAATCCAATTGTTGGGAGTCTCTCAAAGACAGAGTCAGGCAATGACACTGCAAAACCTCCATGGCAATCAGGTATATTGTTGAGGCTCCATCCACAGAAAACTCTGGCAGTATTTGATGGAAACAGGGACGGACCCAGCTTGAGGGGACTATCGTGAGGGAGGTGGGGGACCATCGTGAGGGGGGGGGGGGGGGGGGAGGACGATAGACAATGGGGGAAGAGGGGGGGGGGGGGAACAGAGAAAGGACAATGGGGACCCAGCGTGGGGGAACTGTTAGGGCAGGGGGGGAAACAAAAGGGGGAGCCGGCGTGCTTTGTAACTTTGTCAGCACCGTAGTTGGCTGCTATTGTATACATTGGGTATGCAAGCAAAGTGACAATAAAGTATTCCTATTCCTGTGATGAGTCCACTTTGACTTGAGCTATAGAGCAGATGTCCAACTTGGGCCAGACAAGCTCATGACATACTTAAGGCTCTGGTTGCCTATGACTCGTTATTATGCCATCAAACACAGCAATAAATAAATTACATAAGCATAACAATAATCTAAGGGGCAAAGAGGAGGGAAGAGTTTTTGACGATTGAGAGAACTTTCTTGATCAGCCTGTTTCTGACCCAATGAGAATACCAGTGTTAGTTCAAGTCCAAGTGAGTTTATTGTCATGTGTCCCTGTATAGGACAATGAAATTCTTGCTTTGCTTCAGCACACAGAACATAGTAGGCATTTACTACAAAACAGATAAGTGTGTCCATATACCATGATATAAATATATACACACATGAATAAATAAACTGATAAAGTGCAAATAACAGATAATGGTTATTACTAATCAGAGTTTTGTCCGAGCCAGGTTTAATAGCCTGATGGCTGTGGGGAAGTAGCTATTCCTGAACCTGGTTGTTGCAGTCTTCAGGCTCCTGTACCTTCTACCTGAAGGTAGCAGGGAGATGGGTGTGTGGCCAGGATGGTGTGGGTCTTTGATGATACTGCCAGCCTTTTTGAGGCAGCGACTGCGATAAATCCCCTCGATGGAAGGAAGGTCAGAGCCGATGATGGACTGGGCAGTGTTTACTACTTTTTGTAGTCTTTTCCTCTCCAGGGCGCTCAAATTGCCGAACCACTATTATTGCACTTGAGTCTCAGTAAGGAGCTGTCATTTCATCCAGAGGTTTAGACCAGCAATAGAAAAATGATATTCACCATTTCCAGATAAGCTAGTCCGATGTAAAATGGCCAATTTTAATGGAGTGATAACAGGTTTGGTCGAGGTAAACTATGACCAATGCTTGTCAGGTAAATCTGTAATTGAACAGTGTTTAAAATAGAGATGTCTGTGTATATTGTCACAAGGAAGAAAGGCAAAGAAATTAAAAGCAATGCTGGATGGATGACCAAAAAGGATGGCAACTAAAATGAATCAGAAGGGGGCAAAAGGCGCAAACATAGGCAAACCCACTAATTCAGGAAGATCAGAGGAGAAGCAAAACTAAAATAAATGAGGGGAAAAGAGAGAGCATGAGAAAAAACTGGCAGCAATTATAACATGGAATCCCAAAGAAGCCTACAGGGTTGTGAACAGGAAAATAGTTGTGAGAGATGTTTGGGCTGAACAGAGATCAAAAATGAAATTTAAACATGGAGGTAGAGGATATGGCTGGTCTTTACCAAAGAAGTCTGCTCAAACACCTGAGGGAACTTTTCTGGAAGAAGGAATGGGTGACGTTTCGGGTCGAGACCCTTAGTCTGAAAAAGGGTCTCGACTTGAAACGGCACCCATTCCTTTTCTCCAAAGATGCTGCCTGTGAGTTACTCCAACTTGTGTGTGTTTTCAGTTTAAACCAGTATTTGCAGTTCCTTCCTACATATTACTTCCATAATCTCATGAAGACAACAAGACCAAGACCTAAACTCTTCTATAAATGCCCTTCTTAAATGCTAATTATTTTGCAGTAAATGTTCTAATATTTTATTCCTTAGGCAAATGTTCATTTTCTTGATTGTGCTTCAGTTCATTTGCTCAGTTGCAAAAGTGCAACTTTCAAGTTCCTGTCTCCACTGTATTTTCTCTATTTTTTTTCTTCAGTTTTTCCATTTTGGAAAAATAATTAACTAACTTGTATTTAGAATTCTGCCACTTTCTCCCCCCGCAGTGTTTGGACGACTCCTTCATAATTTCAGTCCTCCTATATTGGGTCCACTGTTGTTTGTCATGTACATCAATGATCTGGATGATGGTGTGGTAAATTGGATTAGTAAGTATGCAGATGATACTAAGATAGGTGGGGTTGTGGATAATGAAGTAGATTTTCAAAGTCTACAGAGAGATTTATGCCAGTTGGAAGAGTGGGCTGAAAGATGGCAGATGGAGTTTAATGCTGATAAATGTGAGGTGCTACATCTTGGCAGGACAAATCAAAATAGGACGTACATGGTAAATGGTAGGGAATTGAAGAATGCAGGTGAACAGAGGGATCTGGGAATAACTGTGCACAGTTCCCTGGAAGTGGAATCTCATGTAGATAGGGTGGTAAAGAAAGCTTTTGGTGTGCTGGCCTTTATAAATCAGAGCATTGAGTATAGAAGTTGGGATGTAATGTTAAAATTGTACAAGGCATTGGTGAGGCCAATTTTGGAGTATGGTGTACAATTTTGGTCGCCTAATTATAGGAAGGATCTCAACAAAATAGAGAGAGTACAGATGAGATTTACTAGAATGTTGCCTGGGTTTCAGCAACTAAGTTACAGAGAAAGGTTGAACAAGTTAGGGCTTTATTCTTTGGAGCGCAGAAGGTTAAGGGGGGACTTGATAGAGGTCTTTAAAATGATGAGAGGGATAGACAGAGTTGACGTGGATAAGCTTTTCCCACTGAGAGTAGGGAAGCTTCAAACAAGGGGACATGACTTGAGAATTAAGGGACAGAAGTTTAGGGGTAACATGAGGGGGAACATCTTTACTCAGAGAGTGGTGGCTGTGTGGAATGAGCTTCCAGTGAAGGTGGTGGAGGCAGGTTCGTTTTTATCATTTAAAAATAAATTGGATAGTTATATGGACGGGAAAGGAATGGAGGGTTATGGTCTGAACGCAGGTGTATGGGACTAGGGGAGAATACGTGTTCGGCACGGACTAGAAGGGTCGAGATGGCCTGTTTCCGTGCTGTAATTGTTATATGGTTATATTGCCTTTCAAATGGAAAAGATAATTTAACATACAAAATTAATATCTGTAATTATTTTCTTGGGGAAAGCAGGAGGAGACCAATACTTAACCAACCCCACAAGTCCATAATTATGAATAAAATGACCGCTGACAATGTGGCAAATCTTTGTGATCATATTTTAAAACTGAGAAACATTCTGTAACAAGAAATATTTTAACTGCAGGATTGGACTCCATAATGGCCTAGTGAGTAAAAGGATTGTGTAATTTTGCACTAAAACAATTGCAACAAAGGATCCAAAGTCTGATTTATAATAAAAATTCCCTACTTGTGGGGACAACATTAAAGGCCTAGATTTCTATTCCTGGCTACTATTCAGAAACCTCAGAATTGCACCCATATAAAAGAGGTGGAAAATAGCAACAAATTTAAATGTTTAAGTTTTGTTGTTTAAACTATTAAGTTTAATTAAACTTGTGGGTGAGCCATAACAGGAAATACAATTTCTGTAGCTGGCACATAACCACATGAATGAACTTAATGTCGTATTTATTTGTTGGGATCAGAAGGAAACTGAACTCTATGACACTATTTTTTAGTCTGAAAATACTAAATGTGCTAAGCCATTGTCACCCAATTTCATGCAAAATGGACAATATTCTAAACAAATGACAAACTGCTGGTGGAATTCAGCAGGTCAGGCAGCATGTGTCGTGAAATGGACGGACTTCTAATGCCAAAATACATGTCTAGTTATTCTAATCCAGAGACCTAACAAAATGCTTGTATTACTTATATAATTGAACTTTGAAGGATTGTTTACATAAAACAACAAAGATTGACAGATTTAGTTAATTAACATTATAGGTAAAAAAGTACAAGTAATAGAGCAGCTTTTAAGGATGTCCAGTTCTCAATATTGTATTTACAAAACACATCAATGAAGTTTACGTAGAGAGACTCTAAATTCATTTCCATTGAATGGAATTGAATAAATAAAACAATCAAATCTTAAGCAATTATTGGTTCATGTTCTATCCTACTACTTACAACGCTAATTTTACATGAAAGTTATGTAAAACGCCCACAAATAAGTTTTGGAAATCTTCAAAAGAAATGTAATTGTGGCTCCGAGATGTTACATCCAAGATGTTCTCATTCCTTAAAGAATGGGGGTTCCCCTCTTCCATCATAGATGGGTCTCCTCGGCATCCCGCAGCTCCACTCTTGCTCTCCCTCTCCCAGTCACAACAGGGAAGGAGCCCCCCCCCCCCCCCCCAGTCCTCACCCTTCAGCCGTCGTATACAGCACATAATCCTCTGATATTTTCGCCATCTCCAACGGGATCCCACCACTACCCATATCTTCCCATCTCCACCCCTTTCCACTTTCTGCAGAGACCGTTCCCACCGCAACTCCCTGGTTAACTCATCACTACCCACCCAAACCACCCCCTCCCCAGGTACTTTCCCCTTCAACCGCAGGAGAAACAACACCTGTCCCTATCCCTCGACTCCGTCCAAGGACCCCGACAATCCTTTCAGGAGAGGCGGAGGTTCACTTGCACATACTCCAACCTCATCTATTGTATCCGCTGTTCCAGGTGTGGACTCCAATATATCAGCGAGACCAAGCTCAGTCTCAGCGATTGTTTCACTGAACAACTCCGTTCAGTCCGCCTAGGACTACGCGATCTCCCGGTTGCTGAACACTTTAACTCCTCCTCCCATTCCCATATTGACCTTTTTGTCCTGGGCCTCCTCCACTGTCAGAGTGAGGCCCAACGCAAATTGGAGGAACAGCACCTTACATTTCGCTTTGGCAGTTTACATCTCAGCCGTATGAATTTCGGTTTTCTAACTTCAAGTAATTGCTTTTCCTCTCTCTCCGTCCCTCCCCCATCCTAGTTCTCCGACTAGTTTCACTGTCCTTCTGATTAATTTTACTGATTGTATGCCTCCTTGTCACTTTCCCCTCAGCTAATGAAGAACCATTCCACATTTCCTTATTTTCATCTGCTTTGATCTCTCGTTTTCACAACACACCCGCCATATCTCTAGACTCCCTCTCCTGACCGAAGAACGGTCTCGACCCAAAACGTCACCTATTCCTTCTCTCCAGAGATGCTGCCTGTCCCGCCGAGTTACTCCATCGTTTTGTGTCTATCTTTGGTGTATACCAGCATCTGCAGTTGCTTCCTACACACAATTGTGGCTTAAATGCATTTCAGTTAATCTTCTGTCCTCGTTGGCAAATGATGGTCGTATATTTGAGCCGGCAATGAATTTAATCAAATACAAATAACCCAGATATATTAAACTCCCGAATCTGTCCCTTGGTCTATCAAATGTCGATATTTTCCAATATGGTCAAAATGCTGCAATACTATTATGCTGTTCTTCCATCCTGATGCTTTGCACATAACATAATTTAATTAGATCAACTAACTAAGATTAATTAACTTGCAGGCTTCAACACATCATGGCAGTGATTGCCAAAAGTGAACTAGCTTCACTCATGCTAAATATACACAGTTAAATAGTGTTGCAGCCCTGCAGCAAATCTATTTCAACTCTTAAAATGAATGTGGATTGTAAATGGACCAGGAGGCGTTTCAAGAAGTAAAAAGAAAACCAATAAGAAATATATTAGTATATATTTCCCAGCATTTACTTCAAATTTCTACTTTTGTTTCCTTTTTCATGGCAACAAGTTAACTCCACACCATAATGATAAATTGATATGAAAAAGATAACTTCTCACCCATTAAAGTTGCAAGAAGACAGAGGGATGACATTTCAAGATCAATATGGTCTTGCACATCCTTAACAGATGCTTGACCAGATGCTTCATCTTCTTCAGCTTTCCAGGAACGAGCCACTGATGTTGAACAAGCAGGCACAGATTCCTTGTTGTCCTTTATGATCTCCACAGATACACGATCACCATGTTGTAGGGGCAAAGCCTCTTTCTCAAATCCCACCTTGGGAGGATGCAGTTCCTTTGGAGGAAAGCCATACCGTATGCATTGCAAATGTGGAGGAAGCTTAAATTCTTTTGCTATACTTTCTTGAAATTCAGAAAAAGTTACTGATACTTGAAGAGTTAGTGTTGCCTGTCTCCCATCACTAGTGGTTACTCTAATTTTTTTCTCCTTTGTAGGTAGTGGGGAGAAAGGGGACTTAGTGGGAGTAACTGGGGCAGATGATGAACCATCTTTCACAATTCCAGGAACAGATGGCTGGCCTGGTCCTTTCAGTTCCTGGCGTAATTTGTCGGTTTTCCGCTTTTGCGAAAGTGCTGCATGGTCAATAATATTCTGCTGAATACTTCGTTCAGTTTTACTCATGTTCAATTCTTCTTTGTGCAGAGTCTTTGATTTCTGACCCATTAAAATAATTTTGGTAGGCATATGTGGTTCTGAGGTTGGTTCATCTTGCATGTCTCCAACTCTCTGACTATGTGCACCTTCGACTGAGACAGGTGTATATTCATCGGGATTCTTTTTGGCTGTATGATGCAATATTCTGCTAACAACTTTCTGAATCAAAATTTCACTTCCAAATTCACCTGGAAAATGTTTGGTGACAAGCTTCATAGCAACATCATAAACATTGCTGTTTAGAGCCACTTCACTTTCATACTGAAACCAATACACAGTTTCTCGCACCACCCTTCCACTCCATTCCAAAGTTATTGGAAATGCTTCAGGTAAGTTATCGTATTCCTTTTCTTCCCAGTAATGCTTGTAACCACAACCACATTTGCCTCCAGCAGATCTAGAGTTAGTTCGATCTCCATCTATATACACAACCGAACCATCACCTTTAACATGGCGCATCGATGTACCATGACACCAGTTGCAAGATGTTAAGTGACTCAAATTATAATCTGGGACCAGTACATCATCTTTTGGGTCATAGGAACATACAAGATGGTTAACAGGAAAGCTGTAATTTTTGTCTGGCTTCAGTTGACCATGCGTGCTTGCAGCTAAATTGTATAGCTTTCCGCCTGGAACCAACCATTCTGTAGGCACGTGAAGTTCTGAAAGAGCACCGCAAATCAAACATTTCTGCAAACGATTTTCAGTTACAGCTTTCTTTGCAGCTTCAGTTACATCTTCAGGTTGTATTCCAATTACCCCTGTCCTTCTGTATATATACTGATGAACATCTGCTACCAGTGAAGGGTGGATGTCATGCTTTTTCAAGAAAATTTCTTCCATTGCAGCAACTAATCTCTGCAAGTACTTATCTTGCAAACTTCGGTCGCCTCCTAATGTACAACTGTCATCTTCAAACAGAATGTACTTTCGAATAAGCTCTTGTGGAACACCCCAGGCTTTAGGCAATAGTTTCAAAGGAAGCATAGGTAAAGGACCCCTTTTAATTCCAACCAAAGGTATATAATGGTTGCGTCCTAAACTGCTCCATGCAATACAAATAGGTTTATTAAGCTGTCCATCCTTTCCCTGACATTTTTCTTCAGGAACTAATCCTGGAAGAAAAGTAGCCGAATAATCTCCACAACTTCTCATTCCACTCAGGGAATCTAATAAAATAATTGGGCGGTGTAATACATTTGCTAAACCAAATATATGGATGTTACGTAGACCCAAAGGAACTCCTTCAGGTGGTATAAACAAAGGATCACATTCGTTAATTATATCCTCCCATTCTGCTGCATCAATGAAGTCATGGAACAATGCTTTGTAACGATCCAGGTTTAACTTAAAGTGCTGTTTGAGATTTTCACGCAGGGCATGCCAAAAAAGCTCTCTACCCACCAAGGCCCTAGACACAGCGTGAACTAAACAATGGCCATCACCATCAACATGAACAGGAATTAAACATTCTTGATTACTATTGGCCTTCTTGATTTCTTCTAGGGTATCATGGAGGTATAACAAACTCCCTGAGCGATCTTTACCATAGCCCATAGTTCCAATGTGCTCTGGATCAATAAGGAAAGCCCTGTCACCCAACAAGGCACAATCAAACATTTCCCCTTGGTTCATCTCTCCGAGGAGCTTGGCCTTCCCAGTTTGCTTATCCATGCCATACCGGGTGAGGATAGGAGACAGCAGCTTACAATGGTAGTTGGACAACCCCATTACTTTCACCATTTCCGTGCCCTTTTTGGGGGCCGTGACTCCCAGCAGAGCATTCCTTAGCAGGTTATGCAGCACCACGTCAGGGTCGGTGACTTCCTCTACCTTGAGCAGATTTCTTTGTTCATGCCGTTGGCCGCATTCGGTGCATTCTATACTGACTCCATAGGCTGGGAAAAACAGCCGAGCCTGGCATTTAGGATCCGGACACGTACCCGATAGAATACGTCTGTCTTTTTTCTTAGACCCCTGCAGCATTGTCTCATTTATTAATCCAGGTTACAATGAAATCGGTCCATATATTTTTTTGTAATCGCCACTGCTCACAGTGTCATGGTCAGTCGACAACAAGACAGGCCGTTTCTGTCAGTGATATTCTTCACTGGTAGGCGAAACACGGAAGTACTCGGCTTCTTTCTCTTTCTCCCTGCACTCAGTTTCCGTTATCAGACGAAACGAAACAAGTCTCCTTTATTGAAGCCAAGAAGAGACAGCGGCGAGTCGGGTCTGGTATCGAGTGCGCTTGCGTCGGGGGCGCACGGTGGCTGACGGGTATTGTAGTTTGAATGGCCCTCCCCCCCCCACTCTGCCTTTGGTAATACGCATAAAATGGAGGAGGTAGAACTACAATTCCCGGAGGACATCGCACCGACCACAAGACCGTCCAACCAGATCTGCAATGGACCCCAACTTTATTTCATTTTATCGTCCATCGAGCTGGACACTCGGACAAACGAAAGGTGTGTTGGGAGGAGAGGTGGTGGTTATGTCATATTCGGGGGTTTTTTTGTATGTTGATTTTTGAAAATCAGCTTTGATAGGAAGTGTGCTGCTCCTGATCATGTGACTTGATGGCCCAGTGGAAATTATTTATATTTTTTTAAACCCCCCCCTCCCTTCCTTCACTCCCTCCCTCCTTCCCGCCCGAGAAGTTCCACTTTGGGACACGATGCGCTCCGTTTGCATCACTGTGGCCTTTCAAATGTGTTTTTTCCTCTTGGCGGCGAGGCCGTGAACGCGCTGGTTCGGCCGTTTGGAACAAGCTGGCGGCCCGGCTGCGTGGTTACTAAGGAACATCGATGCCTTAGTTACCCGCCATTGTCCTGCTTTGATGATGTGTAACTTTTTTTTATCTATAACCGGCGTGCCTGCGAAATAATGGTCAGTGGTAAGCACAAGTGACTGCTTTCTGCTGCGATTGGTGGTAGCGACTTTGTACCACCGGTACTCTGGAGGTTGTCTGTGTGTGGCTTATAACGCACAGGTAGATCTACCAACAAAACGCCAAGTGTAGGAAGGAAAGGCAGATGCTGGTTTACACAAAGATATACGCAAAATGCTGGACACCACATTCCTTCTCTCCAGAGATGCTGCCTGTCCCGCTGAGTTACTCCAGCATTTTGTATCTTGAGTTACTCCAACAAAACGTATCTTGACGTATAATCACCATCACTGGTTGTCGCATACGTTAGGAGGGTTATGTGCAAAGTCGCAATTAAATATTAAAGTGGGCCTTAGAAGTCAACGGGTAACAACAAGGAACGGCAAATGCTGGTGTATCAAAGAAAGATACAAAAGAAAGCGTGCTGGAGTGATTCAGCGAGTCAGGCAGCATCTCTGGAAAACGTGGATAGGTGACCTTTCGGGTCGGCACCCTTCATCAGACTGATCCATGTTCTCCAGAGATGGTGCCTGACCCGCTGAGTTTCTCCAGCATTTTATGTTTATCTTTAATAAAACGCTGAAGGTAGTCAACTCTCAAATATAGTAGTGGCTGGAGCAAAGATTTACCAAATATTACATAATTTAATTCTTAAAGGTATATTCACACTTTTATTTCCTTAGAACATCATGTCTATGCTGGCTCACAGCAGAACCATTTTGCCCCTAAGGTTCTCCCCCATCTCCAATAAACTACCATTGAACCTATAAGTTTCTCCCCCATTTATATTCTTCCCCATTCCTAACTGTTCTATCACATACCTACACAAGACAATTTACAGTGGCTGGTTCGCCCATGAATCTGCCCATAGAGCTATACAATGCTGAAAGATGCCCTTCGGCCCACCTTGTCTATGCTTGCCTAGCTGTCATACTATACTAGTTCCATTTGCCTGCATGTGGCCCTTTGACTTCTAAACCCTTATCCATATATCTGTCCAAATCTATATACTTTTAAAACTGTGTGGATGCATGTCATTTTGCCTTTGACATTTTGCCTTTGATTCGTTACTCCACAAAAACCAGACGCGAAAACGCTGAGATTTTTACCATCTCGCTAGCGATTTTACTTCTACATTCGCAAATCCACTCATTAAATTTAGTCGTTTTTCTGTACCCATTTTTAATAAAATCCTTCACCCCCCCCCCCAGTCATTTTTTCGCCTCCCGCTGGCCACCTTCTCATCGCGTGCCCTGCGCGACGATAATGGCTGCTGCCGCCCGGCTCTCCTCCACTTCCCCGCCACCCCCCCCTCCCCATACTCGGGGTCTGAAGCGCCGAGGATGTGAGGCCATGGAGCTGAGGCTCACTCTGAGGCCGACGGCTGCTGGGCGGCCCTACCCCTCTCCTCCCTTCCTTCTTAATATAATATCAATGGGGGTGGTTAGTGTGTGTGAGAGGTTGGTTAGTGTGTGTGTGTGTGACGCCTCAGGCCGCCCCCTCCCCTCGCAACCGCGCGTTGCGGGAACAGACCCAACGGGTCTGCACTTGGTCTAGTATCTTTTAAAAGTTACAATTATATCCGCTCCTATAGCTCCCTCTGACAGTTCATTCCAGATTCTGACTGGAAAATGTTGCCCCTGAGGTCCCTCTTAAATCTCTCCGTTTCACCTTAAATCCATAACATGACGTACCTACTTTTATACTCCATACTTCCCAAATTAAGGCAAGCATGCCAAACACGATTCTTAAGCACTCTGCCCCCTGACTCGCTACTTTCAGAGAACCATTGTTAACTACACTATTAGTAAATCTGTTAACTGTATTAACCACATTTTTATTCAAATAATTAATAATAATAATAATAAATTTTATTTATGGGCGCCTTTCAAGAGTCTCAAGGACACCTTACAAAAATTTAGCAGGTAGAGGAAAAACATGTAAGGGGAATGTAGAGTTCAATAGTAGAGACATGACTAGTAAACAAAGTAAAGACAGAATTCAATACAAAACACAATATGAGGCAATTAAGGCACATGAAAAGGGAGGGGGACGTGGGGCTAAGGATAGGCAGAGGTGAAGAGATGGGTCTTGAGGCGGGACTGGAAGATGGTGAGGGACACGGAATTGTGGATCAGTTGGGGGAGGGAGTTCCAGAGCCTGGGAGCTGCCCTGGAGAAGGCTCTGTCCCCAAAACTGCGGAGGTTGGACTTGTGGATGGAGAGGAGACCGGCTGATGTGGATCTGAGGGACCATGAGGGTTGGTAGGGGGAGAGGAGGGGGATTTTGGTGAGGATCAGGATTTTGTAGTTGATCCGGTGGGAGATGGGAAGCCAGTGAAGTTGTTTGAGGACTGGAGTGATGTGATGCCAGGATTTGGTGTAGGTGATGAGTCGGGCGGCTGCGTTCTGGACCAGTTGGAGTCGGTTGATGTAGGTGGAGCTGATGCCAAGGAGAAGTGAGTTGCAGTAGTCCAGTCGGGAGGAGATGAAGGCATGGATGAGTCTTTCAGCAGCGGGAGGTGTGAGAGAGGGTCTGAGTTTGGCGATGTTGCGGAGATGAAAGAAGGAGGTTTTAATGACATGGCGGATGTGAGGCTCAAGGGAGAGGGTGGAATCAAAGATCACGCCAAGGTTGCGGACCTGGGGAGACAGTGGTGCCGTCGATGGTGAGAGTGGGGTTATTGATTTTGCTGAGTGTGGCTTTGGAGCCTATGAGGAGGAATTCTGTCTTATCGCTGTTGAGTTTGAGGAAATTATGTTGCTTCCAGGTTTTTATAGCTGACAAACAGGAGTTGATATGGGAGAAGGGGGGGGGTAGTGGGGGGATTTGGTGCCGAGGTAGATCTGGGTGTCGTCAGCATAACAGTGGAAGTCCAGGTTGAAGTGGCGGAGTATCTGACCAAGGGGGAGGATGTAGATGATGAAGAGGAGGGGGCCGAGTACGGAGCCTTGGGGAACGCCTTGAGTGACTGTGGCTGTAGCAGAGGTGTGGTTGTGGAGAGAGATGAAGTGGGATCTGTTGGAAAGGTAGGAACGGAGCCAGCTGAGTGCAGAGCCTTCAATGCCGAGGTCTTTGAGTCTGGTGAGCAGGATGTTATGGTTCACTGTATCGAAGGCTGCGCTCAGGTCGAGGAGGATGAGGATGTTGAGGGAACCAGTGTCAGCAGAGGTGAGGAGGTTGTTGAGGACTTTGAGGTGAGCAGTTTCTGTGCTATGGAGGGGGCGAAAGCCAGATTGGAGGGGTTCAAGTAGGTTATACGCAAGGAGGTGGGAATGAAGTTGTGGCGCAACGATACGCTCCAGGGTTTTTGAAAGAAAGGGGAGGTTTGAGATTGGGCGGTAGTTAATGAGAGAGGAGGGATCAAGACCAGGTTTCTTTAAGATTGGTGTAACAGCAGCAGTTTTGAAAGCAGAGGGGACAATTCCTTGGGACAATGAGTAGTTGAAGAGATTAGTGAGGTAGGGGCAGAGAACGGGGAGGCAGGACTTCAGCAGGGGAGTGGGGAGAGGGTCGAGGGAGCAGGTAGTGGGTTTGGAAGAGCTGATGAGTTTGGAGATTTCAATAGGGGTGACCAGGTCAAACTGGGAGAGGAAGCAGTGTGGAGGAGGGGTAAGGAGGTCAGTGGAGATGTTGAAAGGAGGGGCCTTGGTAGGTGGTGGAGTAGATGCTGGGGAGTCGGGTACAGGGGATAAAGATTGATAGATGGTGCTGATTTTATCAGCGAAAAAGTGGAGGAATGAGTTGCAGAGAACCGGAGTAGAGGTAGGGAGAGTGTTGGCTCGAGGCTTGAGGAGGTTGCCCACTGTGGAGAAGAGGGTTCTGTGGTTTAGGCAGGGATCGGTGAATATGGAGGAGAGGTAGGCAGATTTTGCAGCAATGAGGGCATCTTTGTAGACAGTGAGGTGGAGTTTGTAAGCTTCAAGGTGGACTGTGAGAGATGATTTCTTTGTGAGTCGTTCAAGTCGGCGACCAGTCTGTTTCAGTTAATGGAGATAACAAACCGCTGTGGACCCAGCACTGACACTTACGGCCAAAGATACTAGAGCGGACTCTATGATCTTTGCATACAGCCACAACTGGCCAGGGGCCTCCCTTCAGAAAATCAGCCCTCCACAACTACCTTTTGACTCTTCCTTTCAAGCCAATTTTGAATCAATTTGCTTAGCTCACCTTGGATTCCATGTGATCTAACATTCCAGACAAGCCAACCATGGCGGACCTTGTCAAAGGCCTTGACAACGTCCACTGCCCTGCCCTCATTAATCTCTTCAAAAACTCTGATTTGTGTGGCATAATTTGCCATGCACAAAACTATGCTGACAATCCCTAATCAGTCCATGAAAGGCACAAAGTGCTGGAGTAACTCAGCGGGTCAGGCAGCATCAGTGGAGACGAATAAGAATTCAATAATAAGAATAAGAATTCCTTCCAACAACTTTCCCATCACTGATGTCCGGCTCACTGGTTTGTATTTCCTTGGCTTGTCCTTGCTGCCCTTAAGTAATGGTACAACATTAGCCACCCTCCAGTCTTTCAGAACTTAATCTGTGGTTAATTATTATGCAATATCTATGCAAGAACCTCTGTAATTTCATCCCTAGCTTCCTTCGGGGTCTAAGAATACACTTGGTCATGCCCTGGGGATCTATCTATCTTAATGCACTGTAAAACCACAAATATCTCCAATTTGATACTTAATGTTTATCCAAGACATCACAGCTCCTATACCTCAAATCCTTAGCTTTCATAATTTTCTCCTCCGTAATAAATAGATGGGATGTATGTATTTAATATCTCCCCCAACTGTTGTAGCTCTACACAAAGACGGCTATGCTGATATTTAAGAGGACCTATTCTTTCCCTAGAAGATTGCCACTGTTGATTTGTGGTCTGTGTTTACAGTTAAATGCCTGTAAACCTGTAACTTCGGAAATCAGAAAATCTCCAGTTCGATGGTCAAGACCTCTTTTTAAATATGTGCGGTATTTTCAAGGAAATAAAAGGTATGTATATGCAAAAGTTGGCTCCATTACGTACATACTGACCACATTACACCCCATAACTGGAGGCATCACATGATAGTTGTAATGGTTAGCATAAGTCATAATGGATCTGGAATGATTCATGACTAAAATTTACATATTTTATATTTCCTCTATTACTCCAATGATGCTATTTGTGTATTAACTTGTGAAGGGGACTCGCTGTGGTGGCCAAATTTGGTAACATTCTCAAGCAATTGTTAAGCATCCTGAGGAAAGATTAAAGTTGTGTAACATTAGTTGGCTCTCTTGCACCTAGTTTGGCACTTTTCCCAAACAGATCTCTGAATGTACTTGCGATTCTGAATCCCAGATGGATAACTTTAGGCTGGAAAAATGCACACTAGTTCTGTTTCAGCTGAACATTGTACGTCGTAACTAGATGAGAATTTAGTTGGGTTCTGTAAATACTTTAGTCTCACGCAGGTTGAAGCATAAGCATCTTTATTGTTTAGTTCATCATCATCTATGCAGTACATCATATGTTCACTCTATACTGCAGCTGCTACTGAAGACAGTGGGCGAGTTCTTACACTATAAAACCTGCATTAGGCGGAGTTATAATTACTAAGCATTCTGATTGGCTAACACGCAATAGCCAATCTACATCTCTTCTTGTATGAATGAAAAGGTAACTAAGGCATTTTAAAGATAACCCTAGAGAATAATAATGGGTTTAAACAAAATCGCCATGTATAATGGATGGCCTGCTAACCCACCCGGTCCTCGTACGGTGGGGGCTGCCTCATCCCTTTTCCTCCGAAAAGACGAGGGTCGGGGTTGGTAACGCCGCGGGGCACCCAATGGACCCGGGAGAACGGGTTGGACCGGTGCTGGAAACCCAGGGAGCCGGTTACAACAGGGAACGTGGGGGCAGACCGACGCGGGGAGTGGATAGACATACTCGTGCAGGTGATGTAACAGGTGCAACAGATGTGGTCTGAACACGAGCAGTGGGCCATCAGGACCCGGGAGCGCCGTTTGACCATCCTTCGCGAGAGGGAGATGTTGACGGTTGCGTCTGTAGAGGACGCCATCGACTTCGACCAGGTGAGAGCGTGGTTCCTGTTTGGTATGTCCTTTGTTCGTTTGCAGGCACACCACTTGTCCTTGTGTAAGTGGTTTGAGCAGCTTGCTGGTTTTATCATAGAAGCGCTTCTGCGTGTCTTGTTTAAACTGCACACGCTTCTGTATCATAGCGGTGGAGCAGACTTGCGGCTGCAGCTGTTGCTGGGAGACGGGCAGTGAAGGACGCGTCTTGCGATGCATTAGCCGCTGGGCGGGGGAGCTGATAACGCTGTCCCTTGAAATGTTTTGTAGGTTTAGCAGATCCAGGTAAACATCAGATTTAGCTAGGTAGGGGCGCTCCATGAGTTGCTTAGCGCTCCGAACAGCACATTCTGCAAGTCCATTCGATTGTGGGTATTCTGGGCTACTGATGACGTGTTGGAAGTTCTACCGTTTAGCAAAGTCCTTAAACTTTTGGCTGGTGAAATGAGTTCCATTGTCAGTCTGAAGGCGGGCGGGCACCCCATGTACGGAAAGGTGGATTTTCAGTTTTTGGATTATTATTTCAGAAGTGATCGTTGGCAGTAAATCAATCTCGAACCAGTTCGAGTAGGAGTCCACTAAAATAAGGTAGTGCTTCCCGTGCCATTCCAAGATGTCAACGGCCAGTGTTGACCATGGTAGGGAGGGCGCCGTCTGGGATGAGAGAGGCTCCTTCTGCTGGTGCGGTGACTGGCTGTTGTAGATGACTGAGAATTCATCCTGTTCGTTAGGGTGACGTTCGCTGGTGTTGCGCGGGGCTCTAGAGAGCGTGTCTGCAATGTGCATGTCATTACCTTTCTTGTAGACAATGCGGAAGTCAAACTGCTGTAGCTGCATCATCATTTAGCAATGTTACAAAATTTTGAGATTTTAAAAATCAAGTCTGTAATTTATCCCATCAGATAAAGCATAAAAATAAGTTTAATTTGACACCTAATTCACTTTCATATCTCAAGTATTTAAAAAGTTATGGCCATTTTCATACTCGGAAATGAGCATCTTGTTCCCTATTGATTTTCTATGGACATAACAAAAAAGTTGTGATCGTGAACAGTCAAAAGCCCATAACTTTCTTAAAAATTAAGAGAACTGAATGAAATTTTCAGTTATCATAGATTGAAGCATTCTGAAACAAATATAAAATAATCTTACTTGGATGACCTGAAATTAAAACATATAATTAGTTAGTTACCTAATTGTAGCTAATTTCAGACTTCAATTACTAGATCTAAACATCTATCCATTTCTTAATAAATGATTAACATTTTTAAATAGCCTAAATGTCCAAATAATATTCACAAATAATTCACAATAAAACATGATTTTTAAATCTCATTTACATTAATTTATAGGCCAAATGGAAGGAATTCAGTGTTCAATTGCTGTAAATAAATGCCCATTTAAATCAGCTTTCCAGTGGGTCCCTGTGGAACGCGCTGGTTTAGAACGTTCACATTGCGGTAGATTTGTGCCCCAAATGCCCAGAAAAATACTGCGCGATATAATGGGCCCAAAATGAGCTACTCGCAATATTAAACTTTGTATAAAGGGATCTTTAGAAGCCCTTTTTAATGTAAAAATATACAACCTACCTTCTATGGTTTGCTTTATGAGACCCTGCGGTTGCTGGCGGTCGCGGGTTTAGAGATTGATTTTTAAACTACTATAACTATTATTCAAGGCCTTTAAACCTAATAATAGCTTTTGCGACGGGGTCTTCCAGCGATTTTTCGTTAATAATTAACTAGGCTGAACATCTTCGATTTGAACAGCCTAGAGAAAATCGCGTTTTAAACCCGCCCCCTCTAAACGGCGCCAAAATCGCGCACACCCGCAGCGGCAGATTTTCAAAGACGCTTCAGGTAGGCTTTGCAACATACCTACATCATTCGTTGTAGACGAGATGGTGCGGCATGGATTGGCTTGTTCAGGATGGTGACCAGTGGTTGGTGGTCAATCTCGACCATGAAGGATTTGTCAAAAATAAAGTATTTGAATTTTGAACAGGCGAAAACAACGGCAAGCAGTTCCTTCTCGATCTGGGCATATCGTTGCATTTTGTCTGTCAAAGTGCGTGATGCGTAGATGATAGGCATCACGTTGCCATCGATGGCTGTTTGTAGGCACGCCGCGTCGAGACCGTACTGGGATGCACCACAGATAATGGTGACTGGCAGGTTGAGGTTCTAGTGTGCCAGTGTAGGTGTGCTGGCTAGTTGGAGTTTTAATGTCTCGAAGGCTCTTTGGTGTAGGGGGTCCCATGACCATACATTGTCCTTGTCGGTTAGTTGTAGAGGAGCAGAAAGTTACCCAGGTATTTGACCATGCTGAGGAATCGCTGCAAACTGGTGACGTCAGCTCGTTGATGGCTGCAGTCTTTGACAGATAAGGTTTGAATCCATTGCTGGTGGATGCATGACCAACGTAGGTAACTTCTGGAACCCTGAGCTTGCATTTCAGAGAGTCGAGTTTGTGGAGAGCACGCCCAAAATAAACCAGCCCCAGGTCATGGCATACGTTGATGCCAAGCAGGGTTTCTGAGTTTTGTTGGACAATGTAAAACATCAAGTTTTTTGTTTGCTCGTTGACAGTGCATTTTAAACCAGTTTTACCCAACGGGTGAAGAACTCCCCCCCCCCCCCCCCCCCCCCCCCCCCGTAAGCATGTAGGGTGGAGGGGTCCTTTTTCATTAGCTCAGTGTTTCTTATCTTGTTGAACTCTTTGAATGACATTACGTTTACCTTGGAACCAATGTCGACTTTGGCGATCAGAGCTTTGTGGTTTATTATCATGGCCACCGCTGGATCCGACAACTTGCCTGAGGAGCGCAGCAGGGAAAGCACAGTTGGGTCATTGTCTGTGTTATCGGAATCATTCCCTTGGGAAACATTATCATGCTCTTCGGAATCTGAGTCAGACAGCTCTTGTTGAAGCAGGTGCAGATTCGTCCTTGAGGCAGTGTTCCCGGGAGATCGACAACATGTGGCGAAATGATTAAATTTCTTGCAGTTGTAACAAACTTTCCCATGGGCAATACAAAGCTGGCGCCCTCTAGGGGTAATAACTAGTGGTAATAATTGCAGTTGGGGCACCTCGTGGCAGGCATGTTAGGGTCTTTGCAGAACGCCTTTAAAAACTTCTGCGGAGAGTAGTTAGTTAGACTTACGTTATGTTGCTGGTGGGGTCAAAATCATTCAGTGGGGCTAAGGTTTCTGCCATCCAACACGAATGAATGGCTTGCTCTAAAGTCCGTTCAGCGGTCCGAAGCAGTTCAGCTCTTAGCTTGCGGTCACTCATTCCTCCCACAATTTTATCACGTACCAACTCATTAGTCAACTCACCGAAGCGGCACCGTGTACTCGTGTCGTAGGTCGCTGATGAATCGCTCGACAGGCTCGTCAGTCTGTTGCTGTCGGGCGAAGAATCTTGTTCTCTCAGTGATACGGTTCGATGGCAGGTCGCATAGTTCTCTAAATTTTCTTAGTAGGACCACAGGGCTGTCGATAGTTTCTGCTGGCACCAGTATCTGACCATTCGCGTCGATGTGTGCTGGGGCGAATTCAAAGCTGTCCACGGATCATTGCTTCCGGACCCGCTAGATTGAGCAGTAGCGATGCCTTCAGATCGTCGCGGTCGTTTCAGTGAACAATGCGGATATATGCGGATCATTAAAGACCCCTCCCACCCCAACCATGGACTGTTTGCCCTCCTCCCATCAGGGAGGCGGTACAGGAGCCTCAGGTCTCGTACCAGTAGGATGAGGAACAGCTTCTACAATTATACCATCACATTGCTGAACTCGGAGTCCCGCCGATAGATTTCTCTGGTCCCTCCGTCCCCATTGTTTAATTATTTTGTATTTTTGATTATTCTGTATCTTCTTTTTTTTTAATTTCTATATGCACTACTACTACGAACTGACGCAAAACTGCATTTCGTTGTACCCATACTTAGTATTTGTGCAATGACATTAAAGTTGAATTGAATTGAATTGAATATAGTGAGCATAATCTCGCTCAAACATTCTCCAGCGCTCAGCTATGTCAGAATCAAACACAAGGGGACTCGGCTTTCGGCAAGAGTTAGCCATGATGTCAAAATCAATCACAAATAAAAACTGATAACCAAATAAATCGCGATAAACAGATGAGGGTTGGACCCAATTTTCTGACAACATGTAACTACCTTGATCTCACACAGGTTGAAGCATAAGCATCTTTATTGTTTAGTTCATCATCATCTATGCAGTACATCATACATTCACCCTACTGCAGCTGTTACTGAAGACAGTGGGCTAGTTCTTACACTATGAAACCTGCATTAGGCGGAGTTATAATTACTAAGCATTCTGATTGGCTAACATGCAATAGCCAATCTACAGGTTCTTTGAACATTAGGGGTCATTCTCTACAGCATTGAGGCTTTCATCTTGATTGCACAACCACTTCAGGATCCCTTATGGCATTTTATCCATTACAGATTGGGCTTTACTTTAGGACTTACTATGCCCCATAGGGTAGCGTTATGTAGAGACATCAATTCTTGTTAGTATTAATTGTCAGGTAATTCAGACTCTGAGTCCATGGTCAACTGCCTGTCAGTATGATTCGGGTGTGGCTTGTTGGAAGTACTAGTTGTCTCTAAACAAACTTTCAAGTTGGGCAAGGGATACTGCTCATCTAAAGGGTTCTTTTTAAGTAATGTTGTAAGCTGCACATTAATGCAGTTTTATCTGCCTTGGGGAATCATTAATGGGTTTGCCAAATTGCAGTCTTGAACCAACGCCCCATTCTTTTCTAATTTGCTCCTCCTACAACTGCACCTTAAATTAATAGTGAACTAAGGTTAGCCACAAATAAATGGGCTGGCTGCCAGGCAGATTTAATGTGAGCCTTGTACTCAACAATGCCACTGTGAGGTGGTGAAAATATAATCTGCCACACAGATGTACCCATGTTCCTTCTCTTCCCATTAGTTTCAACCCTTAACATCTATACACAGTAAATGGCCCGATTTGTAATCATATGTATTATCTTTCTGTTGACTAGCACGTAACAAGCTTTTCATTGTACCTCGTACACGTGACAGTAAACTAAATTAACCATCTTGATTAATTGGTCACAATCATTTGTAGCTTTGCTCCGTGTTCAGATTTTGCATGATATAACCCCAAGCATTTGCTGGACTTCCCCAGAATACTCCCACAAAGTTACACTGCAATTTTAAATAGAGTTGCACTGGGAATTAGTCGTGTAAGTCACAAACTACTGTCAACCAATCCACAACTATACAATGTGTATCTTGCCCAGACAGCTGTTTAATCAAAACTACAATCTCGTAATCACAAAAATGCTGCAGGCCTGCATCCACAATCTATCTATATTACTAAAGGTCTGTTCTTGACCGGTTTTGGCCATCTGTGCTGCGATTTCCGAGAGAACGCCGCCACCTATGGCCGTCATTTTTGGCCAACTTGCTCAGAGCCCCCCTCCGCCATATGTGTGCCGAGGATTTTTCACGTCGATGAAAAATGAGAGAGATATTAATGATTTTACAAAATTCCCCATTCTCTCTGCTGCCCCTGCTGGCGGCAGGGGGGAGGGACTATAAAACCAGGAAGTGGTGTGCCTCAATCAGTGTCTGCAAGCTGGAGGAAGGCAGAGGGTCACGTTTCTCTGAGCTGTGAATAACACTGAACACATGTCTACTCAAATGTAAGTGTCCTTAGTGGTTCTAAAACGCTTGCAGAATGTGTCTATTGGTTCTAAAATGTTTGCAAAAAGTGTTTACTGGTTCTAAAATGTTTGCAAAAAGTGTCTCTTTTGGTTCTACAATGCTTGCAGAATGTGTCTTTTTTGGTTCTAAAATGTTTTTAGGTTCTCCCCCCCCTCCTCCTCCCCCCCCCTCTCCTCCTCTCCCCCCCCCTCCTCTCCCCCCCCTCTCCTCCCCCCCTCTCCTCCCCCCCTCTCCTCTCTCCCCCCCCCGTCTCCTCCCCCCCCTCTCTCCTCTCCTCTCCTCTCCCCCCCCTCCTCTCCTCTCCCCCCCCCTCCTCCCCTCTCCTCTCCCCCTCCCTCTACTCCCCCCCCTCCCTCTCCCCTCTTTTTCTCCCCTCCATCCCCTCCCCCACCATTCCTCCCCTAAACCCCCTCCACACACCCCTACCCCCTTCCCTCCACCTCCCTGCTCCCCACCTCTCCCCCTCCCCTCTCAGCACACCCTCTCTCTCCCCCTCTTTCCCCTCTTTCCCCCTCCCCCCTTAAACCCCTCCCCTCCACACCCCCTACCCTCCACCCTCCCTCCCCTCCCTGCTCCCCACCTCACCCCCCTCTCAGCACCCCCTCTCTCTCACCCTCTCTCCTCCCCTCCTCTCCCCCCCTCACCCACCCTCCCTCTTATCCTCCTCTCCACCCCCCTATCCCTCTCTGTGTCTCTGCCCCTTCTCTCTCTGCCCTCACTCTCTACCCCCGCCCGCCCCCCGCTAGATGTGACTGCAAGTTGGGGGCTATGCGCCAGTAGATAGGGTGGTTATGGGGTAAAAGGGGGGGGGGGGAGATAGTTAGTGGGTGTGACGCTGTGTGCCGCCTCCCTCCCCCCCCCCCCCACACACATACAACCGCACGTTGGGGGAACAGACCCAACGCGTCTGCACTTGGTCTAGTAATGAATATAACAATCATTTTTGGGACACGAGTCACACCTCTATTGCCTCTTACAACCAAGTCCATGCTGGTGTTCGCCAATTTTCAGTTCTTGCAATGCATGATGTCCTGCCAGTGTGACTTTTTGTGATCGTGTGAGTTGACACTGTAGTTAAAGATGTGGTTGCTGCATTATGCCTTTTGCTTGCCAGTGCAAGCAAATCACCGCACAAGCAAAACTGTAACATGTTCTTGAAAGTCTTATTCCAGTGGCCTATCTACATTCTTCATCAGGCATTTAGTCCTCCATGTTTAATTTTGCCATCAGCCAGTCTTCACACCAAACAATTAAGCAGGGCCTCATTTAAAAAGCTCTGGAAATTGCATATTTTTGCTGTTGTCTTTAACCTGATCCAGTATTCATCAACAATTTCCTCGGGTTCCTGGTTGCACGTCACATTTGTTACCAACAACATCAACTTCATCTTCACTTTTGGCCAGGTAACCCAGTTCTTTGTCTTTTCCTGGGACCTTGACAATATCATTTGCCCTCAGATGTACAGGGCTAATTGTTGCGTCTTAATTGTATCTCTTGAGTTGACCAACGTATCTGTTATGTTCACCATGAGCCATCATCAATGCCATACTTGGAGATCCCTGTTCTCTATTAACCTCACATTGGATCACTGTCTTGCTGATTTCTCAAGCAGCAAAATCCCAAAACCCAAGCCACCAGAGTGTCCAAATGCTCTTCAGTGTTGCTGCATAATAGGGTAAATAATAAGATAGAACTAAAAGGAAAACATATTTTATTAAAGACACCCAGGACTCTATTAACAGTAGGGGGTGGTACAATAATGTATCAAACTTCATACCAAGTGGTACACTAATTCCTAAAGTTAAAACATGTTCACACTCTGCATTAACAGTGTGAACAAAAAAAATAATAAATAAAATAAAAAATACTTTATTGATCCCCTCAGGGAAATTCAGATGTCCAGAAGCCCCCAACCAACAAACCCACAGATTCAAAACGAACGCAGACAGAAAATACATAGAATACAATGTGGACACTACCCGAGAGCAATAAATACTTTAAAAGACCAATAATTAACAATTAAAAATTAAAAATTGCAAAATGCATCCCCCTACAGCCTAGCGATCCGAATTATAAAATCTAATGGGGTGAAGGATCTCCTGAACCTCTCCGTTCTACAGGGCAGGGAGAGGAGCCGGTTGTTGTTCCGAGTGCTCTTTTGACTCTCCAGAATTACATGGAGGGGATGCCCGGGGTTTTTCAGGATGACCTGCACCTTGTGCCTCATACGCCTCTTAAGCACATCCATCCCAGAGTCTACTCTCCCCTCCAGCACTGAGCTAGCTCATTTAACCAGTTTGACCAGCTTCTTGTTGTTTTTTGCACTAATGCTGTTGCCCCAGCAGACAACAGCGTAGAAAATAACACTTGCAACCACAGTGTTGTAAAACATGTGCAGCATATCATTACACATTGAAGGATTTGAGCCTTCTGAGGAAAAAGAGTCTGCTCTGGCCTTTTTTGTAGAGGGAGTCAGAGTTGACAGACCAGTCCAGTTTGTTATCAAGGTGCACTCCAAGGTATTTATATGTCTGCACCACCTCAATGTCAGCCCCTGCAGCGTTGACTGGTTGAAGGGGGAGCTTGGACCTGCCAAAGTTAACCACCATCTCTTTAGTCTTAGTTGTGTTCAGGATGAGACTGTTCTCTTCACTCCAGGCACAAAAGGCACTAGTCAAGTTCCTGTATTCCTCCTCCTGCCCGTTCCTTACACATGCCACAATCGCTGTATCATCTGAATATTTCTGTACGTGGCATGTGTCAGACTTATAGTTAAAGTCTGCTGTATACAGGGTGAAGAGGAACGGGGCCAGAACCGTTCCCTGTGGGGCTCCAACATTGCACACCACTGTGCCAGAGACACTGTCCCCCAGCTTGACAAACTGTGGTCGACCCGTCAGGTAGTCGTATATCCAGGAGATAAATGTGGAATCCAGCCCCATCTTCTTAAGCTTGTCATTCAGAATCAGGGGTTGGATGGTGTTGAACCCCATGAGAAGTCGAAGAACATAATCCTCACATAGCCACCGGGTTTGTCCAAAAAGGAGTAGATCCGGTGCAGCATGTAGAGGACTGCGTCATCCACCCCAATGTTCTCCTGGTATGCAAACTGTAGTGGGTCGAGTGCGTGCTGGACTTGTGGTCTCAGGAGACGAATGAGTAGCCGCTCCATTGTTTTCATGATATGGGATGTAAGGGCCACCGGTCTGTAGTCGTTGATCTCGGTCGGCCGCCCTGCTTTGGGAACCTGCACGAGACATGATGTTTTCCACAGACCTGGTACCCTCCCTGACTGGAGGCTCAGGTTGAAAATGGTCTGGAGCGGCTCCGCCAGCTGAGCCGCACAGTCTTTTAGTAGCCTGGGACATACACCATCAGGGCCAGCTGCTTTACCAGGGCGCAACCTCCTCAGCTCAGCTCTCACCTCGTCCGCCGTGAAGAACAGTTGAGGAGATGCCGGCATAGGAGGTGCTGCAGCTGTGGTGTTGGGGGGGCTGCCTCGTGGAGGTGATGGTGGGGGAGAGGCTGCACCTGTAGAGGTGGGAGGGGATACCAGATCAAACCTGTTATAGAACAGGTTAAACTCATTGGCCTTGTCCACGTCTCCTGACGGCTGGCTTCTCTTCTCCTTGAAGCCAGTGATGGTCTTCATTCCTCTCCACACCTCTTTGATGTTGTTGTACTGCAGTTTCTTCTCCAGCTTCCTTTTATAGTCCCCTTTTGCCTGCTTCATACTCCTTTTCAAGTGGTGCTGTACCCTCTTGATTTTTTCCCGATCACCAACCTTGAAAGCCTCCCTTTTCTCGTTTAGGAGGCTCTTGATGTTGCTTGTAATCCAAGGTTTGTTATTGGGAAAGCAACAAACAGTTCTTACTGGCACAACAACATCCCTACAGAAGTTGATGTAGTCCGTTATGCAAGCAAGGCACACAGGTGTATCTTTGAGAAAACTCAGTTCTTCACTCTTTTCAGACACTATTTTATGGTGTTTATAACCAGAGTACCAAACCCAAAAACAATACTGAATGTTGTAAATCTAAAAAAAATGCCAGAAATAATTAAAAGATGTGTAAACAGTGTTATTGGAGAGTCATTTTAAAGAAACATTGAAACACAAATATTTTTACCTTTTTATATTTCCATGCCATTTCCTTGTGGCTTAATATTAATTGTGATAAAATGTACCAAAACTGTCTTTGAGGATCAGAGTCTTTGAACATCAAGAACTCAGATTTGACAGCAAGATTCATGAGCAGCAACGATCCTTGACTTTCTACACACTTCTGAGATCTGGACTATTTGAACCTGATATTATAATGCACTGGAAAGATTCCCAAAGCAAACAATTTATTCCAAGCTCTGTCATGGGATGAGATTACCAGGCTGCCAGAAGAAAAGGTTCATTAATTCAACTGTTTCTTGAAAATTATGTAATATTTCCACTAACTGGTGGGAACCCTCAGATCATGACATCTCAAAATGGAAGAACATTCAATTATTGAAAACTTTAAGTCCATGCATCAGGAACACAGTGCATCAAGACTGAAAGCACCTCGAGTACTACTACCTAAGAGAAGATGAGGAGAAACAAAAAACCTATCTTTTTCATTTACAATAAAAACACTGAAAGTACTTTAACAAAACCTTACTTTTCTCTTCTGCCTTTCATATGGTGTGAATTTGACTAATCCATGACAATATTATTCATTCATTTCAAAGTATAGTTTATTCCCTTTTATCTTATTGGCCTTACTTCACCCATTACTTGTAAAATCATAGAATAGTTATGGCCTAGAAGAAAGTAGTTGGGTCCTCCAAATGTAGCTGGCCTCCAATAGAATGTACAGATACAGAATGGAAATAGGCTCTTCAGCTGACCAAATCTGCACTGACTGTCAAGCACCAATTTTTACAATAATTCTTTCCTAATTCATTTTATGCTCCACAAATTCCTGTGAGATGGAGAGAATTCAAAAGGATAAGAAAACTGACAAGAAATCTATTTGTCCATATAGAAACATAGAAAATAGGTGCAGGAGGTGGCCATTCGGCCCTTTGAGCCTGCACCGCCATTCAATATGATCATGGCTAATCAACCAACTCAGTATCCTATACCTGCCTTCTCTCCATACCCCCTGATCCCTTTAGCCACAAGGGCCACATCTAACTCCCTCTTAAAAATAGCCAATGAACTGGCCTCAACTACATTCTGCGGGAGAGAATTCCAGAGATTCACCTGTGTGAAAAAAGTTTTCCTCATCTCGGTCCTAAAAGATTTCCCCCTTATCCTTAAACTGTGACCCCTTGTTCTGGACTTCCCCAACATCGGGAACAATCTTCCTGCATCTAGCCTGTCCAACCCCTTAAGAATTTTGTACGTTTCTATAAGATCCCCCCCCTCAATCTTCTAAATTCTAGCGAGTACAAACCGAGTCTATCCAGTCTTTCTTCATATGAAAGTCCTGACATCCCAGGAATCAGTCTGGTGAACCTTCTCTGTACTCCATCTATGGCAAGAATGTCCTTCCTCAGATTAGGAGACCAAAACTGTACGCAATACTCCAGGTGTGGTCTCACCAAGACCCTGTACAACTGCAGTAGAACCTCCCTGCTCCTATACTCAAATCCTTTTGCTATGAATGCTAACATACCATTCGCCTTCTTCACTGCCTGCTGCACCTGCATGCCTACTTTTAATGACTGGTGTACCATGACACCCAGGTCTCGTTGCATCTCCCCCTTTCCTAATCGGACACCATTTAGATAATAATCTACTTTCCTGTTTTTGCCACAAAAGTGGATAACCTCACATTTATCCACATTATACTGCATCTGCCATGCATTTGCCCACTCACCCAGCCTATCCAAGTCACCTTGCAGCCTCCTAGCATCCTCCTCACAGCTAACACTGCCCCCCAGCTTCGTGTCATCCGCAAACATGGAGATGTTGCATTCAATTCCCTCGTCCAAATCATTAATATATATCGTAAATAGCTGGGGTCCCAGAACTGAGCCTTGCGGTACCCCACTAGTCACTGCCTGCCATTGTGAAAAGGACCCGTTTACTCCTACTCTTTGCTTCCTGTCTGACAGCCAGTTCTCTATCCATATCAATACTGAACCCCCACTACCGTGTGCTTTAAGTTTGTATACTAATCTTATGTGGGACCTTGTCGAAAGCCTTCTGAAAGTCCAGATATAACACATCCACTGGTTCTCCCTTATCCACTCTACTAGTTAACATCCTCGAAAAATTCTATAAGATTCGTCAGACATGATTTACCCTTCATAAATCCATGCTGACTTTGTCCAATGATTTCACCATTTTCCAAATGTGCTGCCATCCCATCTTTAATAACTGATTCTAGCAGTTTCCCCACTACCGACGTTAGACTAACTGGTCTGTAATTCCCCGTTTTCTCTCTCCCTCCCTTTTTAAAAAGTGGTGTTACATTAGCTACCCTCCAATCCTCAGGAACTACTCCAGAATCTAAAGAGTTTTGAAAAATTATCACTAATGCATCCACTATTTCTGGGGCTACTTCCTTAAGTACTCTGGGATGCAGCCTATCTGGCCCTGGGGATTTATCGGCCTTTAATCCATTCAATTTACCTAACACCACTTCCCGGCTAACCTGGATTTCACTCAGTTCCTCCATCTCATTTGACCCCCGGTCCCCTGCTATTTCCGGCAGATTATTTATGTCTTCCTTAGTGAAGCCGGAACCAAAGTAGTTATTCAATTGGTCTGCCATGTCCTTGTTCCCCATGATCAATTCAACCGTTTCTGACTGCAAGGGACCTACATTTGTTTTAACTAATCTTTTTCTCTTCACATATCTATAAAAGCTTTTGCAGTCAGTTTTTATGTTCCCTGCCAGTTTTCTTTCATAATCTATTTTCCCTTTCCTAATTAATCCCTTTGTCCTCTGCTGGTCCCTGAATTTCTCCCAGTCCTCTGGTAGGCTGCTTTTTCTGGCTAATTTGTACACTTCATCTTTTGTTTTGATACTATCCCTGATTTCCCTTGTTAGGCACAGATGCACTACCTTCCCCGATTTATTTTTTTGCCAAACTGGGATGAACAATTGTTGTAGTTCATCCAAGCAGTCTTTAAATGCCTTCCATTGTCAACCCATTAAGAATCAATCGCCAGTCTATCTTGGCCAATTCACGTCTCATACCCTCAAAGTTACCTTTCTTTAAGTTCAGGACCCTTGTTTCTGAATTAACGATGTCACTCTCCATCCTAATGAAGAACTCAACCATATTACGGTCACTCTTGCACAAGGGGCAACGCACAACAAGACTGCTAACTAACCCTTCCTCATTACTTAATACCCAGTCTAGAATAGCCTTCTCTCTCGTTGGTTCCTCTACATGTTGGTTTAGAAAACTATCCCGCAAACATTCCAAGAAATCCTCTTCCTCAGCACCCTTGCCAATTTGATTCACCCAAACTATATGTAGATTGAAGTCGCCCATTATAACTGTTTTACCTTTGTTGCACGCATTTCTAATTTCCTGTTTGATGCCATCCCCAACTCCACTACTACTATTAGGTGGCCTGTACACAACTCCCACTAGCGTTTTTTGCCCCTTAGTGTTTCGCAGCTCTACCCATATCGATTCCACATCCTCAAAGCTAATGTCCTTCCTTTCTATTGCGTTAATCTGCTCTCTAACCAGCAACGCTACCCCACATCCTTTCCCTTTCTATCCCTCCTGAATATTGAATATCCCTGGATGTTCAGCTCCCAGCCTTGGTCACCCTGGAGCCATGTCTCCGTGATCCCAACTATATCATAGTCATTAATAGCTATCTGCACATTCAACTCATCCACCTTATTACGAATGTTCCTTGCATTGAGACACAAAGCCTTCAGGCTTGTTTTTACAACACTCTTACCCCTTATACTATTATGCTGAAAAGTGGCCCTTTTTGATTTTTGCCCTGGATTTGCCGGCCTGCCACTTTTACTTTTCACCTTGCTACCTATTGCTTCTACCCTCATTTTACACCCCTCTGTCTCTACGCTCACACATTTAAGAAACCCTTTCCCTTTAACTCCATCCTCCACTATCCCATTCGACACCCCACCCCCCTTATTCAGTTTAAAACCACCCGTGTAGCAGTGGCAAACCTGCCTGCCAGAATGCTGGTCCCACACCTGTTAAGATGCAATCCGTCCCTTTTGTACAGTTCCCCCTTACCCCAAAACAGATGCCAGTGATCTAAGAATCTAAATCGCTGCCCCGTGCACCAGTTCCTCAGCCACACGTTCAGGTCCCGTATCTCCCTGTTCCTGCTCTCGCCAGCACGAGGAACTGGAAGCAAACCGGAGATAACAACCCTGGAGGTTCTGCTTTTCAGCATTTTTCCGAGCTCTCTAAAGTCACGCTGCAGAATATTCATCCCCTTCTTTCCGACATCGTTTGTGCCGACATGCACTACCACTTCCGGATGTTCACCTTCGCCCTTGAAGATTTTCTGCACTCTGTCCGTGACATCCTGGATCTTGGCACCAGGAAGGCAGCACACCATCCTCGCATCCCGTCTGTTGCCGCAGAAACCCCTGTCCGTACCTCTCACAATGGAGTCTCCCACTACAATGGCGTTGCCTGCCTTAGGCCTTTTTGGTTTTGGCTCAACAGCCCTATTCGCATCGCAAGCCAGTCCGCCGCTCAGTGTAAACACGTCTTCTGTCCCGACAGCTTCTCAATGGGTGAACCTGTTCACAAGAGGTACAACACCCGGGGACGTTGGCATTCCATGCTTCCCTCCCTTTCTCACTGTCTCCCACCTTCTCTCTTCCAGTACCTTAGGTGTAACAATCTTACTGTAGGACTTGTCGAGGAACGACTCCGTTTCTCGGACGAACCAGAGGTCATCCACTTGCTTCTCCAGTTCCCCAACACAGTCCTTCAGGAGCTCTACCATGCACTTCTCGCATTTGTAGCAGCCAGAGGCGCCAGCAGTGTCCTTGACCTCCCACATACTGCAAGCATCGCACTGAATCAGCTTGCCTGACATCTCCTTCTTTCGTCTCTACCTCTAAAGCGTATTGCGTGGTCTCCTCCCCGAAGACTCTCGAGCCAAAGACTAACACGGCCGCTCACTCACTGCCGCTCCCTAAGAGCAGTCTTGCTTAAATTGACTGATAAATTGCCTGATTTACCAATTTACAAACCAAATTCCTCAGTTTTCAACTGTTTTCCTGGCACTGACTCACTTCTCTCCTCCCACTCGGGCTAGAGCCAATCAGTCTTATCGCTTGCTAAGCTCCTCCTGCTGTTGCTCCCAAATCTACAGCAGTTCTGAGTAAAGTCTGCCTGTGCTTGGCTGTACTTTTCAACTGTTTTCACCCCTCTGACTCACTTCTCTCCTCCCACTCGGGCTAGAGCCAATCAGTCTTATCTCTTGCTAATCTCCTGCTGTTGCTCCCAAATCTACAACAATTCTGAGTAAAGTCTGCCTGTGCTTGGCTTCTACTTTTCAACTGTTTTCACCCCTCTGACTCACTTCTCTCCTCCCACTCGGGCTAGAGCCAATCAGTCTTATCTCTTGCTAAACTCCTCCTGCTGTTGCTCCCAAAGCTACAGCAGTTCTGAGTAAAGTCTGCCTGTGCTTGGCTACTACTTTTCAACCTGCAGTTCCGACCCAGGTTATAGCGGGAGGTGGGGCGGGGTTCGTTGCTTTTTTTTTAGTATGGTGTATGGTAATTCGAATTTCACTGTTCCTTAATTGGTACATGTGACAATAAACTGACCTTGAAAGTATAGGATACTGATTAGAAGATGAAACCTTAAATGACTGAGGGTGGGATAACTAGTGTCAACATAGATCAAGGGTAATTTTATTTCGAAGTCACGTGAGTGACTACGTGAAGAGCCTGCCAGCCCGCATGCGTGTCAATACGTCGACGCATGGCGCGAGAATCGGAGAAGTTTGAAACTGCTCCGACAGGTAAGTGAACAAATTTATTTCAGGAACGGGCCACTGCACCGAAAATTGGGGCAGCGGGCCCGGAGAAGCTGGTACAGCTTGTGCAGCTGCCGCCGTGGAGGCTCCGTGGAGCTGGTGGGATAAAAATAGCAGCTGCAGGCGCGGCCAGGACAGCGAATGCGTTTTATTTCCTCCCCGAAGAAACTCCGTTGAGACTCCAGAAGGGAGCAAGGACTCGGAGTCACTAGCAGGCGCAACCTGTCTAGTGAGTAAAATAAATCAATAAATAAACAAACATATAAATAAATAAAATGGAAAAAAAGGGAATGTGCTCCTAGCTCAGGAGACATTTACAGGCTGTGTCAGTCCGATGCCTGTGGGAGCAACACCCGGTTCAGGGTTGCGTTATAATATCTTCCGCTCAGAAAAAGGGAAGCAATACCTGGCTCAGGGTTGCGTTATTATTTCCCGCTCAGAAGAGGGGAGTGTTGGAGGTTCTTACATAGGTGACTCCAATTATGTGGATATCGATAAGGAAATCGAATCCCTGAACTAATGGGGGATATGCTTCAATTTTAATCATATGAAGGAGCTACCGGCTCTTGTCACATATTTGCCATCCATTTGGGGATAGGAGATTCACCGGAGGAAGGTCTGCTAAAAGTGTCCGGGAAATATGCCAGTCCAGATAACTGCCAGACTTTTGGATGTTCCATACGTCAATTTCATCAGTTGGGATATCCCAGTGATGATATGTAGGCAAAGAATTATGTCAGCAAGGCCAAAAACCGCTCTGGAGTCATTACGGCCTTTTGCAAGTCAGTAGATGGGTCTCAACTGCATTATATCTTCTCTGTAATACACAGTTGGGGCTATTGCCTTCGCAAAATGCTATAAGGCATGAGATAATTCCCAAAATGGCTCATTTTTACAGGGCCAGTAACGTGCAGCCTGCATAGTTTCTCTTCAGAGAGGACTTATGTAGCAAGATGAAGACTTGCAGGGGGAATTTAAGGTGGCTGCGGGGGTGAAGTACCATTCTATGTGGGTAAAGCTCCAGTATTCCGGCGGGTTTTTCACCCTGTATTCAAGGAGCAGGAAGCGCCGTTGAAGCTCTGGAAAGGAGCATTCGGGAGTTACTAGCTGGCCTCGCAAGAACAGCTGGTTGAACCAGGCTTGCAGTAATGGCAGGCGTGACCTGTCCAGTGAGCCCCGCTGAGGCTCTGAAGGAGCAGCTGGCCAAAGGAGCAGCCTGTTGATTCCAGGCTGGGAGAAACTGGCAGCGCGGTCGGCACAGTCAGCTCCAGCAAAGGCTTCAAAAAAGGCAGAAGGCCGCAGGAGTAGCCTGTCGAGGCAGGCTCGGAGTTATGGCTGGCGTGGCTTGTTCAGTGAGCTCCGAAGGGGTCGAAGGAGCGGACTGTCAAACCAGGCTGGGAATAACTGGTAGCGTGACCTGCACAATAAAGCTCCAGCAAGGCTCTAAAGAGGCTGTAGGCCGAAGAAGTAGTCTGTCCCATTGAGCTCAGAAATGCTGGCAGGCGTGCCTTGCACAGCAATATCGCTTTTGAGCTCTGGAAACAAGCTGTTTGATAAGCGTGGGGCTGAAGATGTGGTCAGACAGGGTCTGCAATGGAACTTCGCTGAAGCTCCAACAAGCAGGTCGACCTGGGCTTAGAGATGCTGGCAGGTAAGGTCTCTTTATTAACCTCCGAAATGGAGCAGTCTGTTACCCCGGGTTTGGATTTACTGGCAGCATGGGCTGTCTAGTACCTTTCACTGTCTTTGGAGAATATCAGGTTGATGCAGAGACATTGGCAGGGTGCCTTGCATAGCAACCTCTAAGTTCCAAGTAGAAACAGCTTGGCTACCCTGGTTCAGGGTAGACCATCTCGAAACTGGCTGGCCATATGGAACATATTGACCAGGGAAGTACTGCCTCAACATCTGTGATTGAGGTTATCAGGCTGCTCAGTAGAGTGAGGTAGTTTGAGGTTTCCCTCAACACATGCTTAATTATTTCAGCTCAGTTAGTAGAGTTGCCAGTTCATTGGAAACATCTTTGCCATCCTCTCTGGGATAGGTAGCTACCAGCAGAAAGCCGGTCTGGCATGTAGCATTTTTTATCTGACCTGCAGGTTCATGTTGTGAATAAAAAATATATATATAATAATCTGTAGGCTCTCAATACCAGTATTCCTGATTGAGTGGCTCGTCGAAGAGTGTGTTGCGCACACTGGCGACTGAGACGGGTGGTTTCAGTCAGAAGACAGCGGAGCAATTCCTGGTTCAGGGTTGCATTATGCTCTTTTTCCACTCTGAGGAAGAAGGCTGAGGATTCGTGGTGACTCTGACAGTCAAGAGTTGACAGGGAACTCGTATTCCCACATCGTGGATGTTGTGTTTCAGCTCTAGTCATAAGGATCTGATTATATGTCATGAGTGACATAAATAAATAGATAAATGCATCTTCCGCGGCAAGAGAAGCCAAAAATGTTCCGTCCGTACAGTCTAGAGGAAACGATGGTTCTCCAAGTGGAATCAGAGACGCCTCACAAAGGATGAGTAGTCTGCCCAAAACAAGAGGGGTATATTTCTGATATTTCTCAAGATTGCAGAAACGTGGAGCATGCCAAATCAGGTTAGGATTTGGCTAGTCTGATCATGTGTTTGGTTACCCAGTTTAAGATGGATGATTGGCTTTCAGCAATTTAGCTGATTCAGAGGATTAAGGCCTCAATCGATCTTGAAGATGCATACTTTGCCATATCTATACACGAGAGGCACAGATATATCTGGTGTTTTGATAACAAAGCCAGTGGTGGAAAGTTTAGGCTCTACCTGGGGGTTGTCTTCAGGCCTAGGCTATTTACAAAATTCTAAAGCTAATGCTGCCCTACTCAGATCGAAAGGGCATTGTGTCATGGAGTTAACTGACGACATACAAAATTTGTAGCTGATAAAACTCAGGGGTTTTATCAGTAGATGCCTCTTATGATATTAAGAATGAGTCAACATGAAATTTAATAGTGCCAACTTTGCCTACTTATTCAGGGTGTCCATCGTAAAGGCAGCTGAAAAAAGCTCCTATTTACTCGAAGTCACGAGTGATGGCTAGTTCAGCCTTTTTCTCGGGCAGCTAGCTCTGCACGATTGTATGGGAAGTTTGTGAACAAGACATGTGAGCTACTTTTAAACGGAAGTAGCAGAGGTTTGTGTTTCTTTCAGTTTGGGCTTAGAGAAGTGATTATGTTATAGCACAATTGACGCTGCTTGTGCTACTTTGTCATTCTCTATAGTACCATAATGGGGCTTTTTCACGGGGCGAGTTGACGCAAGATGTCACCAGAGTGAAGTGGTCGTGGTCCAGCACGAGTTTCGCACGATATAACGGGGGTAGATAAAGAGTTCCCACGGTACTCGGCATTTCTGTTATTTGTGCGAGTGACTTGTCCGTCTCCCGAGCTTTCCCGTTAATCTTGAATGAACATCGTGAACTGTAGTGTTGTTAATTACGTGGCACAAATGATGTTACTTTGTTTTCACACACTATATTGTTTTTTTTCACACACTATATTCCTCCCTTGGTTGAATTGGCTCATTTGGAGACATGCCTATACTAAGTATTTTCGAGTACAGGATGGTGGTTATTTTCATTGACGCGCTGTATGCAGCAGCCCACTATGTGCATCGAGAACGCTTGCGTGAAGGCAGAAGGGTGAGATTAATTAAAAAGAGAATTAAGAGGAAGTCTCACTGGGTGAAGCCCATCTTTCAACGGAGACCTCAATTTGGACAATATGATCAGCTGCTTAATGTGCTGTGCGAAGAGGATAAAAGTGCATTCACAAACTTTGTCAGAATTTCACCCGAGCTCTTTAATGCGCTGAAGAATAATCTGTTTTTTTTTAGACAAATGTTGTTTGGTGTGATGCACCTTCTCTCAATATGTGCAAGAAGACGTCTTTTTATTTTGTCAAATAGGAATAAAGATTTTGTCTCACATTGACCGTGATGGTTGTCTTATTTTATTATCTACTGAGAGGTGAAACTTTCAAACGTTTAACCAGTCAGTAGACAGACAATAAATAGTAACAATCGAGCCATAAATGGTGTATACAAGGTGAAGGGAACAACGCTGTGTGCAAGATAATGTTTAAAATCATGCGAGGAATCGATCGGGTAGATGCACAGTCTCTTGCCCAGAGTAGGCGAATCGAGGACCAGATTACATAGGTTTAAGGTGAAGGGGAAATGATTTAATATGGATCTGATTAAATACTGTCAGTAGTAAACCCGATCAAAAACAACATCAGGGCGTCTATTAAACACCACAGATCCCAGTAAAGACCCAGCAGAGACTTATTACAGGTCTAGTGGAAAGACACAAAGCGCTGGAGCAACTCAGCGGGTCAGGCAGCATCGCTATACAACATGGATAGATGATGTTTCGGGTCGGGACTCTTCTTCAGCGCTGAGTTACTCCCGCATATTGTGTCTTTCCAATGCAGATTAGCGTCTGCGATTCTTTGCTCCTGCATTACGGGGCCTATCTCGATTCCCGATAAAGTCTAAAACCCATCCTCCAGAGTTCTCAGCCCAGGGCGCCCATAAACAAGCCCTTAACTCCACACTGGGGACAGAGGCTGAGATGTGTACAAAACCATGAGACGAACAGGCAGGGAAATAGACAGAGTCCAGGGTAATATATGTCCTTTGCCCACAGAGGGGATTCGAGGACCAGAGGGCATAGGTTCAAGGTGAGGGGGGAAGATCTAATAGGAATCTGAGTGAGGGGTAACATTTTCGCACAAAGGGTGGTGGGTGTATGGAACAAGCTGCCAGAGGAGGTAGTTGAGGCTGGGTTCATCCCTACATTTAAGAAACATTTAGACAGGTACATGGATAAGACAGGTTGGGAGGGATATGGACCAGACGCAGGCAGATGGGGTAAGATAGTCCGAGGGTCTCGAATGAGGTAGGTAGTAGTTCAGGAATGCTCTGTGGTTGGTGTTAGGATGGTTCAGTTACATAAGTGCTCAAATGTAGGCACCGTTTTCGCAGTGGAAGCTCCGAGACTGTGCAGCGGGCGATTGTCGTGTTGGCTGGGACTCCTGTTATCCATGCAGGGATTGACCTCAGTCAGAAGGCTCTCGACCCGAAACGCCACCCGTTCCTTCTCTCCAGAGTTGCTGCCTGTCCGGCTGAGTTGCTCCAAGCAACTGGTGTCTATCTTCAAAGGACTGACCACCGGGCTGGATGTCGGGGCTGGCGTGTTGCGTTTCACAAACCGAACTGTCCAATTAATGGTAACAGATGGGCACTGAGGGAAGTCCCCCCCCCCCCCCTCTCTCTGTTTATCTGCCCTTTCTTTAACTTTTGTGCCTCTATGCAAGTATCTCGCGAGCCATCCCAGACTGCCCATTTCTGCTCTCCCTCGTCTTTAATAACTACATTTCCCTAACAATTACTATCTTTGTTAGTTATAGGAGCAAAATTAGGCCATTCGGTCCATTAAGTCCACTCCGCCATTCAATCGCGGCTGATCTATCTCTCCCTCTCAACCACATTCTCTTGCCTTCTCCCCATAACCTCCTGACAGCCGCACTAATCAGGAATGTATCTATCTCTGCCCCTAGTCTTCACCCTATTGACAGTAGTTTTGTTTTATTGGAGACGCGGGAGACAGCGGATGCTGGAATACTGAGCAAAACACGAAATGCTGGAGGAACTCGGTGCATTTGTGTTTAAGAAGGAACTGCAGATGCTGGAAAATCGAAGGTACACAATAATGCTGGAGAAACTCAGCGGGTGCAGCAGCATCTATGGAGCGAAGGAAGTAGGCAACGTTTCGGGCCGAAACGTTGCCTATTTCCTTCGTTCCATAGATGCTGCTGCACCCACTGAGTTTCTCCAGCATTTGTGTGTGTGGGTGGGAGTAGGGGGGAGGGGGAGGGGGGGGGGGGAGAGAGAGAGAGATAAGGCAGCCTGAAGAAAGTGTCGCCTGTCCATTTCCCTCCGTAGTTGCTGCCTGGCCCGCGGAGTTCCTACAGTCTTAGAAACTGCTTTAGACAAAAAGAGACACAAACTGCTGGAGTAAAATAGCTCAGCAAGTGAGGTACCTGAACACTCAAAAATGAAAAAGAATGAAAATGTGATTATTTCACCTCCCTTCAACTATTTTGTGTTTCAGCATGAGAGGGATTATAACATTAGAGACATTCATCTTGTAGTGATGTGTTAATGAAGAATTGCAGACATCAATCTGATAGTAAAAAATATATTTATTTAACAATGAGGTAAAACAAGCACTGACAATCAAACTGCTCAGTTACTCACCGTTCGCAGGAGTTCCCACGGTACCCGCAAGTGTTATTACGGATATCGCATGGATATCGCACTGGCCACTATGTTCATACAATGTTGCAATGCTCAACCACAAGTGTACAAGTCACTCTTGGAGAAATTCAAACTTTCTTGAATTTTCTCCCGAGTGACGAAGTTACACGATTACCTGCCGTTAGCGCCACGGTGGTCCACGGTGGTCCACGAATGCCGTACTGTTATCGCACGAGGTTCCCACGATGTTAAACTCTGGTTCACTCTTGCGTCAAGTCGCCCCGTGAAAAAGCCACTTAAGTGGGACAATATATGATTAGTTATTCACCCGCTGTGGACTAACGTTATGCAAGGTGTCTTTTATATGACCACTCTAAAAGCCTAGACTCATAGTACTGTGGAATGTATATCAGTAAATTATTATGCAGATATTCATCTACTGTATTCCTAATGGGAGCAGTATCTTTTAAGTTGATTATGCTTTTAGCAACTGATTTCAGCACAAACAACACAGTCTTTACTCAATCTCTGGCTCGGTCTCTGGGTCATAACGGACGTGAGGGTAGCTTGTTATGGGAATGATCTCATAAAGCAAAACGGGCATGGTTGCATACAATTTGGAGTTGACAGCATACCTACCAGATCAGAGATTGGGGGTGTTATTATGTATACAGGTACACTGAGCTTGCTAGTACCTATGAGATGAAGGATAGTTTCTTCATTGCTTTTTAATAGTTTCTCAAGAGATTGCTGATGGCTCATTAGCAGACAAAAGAATCGATATTCCCATTTGATCATCTTCTTGCAACAGCAGGAGACTTACATAGTGCGCTTTCAGAAGTTATAAAATTTGGTTGAATATGCCTAGATGTTTGCAGATAGAATTCTGAACAGTGTTGCATGAGTTATTGGCTAAGTCAAAGCCAATTGGGACTGTGGTCCGATTCAGGGCAATGGCCTTGTATGCAAGTTAGCATCATGTTGTTAATAACCCAGTCTTTCTACCATTTATGGTTTAATCTGTTTAAGTGTTTCACTTGGGTTACTGCATTAAACCACAGAGCTTTGAAGGCTTCACGTAGTCACTCACGTGACTTCAAAATAAAATAGAAAGATTAAACAAAAACTTACCGTTTGAAGTTTGATCTTTATTTTATGAGAAGTTGAAGTGAGAGATTACGTGCCCTCCACTCCCAACCCTGAATCTCATAAAGATCATTTGGTAACTCACGGTTATTAATCTTTCTATAGTTTAAGTTTGTGCAAGTGGTCTGTGGTTCATACAGTTGCTCTGAAGATTGACGCGCATGCGGGCTGGCGGGCTCTTCACGTATTCCCTCACTTCAACTTCTCATAAAATAAAGATCAAACTTCAAACGGTAAGTTTTCGTTTAATCTTTCTATTTTTTGTTACATTTGTTAAATACAGGAAGGAAAATTGCACAGGCTCAAAAAGATGCATTCTAGAATACCATTCGTGTTCAATGAGTAAATTGCAGATTCTATAAATCATATTACAGGACTCTATTTTGTGTGCCTGCATAATGTCTGTGTAATGAAGGGCTTTAGTGCAGCCTATGATTAATAGAGGTGCTTTGTTGTGTTTGCTCATGTTAAAGGAATTATAATTGCAAGTTTCTGTTCTTTGTTTTGAGAAGAAAACATAGAAAGCAAAAATCTGCAGATGTTGGATATCAGAAATAGAAGGAAAATGTGAAATTGCTGCAGGCCGGATGATGCCTTTGGAGAACGTTCAATTGGCTTCTGTGTGTTTCTTGTAATTTCAATGTTTACTAATGGCAATACTTCGGCTTAATAATACCGTAAAAATAGCTAATAGAATTCTAGGTTTCATTTCTAGAGATACAAATATACATGGAATTGATATGCCAACGTGAAAATTCAACAATAATTAGCGTGGATGCAGTGATGTAGAAGCTTACTGGTAGAAAAGTACAGAGCCTTCAGAAAGAGATTCATTATGATGTTGTCCACTTTGACTATTTGAAAAATTGAACCTATTTTTAAAGTAACTTATTTTATGTCATGTTATTAAAAAGTGCCTAAAAATATGAAAGAACAACAGCTAATGGAAATAAACTGTTTCTGTTAATCAATAAATTGATAAACTAGAGTTTGCAGATAAATGGATGAGGCCCAGGAATTCCATTGCAAAGTGTTGTGTATTTCAGCATCACTTGATTAAAGTTGCACTTTTCATGGCTTGCGAGATAATTGTTTCTAGATAATTTTGCATTGCCCTTTAAATTTGAGCAAGCATTTTTAGGGGCTGTGTCATTCTCCCATCGATTGCAGCATACTCTGCTTGTGTAATTATGCAGAATCTGCATTCCCTTTTGGAACATTGCAGGAGAAATGGGATCACATGGTCCAGAGATCGATTTATCACAACTCATAACTACGTTCTATTCATAAGATAGACACAAAATGCTGAAGTAGAGCTAATAGGACTTGATGTTTCAATCCCTGTAATAAGTCGGCACTCTTGGTATTTGCAGTGGGATTAGAGTGGTGAAAGGTAGGGTAGGTACGTCATCGGGGTCATCAGGTGGGCATCCTCTTTCTTTGACGTTTCATTGATAAGCCCACAACTTCTCCAGAGGGCTCAACGGTGATACCTGGCGTCCCAGTCACACCACCCTCAATTCCATACCCTCCTGTCTTCATCTTGCAGCCCAATTGTTATCTCTCCTTTTGACCCAAATCCAATTGCTGATTTTTTTTCTGCAGAATTTGATAATGATTTGCTTGATTGTTGGAGGGTGCGACCCCTCACCCCCATTTTCCTAATAGCCTGGTCATAGATGTAGCAACAAATCCCCTGCATCCCACTTCGACAGGGAAAATCTTGGTATTCCAGCCATTCTGGGCAGCTTCAGTTGCCAGTTCAGAGTACTTGGTCTTTTTCCTCTCATAAGCTTCTTCAACACCATCTTCCCATGGAACTGTCAATTCCACAACGTATGCCAACTTGGCTGTTGTGGACCACAGGACCATGTCTGGCCGGTGTGTTGTAGCCACAATGTCTGGGGGAAACACAAGCTTTTATTCTAAGTCCACTTCCATTTTCCAATCCTGTGCAGGCTGCAAATGCTTGCATCCTTTCATGTTATCTGGTGCTCGGGAGGTTGGCCTGCTGGTACAAATGCTGTGAAATGGACATTTCCTGCCGATGTTTGTGGGGAAGCATTTGCGATCTTACGCCTCTGTTCCAGGATTGATGCCAGCTGTCTGAGAACTTGGTTATGCCACCATGTGTAACGCCCTTGGCTGAGGCTCATAGTGCATCCTGTTAAAATGTGCCTTAGTGATGCAGGTGCCTGGCAAAGGGAGCAAGCAGGGTCTTCTCTGAACCACTGCTTCAGGTTCTTGGGTGATGGTAGAACATCATAAGTGGCTCTGATGACAAAACTTAGCCGAGATCCTTCCATTTGCCAGATCACGCCAGCTGAGTTTTCTCTTTTCCAGGCTCTACCAGTTAGTCCATTGGCCCTGCTTGGCCATTGATACGGCCTTGGCGTGTCACTCTTCCTCCTCCCGTCTTCTCACTTCCTCCACCACGAGCCGTCTCTTCTGCACTGATGTTGCCTTGTGCCATTGAGGAGCTTTTGGGATAACCCGAGCCCGGCTCTCCCGTATTGAACTTTGCCAACCACATCCCGGAAATGAAGAGCAGACTTAGCATTCTGAACGGCATCAGATGGGGTCCACTTCCTCCCTATTGCCACACTGTGGGCCGTTGTTCGAATAACAGTATCTTCAGATTCAGTGAGGGTCATGACCAACCTTGCTTTAGTGCATTTGAAATCCTGCAATGGGTAATTCCAATTTGCCACTCCCGTACAGTCCGACAGCACTTGAGCATCGTGGAGTTCCAACCCACTGTTTCACATGTGTGCTGATCATTCTTTCCAGCTTTTCCACTTTGTTGATGGGGATTTCATACATAGTTAAAGGCCACATGATTCTTGGTGGTATGCCAAATTGGAAGCACCACAGCTTGAGTTTTCCTGGTAGCAAGATCTTGTTCATGCGAGCTATGTGCGTGATGGTATCCTTTTTAAGTTGTTCAAACTGCTCGGTGTCCTTGAGCTTTGCATCATACAACCGGCCCAAACTCTTCACTGGCACTTCTGAAACAGTTGGAACAGGTATTCCGTCAATATGAAATCTTTGATCCTTGACTTGACCTTTGACAATGGAGATGCTTCTGCACTTGCTGGGTTTAATCTTCATCCTTGCCCATGTGATGTTTTGATGAAGTTTTTCCAGAAGTCTCTTGGTGCAGGAGATAGTTGTTGTTAGTGTTGTTGTATCGTCCATATAGGCTCGTATAGTTGGCAATCGCTGACCACACTGTAGCCGTTTTCCTCCCACAACCTATTTTGATGCTCTGATAATGACCTCCATTGCCATAGTGAAGGTCAATGGGGAGATGGTGCACCCCGCCATGATGCCTACTTCCAGTGGTGGCTGTGGTAAAGTCTGATGTTGTGAGGCAAAATTGCAGATTCTGGAAGTAATTTTTTTACCAGATTTGTTATTATTGCAGGCACCTGAAAGAATTCAAAAGCAGTCCACAGTAGCGAATGAGGAACTGATCCATAGGTGTTGGCCAGGTCAAGGAACAAGACATGCAGATTCTTTCGTTCTTTCTTAGCAGTCTGGATTTGATGCCATATGATGCTGGTATGTTCAAGGCATCCCGAGAAGCCTGCTATGCCAGCCTTTTGGATTGACGTATCAATGAAGTAACTCAGCGGCTCAGGCAGCATCATTGAGGAAAACAATGGATAGGTGACATTTCGGGTCAGGACTCTTCTTCTGAAGAAGGGGCCCTGACCTGAAACTTCACCTATCCATTTTCTCCAGAGATGCTGCCTCGACCCGCTGAGTTACTCCAGCACTTTTTGTTTATCTGTGGTTTAAAGCAGCATCTGCAGTTCCTCCCTACACAAGATTAACCCCTCCAAGCTGGTTACCAAACTCGCAGAACTGGGTCTCTGCGCATCCCTCTACAATTGGATCCTCGACTTCCTCATTCACAGACCACAGTCTGTTCGTATTGGTGGTAATGTGTCAGACTCGATAATAATCAGCACGGGAGCACCTCAAGGCTGCGTGCTCAGCCCCCTGCTGCACTCACTCTATACTCATGACTGCGTAGCCGGTCATGGTGCGAACTCCATCATCAAGTTCGCTGACGACACCACTGTTGTGGGACGTATCACTGATGGGGATGAGTCAGAGTATAGAAGAGAGATCGAGCAACTGTCCATATGGTGCCAGCACAATAACCTGGCCCTCAACACCAGCAAAACCAAGGCACTGATTGTGGACTTTGGAAGGAGTAGGATGGGGACCCACAGACCCGTTTATATCAACGGGTCGATGCTTGAAAGGGTCAAGAGCTTCAAATTCCTGGGCGTGCACATCTCTGAAGATCTTTCCTGGTCCAAGAACACTGATGCAATTATCAACAAAGCACATCAGTGCCTCTACTTCCTGAGAAGATTACGGAGAGTCGGTTTGTCAAGGAGGACTCTCTCTAACTTCTACAAGTGCACAGTAGAGAGCATGCTGACCGGTTGCATCGTGGCTTGGTTCGGCAACTTGAGCGCCCTGGAAAGGAAAAGACTACAAAAAGTAGTAAACACTGCCCAGTCCATCATCGGCTCTGACCTTCCTTCCATCGAGGGGATTTATCGCAGTCGCTTCCTCAAAAAGGCTGGCAGTATCATCAAAGACCCACACCATCGTGGCCACACACTCATCTCCTTGCTACCTTCGGGTAGAAGGTACAGGAGCCCGAAGACTGCAATGACCAGGTTCAGGAATAGCAACTTCCCCACTGCCATCAGGCTATTAAACCTGGCTCGGACAAAACTCTGAACATTAATAACCCATTATCTGTTATTTGCACTTTATTAGTTTATTTATTCATGTGTGTATATATTTATATAATGGTATATGGACACACTGATCTGTTTTGTAGTCAATGCCTACTATGTTATGTTGTGCTGAAGCAAAGCAAGAATTTCATTGTCCTATCAGGGCCACATGACAATAAACTCACTTGAACTTGAATTGGGAGCTGCCCCTCAAGCCTGTGTGGAATTTACTTAGATCATGGTAAACAGATTATGGTTTGAACTCTGCATCCACAATAACCTTTCATCCCTTGCAGTCAGAAACAGGAGAATTGATCATGGGGAACAAGGAGATGGCAGACCAATTGAATAACTACTTTGGTTCTGTCTTCACCAAGGAAGACTTAAATAATCTGCCGGAAATAGCAGGGGACCGGGGGTCAAATGAGATGGAGGAACTGAGTGAAATCCAGGTTAGCCGGGAAGTGGTGTTAGGTAAATTGAATGGATTAAAGGCCGATAAATCCCCAGGGCCAGATAGCTGCATCCCAGAGTACTTAAGGAAGTAGCCCCAGAAATAGTGGATGCATTAGTGATAATTTTTCAAAAGTCTTTAGATTCTGGAGTAGTTCCTGAGGATTGGAGGGTAGCTAATGTAACCCCATTTTTAAAAAGGGAGGGAGAGAGAAAACGGGGAATTACAGACCAGTTAGTCTAACGTCGGTAGTGGGGAAACTGCTAGAATCAGTTATTAAAGATGGGATGGCAGCACATTTGGAAAGTGGTGAAATCATTGGACAAAGTCAGCATGGATTTATGAAGGGTAAATCATGTCTGACGAATCTTATAGAATTTTTCGAGGATGTAACTAGTAGAGTGGATAAGGGAGAACCAGTGGATGTGTTATATCTGTACTTTCAGAAGGCTTTCGACAAGGTCCCACATAAGAGATTAGTATACACACTTAAAGCACACGGTATTGGGGGTTCAGTATTGATGTGGATAGAGAACTGGCTGGCAGACAGGAAGCAAAGAGTAGGAGTAAACGGGTCCTTTTCAGAATGGCAGGCAGTGACTAGTGGGGTACCGCAAGGCTCAGTGCTGGGACCCCAGCTATTTACAATATATATTAATGATTTGGACGAGGGAATTGAATGGAACATCTCCAGGTTTGCGGATGACACGAAGCTGGGGGGCAGTGTTAGCTGAGAGGAGGATGCTAGGAGACTGCAAGGTGACTTGGATAGGCTGGGTGAGTGAGAAAATGCATGGTAGATGCAGTATAATGTGGATAAATGTGAGGTTATCCACTTTGGTGGCAAAAACAGGAAAGTAGACTATTATCTGAATGGTTGCCGATTAGGAAAAGGGGAGATGCAACGAGACCTGGGTGTCATGGTACACCAGTCATTGAAATTAGGCATGCAGGTGCAGCAGGCAGTGAAGAAAGAGAATGGTATGTTAGCATTCATAGCAAAAGGATTTGAGTATAGGAGCAGGGAGGTTCTACTGCAGGTACACAAAATAGCTGGGGAAACTCAGCGGGTGCAGCAGCATCTATGGAGCGAAGGAAATAGGCGACGTTTCGGGCCGAAACCCTTTTTCAGACTGATGGGGGGTGGGGAAAGAAAGAAGGAAAAAGGGAGGAGGAGCCCGAGGGCGGGCGGATGGGAGGAGACAGCTAGAGGGTTAAGGAAGGGGAGGAGACAGCACGGGCTAGCCAAATTGGGAGAATTCAATGTTAATGCCATAAGGACGCAAGGACCCCAGACGGAATATGAGGTGCTGTTCCTCCAATTTCCGCTGTTGCTCACTCTGGCAATGGAGGAGACCCAGGACAGAGAGGTCGGATTGGGAATGGGAGGGGGAGTTGAAGTGCTGAGCCACCGGGAGGTCAGGTAGGTTATTGCGGACTGAGCGGAGGTGTTCGGCGAAACGATCGCCCAACCTACGCTTGGTCTCACCGATGTAAATCAGCTGACATCTAGAGCAGCGGATGCAGTAGATGAGGTTGGAGGAGATACAGGTGAACCTTTGTCGCACCTGGAACGACTGCTTGGGACCTTGAATGGAGTCGAGGGGGGAGGTGAAGGGACAGGTGTTGCATTTCTTGCGGTTGCAACGGAAAGTGCCCGGGGAGGGGGTGGTGCGGGAGGGAAGGCAAGAATTGACGAGGGAGTTGCGGAGGGAGCGGTCTTTGCGGAAGGCAGACATGGGGGGAGATGGGAAGATGTGGCGAGTGGTGGGGTCACGTTGGAGGTGGCGGAAATGGCGGAGGATTATGTGTTGTATTTGCCGGCTGGTGGGGTGAAAGGTGAGGACCAGAGGGACTCTGCCCTTGTTGCGTGTGCGGGGATGGGGAGAGAGAGCAGTGTTCCGGGGTATGGATGAGACCCTGGTGTGAGCCTCATCTATGGTGGCGGAGGGGAATCCCCGTTCCCTGAAGAACGAGGACATTTCCGATGCCCTGGTATGAAATGTCTCATCCTGGGAACAGATGCGGCGTAGGCGGAGGAATTGGGAGTAGGGGATGGAGTCTTTACAGGGGGCAGGGTGGGAAGACGTGTAGTCCAGATAGCCATGTGAGTCAGTGGGTTTGTAATGTATGTCGGTTAGGAGTCTGTCCCCTGCGATGGAGATGGTGAGGTCAAGGAATGGTAGGGAAGTGTCGGAAATCGTCCAGGTGTATTGGAGTGCCGGATGGAAGTTGGTGGTGAAGTGGATGAAGTCAGTCAGTTGTGTGTGGGTGCAGGAGGTGGCACCAAAGCAGTCGTCAATGTAGCGGAGGTAGAGGTCGGGGATGGGGCCCTAGTACGTATTGAACTGCAGTTCTACTGCAGTTGTACAGGGTCTAGGTGAGACCACACCTGGAGTATTGCGTACAATTTTGGTCTCCTAATCTGAGGAAGGACATTCTTGCCATAGAGGGAGTACAGAGAAGGTTCACCAGACTGATTCCTGGGATGTCAGGACTTTCATTTGAAGAAGGACTGGATAGACTCGACTTGTACTCGCTAGAATTTAGAAGATTGAGGGGTGATCTTATAGAAACTTACAAAATTCTTAAGGGGTTGGACAGGCTAGATGCAGGAAGATTGTTCCCGATGTTGGGGAAGTCCAGAACAAGGGGTCACAGTTTAAGGATAAGGGGGAAATCTTTTAGGACTGAGATGAGAAAAACATTTTTTACACAGAGAGTGGTGAATCTCTGGAATTCCCTGCCACAGAATGTAGTTGAGGCCAGTTCATTGGATGTATTTAAGAGGGAGTTAGATGTGGCCTTTGTGGCTAAAGGGATCAGGGGGTATGGAGAGAAGGCAGGTACAGGATACTGAGTTGGATGATCAGCCATGATCATATTGAATGGCTGAATGGCCTACTCCTGCGCCTATTTTTTATGTTTAATAATAATAATAATACATTTTATTTATGGGCGCCTTTCAAGAGTCTCAAGGACACCTTACAAAAATTTAGCAGGTTGAGGAAAAACATGTAAGGGGAATGAAATAAATAGTAGAGACATGACTAGTACACAAAGTAAAGACAGAATACAATTCAAAACACAATATGAGGCAATTAATGCACAGATGAAAAGGGAGGGGGACGTGGGGCTAAGGATAGGCAGAGGTGAAGAGATGGGTCTTGAGGCGGGACTAGAAGATGGTGAGGGACACGGAATTGCGGATCAGTTGGGGGAGGGAGTTCCAGAGCCTGTGAGCTGCCCTGGAGAAGGCTCTGTCCCCAAAACTGCGGAGGTTGGACCTGTGGATGGAGAGGAGACCGGCTGATGTGGATCTGAGGGACCGTGAGGGTTGGTAGGGGGAGAGGAGGTCAGTGAGATATGGGGGGGGGGGGGGGGCAGATGGTGGAGGGCGTTGTAGGTGAGGATCAGGATTTTGTAGGTGATCCGGTGGGAGATGGGAAGCCAGTGGAGTTGTTTGAGGACTGGAGTGATCTGATGCCAGGATTTGGTGTAGGTGATGAGTCGGGCGGCTGCGTTCTGGACCAGTTGGAGTCGGTTGATGTAGGTGGCGCTGATGCCAAGGAGAAGTGAGTTGCAATAGTCCAGTCGGGAGGAGATGAAGGCATGGATGAGTCTTTCAGCAGCGGGAGGTGTGAGAGAGGGTCTGAGCTTGGCGATGTTGCGGAGATGAAAGAAGGAGGTTTTAATGACATGGCGGATGTGAGGCTCAAGGGAGAGGGTGGTATCAAAGATCACGCCAAGGTTGCGGGCCTTGGGAGATGGGGAGACAGTGGTGCCGTCGATGGTGAGAGTGGGGTTATTGATTTTGCTGAGTGTGGCTTTGGAGCCTATGAGGAGGAATTCTGTCTTATCGCTGTTGAGTTTGAGGAAGTTATGTTGCATCCAGGTTTTTATAGCTGACAAACAGGAGTTGATATGGGAGATGATATGTTTCTGTATCCCTTGTTTATCATGTATCCAATTAAGGTTTAGAAATATTCTAAGATTCTGCCTCTACTGGCCTTTAAGAAGATCAAAGACTAATTACCTTTTTAAGAGGAAAAAATAGCCTTTTCTCTAAAATAGGCAACTCTTTATTTTTAAACTATGACTCCTAGCTCTAGTTTCGCTCACATAAGAAAAATCTTCTCCAGATGCTTTCTGTCAAAACCCCTCAAGATGTTACAATTCTGTTTCAAAATAGCTCTCACTTCTGAAATCCAGTGCCTATGTGCTTAACTTGTCCAAACTTTCCTTGTGTAGTAACCCCACCTATTTCAGTTATAATTTGGCAAACATTTTCTGAACTAATTCCAATACATTAACATCCTTCCTTAAAAATGGGATCACTACTAGATACATCTGGAGTAATATGTATAGTAGTGATCCCACACTGTATTCAGTTCCTCTTGCAATAAACAATAATATTCTGCTAGCTTTCCTAATGACTTGCACAACCTGCATACTTGTCTTGTGAAGTATGCACTTAGAAATGCAAATTGTGGGCATTTCAGAGCTCTGCAATCTCTTGCTGTTTAGATAATATGTTTTTATTTGATTTTTTTTCTGCCAAGATTTCATATTTCCCTCAGTATGCTCCATTTGCGAGATCTATGCCTACTCAACATCTCCACATCCCTTTAAAGTGTTCTTACATCCACTTTGCAGCTTACTGTACTATCTTTATTATTCAGTAACATACCTTTAATAACTTCATCTAAATAATAAAATGTGAAGGCACCAGCACTGATGTCTGTGACATGTCATTCATTACATCTTGACTACCAGAAAATTATGTTAATACCTGAATTCTGCTTCCTGTTAGCCAGTCATTTGTTTAATCCATGTCAAAATGTTACCTTCTAGACTGTGAACTTTTTATCCCCAAATAATCATTGAAAAGGACTGCACATTATCAATCTTCAGGAAATCCTATTGTAGGACATTCCCAAGTTACTCTGTATCCCGAAGGAGATGCTAACTCAACAATTTTAAAATTTGAGTTCAATGTATTTTTTCTACTAAGTGCATTAAAGGATTTGGCTCCAAGATGGAGAACAAAGTGGGATTTTGATTAAACCAATTCTCGTTGAATCGCTGAGCAAGTTTGAGGGAATGAATAAATGTCCTTTGTTTTTTTTGTGATGCTTGAAACACCATATCCAACATCTTTACAGTGAGCATAAACAATGTTTAACATGCATCATCATTCAAATTTTACTCAATTTGTAATAATCTAGGATTTTATTGAATTTTATAATTATAAAACTTTACAATGAATTTTAAAAAAGTCTCTTGATTAAAGAGTGGAAATTGTTTAGTACGGGAATCTCTGATTAATTTAATTTAAAACATGTATTTACAACGTTTCTCACGTCTATCCTCTGTCCTCATTCCTCCAATCAGATTATTTGTAATAAACAAGCCTTCACCACAATCTTTGAACTGGCAGCATTACAGTCTTTCTCAGTCTCCACCCTTGCTTATACTCTATAATTTAAAACAGGTTTGATTTTAATCTTTTTTTAGTTTTGATCGAAGGTCATCAACCTGAAACATTAACTATTTCAGTTTCCATACATGCTGTCAAATCAGCTGAATGTTTGCTGTTTTTTAAAAATTTTATTGCATTTACCAAATATCTTTAACATAGTAAAACAACCTTTGGTTTGTACTGTAATCTACAATGATTTGCATATTTACTCGTTAGCCTCTCTGTTCTTATGTCCCTTAAAGACTGTACCGATCAATGTATATTGCCTCTTCATTCTTCCTACCAAAATACAATAGCTTTCATCCTTATAAACATCTAACCAAAACAATTGTTCTTTTTACTCTTCCAAACACTCCCCTTGTCTTAAATCCACAGAAGTATATTCAGCTCTGATTTCTACTTCTTTGTATTGGAAACATACTCAATAACAGCTGGTGATGGGAGTAATCCAGAGTTTTCTACCTTTTTAGGAGCTGTTCTATAATTTGCTGACAATAACTGTATTTCCGGAGATAGTGCTGACATTATAGTGAGGAAGTTATATCTTAGCTAGATATTGAAAAAGTGGTTTAAAACATCAATACACCAAAGGGATTAAGAGAGGTGCTGGTTTAAGAAAGAACTGCAGATGCTGGGAAAATGTAAGGTAGACAGAGCTGGAGAATGCTGGAGAAACTCAGCGGGTGAGGTAGCATCTATGGAGGGAAGGAATAGATGACGTTTCGGGTCGAGACCCTTCTTCAGACTGAAGAGAGATGCTGGAATAGGTTGGGTTCATTACTGTATGAGTGCAAGATGAACTGTCTGGATAATATTGTCAAAGAACAGCATGATGAGCTGGAGAAGCAAACAAAGAATGGACCTCGAGTTCAGGAAAGTAACTGGATTTGGGAAGGGAAGCCATCGCATAAATGATTGGCTCTGACTCCGACCGCACTCTTTTTCGTCACCTTACTCGCCATTCTCCAATGGCGGCTGCAGGACCCGGTTCCGGACTCACTCACTGCAGGACCCGGCGCCTGTCGTACTCATCGGCAGCCGGCTCGTCACAGCCGCCCCCGCCCGCGGACACAGCAGCCCCTGCCCACACTCCGCTCCTTCAGCTTTATTCTCCCTGCCTGTGATTGACAGCGGGCGCCAGAAGGGGCGTCGCCGTCCCGGCGAATAACAGACCAATAACTTTTTTAATATTTCACAGATCTTAATAAAACTGAATGCACTTGTAGCATAGGAGAATGGCGAGTAAGGTGGCAAAAAATCGTAGTGCTATGGGGGGTCGTTTTTGCGCTAATTTAAAAACAACGCAAACAGGAAGAGGACAAGATGAGAGTTTTAGTAATAGTATAGGAGATAGATAGATAGATAGATAGATAGATAGATAGATAGATAGATAGATAGATAGATAGATAGATAGATAGATAGATAGATAGATGAGAAAGAGATATAGATAGAAGACAGATAGATTTCAGGTCGAGACCCTTCTTCAGATTTGGTTGTTTTCATTAATGCTAGTTCTGAGTTTGTAACAAACATCTTAAGACTATAGTATGGGCATAAAACTAAGGAGACATTCATACCAGAGGTTGTGGAATTGATTTTAGCTCTGGCTGAGATGCCCGGAACGAGAGATGGTCCTTTGAGGAGAGAGATAAGAAGAAATGCCTTCACTCGCAGGGTGATGAATTCTTGGAATCAAGGTATACAGCGCCAGTATAAGAAAGTGCCATTGAGGTAAAATACTATTGACTGGTACAGCATTTACGGGACCAAACGGCATTATCCTGCTGCTATTTCGCATGTTCACCTGTTCAATGTAATATTTGTGGATGATACTTCTTGGCTAAAATTGCAACTAAGTTTCCGTGTTCTTGCAGTGGCTCGAAGGTTGCAGTAGGGGCCGCATACCAGATGGTGCACTCAAGCAGACACTACTAAATAGCCACTCGGTTGCTGGAGTGCCAGTTTGAAGTTGTAGCGTGACTTTATTTCGTGGGGTTCGGTCTTGCTTCATTAAGTAGAACATGCAACAAATTTGTTGACTGTTTAGGTCAGCTTGCGAAGATACTTCTTTATTGAAACCCGATGGAAATAAGACGGCAGTTCTTCCACGTCAGAGATTACAGCCAGAAGCTCGAGGAAGAGAGAAGCAAAACTTCGCATTTGAGAACCTGAGTCTAGTGGACTTTAGACCGGGCAAAACTGCGTTGGATCTTTTACCTGTACACAGCCGGCCCCCCTACAACTGTGGAACTTGGAGTTCAACTTCCGAATGTGAGTGTTGTGTGAAACAGCAAATTTGTGAACTAGTTTTGGGTTGTTTGCGGAGGCCGCACCCATGGTACTCCCGGTGCACAACTTAACCTATCTATGTAAGCAGCAATACACATTTAGATGCACTGACACCTTGGCCGTGATTATTACACAAAAATCCGAGAAGTTCACAATCTCTTATCTTTGTTTTGTTGACTGCTGTGCAGTTTTAGTTGGTGATTTATAATAGACATTTCGTTCGGTAGTGCTGCATAAATGTGGTTATAAATCTACATTATGGTTATTTGTTTACTGAGCCGCCAACACCGGGGCCTTAAAATCGCAATGAAATGAACATTTGGCAATGATACGCCTACTGCCATCGGATTCTCTGGACCCGGAACTGGTGCAGGGGCCTCGCGCTGGGAATGGGGCTGTGGACGGGCGCGCGCCCAGTGCCTGCCAGAGAGCGTCGGGGGCGCGTGTTCGTCATGCTCGTGCTGGGAGCGCCCCTAGATGGGAAATGAGCTGCAGAGCCGAGGACTTTGGAAATGCAGAAGGGGAGGGGTGGGGTGGACAGCCAAGTGGCAATAAGTTATTCGTCAAATGTAGATCAGAACTAACATCGTGAGCAAAGTACATTTGAATGGTGAGTAACGCTTAATCTGCAGATAGACAATGTGCTGGAGTAACTCAGCGGGACAAGCAGCATCTGTGGAGAGAAGGAATGAATGGGTGATGTTTCGGGTCGAGACCCTTCTTCAGACCCATTCTATCTATCCAGAGAGATGCTGCCTGACCCGCTGAGTTATTCTAGTTTTTTGTGCCTATCTTCGGTGTAAACCAACATCTGCAGTTCCTTCCAACACACAAGGCTTAATCTGAACCCGGTACTCTCGTGGATTTGTTTCTGTACGTAGTAAGGAGTTTAATAATGTATTTGGCACTTAGAAATTACAACCCGAATTCGGGCCACCTGAACGGTCTCAAATTCCTATACATTTGGGTGTCATATTAATGAAGATACAAAGTTTAGTTGGTGCAATCTGCCTCCTGTTATAAAACAAGGCGGAAAAACTAAGTTTAAACAGCTAAAAAACAAAATAAATATGTTGGATATATGGGGTGGGAGAGGGGGTTAGAAATTACTGGAAAAAAACTCAACAGGTCAGGCAACAGAGTTAGCATTTTAAGTCTAATCGACTTGACTTACACTTTCATTTGTGATTGTGGTGTGATCAAAGAATAAATGTCAATTCCCTAATTTGAAGTTCCACTTCATATGTGGAGTGCAAGCCATATAGTTGGTTTATATGAATGTCAGCATTTCAATTGCCTGCTGCTCTAAGCTACTTTGTTAAAGTGTTATCTTCTAATTTTGTAATATGCTGTTTCATAAGGTCATAAGTAGAATTAGTCCATTCGGCCCATCAAATCTACTCCGCCATTCAATCGTGGCTGATCTATCTCTCCCTCCACACCCCATTCTCCTGCCTTCTCCCCATAACCTCTGAAACCTGTACTAATCAAGAATCTATCTATCTGCCTTATAAATATCCACTGACTTGGCCTGCACAGCTTTCTGTGGCAAAGAATTCCACAGATTCACCACCCTCTGATTAAAGAAATGTCTCCTCATCTCCTTCCTAATAGATAATTCTTTAATTCTGAGGCTATGACCTAGACTCCCCCACTAGTGGAAACATCCTCTTATCCTATTTCAATGTAGAATTCCCTGGGAAGGACAATTCTACTTCTAAGTATTCCCTCCCAGTATATTTCAAAAGATAGTACGATGAACAGGGCAACACAGTGGCACAGCTGGCAAAACTGCTGCCGCACAGTGTCAGAGACCTTGGCCTTTGGTGTTGTTTGTGTGGAGTTTGCACGTTCTCCCTGTTACTGCGTTGGTTTCCTCCAGGTGGAGAGAAGGAATAAGTGACGTTTCGGGTTGAGCCCCTTCTTCAGACTGAAAACATCACCCATTCCTTCTCTCCAGAGATGCTGGCTGAGTTACTCCAGCATTTTGTGTCTACCTTCGATTTAAACCACCATCTGCAGCTCTTTCTTAAAAGAATAGGTATCTAGATTAAACATTAGATTAATGTCTTCCAGAACTATTATATCTGCAATTATTTTATGTGTTTTTATCTGTCTTTTTCTTTTAGAATGAGGAAATTAGAAATGTGTTATGAATGTGAATATTATCTATTACTTACATGGAAATATACCACAGAAAAGTGAGTCATTTAGTATAAAAGTAGGCTGAAGGAACTCAGTGGGTCATGCAGCATCTGTGGAGGTAATGGACAGATGACATTTTGGGTTGGGTCCCTTCTTCGTTTTTTGCTCATGATTCCAGTAATTTCTTGTGAGTCATTGTGCTTTTGTTCCTTTTCTACTCGAGCTTCTACATGTCAGTGAAATACTACAATCCCTCTCTCTTCATTTGGTGGCCATCATCCCATGAAACATCTATATACTTTGCCTCAACTTGTTTCTGAGGAAGGGTTCCACTTTCTGAGTAAAACAATGTCTTGTGAATTATTTCTTGTATTGATGTTCTCTGGATTTACTTTTCATCATAAATGGAAACGCAACTATTTCTCAGTCAATTTCATAATTGCTATGGACCTCCTTTTGGTTACCTCTCCGGCTCCCATTCTTCCTCCACCCATCCGAAAATAAACAAGACATTGCCTGTTTGTCCATTCCTAATAAGAATAAGGGTTATTACATAATTCTATACCCTATTACACTCGCAAATGTCTCTATCTTTTCTATAAAATTTCAACAAAAACTTTACACGTTATCCCCAGTGTGATGCAATCAACGTTTGATAAAGTCTAATTCCACCAGAAGCTGTGGAATTCTAATCCAGGTATTGAGAAATGTATTTAATTGGTTAAAAAATAACACTTAACTGCACCATTTCGATTTGGAGGGTCACAAGCTTAATTCTGCGTGACTGGCAGCTGATGTGTGATGTTGTGTTCAAGTCTTCCTGCAGCACTTTAAAAATAAATCAAGTTAATTGTTGGCATGTTAGATTGTTTCCCAGGTAGGTTGAGCGCTTGGCTCATGACATAGTCTCCAGTTTCTAAAGATAACCGACAGCCTATGGTGATCAGGAATTGGATCTTCTATAAAACAACGTAGCCAAAAATGTGAGTTTGCTCCATAGTTAAAGAAAATGCAAAGAATAACTTTAATTTTGAGTGCCATGCATACTAGAATCATAGGGTCATAAATCATGGAAACAGCACCTTCAACCCAACTTGTCTATGCCGCACAAGATGTTCGATCCAAGCAAGCCCCATTTCCCCACGTTTGGCTGATATCCATTTTAACCTTTCCTATCTATGTACCTGTCCAAATGACTTTTAAATATT